>NW_022681455.1:78229059-78829059 GCF_009764315.1 Trachypithecus francoisi
GTATTCCACTCAGGGTCTGGCACATGACATGTGCACATGAATGGTCATTGCTGTTGTAACTTTTTTTTCTAATTTATAAAGAAAAGATGATTAATTGTCTCATAGTTCAGGCTGTACAGGGAGTTTTTAACTGTTGTGGGATTTTTTTTTTTTGAGATGGAATCTCCCTCTGTTGCCCAGGCTGGAGTGCAGTGGCACGATCTTGGCTCATTGCAAGCTCTGCCTCCTGGGTTCAAGCGATTCTCCTGTCTCAGCCTCCTGAGTAGCTGGGATTACAGTCACCCGCCACCATGCCTGGCTACTTTTTTTTGTATTTTTAGTTCACCATATTGGTCAGGCTGGTCTCAAACTCCTGACCTCAGGTGATCCACCTGCTTCAGCCTCCCAATGTGCTGGGATTACAGGCATGAGCTACCGCGCCTGGCCACAGGCAGCTTTTTATCAAGGAGACTAGGAGAGCAGCTCACAAGTAGCCAGAGACCAGAAGATTTGGCTTTGAAGTCCTACTCAGATTCTCATGCCCCTTTCTCTCATCCCACCCCTACTCCCCCATTCCCTACAATACAGAGGAATGAAACCCACGCCACTTACAGCAACACCCTCTACCTGGCAGATGAGATCATCATCCGTGACCGCAACATCAAAATCAACTTTGCATGTTCCTACCCCCTGGACATGAAAGTCAGCCTGAAGACCTCTCTACAGCCAATGGTCAGGTGCGGCCAGAGAGGGTCCCTGAGGCCCCTAGACGATTCTACCCAAAAACCCCTTAACCATGAGCTTCTCTGTCAACTGCCACCCACAGGGAGCTGGGAGTGAGGATTGGGAATCAGGGTTGCCCAGTGGAAGAGTCAGGAATTCTGGAGCCCAGGTTCAAATCTAGACTTTGTCATAAGTGATGGTTATGCCCGGGCCAGTGGGGGACAGAGTCAGAGCACTGCCTGGTTCAAGCCCCAGCTCTGTCACTTACTAGTTGTATGAGCTTGAGTGAGTTGTTGAGCCTGGCTTTGCGAAGTTGACATCCCCTCTCCGGGTGTCAATATTTTCATCTGTGAAATAGGTTTGCCATACTTGTACCGCCTCTCTTAGAGTACAGCAGTACTCTAAGAATCAAATTATATGGGAGGATCGCTGGAGCCCAGGAATGGGAGGCTGCATTGAGCTATGACTGTGATGTGAATCAGAGTCAACCATTAAACTGATGTAGATGATTCCGAAGTGAATCAAATATTAGAGTCTCTACTTTTAAAAGCGGCAGGATGGTTGTGCCAGAGAGCAGGAAGGGTCTGAGTCCAGACTGCTGTGGAACTCTGGGCAAATCGTATTTCACATTTGGACCTCAACTTCCTTCCTTCTCTGTGAATGAAAGAAATTTGATTATAGAGGGATTTAAAACTTATGCTCTTTGCAAGTGTCTTGATAGGGGCCAAGGGAGGTGCCCTGGCAGAGTGCCTACAGGGGTAAACTCTTCATACTGGGTGCCACATAAGATTTTATGTCATTTTTTTAAAAAGGAACTGTTGCTAAATAAAATTGAAAATCTTCAACTAGGATGAATCACAGACCAATGATGGAAAAATAATAGTCGTAATAAGAAATAAGATTTATTGATTATTTATTTATTTATTTATTGAAATGGAGTCTCGCACTGTTGCCCAGGCTGGAGTTCAATGGCATGATCTTGGCTCACTGCAACTTCCACCTCCCAGGTTCCAGCAATTCTCCTGCCTCAGCCTCCCAAGTAGCTGGGATTACAGGTGCTCACCACCACATCCAGCTAAGTTTTGTATTTTTAGCAGAGACAGGGTTTCACCATGTTGGCCAGGTTGGTCTCAAACTCCTGTCCTCAGGCAATCCAGCCACCTTGGCCTCCCAAAGTGCTGGGATTACAGGCGTGAGCCACCGCGCCTTGCCAAGAACTAAGATTTATTGAGAGCTTACTATATCTCAGGCATTGTATCTGGTGTTCCGCCTGGGACATCTCATCAAACTCCTACAGCAGCCCTAGGCGACAAAAGTATTATTATTATTATTATTATTCCCATTATACTGATGTGGAAATTGAGGCTTACAGAAATCTGAGTGACTTACCCAAAGCTGTAAAGTCTAGCAGGTGATAGAGCTGGGATTCAGACATCAGATCCAGCGCCTCCACTTGACCATGACCTTCCCTTCGAAGCTTGCCCATAGTTTTCTGCTCTCTTGGCCAGCCAGACTCAGGAAAGGATGCTGGGCACTGATGAGGGTGCACAGCTGACTTGGAGGAAGAAGGGTGCTCATTGCAAGCTGGTGGCTGGAGCCTCACCTGGCCAAGCAATGTCCTGGAGCAATGTGGCCCTGTCCTCGGCCTGGTAGGCTCTGGGGAACAACAAGTGTGCCCACATCTCTCTGTTTTATGGTTTTGTTTTGTTTCGTTTTGTTAAGAATCTGGGTCTCACTCTGTCACCCAGGCTGGAGTACAGTGGCACAATCATAGCTCAATGCAACCTCGAATTTCTGGGCTCAAGCAATCCTCCCACCTCAGTCTCCCAGGTAGCTAGGACTACAGACACATGCCACCACCCTGGGCTATTTTTAAAAATATTTTTGTAGAGACAGGGTCTTGTTATGTGGACCAGGCTAGTCTTAAACTCCTGGCCTCAAATGATCCTCCTGTCTATGCCTCCTAAAGTATTGGGATTACAGGCGTGAGCCACAGCCCCTGGTCCCTCTCTCTGTCTTCAGTTAGACATCTCACCCCAGTCTTCACTGATAACTCAGTTCTCATCTGTAAAATGGACTTCCACATTTCGGAGTATTTCTCATGTGCCTTATTTCGTGAGGTATCAGCCTTACAATGTCCTTTGTTGGATCATCCAGTGAAGTTCACATCAGTGTGGCTGTTTTCAGTGTGGTTAAAAATAAATCATTTATAAAGCTCAGTCTTCTGCTGTAGATGTTAGTACATCACGATGGAGACCAGGATGCAAGTTGTAGGACTCATCATAGCTCAATCCCTTTTAACCTGTTCTAGATTGAGACTAAAGAAGGAATCCAGGTGTTTCTCTTAATAATTTGCTTTTTGCCATCTTGAAGGCTACAGGGGTAGCAAAGGCTATAGCGGTAGCAAGTGAGGGACTGGACGTGTTACTTGAGATGTGATTGATCCATAGACCAGCAGCATCAGCAGCATCCAGGCTGCTGGATGCTCAAGGTCTTGCATTGTCACAAATGCAGGACCTTGAGCCCCACCCCAAACTCACTAAATCAGAGCTTGCATTTTATCTAGATCCCAAGTTGACCTGTATGTACTTATTGCAGTTTGCAAAACAACGGTTGGTGGGTTCCAGTCTTATTGCTGGATAAAAATGCAAATAACTGCAAGGGAATGCCCAGGAATGCAAACCAGAGAAGGTGGCTCATCTGTGGATGTTCTCAGCCTGGTCCTTTCACCAACCCTTCTTCCCCGGCAGTGTCCTAAACATCAGAGTGGGCGGGACCGGCATGTTCACCGTGCGGATGGCCCTCTTCCAGAGCCCTTCCTACACGCAGCCCTATGAAGGCTCCTCCGTGACGCTGTCCACTGAGGCTTTTCTCTATGTGGGCACGATATTGGATGGGGGTGACGTGTCCCGATTTGCACTGCTCATGACCAACTGCTATGCCACGCCCAGTGGCAATGCCACGGACCCCCTGAAGTACTTCATCATCCAGGACAGGTAAGGCAAAGGTTCCTACATGGGAAATGGGAACCCACAGGTAGAATTAAGAGGGGGTCTTCGGACTTGGAAGAAGGAAAATTGCGTCATCTTTTTTTTTTTTTTTTTTTTTTTTTTTGAGACAGAGTCTCGCTCTGTTGCCAAGGCTGGAGAGCAATGGCGCGACCTCGGCTCACTGCAACCTCCACCTCCTGGGTTCAAGTGATTCTTCTGCCTCAGCCTCCCAAGTAGCTGGGATTACAGGCATAGGCCAGCATGTCTGGCTAATTTTTGTATTTTTAGTAGAGATGGGGTTTCACCATATTGACCAGGCTGATCTCGAACTCCTGGCCTCAAATGATCCACCTGTTTGGCCTCCCAAAGTGTTGGGATTACAGGCGTGAGCCACTGCGCCCAGCTGGAAAATCGCATCTTTATATTCATTACCCTGTAGCGGAGCCTTAGCATTCCCATACATTATAAATACAGGCAACAAACTACAGAAATATTAGCAGGTTGTGTGAAGTCATTTATGGTCATCAGTACTTTTTAGTTACTATAGCATTAGAATTTTCACTAGACCTTATTAATGAATTATCAAATACATATGTATTTGCAAATATATGTATTTATGTGTTATATATTGTATGCATTTAAAAATATTATTTCTGAAGAGAGATGTACAAGCTTCACCAGAGAGCTGAGTAGGGTTTACAATTCAAAAAATGATAAGAAACCAGATGGAAAGGCTTGCCCAGGGGGGCAGGCAGCCCAGCACCTGGGGGAGGAGTAAGGTGTGGGCATGGTTAGCCAAGGGCCAATTGAAACTAGGACACAAGTGTGCTACCTTTTACTCAAGAGGTACTCGATGACTATGAGTATTACCATGAGAAGGTGGTTCACTTTCTCATTCATAAGTTGAAAAGATATTTTGGAAGCTTGCTATGTGTTGGGTTCTGTGGACTTCACAGTAAATAGAAGGAACAAAAACCTCTGCCCTAATACATCTTATAGTCTAAAGGGGGAGGACAAACAATTAAATGAAAGTGAAATATGTAGTATGTTAATGACAAAGAGGTTATAGAAGAAACAAAGCAGGAGAAGGAGAGAGACATTTGCAATTTTAATTGCATTGTCAGAAAAAGCATTCCTGAGAGACAGTGGTCGGTTTCCATTAGGTTATCTTAGAGTCTGCCTGGTTATATCAAGGGAATATTTTCAGGTGAGTGCTAATGTGATGTTCATACTTCTTTGTTATCTGGAATCTCCCTTTGCAATAAAAACAAAGCAGAAGTCTGTTTCAGAGCATTTTACAATTAACAGTGTCTAACTCAAACTTAATACAACTCTTTTGTTGATCTTGTCCTCAATGTATGGGCCTGTTCTATTTTTATGGCAAATGATACTTGTCTGCCATTGGAAGTCATGACCTAAAGATTCTTCTAGAAAATAAATGTATTTCAGTAAAAAATACAAGCGGATTTCAAGAAAATTAGTAAGTAAAAAGTAATAGAGATGTTGAGACACACAGGAAAATGCTCATAAAGGTGGTATCTCAATAAAGAAAAAAAGAACTGAAATTTGGAAACTGTTGGCATGACCTTGATTGGAGTATCACAGAGATTTGGGTTCAAATCTTGCCTTTGTCATTTCTTAGTTTTAAGAAACAGGTCACTCATCTCTCTGGGTTTTTCTGTTCTCAGACATAAATGGGGAAAAATAATACCTGCTATGCTGGGATTTTAAAACTTGTTTTTCATGAGTATAAAAGTACAGCAGAGGGTCAGGCACTGTGGCTTATGCCTGTAATTCCAGCACTTTGGGAGGCTGAGGCAGGCGGATCTCCTGAGATCAGAAGTTCAAGACTAGCCTGGCCAACATGGTGAAGCCCATCTCTACTAAAAATACAAAAAAATTAGCCAGGCATGGTGGTGTGCACCTGTAATCCCAGCTACTTGGGAGGCTGAGGCAGGATAATAGCTTGAACCCGGAAGTCGGAGGTTGCAGTGAGCCGAGATCACACCATTGCACTACAGCCTGGGCAACAAGAGCAAAACTCAGCCTCAAAGAAAAAAAAAAGTACACCAGGGAAGCTGAGGCAGGTGGATCACGAGGTCAGGAGTTCAAGACCAACCTGGTCAACATGGTGAAACCCTGTCTCTACTAAAAATATAAGAATTAGCCAGGCATGGTGGCAAGCGCCTATAATCCCAGCTACTCAAGAGGCTGAGACAGGAGAATTGCTTGAACTGGGAGGCAGAGGTTGCAGTGAGCCAAGATCGTACCACTGCACTCCAGCCTGGGTGGCAAAGCAAGACTCCCTCTAAAAATAAAACAAAATAAAAGTACAGCAGGGACATTGTGGAAAACTTGGAAAGTTTTGAAACAGAAGCAGGAAAAAATGTAGGTTGTGTCTATGCGTTTCCATCTGGGTGTGTGTGGGAGCTGGGGTGAGAACTGCCAGTCTAGGATAGGTGTCAGAACATCACAAGGCACAAAGAGGAGATAAGTCAGGGAGATAGTGAAAGTGACTGGAGGGGACACATGAATGTCCAGGTTGGCTTGAGTACATGGAGCCCTCACAGGCCATACTGTTTGCCTTTCAGGAATTGGGTCCACTTAACCTCAGGGCTTTTCTTTTGCCAGGTGGAGTCTGCACTTTTGGGGCCAGATCTGAATTATGGGAGACACAGAGCTAAGAGTGAAAAACACTCCCAGAAGGTCCCTTCTCAGTTTTGCAGTCAGTGTTCAGCCTCCCTCGTAAATCACCTTTGAGGAAAGAGTGTGAATGGCAGAGAGAGTGCCCAGTTTGCCTCCCCAGAATGCCCATGGGTATCCTGACCCAGCCCAGCACACATGGGAGTCTCTGCATGCTCTATTTCGGGTTTCTCTTTGTAACTGTGTTTGGGCGCAATGGTGCATATGCGCAGATGGTTGCACATACTCCAATTTCATCAGTGGCTCTCGGTACCCAGAGGTTTCCATTGTTATAATTATACCACGCATATTGTAGATAGCACATAGCAGCTAATAATTTTTGAATGTAATTCCTGGGAAATCAGGAAGTGCTGACTTTTGGAGAGTTTCAGCTCTGCACTGATGACAGTTTCACTTTAGTATCAAATATATAAAGCACCTATGGCATGCTACACACAATTCTACACACTTTGAGAAATTAACTAGTTTAATCCTTACAGCTATCTTATCACGTGGGCTGCAATTATTTCCCATGTACACGTGGAGAAATTGAGGCACACGAGATTAAGTAAGTTGCCCAAGGTCACACAGCTAAAAGGTGACAGAGCAATATTTGAACCCAGGAAGTCTGACTCCAGAATCTTTGTTTAACCAACCACATGAAATGATGTGTAACCCTCCCAGATGCCCACAGACTAAAGACTCAACTATCCAAGTGGTGGAGAACGGGGAGTCCTCCCAAGGCCGATTTTCCGTCCAGATGTTCCGGTTTGCTGGAAACTATGACCTAGTCTATCTGCACTGTGAAGTCTATCTCTGTGACACCATGAATGAAAAGTGCAAGCCTGTGAGTCGCCTCCCCTCCCCCAACCCATCCCTTATAACCAAAGACATTTGGCCACAAAGAAAGCAAATCAATATTTCTTCCCTGTTTCCCGCTTTTACCACAGGGATAGAATGAGCAATAAGATGAGGTGGGTGTGGCTAGGCAGGAAACCTAAGCTGCCGGGAAAATCAGGTGGGATCTGTGAAGTGCGGCAGGCTGGTAAAAGCTCTGGCTTATCTGCAAGGTTGTGTTCAAATAACAGGAGCTGACATTTTTAAGCACTGTGTCCACTTTATTTGTGTTAGCTTTTAATGCTTCACAGTAACTCTATAAGGGAGGTATTACTAGTTCCCTTTCCTCATGAGGAGAGGGGCTCAGAGAACTTCAGTGGCTTGCCTGAGGTTATGCATCTGTCTAACAAATGGCAGAGCTGGGACATGCATGAACCCCAGTATACAGGTCTCCTAACAACTTCTGCCTGGGGCAGAAGGAGGCACCTGTGAGGTGGGCAGTCCACTCCATGTGGCAGAACCACATTCAGTCTCCTTCATGGAGGGTGTTTTTCTATTGCCCTCTCCCTGTAGACCTGCTCTGGGACCAGATTCCGAAGTGAGAGTGTCATAGACCAATCCCGTGTTCTGAACTTGGGTCCCATCACACGGAAAGGTAAGAGAACCACTCCCTCCTCAACATTCCTGGCTGGGAATGATCTCTGGAGAGGAAGAGGGATAACAGAGTCTGGCACCTGGGCACCTTACTGAACTCTGAAGAACTGGTAGCAAGTGGATCCTCTGGGGCAAGGTGGAATACAGACTGCCTTCCTTTTACTATTCCCATTCATTGCACAAATATGATTTGTGGATGAATGTGACACAGGACACAGGGGAGGCCAGACAGGCAGGAAGGAATGTAGATCATGCAGACATGTTTGCACACACATGAGGCCACATACATACATTCATATTTGTAGTAGATGTGTGCCTACTCTGTGTCTGGGGGTCTTGTGATGAGCAGAAGTAGATGGCCCTGCTCCTGTGGAGCCTGTGAATCCGTGAGGAAGGTGCCATTTGAATAATCCCATGTAGATGTGTGGGATCTGGGTGGTGCCAGTTGATCCATCAAGCGCAGGGTCTGCAATGTCTCAAGCACCGATCTTAGGAGTGGTTTAGGAAGGGTCAGAATCTTGTAACCTCCAGCTGCATGACTCCTAAACCATAATTTCTAATCTTGTAGCTAATTCCTTAGTTCTACAAAGGCAGTCTAGCCCCCAGACAAGAAGAAGGTTTGTTTTTGGAAAGGGCTGTTATCATCTTTGTTTTAAACTGTAAACTGAGTTCCTTCCAAAGTTAGTTCAGCTTACACCAAGAAAGGAACAAGGACAGCTTAAAAGTTAGAACGAAGATGAGGTCGGCTATGTTGCCTCTGTTTCACTGTCTCAGTCATAATTTTGCAAAGGTGGTTTCAAGAGTACAGCTTGGGCAAAGGGCCTGTGGCAGGAGGGAGCCTGGCCTGTTAAAGGAACTCACAGAAGGCCAGGGGAGTTGTGTGGGATGAGCTGCTGCAGACCTCGTGGGGCCTTGCAGTTCTTGCTAAGGGTTCGGACCTTTCTCCTGAAAGCAGTGAGAGCCTCTGATGGGTCTGAAGTAGGGGAGTAACATGATCAGACTTGGGTTTTGAAGAGGTAACTCTGGCTGTGAAGTGAAAAGTAGATTGAAGGGGTTTCTCCCAGGCTGCTTGCCAATCTTATGCATTCTTTTTTCACTGATCCTTCTGTTTTTCTCCAAAGGTGTCCAGGCCACAGTCTCAAGAGCTGCTTTTAGCAGCTTGGGTAAGTTCAGGTCCTCTCTGCAGTGGGACCTGTTCCAGAACTCTCCTGGGGGTTTCTATCTGTTAACTGTTAATGCTTCATAGCACCTCTATAAGGAAGGTGTTACTAGCTCTGTTTTCTAAATGAGGAGAGTGGCTCAGAGAACCTGAGGGGTTCTACTGAGATCATGCATTTATCTATTAATTGCTAGAGCTGGGACGTGTGCTCCAGTATACAGATCACTTACTTTATACACACACTTATTACAAACTTGTACCCAAAGGATATGCACACGCTCCAGATCTGCATCTTGGGCACTTACTGAAGCTCCAAGGCTCCTAACACATTTTTCTAGATTCATTCAATAGGTAACAAATAGGCCGGGTGCAGTGGCTCTTGCCTGTAATCCCAGCACTTGGGGAGGCCAAAGTGGGTGGATCACGAGGTTAAGAGATCGAGACCATCCTGGCCAACATGGTGAAACCCCATCTCTACTAAAAATACAAAAGTTAGCTGGGTGTGGTGGTGCATGCCTGTAGTCCCAGCTACTTGGCAGGCTGAGGCAGGAGAATTGCTTGAACCTGGGAGGCAGAGGTTGCAGTGAGCCAAGATCGCACCACTGCACTCCAGTCTAGCAAAAAAGAAAGACTCCATCTCAAAAAAAAAAAAAAAAATTGGTGACAAATATTTCTTGAGTGCTACTATGTGCCAAGAACCATGTTTAGTTCTGGGGTGAACACAACATACAAGAAACCCTACTTCTCTGCTTCTTCTTTGCTCTTCTGACTGCCTGGGGTCCCAGGGTGTGCTGAAGGTCTGGACTTGAGTTCTGAAGAGGCAACTGTATCTATGGAAATGCCTGGGGTGCCTGGACCTAGGGCTGTACACATGCACACATACCTATGCTGTGTCCCAGTAGTACATATGTGCACACAGACACAGGCATGCGCAGATAAGCACTTGAGAATGTAGGTCATCCAGACATGTTTGCCCACACACACAAGGTCACATACATGCATTCATATTTGCATGTACAGATGCACAGAAAGCTGCAATTGTCTGCATGCATATTTGTGTGTGCAGACGTACACACACTTATTGGAAACCTGTACCCAAAGGATATGAACATACCCCGGATCTGTATCTTGGGCACTTCCTGCAGCTCCAAGGCTCCTCTCTGACACCTTTTCCTAGATTCATTCAATAGGCGATGAATATTCATTGAGTAATACTATGTGCCAAGAACCATGCTTAGTATTGCGGTGAATACAACGACCAAACAAGAAACCCTACTTCTCTGCTTCTTTGCTTTTCTGACCACAAAGGCCAGGGACAAGTGGCATTTTTATGGCCACCTGTCCCTGGCCTTTGTGGTCAGAAAAGCAGATAAAAAAATGCATTTTTATGGCCATTTTATGGCCACCATTTTTATGGCTACTGAATTGTCTAAAAATCTAGGTGAAAAGCAAATCTATGCAACAGCTACTGGTATCTGGATCCAAGGAAGTTCTTACACTAACCTGGCTTTTTTTTTTTTTTTTTTTGAAGTGGGGTCTGCTCTGTCACCCAGGCTGGAGTGCAGTGGCACAATCTTGGCTCACTGTAACCTCCACCTCCTGGGTTCAAGCAACTCTTCTGCCTCAGCCTCCCCAGTAGCTGGAACTACAGGCGTGCACCACCATGCTCGACTAATTTTTGTATTTTCTAATAGAGATGGGGTTTCTCCGTGTGGCTAGGCTGGTCTTGAACTCCTGACCTCAGGTGATCCGCCTGCCTTGGCCTCCCAAAATTCTGGGATTAAAAGTGTGAGCCACCCCACCCAGCTAACTGGGCATTTGACCTGAACTAGTTCAGCCCAGTACTGGTGAGCTCAGAGATGGAGAGTCACAGCACTCCTAAGAGGTTTGCCCTCTGTGACTATCCCCTAAGGTCTCTAAGGATGGTTGAGTAGGTTGGGCACTGTACAAGAGTGCCCTTTGAGGAGGTACCAAGCCTAGTGCCAGAGGAAAGACTACCTTTTTCAAATCAGTCCACCTTTTTCAGGGCAGATAAAGAGGAAGCTTCATTTTTCAAGGAGACCAGCCCAGAGAGGGGGTCCTCTTCTGATTGGTCAGTCTAGAGGAGGCAGCTTATGTTAATTTGCACAGAAGTACAGTAGTACTAGCAGTTGCCCTGTAACTGTTTTCTTTTCAGGACTCCTGAAAGTCTGGCTGCCTCTGCTTCTCTCGGCCACCTTGACCCTGACTTTTCAGTGACTGACAGCAGAAAGCCCTGTGCTCCGTGGCTGCCGTCTCACTTCCTGCTGGGCAGGCGGCACGATGTAGGCCAGTGCTCCAGCCACAGAAAAGAAAGTTCATGCTTTGGTCAGCCTGCCTTCTTTTCTCCCCTTTAATCCTGGCTGTTGAGAAACAGCTTGTGTCTTTAAATGCTGCTTGTTCTCAAAATGGGACTTGTGATGGTGTACCTGAGGCCCCCATCTCCTTAAAGAGTGTGGCAAAATAATGAGTTTTAAATCTCAGTCTTTGAAGTCATCCATTCATTCAACAAGTATTTACTGAACTCTACCATGTAGGCACGATGTATGGTGCTAAGGATCCCATGGTGGGAAAACATAGCCCCCCACCCTGTCCTCATAGAGTTCACAGTCTGCTCAGTGAGACCGGGTTCTGCTGTGTGACCTTACACAATGTCTCTGAGCTTCATCCATTTATTCATTCGTATTTGCTGAGCATGTACTATGTGCCAGGCACTATGTGCTAGATGCCAGGGATATAGCAGTGAACAAGCCAGACACAATCCCTGCCCCCCTGGAATCTCCTCTCTGGTAGGAGAGAGAACTTGAACAAGTAATTGTAAGTAGGTCAGACATTTCAGAAATGAGAGCATAGGCCAGGCACGGTGGCTCGCACCTGTAATCCCGGCACTTTGGGAGGCCCAGGCCGTGGTGGTGATTGCTTGAGCCCAGGAGTTTGAGATCAGCCTGGACAACATGGCAAGACCCCACCCCTACAAAAAAGAATTTAAAAATTAGCTGGGCATGGTATCACGTGCCTGTAGTCCCAGCTACTCAGGAGGCCGAGGAGGGAGAATCTCTTGACCCTGGGAGGTTGAGGCTGCAGTGAGCTGAGATTATGCCAATGCACCCTAGCTTGAGTGACAGAGCAAGACTCTGTCATAAAAAAAAAAAAAAAAGGAAAAATAAATGATTGTATACCAGGGCCTGCTGGTTCTGTATCATGGAGACAATAGTGATGTCCTCAGAGGATTAGTTCAGTTTTCCAGAAACATTTATCTGAGAATGTTATATGTGCCAGGCACTGTTCTAGGTGCCGGAAAACACTGATGAATAAGACAGACAATTAAATATTGATGAGTTAGTCCCTGCTTCCAGGAGTCTCCCAGTCCTTAGGGGTAATAAAGAGTAAGCAAGTCAAGGTCAGGTACCTGGAATGTCCTCAGGACTCCCTCCAATCATTGGGCATCTCCCTCCCAATCCAGAAGATTCCCTGGAAAACCAACTCCCAGGGACACAACAAGAGTAGAAAAGAGAACAATGATCCCCATTAGTAGGGAATGCTTTGTGGGGTGTGGGGGTCCTCCAGGATGCGGCGGCTGGTTCCAGCAGACCCAGATACCCCACGAGTCTCTGGACTTCTGTGCCAAGTGGATAGAAGAAAGCCAGTTTCAATGGGAACTCTCTGCTCTGCTACCAGCTGCTTCCCTGGACTCCAGCTGTGGCTTTTCAGGAGAGGCCAAGGCCCTCCTTGGTACATTATCAGAACTTTCTGATCCCAGGGAAATCCACACGTGTGTATCAGCAAATGGGGGCTGCTAGGGCAGTGTGTCTTAAGTCAAGGGGCCTGTTATCACACAGACGTGCACAGAAAACCTTGACATAAGAGCTTTGTGGAGGAAGACTATGGGCTGATCCCAGCCCCTGTCCACTGTCAGGCCATGGTCAGTTGGTGGCTGATGGTGTACGCATCCATCTGTGCTTGCACTCCAATACAACAGAACATAAAGGAAAAATCTGGGCCAAGATCAATAAAGACAAGGACCAAAGACAAGAGCTGGGATAAAAAGAAAGCACATCAGAATTACTCCTTCAGTCCCTCGGTTCTTTTTCTTTGCCTTTCTTGTTTTCTATCGATTATCCAGCTCAATATGTTCAACAGATATTTTGGGCATAAGTTCAATGCCAGGCAATATTATATGTACCATGGAAACAGCAAATAATCAAACGAGAGCCCTTGCTGGTAGAGAGCTTACATTTAAAAGGCAGATACATTTAAACAGCAACTATGTGCAACGTGATAGATGGTGACAAGTCCTGAGGGGGATGAAAAAGCAAGGATGAGGGATAGAGCAATGTGGGTGTTATTTGACATAAAATGACCAGAGAAAGTCCCTCTGCTGAGCAGAGGCTAAAAGAAGTAAAGGAGTGAACCAGGGGCATATCTGAAGAGCATTGCAGGCAGTCGGAATAGCAGGTGCAAAGGTCCTGAGGTAGGATCTTGTGTCTTTCCTGCAAGGCTCACTGCCTACACTTGGACAGCCATAAGTTTGAGGAATTGCTCACTGCAGAGGGTCTGGGAGTGCTTTTTATGAATTTGTCCATGTGTTTACTCAAGAAGTACTTACTAGGTACTGATTAGGACTGCAGAGACAGGCTCTTGGTCCACAGATATCTTTTATTTATTTATATATTTATTCATTTATTTATTTTTAATTTTTTTTTGACAGAGTCTCACTCTGTTGCCCAGTCTGGAGTGCAGTGGTGTGATCTCAGCTCACTGTAACCTCCACCTCCTGGGTTCAAGTGATTCTTCTGCCTCAGCCTCCTGAGTAGCTGGGACTATAGGCGTGCACCACCATGCCCTGGTAATTTTTGTATTTTTAGTAGAGATGGTGTTTCACCATGTTGCCCAGGCTGGCCTTGAACTCCTGACCTCAAGTGATCTGCCCACCTTGGCCTCCCAAAGTGCTGGGATGAGCCATCACACCTGGCCTCTGTCCACAAAGATCTTAACAGCCTTCAGAGGTAGACAATAAGTTGGCAGGTGAGTGTAATTGGAATCAGCCCTGTGAGGCCTAGGAGCAGAGAAGAGGAGTACTGCTGGAGTTAGGAAAGGCTTCCTGGAAGAGGTGATAATGTAGGGGGAGGCTGGGTGAAGAGTGATATAGGCTGAGGGAATAGAGTATGCAAAGGCTTGAAGATGAGGAGGAGGCCAGACAACCACAAATTATAGCAAGATGCTGCCTCTACAAAACAATTTAAAAATTAGCCAGATGTGGTGGCCAACAACCGTAGTCCCAGCTACTCAGGAGGCTGAGGTGGGAGGATTATTTGAGCCCAGGAGATCAAGGCTGCAGTGAGCCTATGATCACGTGACTACACTCTAGCCTGGGCAACAGAGCAAGACCCTTGCTCAAAAAAAAATTACCTTCATAAGGAATGGTGGCCCGAATCTGGATTGGTGAGGTGGAGATGGAGAAGAAAGGATTATTGGAAATGGGGGCAGAGGGAGAAAGGAAGGAGCTTAGAAAGGAAGAGGCCAAGTTTCCAGCTTGGATGACTGGGAGGGGAGTGGCACCTTTGACTAAAATAGATTATACAATGAGGAGGAGGAGATTTAGGGGACTTGATGAGCTCAGTGTTGCACTTGCTGAGTTTGAGGTGTCTCAAGCATCTCAGCGGCAGTGAGAGGTTCGGCAATCAATAGGTAGATGGAACTAAAGTTCAAGGGAGTAGCGAAAGCTGGGGATACAGATTCAGAACTCAGCAGCCTGGAGATGGTATGTGAAACCATGAGATAACTTGATACCTCCCAGGGAGAGTTTATGAAGTGACAAGAAAAATGGGACCTAACCAGCATTCTTAGGGACAGGATCTTGTAGCAACAGAACAGAAATCTCCAAGTAGAAATAGGAGAATCAAGAAAATACTATCATGCGGAGTCAAGGAAATGCAAGGTACCCGGAAAAAGCAGTAGGCAAATCCAATCACAAAGGAGCAGAAACAAACTACCCAGTGGATTTGGCTGTAAAGTTGGAGCTGCATGGTTCAGATTGGAATGGAGAGGCCAGAAGAAGGGTGGAGGAACTGACTTTGAAAAGGAGGAAGATCGCCTTATTAAAAGTTGAAGGGGGAAAAAGTGGAGGACGGAGACTAGTATTTATATGTTTATAGGGAAAGGAGCAAGGTCAGCTGTTGTGGCCTAAATTGTTTTTGAAGTAGGGTACAAGATATCTGCTGAGAAAGGTGGTGTGAGTGGGTGATGATAGCTGCAGAGACCATTTAAGAGGAACGGGAAGGTTAAGAGTGGCCACTGGGGAGACTGGGATGGGCACCTGGCCAGATTGAATGGATCAGTGGGCTATTTAGTGGACCCAGTTGTCATAGGTTCCACATTATAGCGACTTTTCTACATTTGCTTTGGGAGTAGAGAAGGTGGCTTGTAGCACTTTTCATTTTTCCTGGTTGAGGTTTTATAGAAGGTGTTACCAATGCCAAGACTCTCCTGTTCCCTTGTCCCCAGTTGCCTTGGCTCCTTAAGGAGTCCCAGAGTGATAGAGAAGAAACAGTGGCCATTTCTTCTGCAAAAGCTTTGGCTCTTTTATGAAGTCCATGATTTCTACCATGCCATGAAAGCCCCGTCCAAGCCTGGAGTTAGTAAGTCCAAGATCCTCTACAGCCTCTTCTCAGTCTCATGCCTTCCAATCCCTAGGGCAGCCTACATATCAAAAGGGATTTACAGGGGCTGCTCTGATGCTTCTTTTATCCAGGAACCTTGGTCTGTCCTTTGCCATCCCAAAATGCATCATCACCAAATTAGCCATTCCAAAACTCCTTAGTATTAGAAATCTGGAGTTGGGTAGAGTCTATGGAACAAGAAATGGAATTTTGTGGAAACATCCACACTCCCTTCCTTCTTTTCCTATTTATCCTCTTAGTCTAACTGGCCCCAAGCTCAGTGGCCTTCAGACAGAAGCAGAAACGTTCCAAGATGATTAGCTAGGAACACAAGGTACAGTTGAAAATCCATTGTGCAAACAAGTGCCTGTTTGATTTTCTCTTCACTTCCCTTTGGGTATTAAGCTTCCTTTCAATTCATGTTTGGTTTCTGGTAATAAATATGGCACCAGTTTCACTGATTGATTATGAAGATTAAATGTGAGAAGTCACGGACGCAAAGTAGTGCCCAGCATGTTCAGCATTCAGCACACAGCACTATTGTTTGTAGGAAGCATTTGCATGATGCTGAGACAGCTGGAAGGGTTTACATTGTGAGGGGAGGGCCCTTCTTTCACCATCCTTTGCGTAAATGGCTTATCTCACCTCCACTCAACAAGCCCAGTGTATGGCCTAGAACTCCCATCATACCTGTGCACCAATTGAGGAGAGACACATGGGTGGGAAATTGCAATAAAAAGCCCACAGCAGGCTGCATTCCCATGGCTGGCCAGAGGAGGAGAAACGCTTTGTGTTCTCATCGGAGGTAAGTCCTGCTTTAAGCCTCAGGAGGCTTTCTCCTAATCCTGGGAAATCTTGATCCGCTGGACTTGCTAGGGTTCTTTGTTTCTGGAAATTTTTAGAACCCAGCAAGGAGTTTGGATCCTGGCCATTGTCAAGTGCTCCAGGTACCACTCTATATCCAACTCAGCCATGCTTCCAGTCACCTGCGATGTTCCAGGCCTATAGCTGCCACCCTTTCCTTTGCCCCAGATACTCCCACCAGGGAACTCGGTCTCTATTGGGATCTCATCTCTAAGAATCACCAATCCTGGCCGGGCGCAGTGGCTCAAACCTGTAATCCCAGCACTTTAGGAGGCCGAGACGGGCGGATCACGAAGTCAGGAGATCGAGACCATCCTGGCTAACATGGTGAAACCCCCGTCTCTACTGAAAATACAAAAAAAAAACTAGCCGGGTGAAGTGGCGGGCGCCTGTAGTCCCAGCTACTCCGGAGGCTGAGGCAGGAGAATGGCGTACACCCGGGAGGCGGAACTTGCAGTGAGCTGAGATCCGGCCACTGCACTCCAGCCCGGGCGACAGAGCAAGACTCCGTCTCAAAAAAAAAAAAAAAGAATCACCAATCCTGGGTGCTCCCCTATCCCTGCTGCCTCATAGCATACTCACGATATCCCTGCCAGAAACCGATCTCTATTTTCCACTGAAGTCTTCCAGAGGTTGTAGGACGTTATCCAAAGATTTGGCCATTCAGGGAAAGGATTTCCCAGAAAAGTAAATGCCATCCAAATGCTGGCAGGCTTTTTGCAGCTCTTTCTTTCTGCCTCGCCACTGCTCCCAACCCCCATTGATTTATTTATTCATCCCTTAATCCTCTAATGAGTACCCCTTGTGTGCCGGATTCTGTACTAGGAGCAAGGAACATGGGGCTCGGTTTGGCATGGTTCCACACTCACAGAAATGTACATGCATAGAGGACATTTCAGGGCACTCTTAACAGCACCCAATGCATCAAACTAAGAAAGGGCAGCCATTACTTTTGTGTGCAGATATCACAGGCACCATATCCCTCTTTCTCTATCCAATCTCTAGAGAGCGTCTACCTCCACCTGAGCAGGGACCATCCTGAGACCTTTCCAGGACATTCTGCAGTACTAGCCAGCTCTGAGCTTGCCTTTGGTTTGCTTACTGTCAACTTTATCTCCCATTATCTTGCTTCATCTGTCCACAAGTCACACCTACACTTTGAGACAATGCAGCTCTTCATGAAGGAAGTCAACGGATCTGTTTCTAAGAACATAGTCTTATGCCCTGATCTTATCTGGGTCTTTCGTTTCCTGTAGCTGCACGGGAAGTCTGCATACAGCAAAGTGACCTGCATGCCTCACCTTATGGAAAGGATGGTGGGTTCTGGCCTCCTGTGGCTGGCCTTGGTCTCCTGCATTCTGACCCAGGCATCTGCAGTGCAGCAAGGTAAGTATTCTGCTCGCCTGGCATCTCAGATGTCAAGGAAGACTTAGCAAGTGAGGATAGAAGTGCAGAGAAGGTGGCTCAGGTAAGGAAGAGGAATTGGCAGTTCTAAAGCAAAGACTCAGAGCTAGAAATCAAGGGAAACATGGTGAGACACAATGGAAATCAAGTCACAATCATCTCTCAAAGAATCTAATCAGAAATTCCCTTGAAACGGCAGTGGGAGCCAGTTAACATAACTTCCCATGCCCATATCTTTGGGAGATCAGAGAGCCCAGATTAAAGAAGATCAAGAAATACACAACTTAGTCACCTTGTACTGGCAAGTGCCTTCTTCTTTTCCTGAAAGGGCTAGATTAAATGATCTTTTTATGAACTGGGCAATTCAGATACTTGCAGAAAGGAGTCTCAGACTTAGAGTGTAAATTTCAGCGCTGTGGAGGAGGGTGGGTGAGGGAATTGAACTCATTGGAGGCCTCCAGTGGAAAAACGCAGGGTGTGCAAGAAGTAATCTAAGAACAACAAATGCAGGGATTCCTTGTCTTAAGTACATGCATGAGCAAAGTTTGAAAATCTCTTTTTCTGAAAGACCCTTCTAATGTGTATTATAAGCATGTGCAAAACTTGAAAATCTCTTTTTTTAGAAAGCCCCTTTAACATGTATTATAAGCACATGATCCTGTGTGTGCACTTAGCCCCTTCTTCAGGCATCTACAGCATTCAACAAATCAGAACTAGAGAAGAGAATTCGCTTGACCCTGGTACTCTGCTTGGCATTTTACACATATTATCTCACTTAATCCTCTAACAATCATTTAAGGCCTTCTTTCCCAAAATGAGGTGTATATATTCCAAGATGATTCGGGGGATGCCTAGCAAATTCTTAACAAGTTTTTAACGGCTTTATGTTTATTTTTTATGCATATCTAAAAAATATAACTAGCACATGATATCTATGTTATCACACATATTATTCTTTAAGATGAAACTAATTCTTAGAGATAATCATTGAAAGAAACATTTTAAGTCAATAATAGGACAGGCAAACACATGTATGGCAAAGGTCATGACCCAAGGCATAGGAATGGATAAAGTTTGAGAACCACTAGTTCACAGACATGGTTTTGCCAATGAGTCTCAGGGGACTTAAGTCACCTGCCAAGGTCACCCAGCCAGCAAGTGTGGAATTGGATTTAAAGTCAGCCTGACCAGCCTGTGGTCTTCCTCCTTCACTTCTCTGCCTCTTCATACATCACAATTTCTAAAACTGTTTTGAAAAATGATAGGTCAACAATCAGAAATGGTCTTGTTAGGTCAGTGGTTCTCAATTGGAGGTGATATCGCGCAGGGGACATTTGGCAATGCCTGGAGAACACTTTGGGGCATGCTGCTGGGATCTGGTAGGTAGAGACCAAGGATACTCCTAAACATTCTGTAGGGCACAGGATGGTTCCTCCAATAAAGAATGACCCAGCCAAAATGTCAATAGTGCCAAGGTTTGGAATTCTTACATTAGATTGTGCTACTGGTATGGAAAAATGTCTATGTCATGTTAAGTAAAAAGTGCAAGTGGAAAAAAAGATGTTGTACAGAATTAAACTTATTTTAAACATGCCTAAGAAGAATCTGAAGGCTACATAACAAATTTATTGTTTCTTCTGGGGATGAGATGGGCTTATGGCAACTTTCATTTTTGCTTTATTCATTTTAATGATGTTTGAGGTTCTTTTTCAGTGAGCCTATATTACATTTATAATGAGAAAAACAAATATTAGTCAAACAAGGCTGCTGTGCATGAATGCACAGGAAAGAACTTTGTTACTCTGAGGCGGGGAGGGAGATTGGGCAGGATGTCCTCAATGTCTATAAAATACCGCAGAAGATCCTCACTGATTATTCTACCCCCAAGGTGATGAAGTTGATGTTTAATTAATGGATTAAACATTAAACCCAACTGCACTCTGTCACTTTCCCAGGTTATGGAAACCCCAGTGAAGCCAGTTTCTATGGGCTGGACTTGGACTGCGGAGCTCCTGGCACCCCAGAGGCTCACGTCTGTTTTGACCCCTGTCAGAATTACACCCTCCTGGATGAACCCTTCCGAAGCACAGAGAACTCAGAAGAGAACCCGGGGTGCGATGAGAACATGAGTGGCTGGTACCGCTTTGTAGGGGAAGGAGGAGTGAGGATGTCGGAGACCTGTGTCCAGGTGGGCCGATGCCAGACAGCCGCTCCCATGTGGTTGAACGGGACCCACCCTGCTCTTGGGGATGGCATCATCAACCGCACTGCCTGTGCCCACTGGAGTGGCAACTGCTGTCTCTGGAAGACGGAGGTGCTGGTGAAGGCCTGCCCAGGCGGGTACCACGTGTACGGGTTGGAAGGCACTCCCAAGTGTAATCTGAGATACTGCACAGGTGAGCAGCAGAGCCCTGGAGGAGGCAGCTACACAGTCAACGAGATGCACCCCAGGATCAGTAAAGTGAGTGGAGCAAGTCAATAGGAAACAGGAAAGGATGCAGAGCAGCCTTGACTCAGCTCCTGCCCAGTGAGAACACAACACAGGTGTTGTCAGACCTTCCAACATTTCAAGCCAGAAATTCTCATTTAAGGGTGAAATTTCCCAGTTTATAAATGTCTGTAGCATAAAATCCAGAACTCATGCTCATTCAGATTTTGGCTCCATTTGGGAAGTTAAATTTGCCTCCCTGAGCCTCGGTGTTCTGATCTGAAAAAAAAGGGGTAACAGCAAAAATAACAGCTAACACATAATGCTAACAATGTCCTTGTTGCTATCCTAAGTACTTCAAATGTATTAACTCATTTGATCCTCTCCCCAGTTCCATAAGATAAGTGCTACCACACTTATTACCACAATGAGGGGCACAGAGAGATTAAGGGGCTGTCCTAGTACCACAGAGCTGGAGCATGGTAGAGCTGGGATTTGAACTTGGCATTCTAGCTCCAGCATCCATGGGCTTAACCACCATGCTGTCCTTTCTCATTTTGATTAAGTGGGCTAATACATTCATTGTCCTTAGAATAGAGTCTTGTCTGTAGTAAGTGTTCAGGTGGCAGCTTTAGGGCTCTCACTTATCCCACTGGACTGGGAGTCAGGAAATCTGAGTTTGAGGCTTAACGCTTCCACTAAGTATCACACAATCTTGGCAAGATTCTTGTGCCCCAGTGGAATGAGAAGGTTGGACTTGGGGGCCTCAAGTCCAGCCCACACTGCATCCTGATCTTCTCTCTCCATGCCCCATCACCTAGATCCCTCCACTGTGGAGGACAAGTGTGAGAAGGCCTGCCGCCCCGAGGAGGAGTGCCTTGCCCGCGACAGCACCTGGGGCTGTGTCTGCAGACAGGACCTCAATAGCTCTGGTGAGTGGCTCACTGGGCCAGTAACTACCATCCTGAGTGGGCAGGGCAGGAGGGAGGGAGCTTTAGAGAGTCAGGATAAGGTATAAAGCAGAGTCGGGGGCAAGGACCTGAGCTCAAGGGAATGTGGGCTCTCCAATCCATGTGCTGTAAAGCCAGTGGGTTTGCAAGGATAGGAGGGCAGGGTTGGAGCACATTTCCAGGTCAGCTGCTGGGCTACAGCCTCAGGAAATGGTTCTGACATGCACAGGCTTGACCCCTGAGGCTGAAGGTACTGAAGATGATAATTCTGCAAATGTAGGAGCTATGTTTTCATAGTCACAGGGTCTTCATGTCAGGGACATGGGCAGACTTCTGGGGACAGGTCACTATTGTCTCTGAGCCTGAATGTTCTCATCTGTAAAATGAGGTTAAGGTGATAATAATACCCACCATACAGGGCTATTGTGAGAACTAAATCTGAGCTGTCCAATTGGGAAGGCTCAGGAGGTGATGAATTTCTCATCCCAGGAGGCGAGCAAGCAGAGTGTGATGGCCCATGGGTAGGGATGTCATAGACAAACAGTAAGCCCTGGACAGGGGCTGGATGAGCCTCCCGCTGAGATTATTTCCCTCCATCACTGAACTCTAACAAGGGCCTTTGATCTTGCCCTTGGCACAAGCATGCCTTCCTCTGAGCACACTCCAAGTCCCTATGGAAGAGAGCGTGTTCTAGGCAGCAGGACAAGAAGGAGCATGACACATTTGGAAAACGGAGCTGCAGTGTGAATGGGGCAATGCTTAGATGTGCCCAGCAGGAGCACCCTGGGAAATGAGGGGTAGGGAACAACCAACAACCTTGATCTCCTTAAAGACTCTTTCTGCTCATTGAGTGGATGAGGCCCCAGAGAGTCAGTGTGGTTTTCTGGGCTTTGGGCCCATCGCAGAGTCAGAACTTGGACTTTAAGGAGGCCCTCCCTGTACTTGGATGGGCTCCAAGGACAGCCTCAGCTGACTGAGTGAGCAGGTGGCCTGCCTCACGTCTTCATCAGTGGCCAGCAGAATGATGGCTGTCCAGTGGGCCCCATTGCTTACAGACACGTCCCTCTGCATATACTTCTGTCTGTATCTTTATCGTATTGAAGTATAATAAGCTGTGGGTATGTTGGTGTTTACACAAGACCAAGAAATCCTCATAGGCCAAGTCCATGCCTTATTTACTTTGTGTTGAATGCACCTAGCATTTGAGAAGGTGGTTGGTAAAGTGGCTCATGCCTGTAATCACAGCACTGTGGGAGGCTGAAGTGAGCAGATCACCTGAGGTCAGGAGGTTGAGACCAGCCTGGCCAATATGGCAAAACCCCATCTCTATAAAAATACAAAAATTAGCCCGGTGTGGTGGCACATGCCTGTAATCCCATGCCTGTAAGCCCAGCCTCAGGAGGCTGAGGCAGGAGAATCACTTGAATCCAGGAGGCAGAGGTTGCAGTGACCTGAGATTGCACCACTGCACTCCAACCTGGGCAACATAGCAAAACTCTGTCTAAAAAAAGAAAAAGGAGAGAGAGAGAGAGAGAGAGAGAGAGAGAGAGAGAGAGAGAAGGTGGTTGGTAAATATATATTGAATCAATGCATTCATAAATGCAATAGAAACTGTCTTCCTATTAGTTTACTATTTGTCTACCCTATTCAAATGTTAGCTCTATAACAGTGGGAATTTTGTCAGTTTTGGTAAGGGGCTATTTTGGTAAGTGTTGTAGCCCCAGTGCCTGGCAGATAGTAGATGCTCAAGAAGTTGTGTGTTGAATAAATGTTGAGTTAAAATATGATAGCTCTGAACTTGGTCAGATGTGCTGACTCAACAAGGTAGCATATATCTAACTTTGATTCTAGTATGGAATGCAAGTCCATCCTGCCTCCCCAAATAACACAATCCCCAAGAGGAATTAGACCAAAAAACCTTAGCCAAGCCTGCACATAGGACACTTGGAAATCTTGAATGAGGGGCCCCCTTTGCCAGTCTCACCTACTGCCAGTCTAGGCATGAATTCTGTCTGGATCCCAGGGACCTTCTAGTTTACATAATCTTCTGGGTCATGGAGACCTTACCAAAGAGTAGGGAAAGTGGGCTTCCAGACTCATGTCCATTCCACTTGCCTTCATCTCTGCTTTGCAGATGTCCACAGTTTGCAGCCTCAGCTAGACTGTGGGGCCAGGGAGATCAAGGTGAAGGTGGACAAATGTTTGCTGGAAGGCCTGGGTTTTGGGGAGGAGGTCATTGCGTACCTGCGAGACCCAAACTGCAGCAGCATCTTGCAGACAGGGGAGAGGAACTGGGTATCTGTGACCAGCCCCGTCCAGGCTAGTGCCTGCAGGAACATTCTGGAGGTAAGTGGCTTTCACACCACTGCTGCCAGAAGGTATGTGTTGGGCTGATGGGACCTATCATAGTAGCTCTGAGATCTTGGACAAGCCACTTAGCTTCCCTGAGCCCCAGGGTTATGTAAGAGTGCACATGTTGGTTTACATAAAGAACTTAGTATAAATCTGACATGTGAGTTTCATAAACGTAAGCTACAATTATGATCATTTTAATTAGGGATGTGGGGGAGGGATGCAGAGAAGCAAGCTTGTCAGTTCCTGACTCTTCCCAAGGGTCAATAATTTATTGGTCTAGTTTTTTGTCTGGTATCCTCATTCCCCTTCCCACAAAGTGTCAGTAACACTGAAGGAGGAGGTCCCTTTACCTCCATGAGCTCAGAAGGTAGGGTGACTGCATGGTTAAACACATTGACTCTAGAAATCAGATCTGGATTTGAGATACACCTACATACGCTTACACATAAACATCTGTGTGGTTTTGTTTTTATGCCAAAGAGAAATCAAACCCATGCCATCTACAAAAACACCCTCTCCTTGGTCGATGATTTCATCATCAGAGACGCCATCCTCAACATCAACTTCCAATGTGCCTATCCACTGGACATGAAAGTCAGCCTCCAAGCTGCCTTGAAGCCCATTGTAAGGTATGGCATTGACCCTTGCCCTTTGACCTATAACCTTAGCAATAGTCACATCACACTTACTTCAAGTGTAGACTATGATGACCACACCATATTACCAACCTCCTCCAGGAGCCTCCAGTCATTCAATCATTCATTCCACAAGTACTCATTGATTGTATATTAAAGATGTTCAGCATGAACAAGACAGACATAGATTATTCTGTGGATATTAAAGATTGTTATAACTAGGCAATGCAGCAACATGAAACAGTGCTTACTAAATGTGCTAGAAAACAAAAACACAGGACAAGTTCATTCACCTTGACGAACAAAGGTATTAGGCAACTAATTAAATCAATAACTACTTATAAGCAAGATGAGTGCAATGTAAAAAAAAGTGGGGTGCTTTGGGAGCAGGAAATAGGGGTTCCAGACCCCTGTTGGTGGTGGATTTGATGGGGACAGAACAGCTTCCCTGAAGACATGAGATTGAAGCAGAGACCAGCTTTTGTCTGATAAACAGGCATCCCATCCCCAACAGAAATAGCATCAGATAGCAATTTGGGCAGGGGCTTTTCTCTGTTTTGTTGCGTTTCTGTGCCTGGAATGGGGTCCTGTTGAATCAGTTCCTTAGCATCCCTAGATTTGCCAGGGGACTTTCTGGGAAGTCAAAAATCCAGAGTGCCCATCTCATTCCTTATTGCCCCCTGATATCACAAAGCAACAGGATCAGAAGGATTAGAAATTTTCTAATTCAGTGGTTTCCACATGGTTTGGTGCTGGGGCTCCTGGTTCACAAAAAATCAAAAGGAAAACCATTTCTGTTGTTAAAATTGGTGTTTCACTGAAGACTGTGGAATGGAGGGAAGCGATCTGCTGCTAAAAAATGTAAACACACAGAACTGGTTCTCAGCTCCACTCTCCAGGTGAGAAGATGGAGGTGTACACTCAGTTATTCCTTCAGTGAGAGATATATGTGTAACTTGTCCTGCAGGGAGGATCAGTGGAAATCCTGGAGACAGACTTGTCTGTCCAGTTTGGTGCCTAGAAGCTAATAAATGCTCAGTTTAAATGAATGATTGAAGAGTTCACTTAAGGATCCAAGATATGTGTCTTTGCCTTCATAAGTGTGTTAAGTAAGTAGCAGGGCTTGATTTATGTTGTTCTCTCTGAGGTTCCCACTCTTGTGGCTTTCCTTTTCTCAGCTTCCTGAACGTCAGTGTGGGTGGGGATGGAGAGTTCATTGTTAGGATGGCCCTCTTCCAAGACCAGAACTACACGAATCCTTATGAAGGGGATGTAGCTGAACTGTCTGTTGAGTCCATGCTCTATGTGGGCGCCATCTTGGAGCAAGGGGACACCTCCCGGTTTAACCTGGTGTTGAGGAACTGCTATGCCACCCCCACTGAAGACAAGGCTGACCCTGTGAAGTATTTCATCATCAGAAACAGGTAACGACCAATTCTAGAATTATCATTTGGCCTTACTAACGTTTACGGGAAAATGTTCATCTCATCCATCCCTAGCAGATGTGTAAGTTGTATTACATATCATAAACACACTCTTTGACTCAGAAATATCACTCCTGAGATTTTAGCCTAAAATATTAATACCAAATAGGTGGGTAGGATGAATAAATGCCAATATTTTTCCATTTCCATATTCTTGATAACTTTGGCAACAGGCTTATTGTTCAAAACCAGGGAATCAATTTGATAGTAATGGATTATTACACTGAAGTGAACACTGGTCAATATGAAAACAATATGATAAATGTTGTGGGATGAAATATTATTGAACATGCCCGGCTGACAAAAACAAGGGAAAAATGCATTTCTATAGATCATGATTTAAATTACAGTAATAATCCTAGCTAATATTTGTCATTGAGCTTAGCTATGTGCCAAGAAATATATGTAGGTTATCTGATTAAATGCTCACATCAGTCTCATAAAGTGTATATTACTGTCTCCACTTTACAGATAAGAAAAGTAAGGTTCAGTAAGGATGAGTAACCTGCCCATAATCACTTAGCTAGAACATGGGTCGGGCTAGAATGTAAAATCAGTCTGTTTCACTCCAGAGACTGTGCCCTCAAATAATTTAAGCCATGTGAGTTTATGGATATATCTTGGAGGAAACAGAGGAATAGAAAAAGTCCACTTTATCATGATGGAGGGAACCCGAGGTACTCTTTAATTTTCTCCACTGCTATTTTAAGAAGTCACACCTTTGCCCCTGTCACCCTCCCAGCTGCTCAAATCAACGTGATTCCACCATCCACGTGGAGGAGAATGGAAGGTCCTCGGAAAGCCGGTTCTCAGTTCAGATGTTCATGTTTGCTGGACATTATGACCTAGTGTTCCTGCATTGTGAGATTCATCTCTGTGATTCTCTTAATGAACAGTGCCAGCCTGTGAGTTTCTCTTTGAACTGAACTCTTCAGAGCCCGGCATGGAGCCTGGTACCTGATAGACTCTCCATATATATTTATTGCAATTATGAATGAAGGGAGGGTGGGAGGGAGGGGAAAGGGAGGGAAAGGAAGGGAAAGGGGAAGGGGAAAGAGAAGGGGAAGGGAACTGAAGGAAGGAGAGAAGGAAGGGAATGGGAAGGGGAAGAGGAAGGGGAAGAGGAAGGGGAAGGGAAGGTTAGGGAAGGGGATGAGGAAGGGGAATAAGGGAGGGAAGGGAAGGGAGTCAGAAGGGAAGAGGGAGGGAAAAAGGAATACAGGAGGGATGGAGAAGGAAAGGAGGAACAGGGAAGGAGAGAAGGAAGGGAGCAGGATGAAGAGACGGAAAGAGATGGGTAGGTGTGTGGATGGGAGGGAGGGAAGAATGAAGGATAAATAGATATACTCTAGGTCTCCTAAAGGCCCAAATCTAAGCAATTTTTGTGTCCCCAGGAGGCAGATTTGATAAAGAAATCTTTCTACTAGATTCCATTGGCATCTCTTAAATGATTATAATCATAGATGACGTTTTTAGTGCTTGCTCTTTGTCAAGCACCATGCTAAAACTTCTGCATACCTTTTCTCATGTAACTCTCAGAACAACCCTGTAAGTAGATTGTTTTATCTACCCCACTGTGAGGGTCAGAGAAGTCCTTGCCCACAGGGCCACACACAGTTAGAAAATATCAGAGCCAGGGTGTGCCCCAGCCGAGAGGTGACTCCAATGCCCCTGCTCTTGCCTGCATTTGGCACTGCCTGTGAATAGTTGGTATTTTCCGAGTGCTTACTTTGTGCCCACGTGTTGCAAGCACATCTCATTTTCATTTTCACAGCCAGGTGGGTATTATTTAGTTATTGTAGAGAGGCAAAGTCATTGGCCCCAAATTATACAGCTAAAAGAAAGTCTCTACTTGATGAAATTCAAACCCAGATTTGTTTGGCATGACAGTGATAATTTTCTAGATTGAGATAACCACAGCATCGGAATTAGGGCCATAGCATGAACCAGTTCTGGACCCAGTTCTTGGTCCAGAGTTGCCCATTGCAGGAGCAGTCTAGATAGAATCCAGACATTTAAATTTTGATATAATAAAAGTTCATCATCCCTACAGTCTTGCTCAAGAAGTCAAGTCCGCAGTGAAGTACCGGCCATTGACCTATCCCGGGTTCTAGATTTGGGACCCATCACTCGGAGGGGTAAGTGACCAAATCCCAGTGACAAGACCTGCTGGCTGAGTGTTGACTGTTAACCACAGATGCCTGGGGTCACCAGCCCAACTTCTCAGGGCTTTTCTGCCACCTCAGTCTGACCCTTACTGAAAAACCTATTCTTTGAGATGCTTTGGGTAATAATAACAATATTGTCATTTGGACCTCCTGTGTGCTTAGAGACCAGGCTAAGCTCTTGCATCCATCAATTCACTTAATCCTCCCATGCCTGTGTCCATTTTACAGGCGAGAAACTAAGACTCAGAGAGATTAAGTGACTCGCCCAAGATCCCCCTACTCATGAGTGGCTAGAGTTAGGACTGAACCCAGCTCAGTCTGATGCCAAAACATGTGGCCTTTTCCTTATTCCACCTGTTTCCAGGTCCCCATAACTCAGTTCCTTACAGGTGAAGTATAAGTCCTAAATCCCATTTAAATGCAACTTTGTTTTCTGGTGAATGACTGTGTTTTCCAAAATTCATTTATGGTATTCTGGAGTATAATATAGGGGAGACTTTCCAATGGCTCCTCATATTTTCATCCATCCTACTCATGGATTTACAGTAGTGTTTATTTAGTGCTTTTATTTCCACCAGGATGGAGAAGTGGAAGAATGAAAGCCTTTTTTTTCCCCCTAAAGAAATTAAGACGTAATAATGTTGGTAATAATAATACTTTCCTTGTGCCTGGCACTTTGTCAAATGCCTTTATACGCATGATCACTTTGAATGCTCACAGCAGGTGAGGGAGGTAAAGCATTATCACCATTTCCATTTTCCAGAACAAACAGAGGCTATCTCATGAAGAAGGCTCTGGCCCGAGTTTTCCTACCATTTTACTGAGCTCTCAACTTGAAGCCTCAAGTGGCATCACAGGGTAACTTGGTGGAGGTTAAGAACTTTCACTTTTGAATCAGACATACTGGGGTTTTAATCCCAGCTCTGCTACTGACTGGAAAGGTCAATTTGGCAAGTCCCTTAACATCACTGAGCTCCAGTCTTCTCATCTGTCAAATGGGGATGAGAATACTTTCCTCACAAATCTGTTAGGAGGATTAAGTCTAAGATGCATGCAATGTGTCTAGAAAGGTGCCTGTGCCAGATCATAGATGCCCCCACGGTGTGGATGGCCAGTGGTTGTGATGGCCACGTCTAGGAGGATGTGAAGCAGTTACAGCCACAGTGCTGCAGTCACTGAAGCATGACTGAGGAAACCCTCCCCTTCTATTCTTGTTCACAGGTGCACAGTCTTCTGGTGTCATGAATGGAACCCCTGGCACTGCAGGTACATCATTTTCTCATGCCTTTCCCATAGCTTTCTCAACTCTCCTTTGTCTTTTCAATTCTGCCCCTTTTACGGCCCAGACCCTATGCTAGGGACACTGACATTAATCAGACCCAAGATTGGCCTTTGAGATGCCCACAGTCTAGCGGAGGAGACAGTCCTTTGACAAGAAATATATACTGTGTGCCAAGTCTTGTTCTGGGCACTGAAGATGTGATGGCAAACAAAAGAGCCCAGGTGCCTACCCTCATAGAGCTTATGCACCAGTGTGGAAAGTAGAAAACAAAAAGTAAACATGGTACTTTGGAAATAAAAGAAAATGATATGATAGAAGAGTAATAATGCCTTAAAATAGACATTCATTTCTTTTTTATCAAACTCAAGAAGTTTTTATTTTTTTTAAATTCATTTTCCTTTAAATTCTGGGATACATGTGCAGAACATGCAGGTCTTTTACATAGGTATACATGTGCCATGGTGGTTTGCTGCACCCATCAACCCGTCATCTAGGTTTTAAGTCCCACACGCATTAGGTATTTTTCCTAATGCTCTCCCTCCCCTTACCCCCCATCCCCTGGCAGGCCCTAGTATGTGATGTTCCCTTCCCTGTGTCCATGTGTTCTCATTGTATAGACGTTCATTTCTGTCACACATAAATGAAGCTTAGAGGCAAACTATCCAAGGCTAGTGGGGTAGCACCATAAAGCCGTCAAAGATCCAGGCTCTTTCCAACTCATGCCTCCACCATCTTTGAGGTGTGGCCATCATCTTCATGTTCCAAGATGGCAGCCAGAGCTCCAACATTTGTATCCAGACAGCAGGATGGAGGGAACAAGGAAGAAGCCAATGAGTGTTAAAAGACATTCCTGAAAGCTAGCACCTTATACCTCCACTTACATCTCATTGGCTGGTGCTTAGTCACATGCCACACCTTGCTGCAAAGGAAGCTAGGAAATGCAATCTTTACTCTGGGTGGGCCGTGTGCCTAACCGATGTTTGATGGCTTTATTATCAAGGTAGGAAGGAAGAAAGACTGTCAGAATGGATAAGTGGTCAGAAAAACTTTCAGAATAAGTGATGTTTAAGCCAAATGAGAAAAATGAGTCAGAGGTGCAAATGTTAGGGGAATGAGCCCTATATGCATGGGAACACCAACAATTCATTGCACAAGTGAGACAGGCACTTGAGCAAATAAATGACAAGTAGGTAGATGGTACAGAAAGAGTACATAAAAGGCTAATTAACTGTATTGGATAAGGTCTGGAAAGAATTTCACCAGGTAGTAACATCTGAATGGGTTTTAGATTAATGACTTGGAGCTAAACAAGATGACTAATAAAAGAAATATCACACACACACACACAGAGCGAGACAGAGAGAGAGAGAACATTTTTACATTTTTTACATATTTATAGGGTACTAGAAATATGTTTTGGACAAAATGGAAAGCACATACTATTAAGATTTGCTTTCCCACAAAATGACCTATACTGGTGAACCCAGATATGAAAAGGTTCTTTCTATCCTCAAAGCCCAAACTTAGACGGCAGTTTTTAAATTGCCCAAGTAAGTCCAAGATGGACTCTGTATGTTCAGTGCCAGCATTCAGACAATGCTAAGAAAAGTCACGCTCATTGAGAGGAGTGGTTAGAACTCATTCTAAAAGCAGCTTAGGCCAAGTGTGGGTGGCTCATACCTGTAATCCCAGCACTTTGGGAGGCCGAGACAGGCAGATCACTTGAAGTCGGGAGGTTGAGACCAGCCTGACCAACATGGAGAAACCCTATCTCTACTAAAAATACAAAATTAGTTGGGCATGGTGGCATGTGCCTGTAATCCCAGCTGCTTGGGAGACTGAAGCAGGAGAATCGCTTGAACCCAGGAGGAGGTTTCGGTGAGCTGAGATTACGCCATTGCACTCCAGCCTGGGCAACAAAAACGAAACTCCGTCAAAAAAAAAAAAAAAGCAGCTTGAAGTCAGGAACCTCAAGTCTCATTCCTTTCTGCCAGTCCTTCTGGTTAGCCCGGTGCCTGGAACAGTGTGGTTTCCCAGTACAGTTTGCCAAATTGACTAATTTCTAGAATGAGTGGTGGATTTTGGACGCTTCTGGACAAGGAGGGAATCAGTCTGATGTTGAGGCAGCCTACCCCCTACAAGAGGGCACTTGTGGTTTTCATTGTCTGCTGTCACAATCATCTTTGATGTTTTAGAACTAATTGAACATCAACCTGTTTTATAATTATAACTTTTTGTCATGAATTGTGTCTGAAATTTATATTTCTCTCCTCACTTCTAGGACATCAGCCAATTACTTTGAAATTGGGGTAATGGGGAGATTTTATAATTTGGTAGTACAGCAGGAAGGCTCCCATGTTTCTCCTAGGCCCTCCAATACAAGACAGTTATCATCGGGGATCCATGTCCTTCACTGAAACTGAGTACACAGTGATGTGCCAAAGAGATACAATCCCAGCAGAACTAGATCTTAGAGTCTAACTTTTAAAACCAACATTTATATAGTGTTTACCATGTGCCAGGTGCTGATCTCAATGCTTAATATGAACTCACTCATTTAAGCTGTACAAAAATCCAGTGAAGTCACAGGAGCTATTAATATTTCTCTTTGGCATACAGGAAAATAAAGGCAGAGAGGTTTAATAACTTTTCTGGGACTGCCCAGCTAAGTATAGAGCTGAGATGCTAAGCTAAGTAATCAGGCCTCAGAGGCAGTGCTTTTTAACCTCTGTATCTTTCTGCCCCTTCAGTATTAGTCAGCATAAGTAATGCTAGCTGCTATAACAAACAGTCCCCAATCTTCTGTGTCTTTACACAACAGCATTGTTTCTCACTAAATCACTGGGGGAGGGGATGCAGTTCTACTCTATGTAGTCATTAGGAGCTTGGGCTTCTACTACCTTCTGGTAACTTCTGGCAACTCCACTATCCCCTGCAAGTCCTATCTTGGATACTCTGCATCTGCTCCCTTAGATGGTAGATGAGAGAGCAACAGGACATATCCATGTCCTTCACCGAAACTGAGTACACAGTGATGTGCCAAAGAGATACAATCTCAGCAGAACTAGATCTTAGAGTCTAACTTTTAAAACCAATATTTATATAGTGTTTACCATGTGCCAGGTGCTTTAAGGATCAGACATATAAATGGCACAGATGACTTCCATGTACATTTTATTGGCCAGATTCAGTCACATGGCCCCACCTACTTGCAAAGGACACTGAGAAAAATTGCCTTACTGTGCGTCTAGAGGAAAATGAAAAAAAAAAATTTAGTGATTAGATAGCTTTGCCTCTACCATGTGAGTCTCAGAGACTATAATCAGGCCAGATATCAAAGATGCTTTGCCTTTCTCATCCTTGTGTTGCAAAAGACAAAGAGGCCAACTTATGTTTACTCCTGACTCCCAAAGCCCAACACTTGACAGTCATCTTTCTTGTATTTCAGGGTTCCTGGTGGCCTGGCCCATGGTCCTCCTGACTGTCCTCCTGGCTTGGCTGTTCTGAGAGCTCCACTGAGCATCTGGCCTTGAAGTTTGTGTTCTTCCCTCTGGCAACGGCTCCCTTCGCCACTTCTGCTTTCCACTCCAATTCACACAGTCTTGGTATTAACAGACTCAAGGCCAGGCTAGGTTTCGGGAAAGGGAAGAACTTTCACCTTCTTTAAAACTCTCAGCTGGGCGCAGTGGCTCACGCCTATAATTCCAGCACTTTGGGAGGCTGAGGCAGGTGGCTCACCTGAGGTCAGCAGTTCAAAACCAGCCTGGCCAAAATGGTGAAACCCTGTCTTTACTAAAAATACAAAAATTAGCCAGGCATGGTGGCAGGCACCTGTAATCCCAGTTACTTGGGAGGCTGAGACAGGAGAATCGCTCGAACCCGGGAGGTGGAGGTTGCAGTGAGCTGAGATTGTGTCATTGCACTCCAGCCTGGGTGACAGGGCAAGACTCTGTCTCAAAAAAAAAAAAAAAGGCAACATGGTGGGGTTCCTGTCAGTCTGTCCTGGGCTGCCCTTCTTATTTGTTAATGGGACCTTGAAAGCAAGCTTGCTAGGTGCCCTCTGTGGCTTTAGCCTTTACCGGAAGTGTGGCGCATGTTTTTAACTCCAGGGAAGAGGTATCCTGTCACTAGGGTATGGGATGAGCATGGAGAAGAAGAACCGGCCATGATTCCTTCCTAAGCATCTCCTGTTCTGACTGCTCATGAATTGAAGAGACTGACCCTTGCATTCACTCTGCTTCCTCTGATTGTTTGTATCATGGTTTCCAAAAATCCCCATGGGAACATATCAAAGGGCCACTTTTGGAGACTCTGCTCCAGGAAAAACTAGTCCCCATAGCTCCCCTATCCCCCACCATACCATAGACATGCTGTGACTTAGAGAACTACACAAACATCCTTGGGACCTAGATGCTGGAGGAATGACTTGATTTTGATGTAGAAACTTCATCACCCAAGGGAGTACCTCTCACTGTAAACGGTGCTGTGCTTGCTCTGAAGGATTAAGCAACAAGTCCCAGCAGAAGCAATGCACCAGTCCTGCTATGGGAATGTAACTGCAAAGCCTAGGAGATGGGTGAAGTCCCTTTCTGGAGACCTTTAATGAGTACTTCAAAGCACTCCACAAAGATGCAACAAATAGGGCATCACACATACCCAGGCATTAATACTCACGGGCATATATATAGATGCTGAAATGTGTACACTGACTTATGCCCTTCCCACAGCTACAGATAAGGCCTCGCAAAGCTGGCCTCAGAGACACATCAGGAACCAAGGTAGACCAGCAGGTGCCAAGCCTGTGTATCTGCTTGGAGGAGACGTTCCAGCGTGCTGCCTTGTTCAGAGATGGTGTCGTTGCGAGAAACAGAAACCCACTACAATTTCTCAGGCAAAAGGGGAGTTAATTATAAGGACGTAGGAGCACAAAGTTCAAGTGCAAGAGATACCTCCAGGCTGCACAAGCTCTGGGAGTGGGGCCCGGCAAGCCAAAAGAAGCCACAGTTTGTCTTGCCTTCTGTCCCTCTTTCTGAAGCCACATAGCCTTTTATGACGGTGTATCTTTGCATTGCCTTTGTTTTTTTTTTCTGTCTCTGAAGCCAGCTTTTCCTGTTCACTCATCCCTTGATTAAATATGGGCATTCCAGCTTCACATTACTTTCTAATTCAGGGACCAACAGAGACTGGTTAACCTGTTGCCATCCCACCTCCAAATTGCAACAGGGAATTTGACTTCGCTGCTTGGGTCAGGGTTCAATAGTCTGGGCCACGGGACTGGGACTATCTAACACACAGCCAAAGTGGCTGACCTGATGGGGCAGATCTCACACGAATGGGGTCGTTTCTTGGACAGACATCCCAAGGGCCACTATGATAGTGGCTTCTCTAAAAGAGGAGTTCCTGAGAGGAATTGCATTCTGTTTCCCAGTGAGTTAGAGGAGTCCTACCTACTACATCCCAAGGCAGGTGGCATGGTAGAAATAGGCCTGAAAGGGAGGTCAGGTTCTAACCTTCTCCTCTCTCTGAGGCTCAGCTGCTGCCTTCTGTAGAATAAAATGGGTTGGTCTGTAACAAGATTTTCAAAAATGTATAGCAGTGGAACTTTACAATTTGACATGGACATCCAGAGATTAAAAGCAAATAGATTCTTGATGATGTCAGGTGGGGAACTCAGCTCTCCATTCTGTGATTCCTTCCTCTGCAGGCCCTCAAAGCAACTCCATAAAAACTCACAGAGCTGCCAGGCCAATGTTTTGGAGCACCCTGGGACATATGAACTCTAGCATAATGTGCAGGAGAAATTACATAAGATTCCACTTAGAGCCAATCTCAGCTATCTATCTGTCTGGCTGTCTACCTATCATCTATCTGTCTATCTATCTATCTATCTATCTATCTATCATCTACCTCCTATCTACCTATTATCTACATACCTACCAACTCAATTATCATCTAGCTAGCTAGCTAGTTACACCTTTTTCTTTTCTACAAATGAGCATGTTGTCTGAATAACAATCTCTGAATGTCCAGTCCACTTCATTCATTCAGTCAACACAAATTTGTTTAGCAATTTGTATGTCCCAGGTCCAGGGACCTGGGTACAATAATTAATTAGATGTAATCCCTTCCCTTGGAAGGTTCACAATCCTGGCAGAACCCAAACTCACATAGAGGCACTTACAGGCAAACCACCAACACACATACCCACTTATCCCCAAACATAGGCCTGTATACCCAGAGGCATCTATCCACACCAACACACACATTCTAACAGACACACACAGCAACCTCATGTGCCCAAAGGCACAGATGCACATGCAGAAAGCCTCAGAGACCCTCAAGCCAGCCACTTACATATTTATTGTCATGAATTAGTTTGTGACAACCAATATTTTTTAACACCCCCTATGTATAAGGCATTATTTTAAGTATATTTTGGGCATTATTATCATTCCACCCTCACATTAGACATGGAAGTTAGCCACTACTATTACCTTCAATTTAGTGATGAGCAAACCAATGCTTTAAAAAGATAATTACTCAAAGGTCTATAGCTTTTAAATGCTGATTTCAGGGCTTGAACCCAGGGAGCCAGACTTTAAAGCAAATGCTCTTAACTAGACACTGTATCCTGCCTCCATTTATATACAACACTTAACACACACACACACACACAGTGTGGCACCCATATATACATATGTACATGTTTATAACATATATGCACCCACTTGCAAACAGGTATGTGGACAGACACATGCATTTGCCAGGAAAGGCCCTCACACATACACAGGCATTAATACTCATGGGCATACAGATGTTGACATGTGTGCACTGACTTATGCGTCATGATTTAGATGCAGACACATACATGGAACTTTAAATATAACTTAATACAGAAAAAAACCCATAGAGACACTCCAATACTCACATACACATACATATGGCTGCACATGCACGCATACGTATGTATACATAAACACACACATACATACCTATAAGACACAGGATCTGGATCCAACTTTCCAAGAACCAGGATTCCTGCCGTGTTTCTCTCCCCTCAGCTCACATCTCCCACCCCCAGTGCTGTTCAGCTGGGCTCTGGGGCAAGATAAATTCCAGCTGCAGAGGGTTCAGTGAAATAGGGCCTGGACCCAGCATCTGAAAGTTCTGGAGAATAAGGATGTTGGGGATAGCAAGAAGCAACCTGAAGACTAGTCTTCCATATCGAGGAATACTGGTCTCTCAGGCCTGAAGAAGCCTTTGCAAGCAGCTGGTAGAGGATGCCGAGTGGCTTAATTAAAGAACTTCAACTCTTCTTGGGGAAACAGAATGAGGATACCGGGCAGCAAAAGCTTAGTAGTGTAAGACTGAGACAGATATTGCAGGACTCAGAGAAGGGTGACCTCAGTCCAGCCTGAGAGAAGGGAAGGACTCAATCCCAGTCCCTTCATTTCATGGATGGAAATTGAGGTCCAGCAAAGACAAATGGCATATCCATCCTTAATGACCAGGCGGGGATGAAGGGGGTAGGGAGAAAGGTAAAACTGGTCACCTGAAGGAAATTTGGCACGGGAACCCCAGAGGATAAACCTCACCCATCCTAACTCATTCCATAATCTCTCCCCACTCCATTCCTCTCTTTCAGCCTCTTTCTCCTGTGAAGGGCCAGAAATCACCCTCATGTTTTCTATGATATTAGATTCTCCCTTCTAAAACTCTATCATATTCATCCACCTTTCTTCAACCCCATTGAATCTGATCTTTTCCAGGCTACTGTCATCTCTCACCATAACCACCATAATAGCTTCTGAAGTGGCCTTTCTCCAGGCTCACCTCTCTCAATCCATTTTCTACTCTGCAGCTAGTGAGCATTTAAAACAAAAGTCACTTTCTCCTTTAGATCACTCCAGAGGCTCTTTACCTTCTATAGGATGAGTTCTGCCTGCTTACCTGAGAGATAAGGCCTCTCCAGCCTTAGTCCTTAAACATATCCCCTTCATAACCCAGCTTCCAGTGCCACGGAATTTCTCAGGCTCCCTGAGCTGTTCTGTTGTGCCCTACACTACTTTTATGTACTGTTTTTGCTGCCTGGAGGGCCCTTCTCCTCACTGGGGTTATTTCTCCTATGAAGGCTTCCTGGCTCCCCCTGTCCGGTGTAAAGTAGGAAAATCAATCAATAGAAAATAGACCCAGAAATGACAAATAATAGAATCAGCAGACCAGAAAGGCAACACAGTTTAATAAATACATTCCTTTCTTTTCAAGAAAGTAGAGAAAAGCATGAGCATGATAAGGAGAGAAAAGGAAGATATATATTTACAAAAACTACTACCCTACTTTATGACCTCTTCTTTACAAACTTTTTTTTTTTTTTGAGATGAAGTCTCACTCTTGTTGCCCAGGCTGGAGTGCAGTGGCGTGATCTCAGCTCACCACAACCTCTGCCTCTCCGATTCAAGTGATTCTCCTGCCTCAGCCTCCCAAGTAGCTGGGATTACAGGTGGCTGCCACCACACCTGGCTACTTTTTGTATTTTTAGTAGAGACGGGGTTTTACCATGTTGGCAAGGCTGGTCTCGAACTCCTGACCTCAAGTGATCTGCCTGCCTTAGTCTCCTAAAGTGCTGGGATTACAGGCATGAGCCACTCTACAGACTTTCATAATCACATGTAGCAGCTGCATCTGAAATTATGTTTTTACATCTGTCCCACCTGCACCCTTCACCACAGACAGTTAGTTCCTTGAGGACAAGGACTTTGTCACATTCATACATAGTTGGTTGAATAAATGAAGAAACAGGCTGCATCCTTTCTCTTTATCCTTTTACCTCCTCAATCATCCTGCTGTTATCTTCCAGAAGGAGAGGAAACAGCTTCACAGGAAAAGTAGAGGAGATTTTCCCACTTGAATAATTATGTGAAAGTGCTAAATCAGAATGTGAAATAGGAATTCTGAGCTCTGTACCAGACACTGACTCCCATGCTGTTAGCTGATGTTAAAGAGGATGGATTTCTTTTCCCTTAGGTCTCACTTTCTGTGCCTTCAGGGGAAGTTGGTTGGAAGTTTGAATGGTTTGTTGTTGTTGTCGTTGTTTTGTATTAAGGAGGGCTGTAATGTAACCAATACAATGGTTATTGATGGACAGTAAGTTGAGAGAAACTGAAGGGTGATTATTTAATGGCAGGAGGGGGAGAAAAAAAAAGCAAGTGTTGTGGGGGGAGGGGAGGGATAGCATTAGGAGATATACCTAATGTAAATGACGAGTTAATGGGTGCAGCACACCAACATGGCACATGTATACATATGTAACAAACCTGCACATTGTGCACATGAACCCTAGAACTTAAAGTATAAATATATATGTGTGTGTGTGTATGTGTGTGTGTGTGTGTATGTGTGTGTGTGTGTGTGTGTATGTATATATATATATATATATATATATATATATAGCAAGTCTATAAAGAGCTTGGGACACCAAGTCCAGAACTTCATGCGTACAGCAGCCAATTAGCAATCAAATCTTAGAAAGTCTTAGAGAGGGACTTGCAAACACACAAATATCAGAAAAAGCATTTGTAGCGGAGACCAACTGGAACACTGGATTCTGGGAGCCTCTGTCTGAGAGTGGAATTAACTTTGTTTCATAGAAGACTTCATAGGCTGGGTGGGTGGGTAGACGGGGAAGGACCTAGTTGTACGTATTTCATTTCAATGCATAAACTTATACCTATATACCTACAAGACACAGGAGGATCTGGATCCAACTCTCTAAGAACCAGGACTTGGACTGTGGGCCCCAGAACATCCATGAAACTGTTCCCACTTCTTACATGGAAGATGAGAGTAGTAGCTACCCTAAGAACCTGACGGTTGCTAGAGAGAGAAAGGAGACAAAGGATAGGGTGTGTAGTCACTTTGCAATGCATAAAAAAACATCATACAGGCAGAGCCTGCATATGGGCTCATGCCTGTAATCTCAACACTTTGGGAAGCCAAGGCGGGTGGATCACCTGACACCTGGTTACGAGTTCGAGACCAGCCTGGTCAACATGGTGAATCCCCGTCTCTACTAAAAATATAAAAATTAGCCAGGAGTGGTGGTGCATGCCTGTAATCCCAGCTACCCAGGAGGCTAAGGCAGGAGAATCACTTGAACCCGGGAGACAGAGGTTGCAGTGAGCCGAGATCTCACCATTGCACTCCAGCTTGGGTGACAATAGTGAGACTCCATCTCAAAAAAAAAAAAAAAAATGCAGAAGAAAACTGCAGCATTCTCATCACCATCATTACTACTATTATTCCCATTTTAATGGACTAAGCTACTTCTCACTTCTCTTTACTTTCCCTCTTCCTAGATGTGGCCCAAAAAAAGCCATTTAAAAAAACTTCACATCTGCCAGAAATAGGGTTCATGGGAGCATGTGGGAGGGTGTCCCCCTCCCTCAGCACATGGATACATATAAATACTTTATGAATACTTAATACATATAAATCGGCATGCTAAACATTTTAAATTTATCATCTAAGTTAATCCCAAGGAAAGGAAAGAACTTTTATCGAGGAATGTGAGCTCTTTCAAATTATTAGGCCCTGAGAAGCATTCAAATGATATAACAATCACATCTTATTCTCCCCCTTTAGAGCTATGTATTCATCTGTCGAAACTGCCTGCTATTGCCACAAGTAGCCATGAATTAACCTAATAACGCCTCACTGGATACAACATCCCACACTCTAAGGCTTAACCATGGGTAGCCAATCACTAATCAATGTTATTTCTGCAATTCAATGAGAATCTGTGGCAGAACTTTGTATCAGTCCAATCCTTGTCCTCCTCCTTTGTTGCCTTTAAAAATCTGCCTGTAATAAAGGCCAAATGGAGCTCATATCCCAGGTGACTGGCGTCTGAATCTTCCTTATCCTGGCTCAAGTAAACTTTTTACATCATATACTGGGCTTCAGCCTCTTCCTTTGATATGGGGGCTGTTATTCTATTTTACAGAGGAATAAACAGGCACAGAGAGGTTTAAGGAACTCCTTGACATCATACAGATAACACCTGCCTGCCATGTATTTAGTGCCTACAGAAGGGTCAGCACTTCAAAACACAGATGAGGAAGGAAGGGACAAATATTAGGGAACTTGCTCCAGGTTGCACAGTTAGAAAGTGACAGAATGCAAGATTCGAACTTGGATTCGCTTAAATGTAATACAGGTGCTCTTTCTACCTCCCTGCCTGATCCTCGATGCTGGGCAATGACAAATATAAAATCTACCTCAGGCTGGGTGCAGTGGCTCACATCTGTAATCCCAGCACCTTGGGAGGCCGAGGCAGGTGGATTGCTTGAGGTCAGGAGCTCAAGACCAGCCTGACCAATATGGTGAAACTCTGTCTGTACTAAAATACAAAAATGAGCCAGGCGAGGTGGCGGGCGCCTGTAATCTCAGCTACTAGGAAGGCTGAGGCAGGAGAATTGCTTGAACCCAGGAGGTGGAGGTTGCAGCGAGCTGAGATCGCGCCACTGTCTTCCAGCCTGGGAGACAGAGTGAGACTATGTCTCAAAAAAAAAAAAAAAAGAAGAAGAAATACAACAATAGAAAACCTACCTCAGAACTGTGGCAAGATGTGTGTGTACATAGGTGTGCATGTGCATGACAGCATACAAACGTGCATAGTGTGTATGTGTGTATGCATGTGTGCATGAGAGTGCACGTGTGCATGTGTGTACATGTGTGCCCATATGTGCACATTTTTGTGTATGCGTGTGCTGACAGCTGCTAGCTAATGCAGGCAAGGGTAAATGATACTGCATCCATTCTTCCTGAGAAATTGTTAAGGCTCTTTTATCCTCAGCAAGAACTCAGAAGAGTCATTGGACCTGGGACACACGGAGGAGCTTTACAGATGATCTAATTCAACTCCTTTGTGTCCACGAGAAAACTGACACCCAGAGTGCACTGAACCAGGAATCAAGAAATTCCTATTTCAGCCTGACTTCTGCTGATGTGAGCAGTTCAAGAACTGCACTTAACTTCCCTCAGGTCATCTGTAAATGAAGGTAATGATACCTCCTCTGTTATACTTGATGACCTGTGACTTCACTGTTGACAAGGTATGGATATCAAACCTTCTGGCCCGAAAACCGCCCTCTTTTACCCAGCCTAAGGCTGTCTCAAGACAAATCCCCACTGGGGCCTCAGAACCCTCCAGTAAATTCAGAACCTGGGAGAGTGCCTTTCTGGTACTGATATGCTAAGCAGGAAGCTGATTCAGAACTCAGAGATGCCTTGGGAGAGAAAACTTTCCCTTCCTTGATTCTTTCTGGCTTTTTCTAACGACCCCAGTGAACCAGCTCCTTGTCCAGTCATTCTCCACTCTTCAGGGACTCCGAGGAACTGGCCTATCTTGTCAAGAGTTCCTCTCTACTTGGAGCTCCTTAGGTGGAAAAGTAGCACTTAGAATCTTGTTCTCAACATATTCCTGTCAGTGTTGCTCCTACTGGTGGTGACAGTAAGTGTGACTGTGATGAACAAGTGGATGCCACCTGGTAGCCATATAATGCTTTTACTATGTTTTATTGGCATATAATATACAGATCATGCACATACATCACAAGTACAGCTTCATGAATTTTAACAAAATGAACACTCCTGTGTAACCAGCACCCCATTCATGAAATACTACAGTGGCTGCTCCCAGAAACCCCCTCTTGCCTCTCCAGTTCCTACATCTCTCAAGGGCAACCGCTATCCTGACTTCTAGCACCATAGAGGGGTTTTATCTGGTTTTGAACTTTATATAAGAGGAATATATATCCTTTGAACTCAGTTTCTTTTTTCTACCTTTTTTTTTAATTATACTCTAAGTTCTGGGGTACATTTGCACAACATGCAGGTTTGTTACATATGTATACATGTGCCATGTTGGTGTGCTGCACCCATTAACTCGTCATTTACATTAGGTATATCTCCTAATGATATCCCTCCCCCCTCCCCCCACTCCACAACAGGCTTTGGTGTGTGATGTTCCCCACCCTGTGTCCAAGTGTTCTCATTGTTGAACTCAGTTTCTTATTAATGTGTGCAACATTCTCTTTGTGAACCTGATCCATATTGTTGTGTTTAATTATACTTGGATCTCATTCTGATTGCTGACATGATTCTGTTGGAAGAATAAAGCCTAATTTATTGATCCATTCTACTGTTAATGGACATGTGGGCTGTTTCCAGCTTTCAGCTACTGGTAAGCATGCTGCTTTCTTATTCACGCCTTTTTGGTGAGCGCAGAAGCTCATCTTCGTGAAGTGTATATATTCAGCTTTGGTAAATACTGCTAAGCAGTTTTACAAAGTGATTGTAACTCCACCAGTCATCATGGTTTTAACATTCCAAGATTCTTTAGCCTCCAGTATCTAGTAACAATCAACTCTACTTCCTTTGGTTCTGAACACACCCTTGTCTTTTTCTCCTCCAGGACCTTTGCACATGCTATTCTCTTGGCTGTTACAGTCTTCCCAGCTGATCTTCACATGGGCAAGCCTCACTCTTTAGGTCCCCGTGTACATGTTACCACCCTCAGGACAGCCCTGTGCCTGTTATACTCATGACTTCATGCACAGCATCAAGTCCATGTTCGGTAAATGGTTAGCCCTAAACAAAAGTTAGCTAATGCTGCTGTTGTTGCAATAAATAGTCTTTAAGTTTCCCTTTCCAAAATTCTGTGACTCTAGGAAGTCAGACTGCCCAACTCTTATCCTGTGTGCGGATCCAGATGTGCCCCAAGGGTTCTAAATCCCTTACAGAAGAAGGGCAGCTGGCAGTTTCTATTTCTCCCGGTCCCCGGGGCTCCATCTGTATTGTACCTGTTCTCTACTAAACAGCCAATAGAGGGCACTGTGGGAACACGTCCGCGGAAGGAGGGAGGCGTTGGTCGGAGCTCAGATGACACAGAATTAGAGCCGGAAGGGATCTTAAAAACCCATCTCGAGACGGGCGGATCACGAGGTCAGGAGATCGAGACCATCCTGGCTAACATGGTGAAACCCCGTCTCTACTAAAAAATACAAAAAACTAGCCGGGCGACATGGCAGGCGCCTGTAGTCCCAGCTGCTTGGGAGGCTGAGGCAGGAGAATGGCATAAAACCCAGGAGGTGGAGCTTGCAGTGAGCTGAGACCCGGCCACTGCACTCCAGCCTGGGCGGCAGAGCGAGACTCCGTCTCAAAAAAAAAAAAAAAAAAAAAAAAAAAAAAAAAAAAAAAAAAAAAAAAAAAAAACCCATCTAGACCCAAACCTTCATTTTACAGATGAACAAACAGATGCCCAGACAGGAGATGTGACTTGCCCAAGGTCACACAGCTACTGCGTGGAGAGCAGAGATGACTCTTACCCCCTTGGCGTTCTCCACTCTGCAGGGGCGTTGCCAAGAACTGAATGAGGCAGCTGGCCCCAGGTGCTGAAGCTTTAAGCCAGCCAAGGCCTCTGTTTGCCAAGCCTATCACTGTCCTCAGTTTTCTCCTCCCTCCCCACTATTCCGTGAGAGAAATGTTGGAAGTAGGACAAAACACACACTATCCCTTTGATTTTACAATTATCTTTGAGAAAGCATTTCACTTTCCTTAATAATGACTGCCAATTATTGGAACTTTCTACGTGCCAAATATCATACTGCATGCATTACATGCATTATCAAGAATAGTTTTAGGGTTTATTACCTCCCTTTTGGGAGTCTTTCCCTGATCTCCCCATTGAAAAAGATTGCTCTTCTCCCATTTCCTATCACACCAGCCAGTTTACTTCCTTCGCAGCTCTTATAATAAGTTTTCTTTTTTTTTTTTTTTTTTGAGACGGAGTCTCGCTCTGTAGCCCAGGCTGGAGTACAGTGGCCGGATCTCAGCTCACTGCAAGCTCCGCCTCCCAGGTTTATGCCATTCTCCTGCCTCAGCCTCCCGAGTACCTGGGACTACAGGCGCCTGCCACCTCACCCGGCTAGTTTTTTGTATTTTTTAGTAGAGACGGGGTTTCACCGTGTTAGCCAGGATGGTCTTGATCTCCTGACCTCGTGATCCACCCGTCTCAGCCTCCCAAAGTGCTGGGATTACAGGCTTGAGCCACCGCGCCCGGCCTTATAATTATTTTTATAATCATAAGACTGACTTACTCATCTACTTATCTATCATCTGCTTCATTTCCTCCCCTCCTCCTGGTAGACTTGAACTCCATGAAAGAAGGATGCTGGAGCTAGATAGGCCTGGATTCAAATCCCAGCTCATTCACTTACTAGCATTATGGACTTGAATTCATTACTGAAACTCTCTGAGGCTGTTTCTCCCTTTGTAAAATGGGGACTCATGTTTGGCCAAAGTTCTTGATTCTTTTGGGCCTCAGTTACCAAATCTAAGGGAGGATAATAACCCTTCATCTGCTGGAGAGAAGAGTCTCACAAGATGCCCTGAAAGTCTTGGAGCCATGGTCAAAGGAGAATATAATGGCGTTGCCCAGCTATGGGGTCATGACTGGGCACATGGTTTACACATGCAAGTGGAACAGAAAGAAGAGAAAACTGGAAGATCTGAATCTAGGAGGCAAGGTTCCATTGTCCACACCGTTAACCATTATAATATGTGCCTTTTCAACCCTAGTTGCGTCCATCCTGTCAGTTTCTCAGGTCCACTAACAATGAACCAGTCACTGAACTTAGGCTTCAGCCATCTTATTCCAGGGTTTCTCAAGCTCAGTGCTATTTACCTTTTTAGAGTTGAAGCAGCTAAGGCTCAGAGAGGTTAAGTTATTTGCATACAGCTGAACAGAGTTTGAACTTGTTCCTCTATGGTTTGTTTCATGCCTGGAGCAGCCAGTCTTGCTCTCACCAACAGCTGCCAGAATCCAGCCAATAAATCAATGAAATGCCAACAAGGAGTCTTCAGACTCATGCTGAGGGCACCATAGAATAGATTCATGGAATAATTCCATCTATTCTGGATGTGTCTACATCCTAGCATCTCCCAAGACTCTTTTGTTTAACCCCAAGCTAAATTCCAAGGCTGTTATTTCCCCTCGTCTTGCTGTTGCCCTAAAATGTGTTTATTTCCCTGTGACTCAGAAAAGTCCTCACTCTTGGCAGCCAGAGTGGTGAATCACATGGTGGCTTTTCACCTGCCATTGGCACTAGGCAAACAGATCACCACTGCTAGGAATCTATTCCCACCCTTCTTGGAGCTTACTGCTGTTAGGACCTGCACTCAGCCATGATGGTTTGTTTATGTGTGTCTCTCTACCTTTCTAACTGGTAAACTCGTTGAGAAAATGAACCACCTTATTCACCCAACACATGTAATGGAGAAGCTGGCAGTTAAAGATGCTTTATGGATGTTTGTTGAATGGGTAGGTGGATGATGGATGGATGGATGGATGGATGGATAGAAAGATAGATAGATAGATGGATGAAAGGATGAATGGGTAGATAGATGGATGGATAGGTGAATGGTTGAACGAATGAATGAATGAATGGGTAGATCGATGGATGATGGATGGACAGATGGACGGATGGATGGATGGATGGATGGATAGGTGAATGGTTGAATGAATGAATGGGTAGATTGATGGATGGATGGATGGATGGACAGATGGACAGACGGATGGATGGATGGATGGATGGATGGTTCAGTGGATGGATGAGTGAGTGGACGGATGGATGGGTGGATGGGAGAAAAGACAGATGGATGAAAAGATGGATGGGTGCATGAATAGGTTGATGGATGAGTGGATGGATGGATGAAACCCATATAACTCTCAGTGTGAGCACTGCTCACTATCACCCCCATCCAAACTTGTTCAGTTCCTATTCAGCATCTAGAGAAATCTCTGTGAAGATGCACATCTCATCATGTCACCCTTGTTCCCACCTCTGTCTGAAACATGCCAATGCTTTCCCACTACCCTTAGAATAACATCCAGTTTCACTCCCAGAGCTTACATGGCCCTGCAAGCTGTGGTATCCACTGACTACTCCAGCCTCATTACACATCAGCCTCCTGATGTCTGGACACCCTGGCCATCCTTCATTTCCTAGAATGAGCCCAGTTCTTTCCTGCCTCAGGGCCTGTGTCTGAACTTGCTGTTCTCTCTGCCTAGAGTGCACTTTCTCTGACTCTTTGCATGTCTGACCCCTTCTTCGGGTGTCAGCTTCGAAATAAATTCTTGGGAAAATCTTCTTGTCCACCCCCCTAAATTACATCCCCTCCATTTTCTTTATAATGCTTGTGTAGTACATCCACATTCATTATAGCACTTTGTTGAACATTTGAATCATTATTTGTTTATATCTATTTTCCCTGCTAAACTGCTAAGAGGACAGGGAGAGCAGGGACCATGTCTGCTTAAACTCACAGCTGTATCCTTATTACTTATCAGGTAGTAGTACTCAGAAATATTTTTAACAGGGTCTTGGTGCGGTGGCTCATGCCTATAATCTCAGCACTTTGGGAGGTGGAGGCAGGCGGATCACCTGATGTCAGGAGTTCGAGACCAGCCTGGCCAACATGGTGAAACCCTGTCTCTACTAAAAATACAAAAGTGAGCCAGGCGTGGTGGTGGGCACCTGTAATCCCAGCTACCTGGGAGCTGAGACAAGAGAGTCGCTTGAACCCAGGAGACGGAGGTTGCAGTGGGCCGAGATCGTGCCATTGCACTCCAGCCTGGGCAACAAAAGCAAAACTCCATCTCAAAAAAAAAATATTTTGAACAGGTAGTTGGATGAATAGACAGATAAGCCCAGGATATGCTCTGACATGTCATCAGGCTGAGCACACTAGGGGTTCTGCATGAGGACAATACCCAGGCTGCCCTTCCTTTCCACAGAGCATCACTGATAAACACGTTTAGGGACAGAACCATGGAATCTAACTGCCTTATAGTTGGATGGGATCTCTTTATTTGATAGGTTCAAATAAAGTTTGATCATTAAGACCAACTTTATTTTACATTGGGCGAGATAGAGCCCAAGAGTGGAAGACACTTGCCCAGGGTTATTGTGGTAGGAACTACTTGTTACTACTAGTTAGAATTAGCAACAGCCATCCTCTTCTTCATTCTAACTAGTAGTAAAGAGTAGATACTTATAATCAGAATCCAGATTTTGTTGGTGGTGGTCATATGCTCAATTAGAAAAACTACATTTCCCAGCCTCCCTTTCAGAGAAAGGTAGTCATGGACTAAGTTCTGGCCAATGAGATTTAAGTAAGAGTGGAGATATAAGTGTGGCTTCCAGAAAAATTCCCTTAAAAGAAGGTCTAAGCCAGAGTGTCCAATCTTTTGGCTTCCCTGGGCCACAGTGGAAGAAGAATTGCCTTGGGCCACACATAAAATACATTGACACTAACGATAACTGATGAGCTAAAAAAAAAAAAATCCTAAAAAAATCTCATAATGTTTTAAGAAAGTTTATGAATTTGTGTTGGGCCACATTCAAAGCTGTCAGGCTGCATGTAGCCCATGGGTTAGACAAGCTTGGTCTAAACCTTTGCTTTTTCCTCCTTTCTTCTTCTAGAATTCAAACACAAAGGCCAGAAGTGTCCATTCTATGCCTGTGAAGTGATCTTGATGATGAAAGCCACAAACTAAAGGCAGTAGACTAGAAAGTTAAAAATCTAGAATATTGCTGACATCTTGGACCTACCACAATTACCCTGGATCACCTACCTCTGCATTTTACATCACATGAAACAAAAATAAACCTCTTGAATATGTCATTGTTATTTGGGTTTTCTGCTTTTATGCAGCCAACTCAATCCATAGCTGTTATGGTCACTAATGGAATTAGTGGCACAGCCAGGACTTGAAGCCAGGGACTCCATACCTTTCGTTGGGATGGCAAGAAAGCTAGTGTGTCTACCCACAATGGACATGGTTAAGGAAATGCTGTCCTGGAGATATTCCTATAATACAAGTGTTCTTAAATTGTGGTCCCCAGAACAGGAGCATCAGCATTACCTGGGAACTTGGTAGACATGCAAATTTGCAGGCCTCATGCAGACCTACCGAATCAGAAACTCTGGGATGGGGTCCAGCAATCTCCATTTTTCAGAAGCTTTCCAGATGATTCCCGTGCAAGCTAAAATTTGCAAACCACTACTGAGATAACATTGTAGTATCCCCTAAGGGAAGCACAAATAAAGCAGGTTACTTCTGCAGCCTGGTGAGGCTTCTACGAAATGCAGAAGGTGCAGAAGTCACTCCCGGGTCAGAAAGAAGGGAGCTCTCTCCAGGTTCAAGAACGCACAGGCTCCCACAGACAGAATAGGCGCATTATACTTGCATTTTTATTCACTTCTACTGAGTGTGGTCTGCAGATTAGCAGCACTGATTTCACCCAGGAGTGTCTTGGAAATGCATAATCTCAGTTCCCATTCCGGACCTACTGAATCGGAATCTGCATTTTGATACAGTCCCCTGATGATTCGTACATACATTTAAATTTGAGTGCCCAACTCAGTGAAGCTGGGGATAGGAACAAGATGGTCTAGGTCCTGATGCTTACAAGGACATGCTTGAGGTCCTTGTATGCTTGTGAGACTATTGCACCCAAACCTGGTGCCAGACAAAGAAGATGTGGACACAAAACTGACAATCAGAGCAGCTGCCATCTGGCACCTATTCCTTGCACCTTCCCCATTTTGGTGTCTTCTTTTTGCCCCCAAACACCCTCCTCTCCATCTGCAGCCTAGTGGTTAAGAGAGAGCATTCTGGAGTTTGATTTGCCTTGATTCAACCTTATAATTCCTTGCTGTGTGATCTTTGAGTCTGAGCCTCGGCAGTGACTTCATAGAGTTGTCATGGAGATTAAATGAGTTAATACTTCTAAAACACCCAGGCAGGAGCTACTAAATTCTGGATCTGTATTAGCATCACCTGAGGGGCTTTTAAAAAGTGCTGATGACTGGGCTATCCCAAACCAATTACATAAGACTCTCTAGGGATAAAGCCTAGCATTCATATTCAAACAGATCAAGCACAAACCTCTGTAGATTTTTCTAACGTGCAGCCAGGACAGAGAACCACTGACCTAAAGCAATGCCAGGCACATAGTAAATGCTCCATAAATGCTAGCTATTGCTATGCACACGGTGTACCCTTCCTCATGCACACACCAGACTGTCTCAGGCCTTTGCTCCAGTCCTGGAGATTGCCTTAAATGACCCGGCTCTCCCAGACAGCCTGGCAAACAGCCATTTTTCCTAGATTCTGTATGAAACTTACCACCCTCATGATGCCTTCCCTGATTCCTCCAAACAGAACTGACCAGGTTTCTCCTCCAGGTTCCAGTGTAACTGAACTGATAATACAAATACTGACTTTACTGTGTTGCAAAGTATTAATCTTTTCTGGGTATAATGCTGTACATTTTCCCTTTCTTTCTTCTTCCTTCCTTCCTTCCTTCCTTCTTTCCTTCCTTCCTTCTTTCCTTCTTTTTCTTTCTTTCTTTCTTTCTTTCTTTCTTTCTTTCTTTCTTTCTTTCCTTTCTTTCTTTCTTCCTTCCTTCCTTCCTTCCTTCTTCCTTCCTTTCCTTTCTTTCCTTCTTTCTTTCTTCCTTCCTTCTTCCTTCCTTCCTCCTTCCTTCCTTCTTTCTTTCCTTCCTTCCTTCCTTCCTTCCTTCCTTCCTTCCTTCCTTCCTCTCTTCTTCCTTCCTTTCTAGACAGGGTCTGTTGCCCAGGCTAGAGTGCAGTGATGTGATCATAGCTCACTGCAGCCTCAAACTCCTGGGTCTAAGAAATCCTCCTGCCTCAGTCTCCCGAGTATTAATAACTAAGACTACAGGTGCTCCACTGTCACACCCAGCTAAGCTTTTACTTTTTATTTTTTTAGAGACAGAGTCTTGCTATGCTGCCCAGGCTGGTCTCAAACTATTGGCCTCAAGAGATCCTCCTGCCTCGACCTCCTAAAGTGCTGGGACTACAGGCACGAACGTTGCTCTCAGTCCATTTCTTTTGTACTCCACAGAACCACTTCATAAGGCAGATAGCATTGAATGCTCCGTTGTATACAGAAGAGGAGGAGATGAGGGTTCGTGAAGGCACAGTAACGTGCTTAAGATCTTCCAGCTGGTAAGTTGGGGAAGTGATATTTGCACTCAGCCCCAGTTGCTCCAGAATCTCCCCCTTAAACCACATTACTTTTAACCTGTCTGCAGATCTGTCTCCTGCTAAAGTACATTACAATTTTCAAGGACAAGGATTGTGTATAATTTATCATTCTGTTCCTAACACCTGGGACATATTAGGCACATAACAATGATTTAATTAATTACCTGTCAGGGTAGGTGTGCTCTATATTCGCCACCTACTGTGTGCCAGGCAATTGACTTACCACTTTCCCAATGCTGGAGACAAGAAAATGTAGAGTTTGGAGCCAAGAACCCTGGAAGCAGTCTCCCTAGGATTAAAGACCATCCGAATGGCTCCAGTACTGGCGGCCTCAGGCAAGCATGCAGCCTCTCTCAAGAGTCAGCTCCTCAGCTGCAAATGGCACAATGCATGCGGTGACTTCACAGGACTGAGTTGTGCACCAAGACACTCAGCACAGTGTCTGGAACATAACGAGGGCTCAATAAATGGGGCCCACTATTGTCATCTCATTTTATCCTCACAGTTACTCAGTGAGGTGGATGCTATTACCATGCTTGTATTTGTTGGGTTTTTTTGTTTGTTTTGTTTTGTTTGTTTTTGAGACGGAGTCACACTCGGTCACCCGGACTGGAGTTCAATGGCACGATCTCTGCTCACCGCAACCTCCGCCTCCTGGGTTCAAGCAATTGTCCTGCCTCAGCCTCCCGAGTAGTTGAGATTATAGGCACCTGCCACTATGCCCAGTTAATTTTTGTATTTTTAGTAGAAACGGGGTTTCACCATGTTGATCAGGCTGGTCTCGAACTCCTGACCTCAGGTGATCCACCTCCCTTGGCCTCCCAAAGTGCTGGAATTACAAGCATCAGCCACCACACCCAGCCTTTTTTAAAAATTTTTTTTTATATTTATTTATTTTTTAAACAGGGTCTCACTCTGTCACCCAATCTCAGCTCACTGCAGCCTCTGCCTCCTGGGTTCAAGTGATTCTTTTGCCTTAGCCTCCCAAGTAGCTGAGACTACAGGCACCCAACACCATGCCCAGCTAATTTTTGTATTTTTAGTGGAGATAGGTTTTCACTATGTTGCCCAGGCTTGTATTTTTTGTTTTGTTTGGTTTTGTTTTAGTAGAGGAAACTGATTCTCAGAAGTTGCCATTCACAGGAAGTCACAAGGCTCATCAGTGGCAACGCAGGAGCTAGAACCCCCTGCCCAGGTCCATCTGACCTTAAGGTCTGAGCTCCTTTCTCTCCAGGTTCTCTCAGGCAGACAAAACAGTTCAGTGACTTTTATTCCTCCCACAGGGGAGGGTTCAAACTGGGGAGCAGGGGAGAGAATGGCTTGCTGGAAGGAAAAAGCTGCCTCCAGCCTCTTGGCTCAGAAAGAAATCCTATCCTCTCCCATTTGCTGCTTCTCTGTGGGATTCCAAGAGAGAGCTGGCTTGAGACCCCAAGCCCTGGAGGGGTGATGACCTGATGGCTGGCCGGGGCAGGAAGAAGTGGGCAAGGGAGTCTGGGGTCAAGTGCAGGGAGAGGACGGAAGCAGGGACACTTGGAGGGGAAAAGTGGGGAGCAGGATGGGGGGAACTGGTGGTGACAGCACAGGACAATTGTCAAGAGCAGATGGAAAGGTGTCTGGGACAGTGGGGGGCAGGGAGCTAGGGGGCTGAAGGAGGCCTCATGGTGCTGAGTTCCATGCAGAAGAGCTGTTGCCATGGTGACGCGGAGAGCCAGATCGATGCTTGGCGTTGGATGAAGCTCTCAGTCACTGCCAGCTCCCTCCCCCTCCTCTCTTCCCTGACGTGAGGAGTGTATGAGTGTGGGGGAGGCTGGAAAGGGGTCATTCCTCTCTCCCCAGAGCCTTCTGGAGTGATGACAGGGGTCTCCCCATCCTCCCAGATCATGGGCCTTGGCAGGGGGAAGATGGGAGCCTTCTGCCACCTCCAGACCCTTTGACTTGGAAGAAATGGTACAAGGAGGGAGAATAGGGATCCCTGGAGACCCCAGGAAACCTCTCAGCTATTGTCACTAGGGCTCAAAGGTACAGGAACCAAGTGTCACCTCTCTCCCCTCCATCATGCAGAGGTCTGCAAAGGGAGTGCAAGGCGTGAATTCATTCCTTTCTATGTCCCCTCTTCATGACGTGAAAAACTGCAGCAGGGAATAGATTTTCTCTGAGATTCCTTCCAGCTCTAAAAGCAATGATTTTTTTTTCTTTTTTTTTCCTGTTAGCCTTATGATGGGGACCACTCTTCTGGAATGACTGCAGGGCCATGACCCCATGGAATCTCTTCCTGCCTCAATACAGCTCTCCCCACTGGCCAGTCGAAAAGCCCAGAATTCTATTCGAGAGTCATTTCTATGAGCTTTGTATAAAAATGAAAATACCCTAGGGGCAGGACAATGTCTTAACATAATACCCAGGTGACAGGCCAGAGGTTCTGGACTTCTGAGACCAAGGTTGAAATGCTGAGCCCTCTACTGACTCACTCTTTGATCCTAGCAAGCTATGCAACTTCTCTGGGCCTTAGTTTCCTCCTTTGAAAGGTAGGGATTGGAAGAATATTAATACAAGGGGACATTGGGGTATTAAATGAGATAATAAAAATATATATATTTAAAAGCATAAATCATTATGTAAATATTATGAATTATCATTAGTCATACCTGAGTGAATCTGACCATCAGCTCTGATAGGGAAAGGGTTTTCCTGATCACGAAGAGATGGGAACAAGCCCTGAGCACCTACTGGGCTCCTGGCACTTTACTAATGTATCCCTTCTGATCTCCTCAATAACGCTGGTAGGCATAGTATCCCCAAATTCCAGATAAAGAAACAAAGTCTCAGAGAGGTTAAATATATTTCCAAGGTCACAGCAAAGGTTGGGAACCAGGCTAGTATTCAAACTCAGGTCTCTCTGACTCCAAAATCCTCATTGCAAGTACAGTTGTAGAGAAGTCTCCCGTCCAAGGAGGGCCAGGTGTGGGACCATCTTGGCATGAAATGTGAGAGGTCTGGGTGAGGAGCAGTGGGGAACAGACTGGTGAGAAATGGAAAATCAATTTTGTCCACCTCCACTTTGGGAGTCCCAGAAGGAGAATTTCTCAATGAGTCCAAGTTCAAGCAGACACTTCAGGGGTAAATAGATGTGAGCCGTGAGCCATTGATTTCAGCTAAGGAGGGAAGAAAGGAAAGAAGGAAGGAAGGAAGGAAGGGAAGAAGGGAGGAAGGGAAAACAGTGAGCAAGAAATCCTGAAGCCAGGTGCGGTGACTTACTCCTGTAATCCCAGCACTTTGGGAGGCCAAGGTGGGCGGATCACGAGGTCAAGAGATTGAGACCATCCTGGCCAACATGGTGAAGCCCATCTCTACTAAAAATTCAAAAATTAGCTGGGCGTGGTGGGATGCCCTTGTAGTCTCAACTACTTGGGAGGCTGAGGCAGGAGAATCACTCGAACCTGGGAGGCAGAGTTTGCAGTGAACTGAGATCCCGCTACTGCACTCCAGCCTGGCGACAGGGTGAGACTCCATCTCATTAAAATAAGTAAATAAATAAACGAAAGAAATCCTGGCTCCACTGTAATGAATCTCCCCTTTCTCTAGTGCAAGGGTCACAGGATTTCCCCCAAAGGTCCTACCTTGACAATCTAGAGATGCCCCACCCAGTCAACCCCAACTTCCCTTAAAGTCTGGCCTCCTTGGGGAGTGCAGGGTGGAAGGCGCATGCATTTCAGATCAAAGCAAGAAGTTGAAACAGAGAGTGGGGCTTTTCTAGAGGGGAGAAAGAAAGCATCCTCACTCTGAAAAAAGGAGGGAGAGACCAGAATGAACCACACAGGTGCCCCAAGCACCCCAGAGATTCCAAGAAACTCAAAGCTGCTAAATGTCTGGCAGCAGCTCCTGAGCTTCCAGCCTGGAGCCAGCACAGTGTGTGGGAGGCTGTGGGTGCAAGTTGGCCCTGCAGAGAGGAAGAAAGGGCTTTGGGAGAGGGCTGGCACCAAGAAGAAGGCAACGAGCTCGGGTAACAGTGCTGTGGATGCCAGCCTTCTGCTGTCTGCTTTAGTTTGAAATTGAATAAGTTTTTTAAAAAGGAGTACATTTTCGTCTTATTTTGAAAATGAAATTTGCCTGCACATGGTGGCAAACTTGCCTGTTAAGAGAAATCTTGGGTTCTTCTTTGGGTCCAGCCCCTTGTTAGCTGTTCGACGTCCCCTAAGTATTAGTGTCTCCATTGGAAAACTTGGCATGGGGACATCTACGTTAAAGGATGGTTGCAGGGATTAAATGAGATGATGTGTGAACAACAGCTTAAAGCAAAGTCTGTTTTACAACTCTGATGTGCAAAGGGGCTACATAGGATTTTTCTTAGAACCCTTGGGTCCAGCCAGGCATGGTGGCTCACACCCATGAAACCAGCACTTTTGGAGGCAAAGGTGGCCAGATCACCAGAGGTCAGGAGTTCGAGACCAGCCTGGCCAACATGGCAAAACCCCGTCTCTAAAAAAAATACAAGAATTAGCTGGTTCCAGTGTCGTGTTCCTGTAATCACAACTACTTGGGAAGCAGAGGCACGAGGATCACTCGAACTTGGAACCCAGGAGGCAGAGGTTGTAGTGAGCCAAGATCATGTTACTGCACTACAGTCTGGGCGATAGAGCAAGAGTCCATCTCAAAATAATAATAATAAGAAGAAGAAGAAGAAGAAGAAGAAGTTTCTGAGGAGCCTAAGCAGCAGGACACACCAGGATTGCTTGAGCCCAGGAGTTTAAAACCAGCCTGGGCAACATAGCAAGACCCCATCTCTAAAAAAAAAATTAGCTGGGCATGGTGGTGTGTACCTATAGACCCAGCTGTGTAGAAGGCCGAGGCAGGAGGATCCCTTGAGCCTTGAGCCAAGGAGTGTGAGGTTGCAGTGACCTATGGTCGCACCACTGCACTCCAGCCTGGATGACAGAGCAAGATCCTGTCTCAAAAAAAGAAGAAGAAGGACATCGCTGAGGTTGTGGGGAAAGACTGCAAGGCAATGGGGTAGGACATGATGTCCTGCAAGAACAGAACAGAGCATTTCCTTTCCACAGGGTGGCATACCACTGGCCCCATTTTATAGATGAGGGGACTAACACTTACAGAGAAACCCGTAAAGTCCATACTTAGCCAAGTTTACCTGGTCACCAAGTTCCACCAAGTTGTAGAACCAGAACACAGGTCCAAGTGTTTCTGCTTCCCAAGCCCAGGCCTTTTCCACCCTGTCCTCAGAGACAGCAGCACTTGAAGGCAGGTGGCCCCAGGTGCCAGTTCCGCCTTTGCTACCTAAGGCAAGGGATTTCATCTCCCTGAGCCTCAGTTTCCTCATCTGTAAAGTGAGGATTCTTTAAGCTCCTATACAGAAGAGAGCCTAGTAATTTCAGGTGCACAAGGGTGTTTTGGGAAGACGCTGTTCTGAGAACCTGGAATGCCGGCTCCAGTCTTGCCTCTGCCTTACTTTGCTGTGCGACCCTAGACAAGTCATAGCTTCTCTGGGATTTAGACCATTAGAATTCTCAGGGAAATGAAACACACAAATGTGTGTTCTGGAGATTCTGATTTAGTTGATCTGGGACTAGGCCTATACATTGGATTCTTTTAAGTCCTCCAGGTGCTTTGATTATGCCACCATTTGAGATGACAACAGTGATTCTGAGTGATCCCTGAACCAGCAACATGGCATCACCTGGACACTTGCGAGAAATTCAAAATTTTAGCCCCCACCCAGCCCTCTGCATGGACCTACAGAATTAGAAATTTAGGGGGTGGATGGACCCAGTAATCTGTTTTTACAAGCTCCCCACATGATTCTTCTTTTTTTTCCAGACAGTCTTGCTCTGTTGCCCAGGCTGGAGTGCAGTAGCATGATCTCGGCTCACTACAACCTCTGCCTCCTATGTTGAAGCCATTCTCTTGCCTGAGCCTCCTGAGTAGCTACAGATGTGCGCCGCCATACCCAGCTAATTTTTGTATTTTTAGTAGAGACGGGGTTTTGCCATGTTGGCCAGGCTGGTCTCAAACTTCTGACCTCAGGTGATCCACCTGCCTCAGCCTCCCAAAGTGCTGAGATTACAGGCGCGAGCCACCACACCTGGCCCTCACATGATTCTGATGTGCCTTCAAGTTTGAGGGTCCCTGGGTTGCAGGATTCAGCCATAAGATCCTATACTTTTTTTTTTTTTTTTTTTTTGAGAGAGAGTTTCGCTCTTATGGCCCAGGCTGGAGTACAATGGCGCAATCTCGCTCACCACAGCCTCTGCCTCCTAGGTTCAAGTGATTCTCCTGCCTCAGCCTCCTGAGTAGCTGGGATTACAGGTATGCACCACCACACCGGTACTTTTGTGTTTTTAGTAGAGATGGGGTTTCTCCATGTTGGTCAGACTGGTCTCGAACTGCTGACCTCAGGTGATCTGCCCACCTCGGCAAAGTGCTGGGATTACAGGCATGAGCCACCTTGCCAGACCAAGATCTTACACTTTTAAAGTGCATCAGAGGAGCAAGATGAAAGAACCAGGTAAGAGTAGGAGAAAGTGTGGATGAAATTTAGAAAACAAAGTGGGATGGGAGAAGAGACCTCCAAAATCAAGAGATGACCTCAGCCTTGTCCCTTGGTAGACTGGCACTGCAGGCTATGAAATCAGCTGAAAAATTTCAAAGGTCCCCAAGGACATGCTTCTCAAAGTGGGGCATGCAGCGGGAGTGGCTGAAGCCACAGAAAAAGGATGGTGCATCTTCCTGGAAAGACAATTTACTGGAAAATGTTTTAGGGGGAAAAAAGTTAAATTATTTCATCAATGAGTAATAGAAAACATGACCATTAGATTAAAGCAAACAGATATGACACAGAATACCACCTGCTTTTACACTGATAAAATAAAAGAAAAGCCTCAAAGACATTCGATATTTGTAGTCAGGAGTTTTGAACGGAAGCCTCAGACCCCAGGGCAGGCCAGTTCTCTCTTCCTTGCCCTTTGGACAACCTCAGTGGAAAATACAACCATTAATGAATGAATTAATGGATTCACTGATTCATCGATTGATTGGTTAGACAAATGGTTGAGTCTCTACCTTGTGCCAAATGCTATACTAGACAACACGGATATACTACTAACAAAAATAGGCAGAGTTTCTGCACCGGACAAGCTTAGAGTGTAACAGAGCCCAAACATTAATCCAATTGTAATTATTGTAATAAACAATAATTACAAACTGTGATAGGTATTCTGAACTAAAGACAAAGGGAGGTCTAAGAACATGCGATAGGGGACTACACCTAGAGTGAGGTCAGGACAGGCTTCTCAAGGAAGTGACATTTGAACTCTGACCTCAAGACACATGCACACTTCACTTCCATGAAGACACGAAACAGAAGCGCTGTTCCAGGAGTGGGCATCTGAAGCTGGCAGCCAAGTCTTGGCTCACTCTGGCTTCTCTGCCTGGAATGCCTGAAATTCTCTTTCTCCTAAATCTATTTAGCCCCTCCCGAGGGCCCACATCAACCCTAGCCCCCTCTAGGAAACACTTCCTGACCTGCACTGCCCACTCTCACCTCTCCATCCTCTGAATTTCCATGGTTCGTTCTTCCAGCACCTACTTAATTCCTGGCATTTGAGTTCTACCTCTATGATGTTTCCTATCCAGATAACAGCAACACTAAAGTTGACTTAATCATGTTCTTCCATTTTTATTTATAGAAATGCATTTTAAAGGAAACTTTTATTCAACATTATAGGGAAGCCATCAATAAGTAATGCCATAAATATGCCATAGATAAAAGGTAACTATTAAAATAAGTGACTCTCCTTTTTTTATAAAGGAAGATAGGCAAGAGTTCCAAGGGTTTTAAAGGCACATCAGCACTTACTGAGACGTTCTCCTTGACACATCACAAAGACTGAAGAAAATATGAGAGGGGAAGGTGTTGTCACTCTGATTGGCTGTGATTTGTCCATGCAGCTCCCAAAATAACTTCCTGTTCCACTCATGGTACATAGCATTGTATTTTTGTTGTTGCGTGCATGTTTCATGTTTTATTTTGTTTTCAAGAGAATGTCCGGGCTCTCTAACAAAAATGTAAAATCCTCAAGGACAAAGGTTCCCTTACATACCCCCACACCCACAGCACCTACAGCAAGTGTCAGATGTTTCTTGTTTAAGAGGAAATTGTTTTGACTTGCCACGACCCACAAGTGCTGAGATTTGTTGAGTCCTTAATCTCTTCTGTGAACTGTGCTAAATGCCTTACACGTGTTTCTTCATTCCATTCTCACCACAATAACACTGGAGTGAGACATGGTATTATCATTTCAGTTCTGCAGAAGAAGAAACTGAGGTTCAAGAGAGACAGGGGAAAAGATTTGGTTAAGGTTGTGCAGGAAGTAGAGGCAAGGCTGAGCCTGGAATCCAGATCCTACCCTGAAATGCTCATGCTCACTGAAGCCAGTTAATCTGATCGTGTGGACACAGAGGGGCTTATTCAGGCCTGAAACACAGACTTTAAAATTTTTTTTTAAATTTTTGCAGGTACGTAGTAGGTGTACTTACCGGGTACATGAAGTGTTTTGACACAGGCAGCAATGCATAGTAAGCACATCATGGAGAATGGGGTGTTCACCTCCTCAAGCACTTATCCTTTAAGTTACAAGCAATCCAATTACACTCTTGTAGGTATTTTTAAATGTACAATTAAGTTATTATTGACTATAGTCACTCTGTTTTGCTATCAAATAGTAGGTCTTATACATTCTTTCTGTTTTTGTACCCATTAACCCTCTCCCTTCCCTTCACCTGCCCTGTTCACTATCGTTCCCCTCTGGTTACATCTTTCTACTCTCTATGTCCATGAGTTCAATTGGTTTGATTTTTAGATACCACAAATAAGTGAGAACATATGAAGTTTGTCTTTCAGTCCTTGGCTTATTTCACTTCACATAATGATTTCCGGTTCCATCTATGTTGCTGCAAACGACAGGATCTTATTCTTTTTTACGGCTGAATAGTACTCCATTGTGTACATGTACCACATTTTCTTTATCCATTCATCTGTTGATAGACACTTAGGTTGCTTCCAAATGTTGGCTATTGTGAATAGTGCTGCAATAAACATGAGAGTGCAGATATCTCTTTGACATATTGAGTTTCTTTCTTTTGAGTGTATACCCAGCAGTGGGATTGCTGGATCATATGGTAGCTCCATTTTTAGCTCTTTGAGGAACCTCCAAAGTGTTCTCTATAGTGGTTGTACTAATTTACATTCTCACCCTCAGTGTACAAGGGTTCCCTTTCTGCACATCCTCACCAGCATTTGCCGTTGCCTGTCTTTTGGTTATAAGCCATTTTAACTGGAGTGAGATAATATCCTATTGCAGGCTTGATTTGCATTTCTATGGTGATCAGTGATGTTGAGCATCTTTTCATAAGTCTGTTTGCCATTTGTATGTTTTCTTCTGAGAAATGTCTATTCAATTATTCTGGCACTTAAAAAAATCAGATTATTAGATTTTTTTCCTATAGGGTTCTTTGAGCTCCTGATATAGTCTGGTTATTAACCTCTTGTTAGATGGATAGTTTGCAAATATTTTCTCTCAATGTGGGTCATCTCTTCACTTTGTTAATTGTTTCCTTCACTGTGCAGAAGCCCTTCACCTTGATGTGATCCCATTTGTCCATTTTTTGCTTTGGTTGGCTGTGCTTATGGGGTATTGATCAAGAAATTTTTACCTAGAGCAATGTCCTGGAGAGTTTCCCCAGTGATTTTTTTGGGGGCGTTTCATAGTTTGAGGTCTTAGATTTAAGTATTTAATCCGCTTTGATTTGATTTTTTAAATAATCATAGGCGTTTGTTCTAATCAACAGTGCCCATGTTTACAGAAGGGTTTCATCCTATAGGATTCTAATGAAAATGAAATGAGAGCATAGATAGATATGAAAAGGGGGGGAAAAGAAAGACATAATGCCAAGCACCCAGACAGCCTCAGTCAAGTCCATTAGAAAGCATGCCTCCACCGTGAGGTCTTTTGCAACACCCCATTGCCTGCCACATGGGTCTAAGATGCTCAACTTGCATGCACCACCATGATGATCGTCACCATCTATACTACCTGTACTCTTATTAATATTAAACAGTTGGACTTTATTTTGATGCATTTATATGATTCCAAATGCAAAAGTTATAAAGAAATACATAGCAAAATCTCTCCCATCCACCCTGTCCACCAGGTCCCCTTTCCAGAGACAACCACCAATGTCCATGTCTTGCTTGTCAATTCAGAGAAAGTCTATGTATATGTAAGCAAACACAAACTCACACACACACCTTTTTTTTTTTTTTTTTTGAGACAGAGTCTCTCTCTGTTACCCAGGCTGGAGTGCAGTGGTGCAATCATAACTCATTGCACCCTGGCTTCCTGGGCTCAGGCAATCCTCCCACCTCAGCCTCCTGAGTAGCTAGGACTACAGGTATGTACTACCATGCCCAACTAATTAAAAAACTGTAGAAACAGGGTCTTGATATGTTGCCCAGGCTGGTCTTAAATTCCTGGCCTCAAGCAGTTCTCCCACCTTGGCCTCCTAAAGTGCTGAAATTATAGATGTGAGCCAGCGCCTGGCCGACACACTCTCTTTTCAAACACAAATGGGAACGTAACAGATATAATGTTCGCCAATTGCTTTTATAACTTAACATTATGCCTTAGAGTTTGTTCTATATCAGAATATAAAAACCTTTTTTTAAAGCTGCTTTGAATTCACTTGTCCCATTCTTCAACCAGTCCCCAACTGATAGGCATTGAGGTGGTAACCAATTTTTTGAATGTCACAAACATGCAGTATGAATAATCTCCCAATTGTAACATGAATGTTGTAACATCTTTCTTTCAACTGTTTTGAAAAAAAAATTCTCTCATCCTAAGCAGTATCTATGAAATCACAGGTTAGGTGGACTAATTATATATTTTTCTAATTCATGTTAAGATAAATCGATAAGTAACCCATAACTATCTAAATAATAGTGCCTGCCTGTGTATCACCTATGATCAGTTTACTTTGCCCCCGGGTCATGCATCTACTATTTAGAGAAACACTGGCCTCTTGGATGTGTTCCAAACTCCTTGGCCAGGCACACAAGGTCCTTCAGGGTCTTCCCCTTACCTCCCTCTCCAAACTTCTTTCTCAGATATTCTGTACTCCAGCCTTGTTGATCATATGCAGTGTTAACTTCGTGCCAAACTTGATCATTCCCAATGACTTTGCACATGCTGTTCCCCTGCCTGTCTCCTGTAGAACCCTTGTACTCTCTTCAAGTAACAGTTTAAGTTCTCCCTCTCCAGGAAGCCCTCTCTGCCTTCTTCATCAAGACCGCACATCCACACATAAGTACCTGCTTCTACCACAGCAATTAGTACATATAGCTAGTGTGGCAGAGTGGTTAAGAGAGCAGCATCTGAAATTGGGTTGCCTAGGTTCAAATCCCAACTCTACTACTTACCAGCTGCCTGACACTGGCCTAATTGTTTAATCTCTTGGGGCCTCAATTCTCCCATCTGTAAAATGATGGAAAAATTGATAACTTCTACCTTACAGCTTAACTATAAGAATCAAAACACATTTAGCAGAATGCCTGGCACGGAGCAAATGATTAATACATGTTCATTATAGCCACTATCCTGACATCTCTGTTTCCTCCACTGGGCTATTAATTCTTTTGAGTTTCTCAGCTCTTTATTTACAAATCCTGTCGGTCTTATCTCCAAAATAGATGTCGTTTCTGAGCACATCTCCCTTTGTCCATTAGCACCAGTCTAGTGTGAGCCACCATCTCGTCCCACCCAGACATCAGCCTCCTAACAGCCTGCATGCACCTTGTAAGTCCTTACAATGATATACAAGGCCTTGCGATCTGGACCCTGCCTCCCTCTCTGCCCTCAGGCTTCCTCTCCTCCAGCCACACTGGCCTCCCTGCTATTCCTCAGACACACAGAGCAAGTCCCCATCTCACAGCTTTGCACTGGCCATTCCCTCTGTCTGCTCTTCTCGCAAATACTTACACAGATTTCTCAGTTCCTTCAGGCTGCTTCACAAGGGCCACCTCCTTAGGCCCTGCCCACTCCATCCCAAATGACTATCGCAATCCTAGTCCTTCTCTATTCAAAACACACATGGATTCCTAATACAATGTTTATATCTGTCTCTCTGCTCCATTAAAATGTATGCTCCATTAGGACAGGGACTTTATTCATGACTGTATCCCCAGTCCCGAAGCCTGTGCCTAGCACATAGTAGGTGCTCAATAAATATTTGCTGCATGGAGAAATGAATGACTGCAGTGCCAAGCACAGGGCTGGGTACACTTGTGAGGTTTAGTAAATGTTTGGAGAAGATTGGAAAGAGGGAGGGAGAGAAGAACAAAGGAAGGAAGGGAAAAGAGGAGAGAAGGAAATTGAGAGATGTTTTAGTTATCATGTCTTTTTATTAAGTTATAACTTACACACTATAAAATGTGCCTATTGTAATTGTATGGTTCGGTGAGTTTTAGCAAATTTCTACAGTTGTGCAACCATCACCACAGTCCAGTTTTGGAACTCTTCTATCATCTCCGAAATTTCTTCTTGCCTATCTGCTGTTAATTCATAGCTCTAATTCCAATGTCCTCTGATCAGCACCCTGACTCTAATGTTCCCTTTTCTAGAAATTTCACATAAATAGAACCATACATCGTGTCTTTTCTAGCTTGCTTTTCCCATGATGTTTCATATGGTTTGTTGTTTGTTTGTTTGTTTTTTCAAGGTTCATTCATGTCATTGCACGTATCAGTAACTTGTTCCTTTGAATTGCTGAGTAGAATTCCATTGTGTGGATATACCACATTTTGTTTATTCATTTGCCATTTGATGGGTGTTTCTACTGTTTCCAGCTTTTCTTTGGCTATTGTGAAAAATTTTGCCATGATTTTATGTACAAGTTTTGGTGTGGACATAGGTTCTCAAATCTCTGGGGTAGACACGTAGGAGCGAAAATGCTGAGTCATACCACATGTGCATGAGGATTTTGATGCCCTAAGGCACAGCTTTCTTTTGGTGCCTCAGCCGAGGCCTGCAATGCTCCAAACACCGTAGAGGAAAATGCCTGTGAAACTCAGTTTGAGCTGCAAGCTCAGCTCCAAGTCTAAGTGCGTGGCCAATTCATTATGCTTGTGTTTGAAGTCCATTTGTAGCTGTGTTTGATGTATTGTCTGCAGGGAGACAGTGAAATTTGCCAGCCTTCAGACAAACAACTGAGCCTAATTTTTCACCCAATGATTCTAAAGAAGTTTCTTCTTGGCAGAGGCTTGAGCAAGGCACAGTTGATAAAATTGATTGTGGCAAGATGATGTGAGAAGAGGAACACATTCTTTACTACTGAAAGATGCACATAAAAGGTGAGTAGCCATCAGGAAGCGAACAGAATCATCAGGAAATTTGCTGGCCCCTGGGAGATTTGGGCCCCTTTAAGTATTCTCTGCCTCCTCTCACCTTCCCAACAGCAGAGGACTTGAAACCTGGCCTTCAGCACCCAAGATCTCAGATCCTGCTGGGTACATCCTAACAAATCCTTCCTTCAGGTTTTAAACTTCATTACAGGCTGGGCGCGGTGGCTCAAGCCTGTAATCCCAGCACTTCGGGAGGCCAAGAAGGGCGGATCACGAGGTCAGGAGATGGAGACCATCCTGGCTAACCTGGTGAAACCCTGTCTCTACTTAAATACAAAAAAAAAAAAAAAAAAAAAAAAAAAGAAAGAAAGAAAAACTACCCCGGGCAAGGTGGCGGGCGCCTGTAGTCCCAGCTACTCAGGAGGCCGAAGCAGGAGAATGGCGTAAACCCGGAAGGCGGAGCTTGCAGTGAGCTGAGATCCGGCCACTGCACTCCAGCCTGGGTGACAGAGCGAGACTCCGTCTCAAAAAATAAAAAATAAAAAATTAAACTTCATTACAGTGATGAAGATTATCAGGAGTTGGTGCTTGCTTGGGCTACAGGTAGTATTTGCAGAAAGCTTCCAGGCTTTCATCTCCTGCCGTGCCACCCACACTCCACTTTGCGTTGATTTCAAAGACTTCACCCAGCGAGAGATCTGACCTTCAGGTGAAAACCTCAGGGGATGGACTCTCTCGGGTCCTTTTCCTATCCTAACCCATGAGAAAATGAAATGCTTACTGCAGCTCTCCTAGAAATCTTTTGTAGCATAAAATCAGTATTGGTCCTAGGATGTAATTTTGGCTTCAAAAGCCAATCTCTGATGTTTGCAATTGAACAATGCTCATTTGAAGGAGGAAAAAAAAAAAAAAGCAGACTGAATGCAGGGCTTCTCAGAGATTTGGGTAAATAAATATTCTCTCTGATAGGCTCCAGCCTCTCTGCAAAGAAAAAGGACACCAAGAAAATGATCGGTCAAGTGGGCAGATTTTGCAGGAGTTTTTGTTGTTTGTGTGTTTGAGGTAACAAGGGTTCTATCTGAGAAAAAGGCTTCATGGCTAGCGTCTGAGCCCCGAGGAGAGGGATACTGAGGAGTGTCTGTGAGACTTTAGGGGCTCTGACAATACAACTCTGGGGGCTCTGGGACAAACTGGGGCACATGCAGGCAGAGAGCAGCATTTGAGTCATTTTGGCACAGCCCACAGTGTGGCTTCTGCTCAGGGATGACAGTAGGAATGCAGCATTACCTAGTAGGACCAGACTGTAGGCTCCAGGCTAGATGACCTGGATTCAAATCCCGGCTCTGCTTCTTCTAATCAACTTTGGGCAAGTTACTTCATGTGTCTATGTGTCTACCCCTTGGTTTTCTCATCTGTAAAATAGGTATATTAATAGTGATTACCTCCGAAGCTTACTATGAGTGATAAATGAATGATTACATGGAGGGTGCTTTTATGGCTATAGAGGAAGGATCTGCTGAGTGCTGGCTCGTTTTGATATTTTGGCTGTGTTGCGGATTGCCAGCTTTGAGGAGTACCCATTGACATCACACTTGACTTATGCATTTGTCAAGATGGCTCCAGCGGGAGCTGGTGAGAAATAGCCACAGAAGAGGGACTTGGAGTAAACACACTCTGAAAGGACTATCTGGGAGTTTATGTGAAACTCTATGGGTGAGAATTTGCCTAGCACAGGGGAGCCCAAAGACCTTCATTACACAGATGAGATGCCAGTCAGTGAAACAGGTAATGCCTCCTCAGACTCTCAGTTTCAGGGGACTTGAGAAAATACATTACCCCCAAAGAGGCTGAGGGAAACATAATCAAAGAAAATAGTTGAATAGTTTATCAGCTGAGAGCATAGTCACCTGTACTCCCTGGATTCAAATCCCAAATCTGCCAGTTCAAATCCCAGATCTGCCTAACTGTGTTTGGAGCAAGTTAATTAAATTCCTCTGTGCCTCAGTTTCCTCTACTACAAAATAGAAATAAAAATAATAGTCCATATTTCATAAAGTTGTTGTTGGGCTTTAAAGACATCATTAAAATAAAGCACTTAACATGGCACAGTAGTCAACGAATATTAGCAATCATAATTTTTCTCATGTAACCCAAAGGAGAGAATGACCGATACAGCCACAATGCCTTCTTGTTAAAGGAAATAGCAGTGTCCTGCCAATGGAGTAGAGAGTCCTCTCGTTCAACCAAAGACAAATTTCACAAACTCGCTCCACCCACACTGGTCTCTTCTCAGCTCCTAGAACCTGCCAGGTTATTACCAATTTGGGTGATCTTGCATATGCTGTTCCATCTTCCAAGAATTCTCTTCCTGCTGCTCCTCCTATGGCCGGCTCCTTCTCATTATTCGAGACTCTGTTCAATGTCAACTCCACAGACCATCTTCCCTGCCCATGGGTGTTGATATGGTTTGGCTGTGTCCCCATCCAAATCTCATCCTGAATTCCTACGTGTTGTGGGAGGGTCCCAGTGGGAGGGGCAGGTTTTGAATCATGGGGGCAGGTTTTTCCCAAGCTGATCTTGTGATAGTAATAAGTCTCATGAGATCTGGTGGTTTTAAAAATGGGCGTTTCCCTGCACAAGCTCTCTTTGCCTGTCATCATCCACATAAGATGTGACTTGCTCCTCGTCTTCCACCATGATCCTGAGGCCTCCCCAGACATGTGAAGCTGTAAGTCAATTAAACCTCTTTCTTTTGTAAATTGCCCAATCTTAGGCATGTCTTTATCAGCAGTGTGAAAACAGACTAATACAGGTGTCTACAGCAGCACCCCCAACCCCACCCACATACACGCCCTATGTGCTACCACATCCCCCACAAATGCCCTCCCTGGAATCCATCATGATCTGAAATGTTCTTTAGTTTTCTTATTTTCTTATTGTGGGCCTTGTTTGCTAGAATTTGCTCTCCATCTGGACAGAAATCTCTTCTGTCTTGATTACCATGACAGCCCCTGCAGTTTGCACAGTGCCTGCCACATAGTAGATGCTCAATAAATAATTACCAAACATGAATGAGTTAGAAGCTCCCAACCACTCCTGCACATTTGGAGGCTTTGGGAAGGGGCCTCCTGTTCTCAGATGATGCTACCATTTCCATAAAGCAGAGGTTGGTAAATTCTGGCCTACAAAGGCATCAAATGTTTTTTTCCAACCCAACCAATTCTCTGACACCAACTTGGTGTCCAACAATTCAGTTATATTTTGACATGCACTATTAACTATTCAGAATTAGTGCAGACCCCACAGCTCAAGAGCTTAGTTCCTCAAGACTGCCCCCAGTGCAGACACCAGCCACAAATGGGGTATCTAAGTTACCTACACTGCTGCCCAGACAACTACAAATTCAGGGGTTCCCACAACCTCTTATCAGGTTCAATAATCATTAGAAGGACACAGAACTCAGAAGGGCACTTTACTTCCATTTGCAGGTTTCTTATAAAGGGTACATCTCAAGAATAACCAAATGAAAGATTGCACAGGGCAAGGTATGGGAGTGACAGGGTGGCATAGAGCTTCCCTGCCCTCCCCAACTGCACCACCCTCTCAGCACATCAATGTGTCCACCAATCCAGAGGCTCCCTGAATCTCAATGATTAAGAGTTTTTGTAACTCAATCTTCAGTCCCCCTTCCGACCTCCAGATGTCAGTGGGCAGGGATGAAAGTCCCCCCTCCACAATCACATGTGGTCTTTCTGGTGCCCAGCCCCCAGCTATCTAGGGACTCCACTCTGAATCACCTCATTACTATAAACTCGGGCATGGTGGAAAAGGGCCCACTGCCTGTTTGTGTAAATAAAGTTATACTGAATACAGCCACACCCATTTGTCTGTACATTGTCTATAGTTGCTTTTATGCTTTAATAAGATTGGCATAGTCACTACAGAGATTGTATGGCCTACAAACCTGAAAATATTTACTCTCTGTCCTTTTGCAGAAAAGTTCGCTGACCCCTGTCCTAAAGGATGAAGCTCCAAGAATGTCTGAACACTAGCAGCAGCTGCTGGACAGGTGGGTACCCAGAACAATTCTTGGGAAATGCTTGAGGCAAATGTGGCGGGATGGAGGCTTCTCCATTGTGCATCTCATGGAGAATATGAAGACTCCTGGGTACTAAGATCAAGCCAGTGGGGTAGAAGGTCTACTCAGCCAAAGATGGCTCCAGCCCCCACACTGTACATTCCCTGTCACTTGTTAATCCCACCCCACACACACACTTAAGCATGTGTTTCCATCCCAACGTCTAAAGGATCCTGTTCATTTCCCCCTTCCCATTTGATTTCTACCCATTCTTCAAAGCTCAACCCTTCAATGTAGCGAATAAACACAATTTTAAGAAGCTCCAACGATGTCCCAGGTATTGAACTTCTCTCTTCTCATGGAATTTCAGTGCAGAGTGGAAGACAGATTAGAAACCAAGTAACCACAACACTTCCCAGTAAGGGCTGCACTAGGAGCATCCTGGGGCCCTGGGAGCACTGAAAAGCAGTCCCTACCCCAACTCTGGGGAATCAAGGAAGACTTCTTGGAGGTGGGGAGGTCTGAGCTAAGTTCTGAAAAGAATGAGCCAAGCAAGCAGATTAGAAAAGGGTGGTAGGAACAGCATTTGCAAGGCCCAGAGTAGGAGAAAGAGCAGAGCTACAAGAATGAGCAGGGTGGCAGAGTAGATGCTGCTCAACCTCAGGCCTGTTCTGAGCTCACAGGGCTTCTTTCTACAAATGGAGTGATGAGATGTGCAGGAAGAGGATTTGGGGGAAACTGGTAAATGACCTGTTTTCTGTTTGTGTTTCATCAGCTCAATTGTAAGCCCTTCATGGGCAGAGACGTTGTTTTGTTTTTTGTTTGTTTGTTGTTTGTTTTTGAGACAGAGTCTCACTCTGTTGCCCAGACTGGAGTGCAGTGGCGCGATCTTGACTCACTGCAACCTCCACCTCCCGAGTTCAAGCAATTCTTCTGTCTAGGCCTCCTGAGTAGCTGTGATTACAGGTGTGTGCCACCATGCCTGGCTAAATTTTGTATTTTTAGTAGAGACAAGATTCCACCATGTTGGTCAGGCTAGTCTTGAACTCCTGACCTCGTGATCTGCCTGCCTTAACCTCCCAAAGTGCTGGGATTACAGACATGAGCCACCACGCCCAGTGACCTTGTTTTTTGTTTTTTTGTTTTTAAATCTCTGTACCATAGCACATTCCATCATGCGCAGCATGAAATGAGTGCTAAGTTGGTTTTTGCAGGGCATTGTTAAAAGCTCTGGAAAAAGCTCCAGATTGGGATACTGGTCCTGCCTTGGCCTTTGCTGATTCACTCTGGGACTTTGGCTGAGTCATGCCATTGGTGCCCAGATTTGCTGGAACAACAGAGATCACAGAAGGGATTTTAGAGATGAGGAAATGGAGGTCCAGAGGATGGGAAGGACACAGTTAACATCAAACATTAAGTTAGCAAGAGTCAGGGCTCAAAACCATTTTTTTTTTTTTTCCTGCTCAGTCCAGTGCGCCATTCCCATCTGATTTCTCACAGGGCAGATCAATGATGAATTTTGCTGGATAGTTGAACTTCACATCCTCTATCAAGCTTGCATATTTATTTTCAATGAGCTGGCCAATTCATCTCAAGTCTTGACTCTTTCAAACCAGGGTGGTGGTTAATAATAAAAACTTACATCTCTGATATAAAAATATATGTTAATCCCATATCATAAATGAAGAAACTGAGCCTCCAAACAGGTAAATTTAGTTGTCAGAGTTCACATACCTGGCAAGAAAATTACAGAGTTCGGATCCGAACTCAGGTGTTCCTAAATCCAAAACCCATGCAAGCATCTATCTTTTCTGCTAAGTCCAGTGTACCGTTTCCGCCTGATTTCTCACAGGGCAGATCAATGATGGATGTTGCTGGGTAGCTGAACTTCACACTCTCTGTTGAAGTGGATTATGGGTACTTAAGAAGCTTTGCTGAGAATACAAGAGTTCTATGGGAAGTCGAGGGTGCCAATTATGCTCTCAATGGCTATGGTCTGGGGTGATGGCTCAGCTGTTCTGGAGGCTTCATACCATCTTGGTGTGCTTGGCTAAACCAATAACAATCTGAAACTCCTCCTTACTTCTCTTCCTCTTTCTTTCTCTAAGGAGCAATAGGCCTGTAAGATAAACCTAGGCTCTCACCATGCCCATTGCCCAGGCTGATAAACGAAGGTGAAACAAAAGCATAGCTTTATAGCTTATAATCACTGGCGAACAATAGGGCATGCCCTTGGCTATGACATCAGTTACAGCAGAAAAGATGCTGGCTACCGTCAGGTTAGAAAGTCTCCAGAGAGTCACAGTTTCCTCTCTTCTAGCCCCAGTCCCCTTCAAAAGAATCAATGCATTCCTTTTTCTGGAGCTGAAATTCACATTTAAGTACCCATTACATCATAAAATACATCTTATGCATCTGCACAGATTTACCAAATGTGTTACTGTCATTTTCATTTATTTTTTTCCATAAATATCTACCTTAATCCAATATTGCTTCATCTCCATTAAGGTTATCCTTATCCATTAAGGCTATCCCTGCAAGAACACTCCATAAGTGCCTACAGTTTCATTCCCACTGTTAGGTGGAGAACCCTAGAAATGAACAACAGCTACAATTTAGTGAGCACCTACTATGTGCCATGTATCTTACACAACGATAAACTATATGATTTAGAAAACAAGTTTGGTTGCTAAAACAGAAACCCGCAAGTAATAATGGTTAAATAATACTGAATTTTATTTTGCTTTCATTTAGTAGTCTAGAAGTAAGTTGTCCCGGGCTGGTATGAAGGTTCCATGATTTCAGAAATCTCAGGCTTTTTCTATATTGTTGTTCTGCTGTCTTAGGTATTGCATTCATTCACCTTGTCCAAGATGGTGCATTTCTACCTTCCAGCCAGCTGAGAAAAGAAATGCTTCTTTCCTTTAAGGATGTGCAAGTACAGACTGCATAATTATACATTTCCCATGAGCCAGAACTTAGTCATATGACTTTTCCCAGCTGCAAAGAAGGCTGGGAAATGTAGTCTTTGATCCAGGTGGCATGGACCCTGTTAGAAATCAGGGGTTCTATTACAAAGAAGAAGAGGATAATGAATGTTGGGGCACCACCAGCAATATGAGCCACGCAAGTTGATCCTGAGACGAGGCCCTAAGATTTTTCAACCCATGATAAGAACAGATTGAAAGTAAAATGCTCTGAGGGCAGCTCAGCCTTGCCTGGACTGGGATGTCATTGCCTCATTTATGGCTTTACTTAACATGAAATAACCCAAATATTGGATGTGACTTGTCCTATCTGTGTGGGAGGCAGCAATAATACCTCTGTGGGTGGGTATGGGGTTTCCCCTGAAGAGGAGAGATGTTCTCATAGTCAGATCTTCTGGCGTGTGCTCCGTCTTGAAGCAGGAGATAAGGATTCTGAAAATTGACCTTAAATGGAGGTGATCAGAAACTGTCTCCTCCCTCTTGACTGGGAGCCAGTTTAGCCTGGCTCCATAGAATAGAGATGCCTGAAGTGTTTCTGGTGAGAGGAGGGGGAAACTGAGGCCCAGCCATGGAGAAACTGAGACAGACATGAAGCCAGGCGCTGCAGAGACATAATGAGTCAGGAATGGAAACCCTGCCAGTTTAAAAGGGTCACCTAAGAGCCTCCCAGAAATATTGAGGAGAGATATTGAGGAATAAGGAACTTCACCTGATGGGCTATAATGTCTTCATCTAGATTACACACACGAAAATGATCTCATCTAATTTTCTATCCACCCAGCGGGGCAGGTGTTTTTGTTCCCAATTAACAGATGTGAAAACTGAGGTTCAAAAATATCTGAAAATCACTCAAGGTCACACAGCAAGTCAATGGAGTCTAGATTAAAAGCCAGCTCTATAGATCTCTAAAAACTGCCCTTGTTCTATATACCTAGTTTGCCTCCCAGAAAAACAAAAAGAAATGGTGAAAACCCCACTGAAATGACTTGGACAACACATGTTTCCAGCTGGTGGCTGCTCCATGAGCACTTTTCTTCTGCATGAATGCCTCTTTGGCTGAGTTCTCCCAGCCCATTTTCTGAAAGCCTCTACCATTTAAACTTGACACTGATTACTTTTCATGAAGTTTGTTTTCAGCTATGCCCTTCGGCTTCTGCAATCAGACTCTCAGTTTTCTACATCTGTGAAAACTGCTGTTGGGGCTCCCCTTAGCTGCCTCTTTCTCAGCCTCAGTGGGATCTTTTCCCTCTCTTCTTACTCATGTAATAAGCATGCTGTCCTGATCCTGTTCTATGAAAACACAGCAGTTTATTTATGTTCCTCAAGGGTGGCATCCAAATGGAACATGCTGAGAAAGACCCAGTCTTTCCAAAAAACAGTTTGGGTTTACATTTTCCCAAGTTTCTAAAATGTATACCTATTTCATCTAGTATTTCTACTGATGGGGGAGGTTAGCTCAAGAACATCATTAGACAGATGTGCAGAGATGTCAGATGAAGAATTGCCAAGGCTGGGCGTGGCAGCTCACGCCTGTAATCCCAACACTTTGGGAGGCCGAGACGCGTGAATCACTTTGGCCAAGGAGTTGGAGACCAGTCTGGGCAATAAGATGAGACCCTGTTTCTATAAAATACACACAAAAAATTAGCTGGACATGATAGCATGCACTTGTGGTCCCAGCTACTCTGGAGACTGAGGTGGGAGGATTGCTTGAGCCCAGAAAATGGAGGTTGCAGTGAGCCATGATCACTCCATTACACTTCAGCCTGGGCAACAGGGTGAGGCCCTGTCTCAAAACAAAACAAAACAAAACAAAACAAAACAGAATTTTCTGTTGGAAGAAATGTTTGTAATAGTGAAAAAAAATGAAAACAACCAAATATCTAATAACGGGAAATTGGTGAAATAAGTGGAGATATATCCATGTGATGATATACAATGCCATTGCTAAAGATAACAATGTAGACTTTTATTGATGATAAAAAATGTTCACAGTCAGAAAAAGTAGGTTCAGAAGCAAGTTGTATAATTTCATTTCTGTTGAAATGCAGATTATTTATCTGACAAAATATATTAAACGGTTATTTATAAGGTGCTATGTTAAGAGCTGAGAATATAGCAATGAACAAAGTATCGGGGGATTACCAATCCATTGACCATTTTCTGTGAGTGATCACTTAGGTCAGTGGCTCAAACTCTCTGAGCTTCTGTTTCCTCACCTATTAAAGAAACCCATGCCTGTAATCCCAGCACTTTGGCAGGCCGAAGCAGGTGAATCACCCGAGGTCAGGATTTCGAGATCAGGCTGGCCAACATGGTGAAACCCAGTCTCTATTAAAAAAATACAAAAATTAGCCGGCTGTGGTGGCACACACCTGTAATCCCAGCTACTCAGCAGGCTGAGGCAGGATAATTGCTTGAACCTGGGAGGTGAAGGTTGCAGTGAGCCAAGATCGCCCCATTGCACTGCAGCTTGGGTGAGAGAGCGAGACTCCATCTCAAAAAAAAAAAAAGAAAAGAAAAGAAAAAAAGAAAAAGAAGTACATCATGGTGACTACAGTTAATAATAATATATTGTATACTAGAAAATTTCTCAGAGTGTGGATTTCAAGTATTTGCACCACAAAAATGGATCAGTATGTGACATAATGCATATATTAAATAGCTTGATTTAGCCATTTCACAATGTATACATATATCAAAACATCATGTTGTATACCATAAATATATAAAATTTTTACTTGTCAACTAAAAAACAATTTTTTCAAAAAAGAGTAATAGCAGTAAACAGAGATGTAGGAGGGTCAACTGTATGCATGAAGTTGCATAAATATAAGGACTTAACAAATGTAAGATACTATATTTGTTACACCAAAATCTACCATTTCTACTCCACCCAAACTACCAGGGAGTATTATGGTCTTACTGGAGGATGCATTGAAGTTCTAGTCTCAGTACAGCCATTAAATATCTGTACAACCCAGTGTAAGTCACCACATGCAGTAGCTTCAGTCAGTTAGTTAGTAAGTCATTCAATAAATGATGATGAGCACCTACTATGTGACTTATCATAGCCTATAAAGTTCTATACCTTCTAGTCCCTCCCTACCTCCCTATCCTCTGCTCCTACTGTCTCCCTCCCAACATTGGTCTTCTTGAAGCCCCTCAAACATGCCAAGTTTGTTCCCATCTCAGGGCCTTTGCTCTTGTATTTTCTGCCTGTAGTGCTCTTCCTTCTGGATGCCATGACTGGATATGTCGTTGAGATCTCAGCCTGAATATGTCCTCTCATATAGGCCCTGAGTATCGAAGGGCATCCTAAGTCTCCTCTTCACTGCATCTACTTTATTGTCTTCTTTATTGTCTATTTATTGTCTTCTTAGCATCTACTACTATCTGATATGATGAAATTTATTTTCTTGCTTCTTATATCTTCCCTATTACAATGCAACCTCCATGAGAGCAGGGACCTAGACTGTCTAGTTTATTGCTGTACCTCAGTGCTTAAAACTGTGCTTGTCACATAGTGTGTGTTTAAGAAATATTTGTCAGAAGAATGGATGGATGGATGGATGGACGGACAGACAAACAGATGTACCTGGCACTGTGCTAAAGCAGAGGATACATCAGTTAGCAAGGCACATACAGTCTTTTATGATCATCACCTTGTGGTACCCAGCTTCTAGTCCTCCAAAGGGGAATTATTCTCGCCTGGTTTTACCTGAGAATTCTTACAAAACCAGCATTCATTTAAATATGCGCAACCTCCATCAGATCCTTTCTCTAGGACTCTCCTCTGCCAAAGTGCTGAGTAATTATCCTTTAGAATCTACAATGGCTCCAAATTTTGATTAAACACTTTCCTGGCTTTTAAAATTCCAGGCCAGACTATCAGACTGTGCTCTGCTATGGCATTACCCAGTGCAGTGATTGACCGAGATGGACCTTGTCCCCTCTTACTTTGCAGCTATTTCCTTGAGTATTTTGATCCGGGCGAGAAGTATGACATTATTGATTTGCTCTGCTCCACTCACCAACTGCCGCATCTGCAAGAGCAGGAATCTTTATGGCTTCAATAATTTCCCGGAGTGCAGAGAACTCTTTTGTATTTTTGCTTGGCACTTTGCAATTCTGTAAATTTTTTATCGACTCTGAGGTTAAATTTCATCTCCCTTGCTCCCAGGCTCACTGCGTATCTGCTTGTGCTCTAAGAAAGAATCTGACCCTTTTGTACCCAGTCGTGTCCCACCCTACCTTTATATTTAGAGAGGGAGGAAGAGGGCAAGGGATACAAAAATAGAATTCTAGGCTCTAGGCTTTTCTACTTTTTTTTAAATGAAAATATAATTTTTTTAAAAAAAGCTCAGAAAGGTTTAGTGACTTGCTAAAAAGAACACAGCCAATAAAGGAGAAACACTCCTCTGCTTCTGGAGTGGTCATTGGTGTTGTTCACCAACACTTTGGTTCTCTTATTCCTGGGCACAAACTAGGATAACCCTTGTCTGCCTCCATAAAGCCAAGTGATGTTCCGCAGCCAGTGAACGGTGGGTGGAAGGGAGCCGCGCCTCTCCCACGTGGAAGTCTTTAATAGCTGGTGCACAACTCATCATGTTCTTCCCACCTCCAGATGGTGAAGACTCCATTTACCTGCATCGCTAAACGAGGACAGTGATACAAAAGTGACGTGGAATGTGAGCAAGAAATAAGTCCATCATTTTAAGTACTGAGTCAGGGTTGTTCATTACCACACATAGCCTAACTCATCCTAATCCATACGACCTCCAATTCCAGAGCCTCCCAGTTAAGATGATTTGAAAAGCTTTCAATTCTTTTTGTTAGCTGATCTGGAATATTTGGGTAAGGAGATAATCTGAAAAATGCAGTTGCTTTAACATCACAGATTTCCCATCTATAGTTTTGCTTAGACCAAGAGTTGACAGCTTGAGCTCAGGAGTTCGAGGCTACAGTGAGCTATGATTGTACCACTGCATTCCAGCTTGGGTGACAGAGTGAGACCCTGTCTCTTAAAAATAATTTTTAAAAAAAGTTGACAAAGCTATGAAACAAGGGTAAGTCAAATTCATTAGGAAAGTATTCAAATCCCTTTCAAACTTGACCCTAAGCTTCCTATTCAGATGCAATTCTCCAATTTCATACCCTCTCCCACCAACACTCTATGCTTCAATTTTCTTAGCCTATTACACAGCACAGTCCCAGAAACCTGGATGAGCCAGATGTTTGGGTAATGTTAAGTCTACAAACATACTTGGGGTGGGTTGGCATGAATAGGGAGCTGTTTATCTCTGTGCCTGCCTGGCACAGGAGAAGCAGAGACCCCATGGATGTGCTAGTATGTCTGCATGACAGACGGTCACCAAGAGTGGCTTGCTGAGGTGAGCAAATGTCACCTAATGAGTGGGAATTACCCTCTCTTACGGGGCCCCAGAACATAATTATGCCAGAGGGATGTCCTCTTTTTCTGGTTGCATCTCAAATGTAACAAATCCTACATACCCTCCTTAGCCCAAAGCTTGGATCCTGATGGTGGGAGCATAATAAGGTACAGGCTAACCAATAAGCTCTGTCATTTATCCAAAAACGTCAGCACCATCCATCCGTCATCATGTCATCTGAGCCTTGTGATAACCACCTCCTCCATCAGTTACCTCCTTCCCATGCTTGTGCCTGCACAGAAACTGGACTTTCTGTATTGGTTTCCTCAACCACATTTGACATAATCCATATTTTCCACTTTAAATATTTATAGCAAACTTGGAGAGAAAACATTCTCTTTTCAAGAGGCATTCTAATTTCATTTAACAGTGAAGGTCAGAGTCGTGAATGTTCTGTAGAAACATCTCTCTACTGATTTTCAGTCTATGATAGCCAGAATTGAGGACAGGAAACTGACAATTCTTCTACCCAGCTTCATCCTCCATACCTCCCGCTGCTAATCATCTGAATGCACCCCGTTAAGGGGAAAAACAGCTGAGAAATTACTTTCAAACAGATTTATAGTATTTTTCTGCTTATAAAAAATACATGTCTTCTGCAATAAGTTCAGAATATATACACAAGTATACAGAAGAAGATAATCACCATTCTTCTACCACCCAGAAGTAATGATCATTAACAATTCGGTGTCTAATCTTTTAGATCTTTCTTCTAAAAAGGGATTATATTATTTCTTACTAAAATGGGATCATATTATGCATCCTCTTTTGCAACAAATTTTTTCTAATTTTAATTATATTGTGGAGGGCTTTCTTATGTGTATGTGAATGCATGTGTATAACTCACATGACAACTTCTAACAGCCACAGAAAATTTTGTTGTATGTAAGTACAACAGATAATTAATCAGTTCCCTATCACTGGACATTTAGGTTATTTCTATTTGTTCATTATTATTTTAAATAATAATTTAAAGATGTGGTGACTATCACTCTACACACAGGTGCTCTTCTTTTTGTATTTCTTTCATTTTCTTCTTCTTCTTTTTTTTTTTTGAAATGGAATCTTGCTCTGTCACCCAGGATGGAGTGCAATGACGCAATCTCGGCTCACTGCAAACTTCACCTCCCAGGTTCAGGTGCTTCTCCTGCCTCAGCCTCCTGAGTAGCTGGGATTACAGGTACCCACCACCATGCCCAGCTAATTTTGTATTTTTAGTAGAGACGGGGTTTCACCATGTTGGCCAGGCTGGTCTTGAACTCCTGATCTCAAGTGATCCACCCGCTTCAACTTCCCAAAGTGCTGGGATTACCCGCACCCAGCTTCTTTTATTTAAATTTCCTAATGGTAAATTGCTAGGTCAAAGGATATGAGCCTTTCATAGGCTTCTGACTCATTTTACCAAAAACAAATCACCAGTTTGATTTCACAAGTAGTGTGTGACAATGTCTATTTCCTTGCAACCTCACCGGTTCTGAATATTAGTAATCTTTAAATTTTTGACAATCTGAAAGCAAAATAAGGTTATTTTATTGCTATCTCAATTCAATATATCTCACTAATATTAGACTATTTAATTTTTTGCTTTCTCTCTCTTTTATTAATCTGGTTAGATGTTTTTAACTTTTAAGTTCAGGGGTGCAGGTGCATGTTCGTTTCATAGGCAAACTTGTGTCATAGGGGTTTGCATTACCCTTGGCAAACTAACACAGGAACAGAAAACCAAATATTGCATGTTCTCACGTATAAGTGGGAACTAAATGCTGAGAACACATGGACACAGAGAGAGAAACAACACACATTGGGGCCTATTGGAGGGTGGAGACAGGGAGGAGGGAGAGAATCAGGAAAGAAAACTAATAGCTACGAGGCTTAAAACTTAAAACCTAGATGAAGAAATAATCTGCACATTTATATTTCTCTTTTGTGAAATTGCATATTTAGATATCATGCTCAAGTTTTTCCATTGAAGTAATCCAATATGCTGGACGTTTTTTTTAATTTTTTTTTTTTTTTTTTTTTTTAGTAAGACGGAGTTTCGCACTTGTTGCCCAAGCTGGAGTGCAGTGGCGCCATCTCGGCTCATCACAACCTCCACCTCCTGGATTCAAGTGATTCTCCTGCCTAAGCCTCCCAAGTAGCTGGGATTACAGGCGTGCGTCACCACACCTGGCTAATTTTGTATTTTTAGTTAGAGACATGGTTTCTCCATGTTGGTCAGGCTGGTTTCGAACTCACAAGCTCAGGTGATCCACCTGCCTCAGCTTCCAAAAGTGCTGGGATTACAGGCATGAGCCGCCACGCCCGGCCTTAAGTTGTTATTTTAAATAAAGAAATAAAATCTGCAAATATTCTTCTCAACTGCCTTTTGTCCTTTAACTTTGTTTTCCATTGTGTGAAGATTTTTAATTTTATATAATAAAATCTATCGATGTTTTCCCTCGGTGACTTCTGACTTTGATTTTAAACTTCCCAAGGCCTTCCCTTCATTCCAAGAGAATGAAACTCACTACACATTTTTATAGTAATTTTGTATTTATTTATTTACTTTTTATGTAAGTATTTAAACAATATGAAGTACGGCTCTCATTTAATTTTTTTCTGTGTTGTTAGTTCATGTAGCCAATAGCTTTTAATACACAATTCACTCTTCTCATAGATTTGAAATGCCACTTACAAAAACTATTCTTATATTTGTGTTAGGTAAACATATTTTCTTTGTAAGGTATCCCTGGATATTTTCTGATATCAATTCTTCCAGATAAACTGTAGTATCTCATTCAGTAATTATAAAAATTGCTAATATTTTAATTAATATTGCATAGTATTTATTTAATTTGGGATAAATTGGCATGTACCCAATATGGATCTCTTATATACTTCAATAAAGGTTTGTAATTTCATACAGTAGCATAGCATATGTAGATTTCTTTTTAAGTTTATTTCTAGATAGCTTACATTTTTATTGTGATCAGAATTTTATTCTCATTTTATTTTATTATTTAATTTTATTGATCTGTAGGAAAGCTATTGGGGTTTTTGTGTGTGTGTTTATTTTGTACTTGCAATAATTTTTCAACATGATTATTTGGCAGCTAAAGCCATCTCATTGTACATCATAGTTATTTGGTTATATTACAAATAGGCATAAATTATGCAAGCTCATCTGGAAATCCCACGGGTTTCTTATGAATGGCTGTATGGCTCGGAAAGTTCACCAAGGATAGTCGTATTAATTATGTGTTTTATTTTCTGTATTCTAGGATGTGTTGACATCTTGTGGCCTTGCTGACATGAGAAAGACTCCCCCTCCCAGGGCTAGCTAATTCCTAGAGATAGCAAGCTATCCCCTTGTAGGCATGCCTTTCCTATGCAAACCAGCCAACCCAGAGCCCATACCCCTCAGACACCTTCTTTCCCAGGCTCTTATGCCCCAGGCCAATTTTTCTCTGTCCTAATACCCCTAGAGCCAGGTACCAGACAACCTGGGACAGCCTCTACACCCCAGAGTCTGCTAGAAATTATCAAATCAGCCAATCCCAAACCCTCTTACTCTGCCTCACACATTCCTTTCTGCAGAAATCACAATAAAGCCTCCTGCCCCTCTTCCTCCCGCTCCTGCTGTCTCCTGACAACCACGCAGCTTCCTCATATAGAATGAAGCACCCCCTTCCTCTTGGGAACTGTGGATAACAAACTATCTTTTCAATGGTGGTCATTCCTGTTCTCTTGGCCTCACCATACCTGAATAATAATTAAAAAGTTTACATTTTAAAACGACAGTGGGTATATATACATATAGATGGAGTCTCACTCTGTCGCCCAGGCTGGAGTGTAGTAGGGCAATCTCCACTCACTGCAACCTCTGCCTCCCAGGTTCAAGCAGTTCTGCCTCAGCCTCCCGAGTAGCTGCGACTACAGGCATGCCCATGACTCCTGGCTAATTTTTGTGTTTTCAGTAGAGACGGGGTTTCACCATGTTGGCCAGTCTGGTCTCGAACTCCTGACCTCAGGTTATCTGTCCACCTCGGCCTTCCTAGGTGCTGGGATTACAGGCGTGAGCCACCATGCCAGCTTGGATATTTTTTATTTTATTTTTTAGAACCGTGTCTTGCTCTGTGGTTCAGGCTGGAGTACAGTGGTACGACTACAGCTCATTGCAGCCTCAAATTCCTGGGCTCAAGTGATCCTCTGATCTCAGTCTCCTGAATAGCTGGGACTACAGGCACGGGGCACCACATCTGGCTAATTAAAAAAAAAAAAGTTTCTTGTCCTATTACCCAGGTTAGTCTCAAACTTCTGACCTCAAGCCATCCTCTCGCCTCAGTCCCCTGAGTCACAGAGATCACTGCATGCATGCCTGGCTCTTAAAACCATAGTTTTAATAGAACATCAGGAACAGACAGCCTGATATAGGAGGAAGAGGCTGAGCTTTGGAGTCAGACAGTCCTGAGGATCAATTAAACTGCTTGGCTTGCTAGCTGTGTGACTTTAGAACAATATCTTAACTTCTCTGATGCTCTCTTTCCTTCTGCGAGGCAGAGGTTCTGAAGTGCACCCAGCTGGTAGGTGTCTGAAGTAGGATTTAAACCCACCTGAGTCTGAACCCAGGGCCTGTGTTCTTGACACTGTATCACATCGCCTTTCACCTCACTGTGATGTGTGAGAGTCCTGCAGGGCCCAGCCACCATTCTGAGTCCCTGTTACCATCATCCAGGTCTAAGTCTAGAAGCTAAGATGCAGACAAAAAGGTGCAAAGGCACAAAGGCTTCCTAGCTGAAGCCTACCATTCCTATTCATCTAGAGTCCTGGTAAGCTGTCTTCTTATTAATTGAGGTGGGGCTATTCTGAAGCCAGGACGTGCACTGCATACGCAGTGCCTCACAGGACACACCAGCAGTCATCTTCAACAAGCAAGAGAGCACAGCAAGTAATTGCTCGGATGAAAATGCCCGCGCTGTGATTCATAAGCAGCTCCAAGAACCCACAGCCTCCCCTCAGCTCTTATGATATGTACACAGAAGAGAGTGCCTATGTAGGCTCTTCTCCTTTATACACACCTATCACTTAGTGAGAGTTTACTTTCCACCGTACTTTAAATATACATAATAAAATTTATTTTAAAAAAAATCTGGCCGGGTGCCGGTGGCTCACGCCTGTCATCTCGGCACTTTGGGAGGCCAAGGCGGGCAGGAGTTCGAGACTAGCCTGGCCAACATGGTGAAACCCTGTCTCTACTAAAAATATAAAAATTAGCCAGGCATGGTGGTGGAGGCCTGTAATCCCAGCTACTTGGGAGGCTGAGGCAGGAGATCACTTGAACCTGGGAGGTGGAAGTGGCAGTGAGCTGAGATCATGCCATGGCACTCCAGCCTGGGAGACAAGAGTGAGACTCCGTCAAAAAATCTCAAACAAAACAAAACAAAACAAAAGAGTGTCTGTTGGTTTTAAGGACATATCCAACAATGTCCAACACAATCAATTCTGTAAATAAAATGCTCCCACCCATACATTCCCTATAAAATAACTGAGAGGAGACACACATTCGCATTGACCAGTGGAGGGGAGATCCACACTTGTGCAGAAACATGTTGGCGTACAATCTATAACTGAGTGTTCTATGTTCTTATTTAGGCCAGTGGATGTTCACTGGGGCTGAGGGGAGCCCTTTTATTCGAACAGCTGTATTCCCCAGCTAGCTCATTGCCACTTCAGTCTGTCTGCTCACACCCGTTGTTTGCAGGAGTCAGCGAGGTCCAGAGAGTCCTTACGGTTCCAGATATTCCCAAATGTCAGGCTCACGGAGCTCCACATCCCAGGTGTGAATCTGCTCCCCCTACTGGTATGGAGCACACCGTCTTCCCTGGGAGGCGGAGGGGCAGCATTTGGGAGTGAGCAGGAACACAAAATCCCTCTTCTGAAATATTATGCATTAATGGTAGAAAAACATCTGGCCTGGAGGCCAAGGACCCCAAAGTCTTTGGTTTGCGTGTGACCTCAGGAAGCCTGAGGCTGCCCAGGATGCGTCTTATTCATCACAGATATTGCCACAAAATCACATCAAAAAGGACACTGCTCTCTGCTAAGGACACTAGGTCACAGAGGCTGCAGAGCATATGGTGAAATGGATTAAGAGGGCAAAAGGGATTTCCTGTGCCAAGGCACCAGGCTCATTTACATACATTAGCACCTATGACTGAAGTCATTTCCTCTTAGTCAAAGGCTGAGAAGACCCAGAGACCAGAGCAGGGACCAACCAGGGCAAGATGTCAGGAGAAGGGGTGAGTTACATCTTGCGACTTTGCTGGTTTGGCGTTCTGAAGAGTAAAAATCTATTTGCTCCGACGGTGCCAGAGAGCAAGGAAGTGCACATCAGCAGTGTACATCATGTAGATGTGGCTTGGACTTGACCATGGGGATTTCCTGGCAAAGCCTCAAAAGCACTCCTTTCTTCATTACCAGGTCACTGTGCACAACAAGCATCTCTGAGCCTTATTCCAGACCCTTATTCAACCCTGGCTCTCCCAGCCTTCTTCTCATCATTCTTTGTGCTTTCCCTGCACCGCCTCATTAAATCCTTAAAACCACCCATCAGTGGCAACCCAGAGGAAGCAACATAGTATGGTGGTTAAGGGTGCAGACTCTGAACGGGGTCCCTCTGCCACCCACTTTCCATGTGATCTGTAAAACAGGGAGGTGAGGCTTGAGTGGTGGTTCCCAAAGGCAGCAGGATCTCGTCCCTGGAACCTTTGAATATTGCCTCTGTGAAACAAAATAGAATCCCAGGACCCCAAACTCACTGTGCCAAAGGGAAAGTTAAGTCTGGGAATTGAGTCACACAAAAACTGCCTTCCTTTTGTTCCCAAACAGCCATGATTTCACAACTCTGTGTCATAGCCTGACTTCCTCTCCTCTCTCTTTTCACATATTTACCTTGTCTAATGTAAGATGTAGACTTACTGAATGTGAGACAATGCATAATTGACTTTTTCCTCCACTCTCTTGCACATGTAAAATGTAGATTCACTGAGGCTAATCAGAGCATCTCCAGAATGTAACCCTTTGCCTCACTGCCTCCCTCCCTTTTTACCCTCTGGCTTGCTCTTTCCCTTTGAAAGGCTGAAGTTCCCAAAGCCCCCTTTGGAAAAAACACAGGTCACAGATGCTCTTGTGATTTGTATTATTTTCCCGGGTACATCCTCAACCCTGGCAAAAACAAACAAATAAACAAAAAACACCTTGATGAAGACCTGCCTCGATCACTTCATGGTTTATATCTCCTATAGTAAAGTTTCTGCAGATGTGGTTAAATTAAGGATCTTGAGATGAGGAGATTATCCTGGATTATCTGAGTGAGCCCTAAAGGCCACCATCAGTGTCCTTCCAAGAGAAGGGCAGAGAAATATTTGACACAGACACAGAGTGAAGAGGAGGAGGCATGGCGATCATTGAAGCAGAGACTGGAGTGATGCAGCTGTAAGCCAAGGGATGCCAGCAGCCACCAGAAGACAGAAGAGGCATATAAGGGATTCTGGCCTGGAGCCTCTGGAGGGAGCACAGTCCTGGAGTTCAGACCTCTGGTCCCTGTAATTTTAAGCCACCAAGTTTGTGGTAATTTGTTTTACCTCTCACTGGAAACTAATATGTGGAAGTTATAATATTTCCTATTTCCTAGGACTATTTGAAGAATTAAACGATTTAGTATGTTTAAAGCTTTTGCAACAGTGCCTGGCATAAGGTAAGTGCTAGCAAAAGTCTTTACCAAATAGGTACTGGCACCATTGCTTTGTTTTGGTTTTTGAGACAGGGTCTCACTCTGTCACCCTGGCTGGAGTGCAGTGGCAAAGTCTCAGCTCACTACAGCCTCAACCTCCAGGGCTCAGGTGGTTCTCCCACCTCAGCCTCCCAAGTAACTGGGATCATAGGCGCACAATGCCATGCCTAGTTAACTTTCATTTTATTTTCGTAGAGATGGGGTTTCGCCATCTTGCCCAGGCTGGTCTCCAACTCCTGGACTCAAACAATTGGGCTCCCAAAGTGCTGGGATTACAGACATGATCCACCACACCCAGAAAGCACCACTGCTTTTAAACAGAGGAAGAAAACAGAGTCACAGGGAAGCCTATGCAACACAAAAGCTAAACCCCAACCCCAGCCCTAATGCCAACATGACACAACACTATTTCTCTTGTCTGAGCCCAAGAGAGACTCCTAATTCCAGCAGAAGCAGCCTAATGGGCTGGCCTCTGCCATATCCTCACAAGCCTTTCTAAGAAGGGAGGTTCCAAAAGCCAAGGGTCAGACTCAAACCACATGGTCACGCTCACAGCCTGGGCTGAAAATCAGGCACATGGAGCACAGCTCCAATCTCCTGCTCCTGGGTCAATGGTCCACCCACACCTGTCAGTCAGATCTAAGGTAGGGACATTTCCCTCTTCTTAGATGACTTGCGTCTGACCATTCACTCTGGTTACATCCGAGGCCTCCTTAGTCCCAGCCATAATAATAATAAAAATAACAATGACTGTCATTTATAAATTTTACTTAGTGTGCCAGATTTTGAAGTAAGCACCTTAGATATCTTAGTATCTTCAATATTGTACCTATTTTACAGATGAGGGTTATGAGGTTCAGGTGGGTTAAGTGGCATGCCCAAGCTCAAAAGAAATCCAAACTCAGGTCCATCTGACCCACGCTTTTAGGTCCAGCAATCTTCTTCATCATGATGGCAGCATTCTATGTGGCAGGCACCTTGCTGGGGTCTTCCATGTTCTCTCTCCCAGAGCCCTGCTTGACTGTATATATTGCAGGTGAGGAAACTGGTGTGCTAATGGAATGAGCTGCCCCAAGTCTCCCAGAGAGAGGGCCAGCAGCTGAGCCAGGACTTGAACTCCGATCTCTGGTTCTAGAGCCCAAGTTCCGCCTCTGCCTGGAATCTCCCTCCTCCATTGTGGTTTAGACTCCTGTGCAGACATCTGCCAGTCACAGAGAACACTAAATTCACTTTCTACCTGCCTTCTTCCATCAAACTCCGAGGAGCCTGGCTAGTAGGAAGTCATACACCTGGCTGTACCTAGAATATTTCTAACCTACGGTGATGTTAACTAACTCCTTAAAATGTTATTTCCCATACAGCCTACTGGCTACATTGGGGTCACATGCTCCTTGGGAACCATTTTTTGATTGGGGAGTGAGAACAGGCACAGACCAATCAGATTTGCTGCTTGTACTGGGGGTGGGTCCAGCTTCCTGGAGACTCTTGGCTGGGTCTGGGAGTGAAAGCTGCTGAAAGCAGGGATGGGCAAGGGAGGAGCGAGTGGATGCTGGGGTGGGGGTATGTCACACTGGGGATATGTCATCTGCTGGAAAATCAGGAGAGGATTTGTAGTAAGGAGTAGGGATGGTTCCTTCTGGGATAGGTCAGTGCAGGCTGGCAAAGCTTCCTTCCTGTCTGCTGTAATCAGACTCAGTTAGTGGTGACTGTCTCCATAAGAAATGGTCACTGCAGTACTCTCTGAGGCCCCTAAGCCCAACTCCTATAGGAAGCCCCTCCAAACCACCAGGAGACTGCCTTCCCTGAACTTGAGGCTTAAGGCGTCTCTTCTATGCAGTCCTGAATTTCTGCTCAGTGACCGCCCAACTGAAAACTTGGACAGCCTAAGGGAGTATGACTGGGTTTTTTCTCCTCTTCTTTTTACCAGGAGGAGGCTTGTAGAGGTATTTAGAAGAGGCAAGCTGATAAGAATGAGGAGTCACCTGTGGGGGTTGGCAGGTTGGCATTGTGCATACATTTTCTAACTTCTTTCTCACAACAATTCTGTGAAGTAGGTTTTACCATTATCCCCATCTTACAGCTCCAGGCCCTTTCAATGATGCTGGAAATGATGCTGATTATGCTAATCATCACGCCAATTGGCACTGTCGCAGACACTGTTATAAGCACTGACTCTTCAAGCATTAAATCATTTAATTCTCACAATCATATCATGGGATATTACAATTATAATAGTATTATGAGATATTATGATTCCCATTTTACAGATAAGAAAACTGAGCACCAGGGGAGTTAAATAAGGTCACATAGCTGGTAATTGGAGAAGGCAGGAGTCAAACTCAGGGATCAACTAATTATTGCATACCAGCTGGCTGACTGTTTTCGTAAATGAACTTTATTGAAACACTGCCATGACCATGTGTTGACTTAACATCTTTGGCTACTTTCATGCTGCAACAGCAGAGTTGAGTAGTTGGAATAGAGACCCTATGGCCCACAAAACCTAAAATATTTACTATCTGGCCAATTACAGATAGAGTTTGCCAACCTCTGGTCTAGCTCCAGAGCTGAGGCTCTCAGAAAGCCAAATGTGCCCTCTTTCAGGATGGCTTCTCAAGGCCCAGGTGGAGAGATGGAGAACACCAAGTTCGTGGCCTCAGATACATCTGTGCTGAAGTCTCTGCCCTGATGTATCACCTCTCTGCAGCACCTTGAGTTCTTCATCTATAAACTTAGGGGTAACCATATCTTTCCCAGCGAGTTGTACATAGAGAGGATTAGATGAGATGCCATAAATAAAATGTAAGGCAAACAGTAGGGGCACAACAGTGCCCAGAAATCACCAATGTCACAGGCACCTCCCCTGCATATCAAAAGAAGAGAAGTGTCAGCTCCGTCCTCCACCGTCCAAGTAGAAATAACACCTGTTATTCCATTGAAGTGCAAAACAGTTCCCATCTATTTCACATTTGGAGGCCATCATCAGTATGCCGCTTCAGCTTGCCAGATGCAAAGAGAATACGCCAATCTCTAGCACAGCCAGCTGCCTCCCTGGTGGGCAAGGAGGAGAAGAAGGAAGAGAAGACTGGGAGAATAGGAATGGAATCCAGTACTTCCCTGGATAACTGGGGGCCTGCTTGCCTCTTTGGCCTTCCTTAGTGTCCAAGTGGTCCCCCCTCTGAGTTAGACAGTGGGTCTTTTAGAACAGAGAGGTGGAGTTCTCAGAATTCCATGAGTTGATCGCTTCCACGGAATCCTTTAATAATGGAAGCCCTGTAGAGGACAAGACCTGGAATCTGCCTGCAAGAGCCATCCCCTGCTACTTGTGGGAACCCCCAGGGTGAGACACAATTGGGGGTGCTTTATCAGACTGGCTTCCCTGAATAGCTTCCCAGGGGGGCACAGTCAGGAGCCCAGCCACCACCAGTAGGAATAGCTAATGTTTATTCAGCACTTGCCATTTAATACTCACTATAACCTAATGAGAAAGGTACTATGATGTCCATTTTACAAGTGAGGACACCGAGGCACAGAAAGATAGAAGATGTAAGTCATTGGCAAGAGAAGAGGTGTGCTCTGGAGGAACACAAGCCCTGAGGTCAGGCTGATATGGATATAAATCCATGTGACCTTGAAAACAATTTCATTTCACTTAGCCTCAATTTCCCCATCTATAAAATGGGCACAATTTATGTCTATTTCATTTAGTTATTCTGAGTATTTAGTGAAATAACACCTGAGAAGTCTAATCTAATGGTTGCAATTGGATTTAGAGTAATATTAGCAATTATTATTGCTTTTTGTTTAGATACCTTTTTTTGTTTGTTTGTTTGTTTGCTTGTTTGCATTACTGGTACCTCTTTCCCTTCCTGGCAATAAACAGTTCTTTATTTTTTCCTTGAAGAACCATAGTTCTCCCACTTTTAGATGGTTTGGGGATGGAGGGAGGTATAAAGAAGAGAGCTTCACTTTTAACTGACATCCACTTTCTCCAGATATGATCAAGGGCAATACTACATCCCCATGACATCCTCAAGTTTCAGATCTGGGCACATAACCCATACTGGACCAACAAGTTTCAGACTGGAGGCTTTTGATTGAAATACTGGGCAAGAAATGCTTTTCTTCTGATTGAGGTTGCTAAACTGGGAGATTATAAATTTGGATCTGCAGAAGCCCACCAGAATAAAGCAACACATTAAAAAATCTTATCCCAGAGAGGAAGGGAAGGATGAGATTTACATCTAAATGACATTATTTAGATCCCTGAATCTAGGCAGGCCTGAAGGGAAAACTTAGACCTTTCATTTACAGGGGCCAATAAATTCTCCCTTCTGCTTCACCCAGTTTGAAAAGCGATTGTTTTATTTCCCAAAGAGTCTTGATTGATATATCTTCTCAAGTAGGCATCTCTTTTTTTTTTTTTTTTTTTTTGAGGAGGAGTCTCGCTCTGTCGCCCGGACTGGAGTGCAGTGGCCAGATCTCAGCTCACTGCAAGCTCCGCCTCCTGGGTTTCCGCCATTCTCCTGCCTCAGCCTCCCAAGCAGCTGGGACTACAGGCGCCCGCCACCTCGCCCGGCTAGTTTTTGTATTTTTAGTAGAGACGGGGTTTCACCGTATTAGCCAGGATGGTCTCGATCTCCTGACCTCGTGATCCGCCCGTCTCGGCCTCCCAAAGTGCTGGGATTACAGGCTTGAGCCACCGCGCCCGGCCTCAAGTAGGCATCTCTAAGAGACAAATGAGGCCACAGTATTCAAGACTTCTCTTTGCAACTTTCCATCAAATGCCAGTTCTCTTTTCTTTCTTCCTTTTCATCGCTTTATCACCTTTCACCGCCTCTTCTCTTTTGAGTCACTTTCTCTTGGTCTCTTCCAATTCATCTTTTTCCTACATCTTTGAGGGTGTGTAGACCTCACCTCTGCCTTTGCTTGCTCCACATGTTCTGTGGGTGATGAGGGAGCTGAGGTCAAGTCCATGGCACTTGGACCAAGGCAGGCAGCAGCAAGCCTCTATGCAGGGACTGATGCTTAGATAGCTATGCAGAAACAGAACCAGGCACTTGGAACTCGTGTCAGAAAGGGTTTATAACAAGGACTTTAGCTGCCTTCTGCAAAGCTCAGCATTTCTGAATAGCATGCATATTCCCTTGGCCTCACTAACTAGCCTACTCCTTTAATTGTGAGAGGGGAGTATATTTATATTTGCTCATTAAGTGCTGCTATAATATCTTGTATAGTATGAATGTTTATGTCCCCCCAAAATTCTTACGTTGAAATCCTAACCTCCAAGGAGACGGTATTAGTATGTAGGGCTTCTGGGAGGGGATTAAGTCATAAGGGCAGAGCCATAACCTCTTCTGTTTTCCCCTCAAACTCTCTTGACCCCTCTCCCCCAATCCAATCTTTATTGACATCTGGAATCACATTTTTAAAAACTATGACTGAATAAGATTAGTGCCCTTATAAAAGACGCCCTAGAGAGCTCCTTTGCCTCTTCTGTCATGTGAGGTTACAATGAGAGGATCTTCATCTGTGAACCAGAAAGCAGGCCCTTACCAGACACCAAATCTGCTGGTGCCTTGATCTTGGAATTCCCAGCCTCCAGAGAACTGTGAGAAATAAATTTCATTTGTTCATAAGCCACCAAGTCTATAGTATTATTATCATGACCCCCAAGGACTAAGACATGATCTTCAAATCACAACAGTGGAAGTCAAATGTTCATTGGCTGCTTAGAGAATACAAAGCTTTATAGGCCAGGCTCAGTGGCTCACGCCTGTAATCCCAGCATTTTGGGAGGCTAAGGCCGGTGGATCACCTAAGGTCAGGAGTTCAAGACCAGCCTGACTAGTGAGGTGAAACCCCATCTCTACTAAAAATACAAAAATTAGCCAGGTGTGGTGGTGGGCACCTGTAATCTCAGCTACTTGGGAGGCTGAGGCAGGAGAATTGCTTGAACCCGGAAGGCGGAGCTTGCACTGAGCTGAGATTATGCCACTGCATTCCAGCCTGGACAACAGGAGCGAAATTCTGTTTCAAAAAAAAAAAAAGAGAGAATACTAATATGAGGGGTGAACTACTATAACAAAGCTGTTGACTCTTTCAGGAAGCCTTCCATGACCACCTGCCAGCCACCAAGGCTAGGATAGGTGTTGTACCTTGGTGCTTCCACATTACTTTTATCTTCCTCTTTCTTAGCACAGTCTTGTGGTTGCCAGTTGCCCATCAGTCCACAAACTCTTAAAAATCATTTCCTTTTTTTTTTTTTTTTTTTGAGACAGAGTCTGGCTCTGTCGCCCAGGCTGGAGTGCAGTGGCACGATCTCGGCTCACTGCAAACTCCGCCTCCTGGGTTCACGCCATTCTCCTCCCTCAGATTACACAAGTAGGCTGCGACTACAGGCACCTACCGCCATGCCCGGCTAATTTTTTTTTTTTTTTTGTATTTTCAGTAGAGATGGGGTTTCACTGTGTTAGCCAGGATGGTCTCGTTCTCCCGACCTCGTGATCTGCCCGCCTCGGCCTCCCGAAGTGCTGGGATTACAGGCATGAGTTACCACACCCGACCTACAAACAGGTCATTTCTTATTCACCTTTTTATCTCTAGTGCTATAATGGCTGAATAGTGGCTCCCCAAAAGATATGTTTATGTCCTAATCCCCAGAATCTGTGGGTATTACCTCATATGTAATGAGGTAATTTTTCATATGTGCAAAATATATGATGAAGTTAAGGATCTTTAGAGGAAAAGTTAATCCTGGAATATCTGGGTGGGCTCTAAATACAATCACATGTATCCTTATAAGGTAGACACAGAGGAGAGAGACACAGAAGAGGACATCATGTAATGTAGTCACAAGTCAAGGAATGCCAGCAAATACCATAAGCAGAAAGAAACAAAGAATGATTTCACTCCTGGAGCCTCCAGAGGGAATGAAGCCCTGCTGATATTTTCATTTCAGACTTCTAGCCTCCAGCACTGTGAGAAAATAAATTTCCGTTGTTTTAAGTCACCCAGTTTGTGGCAATTTGTTACAGAAATCACAGGAAACTAAAGCAAGTGCTTTGCACAAGGTGAGGCATGTAGTACTCAAGGGGGCCATGTTGATTTCACCAAACTCAACTCAGATCAATTGGTAATGCCTGGAGGAGGGGTTGAAAGTACTAAGTCCGGATCCTCAGGACTTAGAGAACGATTGATTAGTGATGCCTGCTGTGGGTAAGGAAACAAAACACATGAGCAGGAGGACTATGTATTTGTACTTCCCATAAGGATGCTCAAAAAAAGTTGTTAAATTAATAATACACAAATGATCCACAAGGGAATCCCCAAGAGGTTGGAGTACTGAGATTGACTAACTCTCCAGAAGTCTCTGAACACAGCTCAGCTCCAAGCATTCTGAGACCCTGAGAAAATCCAAGGCTTCTGTAGGGGAAGAAGAAAGAGACAAAATATTTATCAAATCTGTATCTTTCTTAGCTTTTTTCTCTATTTCATCTCCCCTCCAGACAAGCTGAGCAGGCAAAACGAATGCCCTGGGTGCAAGAATCCAGGTCTTTGGCCAAGAAAAGCCCCAGGAGTGCCCAGTTGTTTGTCTTGGTGTGTGTTTGGGAACGTGTCAGTTATGACTACTTCAGCTGTGGCTAACATAATTCCGAACTTGAACTGTCTTCAACAACTGGGAAACGAGTCATCTCATCTACAGTTTGTCCCAGTGAAAGTGGGCTGGGGGTGTGGGTGGTTTATCCACTCAGCAATGCTATGAAGGACCCATGTTCTTTTTGGTTCTCCCCTCAGTCATCCTTATGGCTGGTGTCATCCTCAGTTTGGTGTTACTTTACTTTCAGATAACAGACATCTAGGGGGGATAAGAAAAATCACTTCCTCTCACCTTTAGGAGCCCTAAGCTTTTCCCATAAGTCCTTTGCAGATTTCCCATAATATCCTATTGGCTACATTGGGGTCACATGCTCCTTAGGAACCATTTTTTGACTGGGGAGTGATGACAGCCACAGACCAATTAGATTTGCTTCTTGTACTGGGAGTGGGTCCAACTTCCTGGAGACTCTTGGCTGGGTCAGGGAGCAGAAGCTGTTGATAGCAGGGGTGGGCAAGGGAGGAGCGAGTGGATGCTGGGGTGGGGGTGGGGGTTGGGGCAGACAACGACAAACATAGAAGGATTAAAGGCACACCTTTGGATCTGATGGCTCTGAAAAATCCTGAGCCTTTCAGGCTAAGGTACCCCACTTCCACCATAATCTAAGGCACGACCATCTCTTGACAGAGCCACTGCCACAGCATCCCCCGTTTTCCCCCACATCCTCTCTTGACAACTCCCCCACCATTTATTTTTTTCCCCACATTTGGAGTCACATTTTAAAAATGTACATCTGATCATGTCCAGTATCCTCCCATGGCTTTCCACTGCTCTTATGATAAAGCCCAAACCTAACACTGGTTTAAGTGGCCCTGCATCATCTGGACTCTGCCAACTCCTCCAACATCACCTTGGGCCACTTTCTTCCCTCCCTCACCAGCCTTATATTTATGCCTTGATTTTGTTCCTTCAACTGCTGTGAAGTTGAAGAAACTCTTTCTCTTCTTGAGGCCTTTTACAATAGGCTGTTTCCTCTCCCACCCCACTGTCTTTGCTTAACAAATGCCTTCTCACTGAAAGAAACTTTTTTATGTCCAGCGTTAGTCAGCTTCTTCCAATATTTGTTCTCAGAGCACTCACTCCTTCATCACATTTATCACAATTATAATTACAAAGCTTTTTGTAATTAATTAATATGCATATATTCTGCCAGGCTCTGTGGCTCACGCCTATAATCCCAGCGCTTTGGGAGCCTGAGGTGGGCGGATCACCTGAGGTCACGAGTTTGAGACCAACCTGGTCAACATGGTGATACCCTGCCTCTATTAAAAATATAAAAATCAGCCAAGTGTGGGGTGTACATCTGTAGTCTCAGCTACTTGGGAGGCTGAGGCAGGACAATCGCTTGAACCCAAGAGGCAGAGGTTGCAGTGAGCTGAGATTGTGCCACTGCACTGCAGCCTGGGTGACAGAACAAGACTTCATCTCAAAAAAAAAAAATCTCTCTCTCTCTCTCTCTCTCTATATATATATATTTACACACACACACACACACTTATATTCTTGCTAAATTGTAACCACCATGAGAGCAGGGGCTGTGTTGCTTTTCTTCTTACTGTATCCCCCAGAACCTGTTATGAAGTAAGTACTCATCCTCAATAAATCATGAAATTACTCAGGACTTTTGGGGTTGCAAGTGACAGAAACTCACTATATTATTTAGATTATAATTTCTGCTGCTATACCAGTACCCACAGCAACAGAAGCTTAACAAAATAGAAGTTTTTTTCCTCTGGCATGTAATGGTCTTGGTGTAAGCATTCTTGGACTGAAAAAGTAGTTTCGTGATGTTAGGGACCCAGATTTTTTTGAGCTTTTTGTTTCACCACCCCTTGGGTGTGCTACCCTTATCTTTATGATGCAAGGTATTAGGTTGGTGCAAAAGTAATTGCAGTTTTTGTCATATAAGCAATGGCAAAATGACAATTGCTTTTGCACCAACCTAATAGTTTATAACCATATCAACATTTCTGTCAGCAGAAAGGGAGAAAAAATGGTCAGAGGAAGGGCCACTCCTTTTGTTCAAGAATACAACTCAGAAATTACATACAGCTTTCTGCTTACATCTCATTGGCCGGAACTTATACAGTTACCCAGCTGTAAGGGGATAGGTGAGAAATATAAACATGGCCAGGTGCAATGGCTCATGCCTGTGATCCCAGCACTTTGCAAGGCTGACACAGACGGATTACCTGAAGTCAGGAGTTCAAGACCAGCCTTGCCAACACAGTGAAACACTACCTGTATTTAAAAAAAAAAAAAAATAGCTGGGTGCAGTGGCACACACCTATAATCCCAGCTACTCAGGAAGCTGAAGCAGGAGAATCGCTTGAACCTGGGAAACAGAGGTTGCAGTGAGCCAAGATCACGCCACTGCACTCCAGCCTGGATGACAGAGTGAGACTTCATCACCCCCCGCCAAAAAAAGAAAAGAAATATGAACTTTATATTGAGCAGCCATGTAGACAGCTAAAACTCAGAGGTGTATAAAAGCAAAAAATAAAAGATTAGTAGGAAAAAATTATCACCACCTTGAACAAAGTTAGGCAATTTATTGCTTCATGTAGTCCCTAAAACGTGGTTAACAATCAGACCTCATAAGGGGCAGAGACATTCTGGCCTCAAGAACAAGAAGAACTAGGATAGACTCTCCCTCTATCTTCATCTCAGCTTCTTTTTATCTGACCCCTCTTTCTCAATGTGGCAGCTCCTGAGTTATACATCTCACAATGCCACATCTGGAGAGAGAGACTGGCCTTCTTCATCACTTCCTGAGAAAGTACAATGCCCACTGTGAATTAAGCAACCGTGGTTGGGAGACAATAAGAGCATTTTACTAAAACGAAACAGATGAACATAAATGCCTCCTACATGACAGACAGACAGAATGAATAAATAAATTTGAACATCAGTACCTATCATCATTCATTTCTGGCTAATATTTCATGTGTCAACTCCTTGCAGGCCAAAGCCCATGTCTGACACCTCTATACGACTCTATTCCTATCTTCCCAGACACTAGGACCATTCAGTGAACATTTGTTGAGATGGAGTCAAAGAATCAATATTTGACTTTAATGTCAGTACCATAAAGGTGATCGCTAAATACATAGTGAGGCTGAGTGGGAAGACTTAGCCAATGTGCAATGGAAGGTAACAGTGAACTTGGAAAAGCCCCACAGCTGCGGTTTGCTGACTTGGCTCTTTGTGTCCAGCTGATAGGAGATCCTCAGGGTGCAATAAGGGCAGCACGTGCTAATTGAGGCCAGAAATTATCTTCATTATCAGAGTGTTTTCTGTTATCCTTTACATCTAAATGAGACCCAGTGGGGTAAATTTGGAACATGATTATCAGGGATTTTGCAAGGTGGTTCATTAACATAATTCCCCTAATTAGAAACCAAAGAAGCTCTCGTTGAAAATTTTCCGCTAAATATTACAAGGCCATAATTCCTGCATCATTAGGTGCATACTTCTGAATTCTCATTTCAAACCTTCCCCTGTGATCTGTGAAGGGCCCTGCTCTGGGGACCCTTCCTTCATCTCACAATTGCTGAGCTCTTAGTGTTGAGTACTGGGTTAGGTGTTGAAGATACAGAGACATAAGACAGTTTTTGACCTCAAAAAGCTCACAGTCTAATAGGAAGGACAGACAAGCAGACAGGCAATTGCAATGCAAAGGAGGTACAGTGAGCCTGTGTGTTGTGTGTGTGTGTGTGTGTGTGTGAGAGAGAGAGAGAGAGAGCTAAAGAGAGGAGAGAGGAGAGAGGAGAGACAGAATATGAGCAAGATGCAAGATGCTTTGGGAAAAGCTAACAGCTTCTCAGCTTGGTAGAGAAAGTAGAGATGGGAGAGGAAAGTCAGGGAAAGCTTTCTGAATGAGACAATCATTAGCTATTTTGAGAATCAGCAGGTAAAGACAGGAAGAAAGGTGTTTCTGGCTGGGAGACAATAATGTACGAAGGCCCAGAGGTGTGAGAGACAATGACAAGTCTAGGGACCTGCAGGTCGTTTAGAACTTAAGATAACAAATTGAGAAGTGGGGCAGGCATATCTGTATTGGTACAGAAGTTGATGGGGAGGTCAAATCACAACACATGTTGGAAACCATGATAAGAAGACATTTTTAAGAGCCAGGAAAAGAGAGAGAGTAATAGGTGAAGAAGGACATTGACCAAAACCACTTTACATTTGATGCCTAGGGTATTATCCTCCCAGCAAAAGCCCTTTCCTTTAATTCTAAAAACTTTTCCACCATCACTCCAATCTCCACCATCTTAATATGGCTGTAATCAGATAAACCAAGTTATAATTTGACTTTGCCCATTGGCCACTGTTGATGGTATGGAGGACAATCGTCTGATTCAAGCTGGACCAGTGAGGCTCTTCAGGAATGTCCTGAAATTGGGTGCAAAATGTTGTAAGCATGTGAGTGCTTCCATTAAGGGTGAGTGAGAGCACCCTTAACTTTCTGAGCTTATCAGAGGGTGCATTAGTCAGGACTCTCCAGAGAAACAGAACCAATGGATATATAATAAATATGTATTTTATAGACAGATAGCATAAGAAATAATTTATTATGGGATTGGTTCACACAGTCATGGAGTCTGCTAAGTTCCATGACCTGCCACCTGCAAACTGGAGAAACAGGCAAGCTGGGAGTATAATTCAGTCTAAGTTCAAAGGCCTGAGAACCTGGGAGCCTGGTGGTGTAAGTCTTGGAGTCTGAAAACCTGTGGACCAAAGGCTCTGATGTCCAAAAGCAAAAGAAGATGGATCCCCAGCTCAAAAAGAGAGAATGAATTTGCGTTTCTTCTACCTGTTTGTTTTATTAGGCCTTCCACAGATGGGATAAGGCCCATCCACATTAATAAGGGTGATCTCCTTTACTCTGTCTACTGATTCAAATATAACCTCACAGATACACCCAGAAATAATGTTCTACTAGTTCTCTGGATATTCCTTAACGTGGTCAAGTTGACACATTAAACTACACCCTCATTTTCTGGGTCCACACTGGAAGGTGGGGGTTGGGGTGACTTTTCTAGCAACACAGGGCGGGACTCCCAGCCTCACATTTTTTTTCACTTGCTCGAGCAAAATAGGAGAATTGTTTTGCAAAGCACAAATCACCTCCATGCCCTCTGCTCCAAATATTCCGCTAGCCTTTTCATTATTTCAGACCCACCCCCACCTCCCTTATTTTTGTTTGACATGATACAGCATCTATCTCGTGAGAAATGGTGAAATGGACTGTAATAAATACATTGCTTCAGCAAAGAAAGTTGACAGGAATATAAATACGGGGCATGATATATAAAGCCCACACATCCCAGTGGCCTCATTTATTAAAATCTTGCCATGCTAAATTTACAGAGTCCTCCTCTCTGTATGTGTGCTCATAAAATATCGCTTATGCTGTTACTCACATCTACACCCTCCCTGGTTTCACTATTAGCTGACCTTTCTGTATGTACACCTCAAGGACTGGTTAATGCCCTCAGGGACTCAGTATTTAGGTGTATTCAGGGTAGGATTTAGATTTGGATTACCGTGAAGATATGACACTCTGGTCAAGATTAAGATGGAATTTCTCAAGGAACTGTATTCTCTGGGTCATTTCCATCATTAGCCACTCATTGAATTCATGCTGAGCCAGACCTCCAATGAACAAAATTCATTGATCTAATTAATATTTCTTGAACATGTACTATGTTTTAAGTATGAACAGGACAGAGATGAATTATCTATAGCTCTTAAAGTACTCACAATAGAATGAGGGGGCATACATGTATAAATATACAGTTTTGACACATTGTGATAAATGGTGTGATTGGAAAGGCAAATCACCATGAGGGTCCGTGTGGTCCAGGCACTACATGTTTCTATACCTCTGTTTTGTATTTACATAGAAATCTCCACTTTACAATTGGGGAAAATGAAGCTTTCAAGATAAAGGAGCTTTCCTGAGTTCAATGGCGAGGAAGCAGTGGTATTGGGATTTGAATCCAGCACTGTTTGATCCTAAAGACTGCACTTTATTCTCTAGTTTCTAGTTCCTTTTTACCCTGACCTTTAAGATGGCTTTGGACTCCCCAGGCAGGCTCAATACTGGATGGTAACTAACACACGTTGAGGTCCCCCTGCTTACCTGCTTGGGCCTGTTACTTCTTGTCTCTATTCTCCTCACTCCCTAGATGGACACTTGAAGGACTTTCTTGCATTGCCCTTGGCCCCTGCTGGTGTAGATCTATTGGGTGTTGCCTGCCCATCATCCATTCCATCTTTACCTTGTAATGGAACCCTTGTATCCTTTTCACTCTCTCTCCACATGCTCAGATGGAGCCAGGCCTATTCACATGACCCAGGCGTAGGCAAGCCCATGATACTGACTGGTTCAGTGAAAGGCATGGGATCCATCCCAACTTAATCAAAACAAATTTGGGGCTGTGGCTGGAATTGGGAAGGAAGTGCTCTCTGTTTGCTGGGGTTGCTAAGGAGGCAGAGGGTAAGCCTAAAGCTTCCCATGGTCTTTCCTGCTTCTCTTTGGGGGGAATTAACTGTAGAATGTGATCAACACAGAGAAAGTAGAGCCAAGAGATGGAGAGAAACAGGTACCCAGTTTCCTTTCAGTTCATTTTCAGCCTTGGATGCCACCACTCTTGACACTTGTTCCACCATGGACTATCAAGGTACATGAGTCAGTAAATGTCTTTTTTGTTGTTGTTGTTAAGTTAACTTCATTTAGGTTTATATTATTTCAATCAAGAGTCATAATAATGTATCCACCCATCTTGTCTCTGAACTCCTATACTTGGGTAAACTCTGCCATGCCACTTAACTCCTAAAATCCCCACCAAATAGCCAATTCTCCATCTGAGCAGCAGAGCAAAGGAGAATTCAGTCTCAGACTCAGAATCCTGTCAATTCAATCCATCATCTTCTTCAGTAAAACTGGCAAGAAAAAGTTAAGAGAAGTCTCTTTTATGGCTCAAGGAAAAGACTACCTCACAATGTTGGGTATTTTTAAAGCTATTCTCCAATATGAGTTTCTAAAAGAAAGGTGTATGTGTTGGAAAGCTAGGTATCTGGACTTGAAATAAACAAAATTTCTTCTCATTATATAGTGTTATCAGCATCCCGGGTCCTTGCAGTCTTCCAGGATAGAAATCAAGGGAGGTCACCAGACAGAGCAGCAAAGAGAAAGATAAGCTTTATTTTAGCTTGTGCACAAGGGGAGTCAGCACTGCAAAAGGGAAAAGGTGAGTTTTTCCCCAAGGGTAGTATATGGGTGAGTTTTATATGGCCTTTCTATTTCTATAGGGAAGGGTTTTGTCAGGGCATACATAGGAGGCTTTCTCTAGCACCGGCACAGTGGCTTTACATGCTTCTTTGTACACCACATGTGACATTAGCATTTTACATCTCCACCCCTTCATATGAGTTTTATCATTAAAATGAGGGTGGGGTAATTACAAGTTGAAGTTTAAGCCTAACTGCACATCCAGGGCCCCAGGGAAGTCCCTAGGCCCAGAAAGCAGGAACTTGTGGTTAATAGCTTCTTGGGTCTTTTGTTGCTGATGAAAGTTAGGTAAGCTACAGCTTGAGTAAGGGGCTTTTGTTCTTTTTGGCTAAACCACATCAAAATAGGAAACCAGCCCATCCTACCTGTCTCAATAGTACCAAGTTAAAAAAAAGTAAAATAGAACTTTAAAATATAGTGTTAATTACAAAAAAAAGGAAGGAAATGAATGATACTGATCACATGCCACCATTTAAGCATATCAAAATCACATACATGTAGAAAACAGCACTGCATATTTTACAAGTAAACATGCATTAGGGATACACATCAAAAACATCTGAGTGGATGCCTATGGGGAAGGGGTTTAGGAATAGGGACTGGGAGTGAATGGGGTAGAGATAAATAAAATGAGAAGGCATTGCGTAGACCAACAGTGATGGTGTGTTGTGATGGGAAGTGTGAGAGATTCAGCTCTCTGCATCCAAGGTTATAAATAAGAATGGAAGGAAGGAAAGAGGGGAGAAGGAAGAAAGCCTAGAATAAGACATTCCAGTATGTTAACAGTAGTTGTACTTTGATCAGGGATCATTTGGTTACCAAGAAGAGAAACTCACTCAAGGAAGCTTGAATGAAAAGAGGATTGGTTCTATGGACACAGTTGTGGACAGCACAAGCTGATCTCAAAGACCTATAATTTTTTGGGTGTTCTCTCACTTCACTCTTTTTCAGAACCACATGTTCTGTTAAATCTGCCTCTCATCCTACCTGCTTCCTCTTCCTCTCCTTGCAGACCAGCTTCCTTGCTCACACATCCACTTACACAATATCTATCATGGAAACTCCACTGGCAACTCCACATTGGGACCCCTCTCAAAGGGTTGTGCTCCTTTGCAGTTCAGCAACCCTACCTTCCCCCACCCAACTGACTCAGTTTCTGTCACCCTATTTTAAATTGGAGAGAGACAGATGTAACTGGCCCATCATGAGTCAGCTATTTACCCTTGGTTTACACAGCTCTGGTAAAAGTGAAAGGCAGTGAGGTGGATGAAAGGAAATGAAAATGGGTCTGGAAGCTAAGAAGATCATGGGAGGTAAAGATTAATATATCTTGTACACACTGTCCCTCAGCATTGGGATTATGGATGATTACTTTCTTTATACGTTTTAGCATTATCCAATTTTCCTAAAATGATATGAGTTGGGGATAGAATGATTAGTGTTTAAAGGGACAGGCTCTGGATCCAGACAAAACTAAGTTCAAATTCTTGCTCCTCTACTTCCTAGTTGTGTGACTTGAGCAAATCCCTTCACCTTTCCAAGCCTTACCTGAACTACAGGGTATTAACTTTCTTATAAGCTATTGTCAGCATCGGTGAGATATGTAAGCAGAGCACAGTGTCCCATTCGTGGCAATCACTCATGAAATGCGATGGCACATTATTATTGTACATAATGCTTATAATTAAACATTCTTTAAAAATTAAAAAAATCCTCACAGTCACATGTCAGTTATCACTATTGAGCTGGCAGGACAGGACACTTGCTACTGTTGTTTTCCTACTCCATTCCTCCCTGGAACACAGAATTTATCTGTGCTGGAAATGGCTATTGGAAATTACCACTGTCTACCCACCGCCCTTCTAACACACATAATCAATAAGCTAAGACAACTCCCTCTTCCTCACAGCCCTCATCTACTAGCTCTAATTGATCATTACTGGGCACGCTCAGAGGGTTCCGGGGCTCATATGTTAATTGACTGCACACTCACTTAATGGGGAACTCCCCAATTCCCCAGGCAGGAGCAGACTCTGTGCTACCTCCTCCATCCTGGTGCATTCTGGGAGCCTGTAGAGGACAGGGGGTCGGCAGGTGGTGCATCTGATCAATTAATTAGGAGCATGTTGAGAGGTTTGACTCCAAGCCTAGATAATTGCATAATTAAATCTCCACCCATCCTCCATCACAATTCCCAGTCCAAATGGCTCTCCCCAGCCTGCCATCCCTGTTAGCTGAGGAGAAGACATGAATCCTGTTCAGGTTCTTTCCCAGGCAGAGACAGCCCCTACCTCTTCCTGCTCCTCATTCCGGCTGAAACTGACTGGGGACATGTTTTTGAGAGCATCTAAGAATGAAAGTGGACCAATTTCCTCAAAAGGTTGTGTGGGTGTTAAAGGAAATAATACAAAATGAAATGAAGCTTTTCAAGGGGAAATACCTCAAATCCCTTGACCTGTCTTCAATTAGCAAGGCTTGTTGATGTGGGCCCCCACAGATGCTCTGCCAGACAAGGCTAGTTCTCTCTGCCATATTCATTCTCCTCTTTTCTTTACCATAAGAGCCTTCGTTTTGTTCATGGCACTCACGTATGCAGCTGAAATAAAATGTCCTTCCCAGACTCCCTTGAGCAATGAGTGGCCATGAGGCACTTCTGTGCAGTCAGATTGTTGGTAATAGACTTCAGGGAGGGAGACCCTGTACGAATAACAGTACAGAAGAGGAGTTTGCCTCCTGCCCTCCACCTTTCTCCTTTTTCCTCTCTTGAAGACACATGCAATGCCTGGAGGTGAAGCAGCCTTTTTGCAACCATAAAAATAAAAGCCAACCTCTGAAGATGACTGAGCTGAAAATGGAAGGAACCTGCATTTATAACATCATCATAAACAGCCATAAAAGCTCATGCTGCCACTCTAGATTTGACATGATATAAGAAAATATATAAATAAGCAAATAAGGATTGGGCGAAACTGCTGTGATCAGCTATTACCTGCAGAGGAACACACTCCTAACTGCCTGACACAGGTGCTAACATCGGTCACACACACACACACACACACACCACACACACACACACACATACACACATATATATATTGAGGTGGAGTCTCGCTCTGTTGCCCAGGCTGGATGACACTTAGATATGTCAATATGTAATCATAGTAATAATAACAACCACATATAATGAACATGTGCTATAGCATAGGGTTATTGGGAGCATTTTGTGAGATGAATTATTTAGAACCCCAGTACAATGGCAGGCACAATGAAAACATTAATGAATCTTGGCTCTTATCAGAATTTGAGGTTGAGAGAGTTCGTTCATAAGACGAATTAAGAAGAAATGAAAGAAAGGTAGAAAGGAGAAGGTAACACCAAGATTTGGGGAACCGCAAACAGAGGGATAGCACCCATGCTGGACTCAGAAAACTTCTCCATTGGCAAAGATCCTGGACCTGCCTCTTACACGCTATGTGATCTCAGGCAAGTTACTTAACCTCTGGGAACCTCAGTTTCCTTTTCTGCAAAAATGAAGTAATTATGAGGATTAAGGAAGATATGCCCAATGTAAGGGCTTAGTGCCTGTGGTTAGCATTTGTGGTTAATTCTGCCCGGAGACAGGCAGGCATCTTAAGAAGAGCCTCTCTCAGAGCATCGAGACAGGTTGCATAAAGACAACACTCCAGTCTTTCAGCAAAGGAGTTTTGCAGCAGTCCCCATGAGAAGCAAGTGGAGGTACTCAGCATATTCCTCACTTTGATAAAAATCTCTCAAAGAGGCAGTAAATTACCAAGTCCTTGTTTTAGCTAAATCAAACATACTGCAGATTCCATTGGCATTTAATACTGATATTATGGCCCCAGGAATAACAAGTGAAAGTAATTAAGTTTAATGATGCCAACGAACCCAGTATGCTTGATTGCAGTGTGTATGTCTAATTATCTTCTTTTTTGTTGTTGTCGTGTGTGGTATAAATAAGTCCTAATTGTAAAAATAAAAAAGGCACTAATTTGAAGACGTATCAGGGAAAGTTGCATTTGCAGCACCTTTTTGAAGGGTTTGCTTGCTTTCTCAAAACACTCGTAGGGAGAAAGTCGCTTGGCTTGTCAAAGTGGCAAAGGAGAGATGATGTAATGCTTGGGTCTCTAAATGGTGGGACAAAGCCAGTCTTCCCAATTGCAGAGGAGGAAAGGAAGGAGGCCCAAGCCTGTAGGTCCTCACCAAGGTAAAGGATCAAAAGACGTTGGGTAAACGTTAAAGGCAAAACTTGGGCTGAAAATGGTGAGGCCTGACTATTTCCCTCAGAGAAAGGGTATGTTCTGCTCAGCTGGACAGACATCCCTGGCAGAGATTGTTTCACTGGCCTCCATTTCCCCCACACCTCCTTGCATCCATGTTCTTTGCCATGTGACTTTCAGTCCTTTTCACTAAAAGGACAGAATGGATTTCCCCACTTTTTGACTTCAGGTTTGAACATGTGATTTCCCTTAGCTAATGGAATTAGGTGGAAGCAGCATGGTACCACCTATAGGCCTTGAATGTTTCCACTTACTATCTTGTGTTTCTGTACCATGCTGCTTTCACCTAATTCCATTAGCCAAAGGAAGTCACACGTCCAAACCCAAAGTCAAGGGCTGGGTTTAAGAGGCCCTGAATATTTCCATTTACCATCTTGTGTTTCTGCCATTGCTGTGTGCCCAAGCTTCAGCTAGCCTGCTGATCCCAGGCAGAGAATGACCGACACCTGGAGTGGAGCCCCTGCAACTAACCTAGCTTGATCAGCCAATCCCCAGCCAAGCTGCAGATGTATGAGCTAAATGTATCCTTATTGTTGACTTACTTATTAAATATCATAGGATTTTTTTATGAAGCATAAGGGCTCTGATATAACCATGAAAACCTTGAAGTGTTTTCAGAATTTTGTGACATAAGAAATTTTTTGGGGAAACAGTTTTCCAGTTTTCAGGGAATTCTTAAAGCTGCGTCTGACCAAGGGAAATCAGAAAGTCCCTGTAACTGTTAACCACACCTACCTGTACTCAGCCACAAGCTGTAGACTCCTGAGTCATCCTCAGCTCTTCTGTACTTCCCACTGTCTCTTCCCAACTCCCATTTGGTAATATCATGTTAGTAACTTGAAATCAGCCATGGAGGAAGTACTCATACCGTCTAAACTGGAAAACACTACAAACCAAGGATTCCCCACTTCCCATCCCCTCACAGAGAGTCAATTTACCAGTATTCATGCTTCCCACAATCAGTTGGGGTCAAGTCCTCTTACTCCTTTGATATCAGCAGCACCTCTTGCAAATGGTCCATATTCCACAACCTCACAAGGACATCCTCAGCATCCTTGCGCAGGGAGCAGCCTAGAGTTGCAGGGTGCATGTCAGAGTCAAATGATCTGTGGTTGATTCCAAGCTCGGCTACTTAGCAGTTGCATGATCCTAGCAAGTTCCTTAAACTCTCTAAGCCTCCTTCTCCCCATCTGTGAAATGGACATAACAAAGTAGTATCTAACTCTTAGGGTTGTTAGGAGGATTCAGTGAAATGACTTAGGCAAAGCATGTAGCACTGAACCTGACACCTCCTAAGCACATGATAGGTGACAGCTCTCATGACTTGGTTCATGTTCACATCATCTTTTGCCTCATTTATTTGCAACACCTTCCAACGGACCTTCCTCTTGTTGGTCTTGCCCCTTTCACTCTATCCTCTCCACAGCAGACAGAGAAAATGGGAGGAAAACATTCCAGAAGTTGTTCTCAGAGTCAGCATGTGGATATGCTCTTTGTACAATTCCACCATGGCGTACCACGGCCAGGGCCAGAAAGTACAGAGGGTTATGGTAGAGCCCTTCAACCTCATCTTCAGATACTTACAAAATAGATCGCAGATTCAGGTGTGGCTGTATAAGCAAGTGAATATGCGGATAGAAGGCTGTATCATTGGCTTTGATAAGTATATGAACCTTGTGTTAGATGATGCAGAAGAAATTCATTCTAAAACAAAGTCAAGAAAACAACTAGGTCGGATCATACTAAAAGCAGATAATATTACTCTGCTACAAAGTGTCTCCAACTAGAAATGATCAATGAAGTGAGAAATTGTTGAGAAGGATACAGTTTGTTCTTAGACGTCCTTCGTCCCAATATGAACATTTATTCATATTGTTTTGATTACCCTTATGTTATTACAAGATGGGAATAAATGCTATGGGATTGTTTGTATTAAAAAAATGAAAGTAGCCAGGGTGGGGGGTGTGAAGCACAAATACAATTGTGTTACTCCCTTGCTCAGAACTCTCCAGTGATTCTCCTTTGCCTTCAGGAGACAGTCCCAATTTATAAATGGGGAAACTGGAGTTTGACGAAGTTAAAACATTTGCCCAAGGCCACACAAGTAGTGAATGACATAGGATTTGAATCCAGACTTTCTATGTCCACATTCTGCCTTTTTCACCACTAAGAGATACCAAGGATAAAAGAATAGGTGATTACAAGGTATGGATGGGTGAACAGATAAAATTACAAAAGGGACAGAAATACAGAAGGATAGAAGCATGAGTGGAAGTCTAGAAGGATGGCAGACTCCAGGAGGAAAGGATGGGTGGATGGATGAATGGAAAGGTGGAAGGATAGAGGAACAGAAAGACAGAAGAATAAATGGACTGAAGGATGAAAATATGGAGGGATTCTCCTAAGTTGCATTCACTTCCTCTGTCTTACCTAGGTTTACCTAGCAAGGGCTCTGTCCCTGGACACCTAGCTGAGACATTTGCTGAGAATGTAGCAAATCCTATGGACCCTTCCATTTCTTAGTTTCCTTTTCCTCCATCAGTTCAAACCTAGTTCATCTCTGAACAAGTATCTCTTGGTAACCAGCTTCCAGGGAACTGACCACTTCTGTCTTCTTCCAGAAGCTCAGGCTTTTTGATGACCAGGGACCAAATTTTGTATCTTAAGAACTAACATTCACTAGGCACTTACTATATGCTAATCATATAATTCTGTCATTTAGTCTTCACAACACACTTATATGGTAGGTACTGTAATCCTCTCCATTCTGAAAATGAAGAAAGAGTCACAGAGAGCTCACATAATTTACTCAAAGTTGCAAAACTACAAAGTGGTACATCCCAGGATTGCTCAGGCAATCAGAACCCAAGGTGTGCACTCATAATGACTACACTATACTTTTTCTCTCCTTAGTTATCTCAACTGGTAGCTGCATTCCCCATATTTGGATGGAAAATCTATTATCAGTCCATGAGGACTAAAGTCATATTATCTTTTAAGACCTTACCTACAGCATTTCTCATGCACCTACCAATTTATACTGAACAATAGTCATAATGAACAGCCACTACGTGCAAGTTACAAAAGTTTCACCGTTATGAAACCATAACCCTATATGCCACAAAGGCACCTCCCACATTGATCAAAGGGCCACCGGCATCCTGAGAAAAACATTCCTATCAGTGACATAGCCTAGTTGGAACAAAAGATTCATAGAATTGTGATGAATGAGACTGTGGGTAAGCACCCACCCAATTTGGTTGAAAATATACCACAGTGTTTTCAGAATCTGGCAAACTTGGATTCTGGCTCCAGCTCTGCCATTTGGTTAAGATATGTGATGTTAGCCAGTACTTGACATCTCTGAGCCTCAATTTTCTTATATGCAAAATGGGGAGAACAATAGCAGCTTGTATGAATGGTTGTAAGAATGAATGAGATAACCTGTACAAAGGGCTTAGTACAATCAGGAATACACTATTGATCATTATCATGGTGGTGGCTGTTATATCCAGACTGCTGGAGCAACTATGTCTTCTTTCTCTTCTCTCTCTCTCTCTCTCTCTCTCTGTGTGTGTGTATGTGTGTTCAAACAAAGCAAAAAATCAAATTCAGCCCACTTTGACCAAAGGTCCAAGCCTCTCACCTCTCTGTTTGTTTGTTTTTTTCGTTTTCCAAAAGCTTCCCAAAGTCCTTCTGCCAGAGAATCAGTTGGGTGAACTCTTCCTCTGGGTTGATTCACTTCCCCTTGTTAACTGACTGGGTTCAATGCAATTTAATTTCATTGAGAAGAAGTGGTTCAGAAATCAAGGTCATTTAATTTCTGAAAGGTGAGTGAAAGGTTGCCTTTCCCAAGTGATCTTTCTGCCATTTATTCCCCTTAAAATGCAAAGGACAATGGTTAATACAATGGCTTCAAGGTTATGTTGGATCACCTTTGCAAATAAGAGAAGAATTCTTTCTACAGGATTTTAATTAGGTTGAGTACAACTAATTCTTCCTTTGGTACTTATTCCATTTCCTTTCCTTTCTGTAATTACTGCCAGTGTAACGCTCCTCACACACACAAATGGAGCTGAAGAAAGCCCTGCGATTATCCTTTATTTCTCCTTCATGCAAGAAAGGAGGGGGTTATCAACTGCATTCAGCTTTTGTAAATCTGGGAACTATAGTCTTAATAGCCTTACTCACATGAGTGCCAACCTCACTGTAGGAGTGAGGAGGTTCCTAATTTGATCCCAACACCACAACACACACATCTCCCCTTCACCTTATCTACAGAAGATGACTAGGTATCAAGACAAAGGAAACCAACTCAGGTACACATTGTCAATCAATAAACCTGTACTGAGTGCCTACCAAGGGCTCAGTAGGGTGTTAGGTACATGAGAGTGGGGTTGCAAAAGAGTTAAAGGAGCTTAGTCAGGTTTGGCGAGACAGATAATTAGCAGGTAAAATAAGTCAGCGGTACTCAGTTTGGTTCTAGAAGAGTGAAAGCACTGTGTGTGGTGGAGGACATGAAGGAAGTGGGGGAGGCAACCGAATGCTTCACAGAGGAGGTAAGCCTTGAGTTGACCTTGGAAGCACCAGTACAGTGCAGATCTCTCACTCCTTTAAAAATATATATTTACTGAGTGCCTAACGTGTTGGGCATTGTTTAAGTATTTTATATGCAATATTTCATTTACTCCTTTCTTCAATCTGAGATGCAGGCGCTGTCTTTGCCCCCACGTTACAGATGAGAAAACTAAGACTCTGAGATATAAAGCAGTGAACTGTTCAAGAACATGTAACAGTGGCAAAGCTTGGATTTAAACCCAGGTTTTCATTTTTTTTTTTTTTTGAGACAGAATCTCGCTCACTCTGTCACCAAGGCTGGAGTGCAGTGGCACAATCTTGGCTCACTGCAACCTCCACCTCCCAGGTTCAAGTGATTCTCCTGCCTAAGCCTCCTGAGTAGCTGGGATTACAGGTGCATGCCACCATGCCCAGCTAACTTTTGTATTTTTGGTAGAGATAGGGTTTCACCATGTTGGCCAGGCTAGTCTCAAACTCCTGACGTCAGGTAATCCACCTGCCTTGGCCTCCCAAAGTGCTGGGATTACAGGCGTGAACCACGGCACCCAATCCCAAACCCAGGTTTTCATCAGAGCACTTGTTACTGGCTGTAATTCTTTTGCTTTAATTCTGTATTTATGAGTTTTCTCCCTCTATTATGTGAACTCCAAGAGAGGAAGACTTTATCTGGTTTGATTACTGCAGACTACTCAACATCTGGATCCCTCTGGCATATAGTAGGTGACGAGCAAGTACATGCGGAATAACAGACTGGATCGCATACTCCAAGAGCCAAGAGGAGGATGCTACACTGTAAACTCCAACAAGTCACTTTCCATGGCTGTCTTGCACCCTGCAGTATCACTAGCACCCAGGACAATGTCCACAGTACATGACAGCTACTCAATCACTGTTGAATGAATGAAGAAAGGAAAGAAAGAAAGATCACTGGAATAGAAAGACACTCATCAGTTTAGTAGAATGCAAATTCAGATCAGCTAAACTATTATTCTTTGTTATTGATGGACAAAGAAATTGCTACAGACCGAGCCAGAGATACTCACTGCCCTGAATCCATTCCCAAGAAGATCCAAGCGCCTGGCAAGCCTGTGTTCCCGGTGATTCCCTCTGTGTTTGTCACTTTGGCCTCACTTAAAAGAGAAAGTGCCCTCAGGATCTTACAGATCTCACTGCCAGCTTTGATTCTCTTTTCATTAATTTGTGTTTTCCTAAGGAATATTTATTCATGTAGTCTGTGTTTGGGCAATTATTGAAATTATGTGTAATTACGTGGTGATAGTAAATAATAATAATCACCTAGCTGCAACATGCACTGTTTCTATTATGGATAGGAATTTTGTGCAATTTACTAAGAAACGTTCTAATGTAGGAGTGCTGATTAGAAAGGAGGGAAGGTGTTGTTATGAATGCTTGGTTATCACTATTCTTATGCAACTGCGTGCAGGAAAGTCCTATATCCTGTTTCTCCAGCCTTGGAACTGTACTCTTTGAATATTATTACCATTATTACTATTAATAATAGCTACTCAATCCACCACTTACAATGTGCCAGATCCACTTTAAATCCAAATTAAAATTCAGTGCAAGCTTGAGTGCCTTCCGAGACCAAGCAAGCTTGGAAAATGACTTAAGCAGACTGGGCTGGGGATCAATAGGGAGGAGTGGGGTCTGTGGTGAATGGCAGATTGCATTCCTCATCTACAGAAGACAGCTGCTCCTCAGCTAAAGCCAAATATTGCCGTGAGGAGATGAGGGAATGGTGCTGCCATTTCTGATCTTTTTTCAGAAGTCAGAAATGTGGATTTTAATGCAAAATTCCCAGAGTTTTAACTGCTGTCTGCCAACAGTCTGTGTGCTGCCTGCGTGCAAGCCTCCATCTCACATCCTCTATCAAAAGCCTCTGAGGAAAACTGGTCTGCGAGCAGGGGCTGTGTTTACTTTGTTGATTGTGGGCGGTGGGGGAGGGGAGGAAGGAAAAATTGCATAGAGCCAATGTAGAAGCTATAAGAGCTCATTTCTCATTTTTATTTAAAATTTCATGGAGGTAATTTCAGAGAACAATGAAATATCATCGGAAGTCTGGCTGGAGAGGAGAGGCACATGAAGGAGAATGATGGAATGACTGGCAGTGCTGATAAGGAGGGTTAGGATAGACCAGCCAGAGTCATGAAGAAAATCACCCTCTTCCCCTGGTCCCCAGCTTGGCGGGAAGAGGGCTACATGCCCCTGGAGATCTGCAAAGAGAGGGTGCCAGGCTGCCCAAGTCAGAGGCCCCAGATGTCTCCATGCTAGAGTGCAGTGGGGTGATCTTAGCTCACTGCAGTCTCAAATTCCTAGGCTCAAATGAACCTCCCACCTCGGCATCCCAAGTAGTTAAGACAACATATGTGCACCACCACTCCAGGCTGATGTTTTCATTTTTATTTTTGTAGAGACGGGGGTCTCGCTATGTTGCCCAGGCTGCTCTTGAACTCCTGGGCACAAGAAATTCTTCTGCCTCAGCCTCCCAAAGTCCTGGAATTACAGGCATGAGCCACCACACCTGGCTGAACCTGACTTCCATGTGACAGGGCGAAGAAGGCTCATGCTCTTCTCATATCCATTTAATTATCATAACTCAGAGAAGTCTTGTAGCCAAGTTCCAACATCTTGATATTCCCTCCCCCAAAAACCCTAAACTTCCCCCTTGTAACATTCATCACACATTATCTCTTATCTCTTTATATCAGAACTACTTTCCCTCATGTATATGAGTGCAGGAATTTCATCTGTCTTGTTCATCACTGTCTCCTAGCACCCACAGTGCTTGGCACATAGTAGAGGCTCAATAAATATTGACTTGTAAAGGAACAAGTGAATGAAGAGTCCTTTGACCTTAGGCATGGGTTATTTAGTCACAGAATGCCTCACCTGTGAAACAGGGCTAACAGTAGTACCTCTTAGAATTGCTGTCTTCTTTGTGCTACAACCCACAGAAAGTTGGGAGTATACGTATTTAGTCCCACAGTCTGTGGGAGAGTGAAACTACACACACAGGAGGACTGGAGAGTTGTTGTTCATGGGACAAAATACGAAGTTGGGAGTATTTTTTATCCCAACATTGTATAGTTGGGCTTAGAGTAGTTAAATGACTTGCCCAGGGTCACATAGCATGGAAGTGACACAATGGAGAGATTCTAACCCAGGTCTGTCTGAGTCTTTATCTCCTTCCCCACAGGAGTTTAGAGAGGGAGAAAAGCCATTCTATCAGACCGGTGGAAATCAAAGTAAGCTTCATAAAGGAAATGCATTTATCCTGGGTTTTAAGAAGGGATGAGAATATGGGAGGCAGAGGAAGCAGAGAAAGTATTCTAGGTGGAAGGAATAACTCAGGCAAAGGCCCAGAAATAGCAGGAAATGGCAGATCGATTCACAGAATGGCTTGTGAATCATAAAGATAAAGTCCTGAGAAAGGCTGAATTCATATCATAAAAATGAGTTCACTCATCCTCTCAACACTTATGAACTGAGTGCCTGCCAGGTGAGGAGGACATGGACCAAAGCATCCTCATGTCCTGTCCTCAGGAAGCATACTGTGCAGGACTCTGCCACACTGACTCTTTGCTGCAAGGACCACATGAAGAAGTAGGCAAGAAATTACTTTGAAAAGCTCAAATTACAATTTAAATGCTCTCCTCTGTTCTGCTCTGTTAGACTCTTCATAGTAATTAAGTAAAAGCTCCAGTTCAAATTGACATGGCTTTTACAGAAGAATTCATTGACTCAGGTAAGAGAAAAATTGGAGAACTATCTGACCTTGTTGGTTCCAGAATTTTTCCAAGTCATCAAGATGGGATGAACAACAACTCTCCAGTCCTCCTGTGTGTGTAGTTTCACTCTCCCACAGACTGTTGTCTTTCAACAGTCCCAGATCTCACACCTTCTCAGCTTCACATCACACTGAGATAAAAGATTCTCTTCCCCGGCCGGGCGCGGTGGCTCAAGCCTGTAATCCCAGCACTTTGGGAGGCCGAGACGGGCGGATCACGAGGTCAGGAGATAGAGACCATCCTGGCTAACACGGTGAAACCCCGTCTCTACTAAAAAATACAAAAAACTAGCCGGGCGAGGTGGCGGGCGCCTGTAGTCCCAGCTACTTGGGAGGCTGAGGCAGGAGAATGGCGGGAACCCGGGAGGCGGAGCTTGCAGTGAGCTGAGATCCGGCCACTGCACTCCAGCCTCGGCGACAGAGCAAGACTCCGCCTCAAAAAAAAAAAAAAAAAAAATTCTCTTCCCCAACAGTTGAACTTGAGTTCAATTTTCATTGGCCAGAAAGTGTCTGTGCACTTATCTTAGAACGAATTCCTAGACGCATAAGGACAGGATAAGCTAAATGACTTAAACTAATCAGGACCCTCCCTTCTCCGGCCTGGCCAAGCAAAAAAATGTAAGTAAAGAGTTAAAGAAGCGTGGTTCTTCAAATGCAATTCCAGGAATAATTTTGCTAGGAAAACAGTAAATTCTGGGAAAAAAAAAAAAAAAAGTACAGCAGTCCACTCTTACCAACATAAGCTTTGTGATCTTAAGAAATCTCACATTATTAAAAATCACATTATAAATACATACAATGGTTTCAGGGGAGGCAGAGGTTGCAGTGAGCCAAGATTGTGCCACTGCACTCCAGCCTGGTTGACAGAGTGAGACCCTGTCTCAAATAAATAAATAAATACATACATACATAAATAAATACATAAATAAATAAAATTATTTCAGGGAACTGAAGAATGTCAGATTTGCAAAGCCAAAATTGTGAAGGGTTTTGGCAAAAATTTCAAGCACAAAGCTTTCTTTTTTTTAAGTAGATGTGTTTATTTTGTCATTGCAAGCTATAAAATAAACAAAAGTGAACGTAGACCTCACTGAGCAAATCCTTAACAGCACTTAGGATTAGATCCAAATAAATGAGCGTTGAGAGTGGTGGCTGTCAACCCTGGCTGCACATTAAATCTCCAGGAGAGCTCTTTAACATGCTGATGCTCAGGCCTCAACCACAGTGATTCTGATTTAATTTGTTTGGAGTGTGATCTGGATGTGGGTATTAAAAAAAAAAAAAAGTGGTTCTTAACTTTGGCTGCAATTAGAATCACCTGGAGACTTTTTAAAAATCCCAAAGTCCAGGCTACAACGCAAACCAGTTGCATCAGAATTCATGGAGGTAAGACCCAGGCATCAGTATATGTTGAAGCTTCCATGAGCAGCACAATTAGTGGCAACCAAAGGGAAGCAAAAGAACATGTCCCTAGCAGCCAGGCAACAGCTCCATAAGGCAGCTGGGTGTTCCTCTGCAATGTGTGAGGTCACTTTTCTTCTCATAGCCACATTTTTGTTCCCAGTTTTATTTCCATTATAGACAATTGATGTTTGAGTTGAGTAAGCCATATCCACTAACTGAATTGATGGCATCAGAACCACGTTCCATTATGAAAACTTGTGCCATAAAAGAAGCGGCCTGAGCCGGAGTCGATTTTCATGGTTGACACATGAGATACCACGAGCCACCAGTATTGTCAATGAGCCGAGGTCAGGATTTATATCCAGAGCTAGTATTTAATAAGGGCTTAGCTTGTGCCAAACATGGTTCTAAGCAGTTGACATACATATGACTTATTTAATCTTCAGAACAACCATATGTGTTATCATTATCCACGTGTTACTGATTAGGAAACCTAGGCACAGAGGAGTTCAGTAACTGGCCCAAGATCCCATGGTGACTAAATGTTGCGAGTCAATATTTAAGCAGCTTGGCTCCAAAGCCTGCACACTTAACCTCTACATTGTAGGAAGCTGGCCAGAAGTGAAAAGAAATGTTCAAAGCATCTCACTTTATTGACATCCTAGAGTGAGTACACACACAGCTTGAAGGAACTTTCCTCTGTGTTCTCATTAGAGAGAGTGGCTGGTGGCCTCTGGGCTGGTAACCTTTCAGACTAGGTCCATAGGGCTCCCACTTTCATCCGCTGGCTCAAATGATTTGGTGAAGGTTAAAAGATGCTCCAAGGGAGGAGGAGTGAGACAGAAGGGATGGATATTCACCACTCTCATGCACCAAAATGTACGTTCAAGAATATTCTCTCTTAACCTCTGTCTTGGGTCAACCGCAACTTCACCTTCAAGAGACATAGCTCAAGATCACCATCTCCTCTGAGAAACTTCTCGCCTTCTCTTCCAAATGAAGTGTAGAGAAAACAATTCTTAAATTAAAAGTTGAGATTCTTAGGGGAGTGGGATGCATTTGTTTAGCAAAGCCACCTTGAGGAGCAATTCTGGTTGTGGAAGGATGATCCCGAATGTTTGGAAGGCTCAGGAGACATAGATGGAAAACTGAATGTCTCTGCATAACAATGCAGGAAGAATTTGGAAGCTGCTTGGCAAGAGAGGGAGTGAACATGTGTGGAGATTCCTGGAGGTGAGTGATAATATCATAACTATCAGAAAGTTGAGGAGTAATGTTAGTCAATGCCATCCTCCCCATATCCTGGCAGGTCTGGCAAAAGAACCTTAGAATAAAAATACCTACTAGTTCATCTTAAGCCATTGTATGTGCTACAACTTAACCTCTTTTATTACCTCTACCCACAGAAATAAATACATTCAATAGACCTTGACTTGGCCAACTGGCATTTGGAGAGACAAGATAAAGTAGCTTTGTTGCTTCTTTTTTTTTTTTTTTCCTTTGGAGACAGTCTCACCCTGTTACCCAGGCTGGAGTGCAGTGGCACAATCTCAGGTCACTGCAACCTCCACCTCCCAGGTTCAAGTGATTCTCATGCCTCAGCCTCCCAAAGAGCTGGGACTAAAGGTGTGCACCACCAAGCCCAGTAAATTTTTGTATTTTTAGTAGAGAACGGGTTTTGCCATGTTGGCCAGGCTGGTCTCAAGCTCCTGGCCTCAAGTGATCCACTCACCTCGGCCTCCCAAATTGCTGAGATTACAGGCATGAGCCACCATGCCAGGCTGTTGCATATTTTGAATGATGGAGAGAAGAGTGAAGAGCACATCAGAGAAAACAAGAGACAAATACACCTAATAGTAATGGAAATGAGAGCTGTAGATATGAACATAAGCCACCACAGGATATAAGAAAATCTTGAGGAAGTCTTAGTTCAATAGCGTGAGATACAGTTGGGGATATAAGCCAATGTTATTTCATTCTTCAAAGGCAAGGCAATTCCAGCCATTCTTTGAGTGACACACTGTTTCTTTTAATGATGGTTTCTCAAAGGCACTAACCTCTCCTGTGCACGTTTGTAGCATTTTATAGAAAGATTTAACAAGAAATTTTTTTAATAGTCTTAATATTGGCCATTCTGAACCATTTTGAGTTCCCCAAATGCTTCACATTTTTATTCCATTACAGACTTTTGTACATGTTTTCCCTTTTGCCTGAAACACGTTTGCCCATCATCTTTGTCTGTTTTAATTTCTACTAATTTGTCAGATCTTAGCCTTAGCAGTTACTTCTTCTGACATATTAGTGAGGATGCTTTAGATTGCTAGTAAAAATAAAATCCAACTCAAAATGGCATAAAAATAGGTATTTGCTGTTGTATTAGAAACTTCTTTTTATAATTTCCATTTTTTATTTTAGATTCAGGAGATACATGTGCAGGTTGGTTACATGGGTACATTGCACAGTGCAGAGATTTGGGGTATGAGTGGTCCCATCACTCAGATACTGAGCATAGTACCCAATAGGTAGTTTCTCAGCCCTTGCTCCCCTCTCGCCCTTGCCCTAGTGTCTATTGTTACCATCTTTATGTCCAGGAGCATCCAATGTTTACCTTCCACTTATAAGTGAGAACATGCCATATTTTGTTTTCTGCCTCTGCATTAATTTGCTTAGGATAATGGCCTCCAGCTGCATCCATGTTTCTGCAAAGGATGTGATTTCATTCCTTCTTATGGCTGCATAATATTCCATGGTGTAAATGCACTACATTTTCTTTATCCAGTCCAACATTAATGGGCACGTAGGTTGATTCCATGTCTTTGCTATTGTGAATAGTGCTGTGATGAACATACACATGCATGTATCTTTTCGGTAGAACAATTTATTTTCCTTTGGATACACGCCCACTAATGGGATTGCTAGGTAGAATGGTAATTCTGGTTTTATTTTGTTTTTGTTTTTGTTTTTGTTTTGAGATGGAGTCTTGCTCTGTTGCCCAGGCGGGAGTGCAGTGGTGTGATCTCCACTCACTGCAAGCTCTGCCTCCCAGGTTCACACCATTCTCCTGCCTCAGCCTTCTGAGTAGCTGGGACTACAGGTGCCTGCCATCACACCCGGCTAATTTTTTTTTTCTTTTTTAGTAGAGACGGGGTTTCACCATGTTCACCAGGATGCTCTCGATCTCCTGACCTCGTGATCCACCCGCCTCGGCCTCCCAAAGTGCTGGGATTACAGGTGTGAGCCACCGTGCCCGGCCAGTAATTCTGTTTTAAGTTCTTTGAGAAATCTTCAAATTGCTGAAGTGGTTGAACTCATTTGCATTCCCATCAACAGTGTATAAGTGTTCTCTTTTCTGCATAGCCTTGCCAACATGTTTATATATATATATATATAATTAGATATTTCTTATGTGCCACTTCTGATCTTCTTAGTGTGTTAGCTTCTTCATGCTGCTGGATCAGCAGCCAAGGAAAGGAGTTAGTTACAGCACTGATGAGGTTAGTTGATTCTGAGTATGTAAAAGACTAGGGATGCCACTGCAAAGCTGGGGCAGGAAGAATTCACTGGGGAATCTTTTGGTGTTTCCATGCCTGTGAGCACAGAAATCTATTAGTTTCAGGAACTGTGGCTCCAACAAGGGCAATGTAACAAGGGCTCAGTCTTCTCAGGCATGAATGTCCAGGTTCCTCCCATTCAGTCAGACATGCTCAAGTGCTGGTCGGGATGAGAGAAACCCAGCATAGTAGTGGAGGATGAAGAGGATGGATATGAATTATGAGCTCCCAACCTAGTTCAGCTTGTTTCACTAGCCTTCTTGCCTTGAGTCATCTCAGAGAGTTTTGCCAATTACCATCTTGATAGGGACTCTGTAATTGGATCAGGCTTATACTCTTCTTCTCAAGGAAGAAATAAGGGCATCTTGTTTTCAAAAGTAGAAGTAAAGACAGGATCTGGTGATGCAATGGGTAGATTATATCAGACACTGTACCATCCAACTCATTCTAGCCACCACTGAGATTCCATCAGAATTAAGCATAATCTGACTGTACCTCAATTTATTGCTCCACCTGCATCACATGTTTCTCATCTCCCTCCCAGAGTTTCCCTGTTAACACCAAGCTGTCGGACAGTATGGGAACTGAGTTGCTACCCATCCATGCAAAATCCAGAAATTTGAGGCAATTAACAAACTATAGGCAAATCTTGTCTTAATGGGAGATGGAAATTGATGGATAAATCATCCTGCTTTCTCCTGTAATGCACTGACCCAAGATTCAGTTTATATCCGTTCTTGGAGGACAGTCACACTAAGGAACAGCAAACTTAATAATGTTTTCTCATACTGACTCTTTCTGCCTTCCCTGCTTTGTTCTCTCTGTCTCTCATACCTGTTCCCTAATATTGCACCCTTTGACAAGGGAAATATTTGTTCTTTGCCTCAGGATCTGCTTTTTTCTTTTCTTTTCTTTTCTTTTTGTAAACCAAAGATAATAGTAATGCATAACAAAAGGTAAGGAGGTAGGAAATTCCAGAGTTCAGATGCATATGTGCTGTTTTTATCTTTCCAGTTTTCCATCTTCCTTGTGTTGCAATCTGCCTTCACATTTATCCTTTCAGAGTTGAACAAGGCAATAGCAACTCCAAGCATCAGAACTTCAAACAAAACTGTTCAAATTCTGAAAAAGAAGAAGTGAGCATCCTTCCTAAGATAGAGGATAAGTGGATAAGTCACTCAGAAACTCTCCAGACTTCTGAGAGACATCTCACATCTCATTGAACAGAACTGCACCCCATTCCCAAGCTGTCAAGAAGAATTACATTTCTTAGTCCAATCATAATTCATCCTTTGGGACTGGAAATGATTCATCGTACCCTGAATCACATTCTTAAACAACAACAAAATGTTCTGTTACAAAGAAAGAAGTGAGGAATTAATAGAAACTGCTGGCACAGTTGGAGTCATTTTCAATATTCCTTCACCTTTTCCTATTTTCCACTATGGAGACTAAACAAGCAAGCTATTCACTTTCCAGCTTCCCTTGCAGCTAGGGGTAGCCATGTGATCGATTTCTAGACCTTTGCATGTAAGGGGAAGTTCTCTGGGGGCTTTTCCTTCTTGTTAAAAGGATAGTGACATAAGAGCATGCTCTCTCTCTTCCTAAGTATGAAAGACCAACAAGCTGATAAGGGTGGAGTAGAAAGATGAAGCAAACCTGGCTCCTTAATTACATCCTTGAGCCACTAAAGTAGCCCTGGGATTGTTTTATGCTATATTTTTTAGTTATATTAGATAACTGTTTTTCTTATTTAGTCATTATCGTTTACGTATTACATTACATGCAGCTAAAAGCCCTTGTAACTGATGAAGCAGCCAACAGTGTCAGCCATTTCCAGGAAGTACAGATGGTATTAGCTATCCCTTTCCGCTGACACCCAAGGCTTACCGTTATTATGGCCATTATTGCTCTACATTTTCATTACTTGGTTAAATAGAGAGTCCTTTGAAGTATATACGTGCAGGCCAAGGCTGGGCACAGCCACGAAGACTGTGGTGCAGGATTCCTACACAGGGCAGTGGGCTGGATTGAATGGTCCCCAAAGCTTCTTACAGCTTTGAAATCTATAACCCCAATTCTTTTAATATAAATGTTTCCTTTCTATGTATAAACAGAAAAGACGTTTTCTGACTCTTGATCTAGACGAGTTTGAATTTCCTGGAGTGGTTCAACATGGCAGCCTGGGAGCCAGGACTTGAACATGAGTCTAATTGACCAGGATTTTCCTACCATGCAGGGTAGCTATGAGAATTTTTGTCTTTTTACATGCATGATGTCATGGCAAATCACCAATTTGTGATTCAAAATAGGGAAAAGCAATGCAAGCATGCAATTTGTGCAAATGTTCCCATTCTGTTTGTAACATGCAGAATTTCCAAGCTAAATTTTCACTTTGCAGATGACTTGGGGGTTATTTGCTATTCTGAACAGGTCTATCCTCATTCTCCTTCCACTGTATGAAGAATGCATATGGGAAAAAAAGACCATGTGTAAATGTTTCTTTCATATTGAAATAATATTAATAAAGCATTTCCTGTGGTTATGGCTAATAAGTCATTTGTTTCCATTTTCTGTATGCAGTAAAGACACACGGAAAAATTCTGATCAACACCCTGTTAAAAGGAGCTTAGAATCCAAAACCTTCTCACAGAGTGTGGTATTTGTAGAGTTTGTTATAGTCTGTATTAACAAAGGAATTATTATTGGGGAAACACAGAATATCGAGAATTTAAAAGTTGACCGAACAGAAACCTTTAATAAGAAGCCAATGACACTTTAAATGTGTAATACCTCTTTTGTTTAGGAAATGTTTCCAATATTTTGTCTCTCTTCTTTCAAATGACTTCTTGGTGGTCAAGCAGAGAGGATAGAAGAGAATGAAACTAGATATCCTCTAGACAGATAACTGTGTGCCAGGTACTTGCTAAGTCATGTCATAGCTATTATCTAAGTAATTTTTATTTAAAAAATGTTTTAAAAATTATATAAATACATGCCCACTGCAATATTTTTAAACAATTCAGAGGCATAAAAATTAAAAAGTGAAAGTTCCCCTTCATCCCCAAGCCCAATTCCACTTATTCCTTGGCAATAATCTCTATATTCTTTAATATATATCCATACAGATATATATTTTCTGCACATTGTCAGAAATACACATATTCTTAAATTAATATGCTAGCAAACTATGTTTTCACCTATTCTAGGATGCAACTTTTTAAAAATTTAAAATATTGAAATAACACTGCATTTTACAGTTAAAGACATTATACACCGTCCACTTTCTTCCCTTCTTATAGACACACAAAATAATGGTGACTCCTGCGATAAGTGGCATTTTAGAGTAACAAAATACAGTAGATGTGGAGCTTACATGATTATATAGATGTATGATTGTGTGGATTGCTATAGACAGCTTTCAGCACCCTTGGGTCTGCCTCATTCATTTTAACAGCTACATGATCTGTCATTGTATAACTGTAGCCTCGTTTATGTAGTCATATCCACTAGAGATGGACTTTTGGATTCTTTCTAGATTTTTCCCAGTAGAAATAATGCTACAGTGACCATTCTTGTCCCTAAATCTTTGGTCCCGTGTGTAAACATTTGTGAAAGAGAGATTCCTATGTCATTAATTCTCATAGCTACCCTGTAGGGTAGAAATCAGTCAGTCACTCAGAGCTCAACTAGGTACATATTCAGCTCATGGTTCCACAGCTGCCATGTTGAACAGCTTAAGAGAGTTCAAACTGTTGTCTAGATCAGGAGTAGCAAACTTTTTTTCTGGAAAGAGCTAGATCGTCAATATTTCCATCTTTGTGGGCTATACTATCTCTGTTGCAACTACTCAACTCTGCTGCATAAAAGCAATCATAGACAAAAAAGTAATGAATGAAGTTGTTGCAATAAAACCTTATTACAGAAACAGGCTGGGGCTGAGTGCAGTGACTCAGGCCTATAATCCCAGCATTTTGATAGGCTGAGGTGGAGGGATCACGAGGTCAGGAGATCGAGACCATCCTGGCTAACACAGTGAAACTCTGTCTCTACTAAAATCACAAAAAATTAGCCGGGCGTGGTGGCACATGCCTGTAGTCCCAGCTACTTGGGAGGCTGAGGCAGGAGAACTGCTTGAACCCAGAAGGCGGAGGTTGCAGTGAGCACAGATTGCGCCACTGCACTACAGCCTGAGTGACAGAGCAAGATGCCGTCCCAAAAAAAAAAAAAAAAAAGGAAAGGAAAAGGAACAGGTTGGATTTGTCCCATGGGCTGTAGTTTGCTGAGCCCTGACTTAGGTGGAGAGTCCTCTCCTGGGAGTTGAGAAGTGCACAACATGTATGGCCCTTTATAGTCGCCCTGTCTGGCTCTTTACCTTCACGGACACAACTTAAGATAAATTTCATAGTCCTTCCCAGCTTTAGTTTTCAACCTTTAGTTTTGAACTATAATACGCATCCTAAAATATTTCAAAAGTATGCGTTACTGAATCAAAGTGAACACATGAATATATGTCCATGAATCCATTTCTCCTTCTGAGATTTGTTAAGAAAATAAAACTATGTTTGTGTTTATGAGAATTAATGAAATGCTACACATACAGCATTTGCAAAGACTTAAAAAACGCTATAGCTCTTTAAAAATTTTTGTTTTCTCTTACTGATGAGGAAGTTCATAGTAATTCATCCACAAAGCCAGGAAGCCAACAAGGTCATTGTGACTCCATAACCTGTGCCTCTCTTACAGCACCTGCTGCCTCAAAAGGAGCTACTACCTAGAGAATCTGAACCCAGAGAAATTAAAAGAGTTTGATAAAACCCCACCTTGTCAGCAGTGGACAGAATGGTAGGCTCTAGATCTTAGAATATCTAGCAAATTTACAGCCCACAAGAAGAGGCAGATTGTGTAAAATCCAGGCCTTTGGGCTTGCAGACATTCCCAATCAGTGGGTTTTCCTGTTATTTATGCCAATTCAATTACAACACAGTTCCACCACCAAGATGGAAATGCAGCCACAGAGGTGTTGATAAAGCTGTCACAGCAAGACGGAGATAGTAACTCTCGTCAATATTAAGAAAAGAACAAACCCATAAATAAGAGATTATCAAGTGAAATAAGATAGTCTCTCCTCCAACTTCTAACAAATCTCATGTGCAAAGCCATGTAATTTCCCCAGGCATCCTCCTTGCCATCCAGATGTATAGAATATGAATTGTGCAGGGGAGGGAAATTGATATGCAGAAGAAAGAGTTGGCAAAATAATTAGAGCCGGGAGGCTTTCTCAGTCTTGTGTTTCATCGGAGAAGTCACCAATGGTGGAATTATGGCTTCCAGAGCACACTGATTATGTAACGGAGCAGTCCCTGAAAAGAACCTATAAAGGACAGACAGTTGATGAGACTGTACCCATGAGGGTGAATGGCAGAGCCACTAAACAGCTAAGAGTCACTTCCCAGGGGGATAAGAGCAGGTGCTACCTCCTTTGGGGCACTACCTGCCCACTACAGTCATCTGCACCCTACCCACTCTGCCCATGGAGGCAAGCAGCGCCCTGCCTCCTCTCTCACTTTGTGGCTCAGTCATCCTTACCATTCCTTCTGGCAATGACCACACTCAAGGCCACCTGCAAGTTGAAGCTGATTAGAAAATAAAAGTTTATATCAAGTTGCTAAAACCTGACTGACTAAAAGCCACGTGCAGAGAGGGACCCGCTGGCTCTGTATTCCCAGGGGGCCCTCAGCTCACCTGCTGGCTTGCAGCAGGGAACCTAGAGATGCTTATTGATTGGAATTGACTGGAGCCACCAACACAACATCCATAATGGAATAGGAAAGAGAGAAAGGAAAGAGGAAAGAGGCAGGAGCAGGAGAAGGGAGGGGAGAAAAGTCAGAGGAAGGAGAAGGGCAAAGAAAGGCACAAAGATGCTTAAAATGTGCATGAACTTCAGCAAATAGGAGTAAAGGAGGAGGAGAGAGGGAAGTCAGTGAGAAAGAAAAGCAAAGAGGTGTGAACATGGGTGGGCCACGAACAGAGCAGACCTGCCAGAGAGATGGGAAGATATAGAGGGAAATGACAAAGAGAGGGGTGGGCTGACAGTAGGTATTGAGATAGGCAAAGAACAACGCCACACAGGACAGATACCCATAAAGACAGATGGACACAGCAGTGATCAGACCCATCCATACGGACACAGGGACACAGAGACGAGATAATATAGCTGAAGCCCAAGGATAGACTCGGGGGACCAGAGAATTTCCCAGTTTCCCAAAGGAATCCACGTTTCCAACTAATTCCTTGGTAGAGAAATGGAACAGGAAAAAAAAATGTCTTTCTGGAAGAAATGCCTCCCGAGATTCTGGGAACCTGTTGCTCAGAAGGTGGGAAATGTCCTCTGTCTCCTGGCTCCCTGCCAATTCTGCAATGAAGTTGAAGACCGGGGCTTGCATCTGAATCCCAGCAAGCTTCGGGGGCTGGGGGAGGTTGTTCCTTTCTGGGCTCCAGGGTCCTTGTGTGGGAAGTTGTGAACCAGCAATGAACTCTACCTACCCTCACGGAATAATTGAAAAGATCAGCTTTTCAAAATAACCCCGTGAAAGGTACATCACCCTCTGAGAACATCTAATGATGAAGGTGAGAAGATAGTTTGATTTCCGTGAAGTCATATATTCATTCTCATTCTTCTCTTCCTCCCTCCTGCATGCCCTTTCTCTCCCTCCTCTCTACTCCTCCTCTCCCCATTCTTCTCCCTCCTCCTCCCTTCCCTGCTCTTTCCAATCGACCCCCACCCCCACGACACATTCTCGTCTGATTTCTATTCCAAAGAGACCTGACTTCAGCCTTCAGGTCATGAAATATTCAATCCACTTGGACACTTTTTAATTAATCTTGGGTTTGATTTAGGTCATTGTACTTTGACGCCTGCCTCCATAACCCTGTCCTGGATCCAATTAACCAGCTGTGAGCACTGCCCTGAAGATACAGACAAGAGCACCTACTCTCAGGGATCAGGGACCTGGTTTGCTGAGGCATCTGCAAACATTCTCTTTGCCATTCCCCTGTATTGCCAGGAAAAGGTAGCATGCGGGATAAGATCTGTTCTATAACAGAGTAGAAGGTGAATTTTAAAGGACAAGAAAAAGAAAAATGCAAACCAAAAGCAACTGACAGCTCAGGCTGCAAATATCCAGATGATTAACAGGCTGGCTGGATCACAAATACAGATGTTTCATCAGAAGTCCATGGTTGTCCTCACCTAACTATTCTCATAATCTCCACCTCCCATATGGACTTAATTGTCAGAGGATTCATTTGCACTTGTTGACATTTTGCTCTGTTTAAAAAAATAGCTTTTTCATTGCTATTATTGTATTGTGCTAGTGGTTTTGTCTCATAGGTTGAGTCATAAATAAAATTAAATGAATTCGTGCACATAAGGTTTTCAACACAGTGCCAGGCACCTGTTAAGTGCTCGACAAACATTGGGTGTTTTGATAAATTATAATCATTTTCATCATATCTTCATTGGTGACACACTTGGTTTTCCATTCTGTCTGTAGTGGGTCACACAACATCCAGCTCTCAGGTGGTTTTTAATCAGGTTTGCCAAATAGCTGCAGAATGTTTTTGACATTGAGTGTAGGGTTTCCCAAATGATATGTCGTGTCCCACAGTAATCTCCCATCTTTCCTAAACTCCTATTCAGTCATTCAACGAACATTTACCAGGCACCTACTGAATTCAACGAACATTTACCTGGCACCTAGCCAGATATCATGCTAGATGCTGGGGATTCTCAGACAGGCATGATAGAAATGGTTCTTGCCCTTTAAAAAATTACAATAAGCTAGGCCACAGGACTTACTATCCATGCCTGTAACAACAGCAAATCCTTACATAGCGCTTACCACAGCCAGATGCGGTTCTCAGCTCTTTACATACTTCCCAACTAGCCTATGAGGGACAGAACTCTGTAACTCTCATTTTTTGTTATATATTTGTTTTAGTCTGTTATCATACTGCTATGAAGAAATACCCAAGATTGGACAATTTATTAAACAACAAAAAAAGGTTTCATTGACTTGCAGTTCCACTTGGCTGGGGAGGCCTCAGGAAACTTACAATCATGGCAGAGGGCAAAGGAGAAGAAAGGCACCTTCTTCACAGGGTGGCAGGAAGGAGAAGTGCCAACCAAAAAGGAAAAAGCCCCTTATAAAATCGTCAGATCTCATGAGAACTCACTCACTATTATGAGAACAACATGGGGATAACTGCCCCCATTATTCAATTATTTCCCACTGGGTCCCTCCTACCACACGTTATTGAGGGCCAACTGCTGGCCCGATGACATGAGGGGCCTACTGGAGGTTGAGGCTTAAGGATTCAGATCAAGCCTGGGCCTTATGGCCCTGGACTCTCAAGGGGAAGAAGTCACTCGCCAACGCCAAGAGGTAGAGAAGGCAGTGGTTAATAATTTGGGACTATGGGAACATGGGAACCACAATTCAATGAGATTTGGGTGAGGACACAGCCAAACCATATCAATATATGTAGAGATTGAGGCCCAGATAGGTAGATTAATCTGCCCAAGGTCACACCATAATAAGCAGAAACGCCAGGATTTAAACCCAGGTTGTTTGGCTTTAGGGTTCACAAAACTAACCACCAAGCTACGCTCTTGCATTTGGTACACACCGCTCTTTCTGTTAGCAAACTTTTGTTGGTTTCTGCAAGTAGATTTAAATTTCTTAAACTCCATAGAGGCAGACAACTATCAAAGGATGTTGGGGGCTAAGAAGAGGGGGAGTCAGAATGACTACTTATTTATATGGAGTTTCTGTCTGAAGTGATCCAAAAGTTCTAGAACTAGATGGTGATGATGATTTCAAAACATTATGAGTGCACTTAATGCCATTGAGTTGTAGACTTTAAAATGTTTAAAATGACTTTGTTTGTTTGTGTTTTTTGAGATGGAGTCTCGCTCTGCCACCAGGTCGGAGTGCAGTGGTGTAATCTTAGCTCACCGCAACCTCCGCCTCCCAGGTCCAAGTGGTTCTCCTGCCTCAGTCTCCCAAGCAGCTGGGACTACAGGCATACTACCATGTACAGCTAATTTTTGTATTTTCAGTACAGACGGGGTTTCACCATGTTGGCCAGGATGGTCTCGATCTCTTGACCTCGGGATCTGCCCGCCTCGGCCTCCCAAAGTGCTGGGATTACAGGCATGAGCCACTGCGCCCAGCCAAAATGATATTTTTTAATCCTGAAGTTCAGGGTTGTCTTATAACTTCATAACCCCATCACTTCTGAATCTTTAAAGTTTCCAGCTAACATTTCTTGGTCGGTTTACTGATTGCCAGTGGTGTTAGAAATGGAGCTTGCTTTATTTTTATCATTATCACTCTCATGATTATGAAAAACAGAGCTCTTTTAGGTACCCAGAAGATCCTCATCCATGTAAGAGCAATTGGAGCCACAGACAGGGCTGATTCTGAGGCTGAGGGGACAGGTGTTTTGTTCCAGTGAGGTGTTTGGTGTTAGGAGCTGGACTAGAGCAGGAAAGGTGCTTTCCAAGAAGCAAGGATGCAAAAGGGTAAGTTTACATCAAGACAGAGTTGAGAGGGCAAAGTTCAGAGCCAGAAGAGTAACTCAAGCTCCACGTTTGAGGGGCAAATCAGACATGCAAACAGAAATCAATGTCAGGGTCAGGGACTGAAAGAATCTCAAGCCTTTTGGAAAGCAGAATGTAATAACAATATCATAAAAATAACAATATCATAAAAATAACAATAATAGGCTGAGCATGGTGGCTTACACGTGTAATCCCAGCAATTTGGGAGGTCGAGGAGGGTGGATGACTTGTGGTCAGGAGTTCGAGACTAGTTTGGCCAACATGGCGAAACCTCATCTCTACTAAAAATACAAAAATTAGCCAAATGTGGTGATGCATGCCTGTAATCCCAGCTACTTGAGACGCTGAGGCAGGAGAATCGCTTGAACCCAGGAGGTGGAGTTTGCAGTGAGACAAGATCATGCCGCTGCGCTCCAGCCTCTTTGACAGAGCGAAACTCCATCTCAAAAAAATAAATAACAATAAAACAAAATAATCGTAATAGTAAATCAGACTCTTAGTGCTTTCCACATGCCAGATACTGTTTCAAGGATTTTCATATAGTAACTCATTTATTCTTTTTTATTATTATTATCGTTGCCTCTATTTTGCAGATAAAGAAACTAAGGCACAGGGAAGTCACGTGACTTGCCCAGGGTCTCACAGCTAGCAAGTGAAAGAACCTGGATTCCATGGTGGATGATCAAGAACCAGACTGAGCTGTTAACTATACAAGGTAGGAAGTTCATCTGGATTTACGACTCTGGTCCTGCTGAGGGCCAGTTGCTGGCCGGATGACATGAGGGGCCCACTGGAGGTTGAGGCTTAAGGATACAGATCAAGCCTGGACCTTACAGCCCTGAACTCACAAGTGGAAGATTCAGTGACCAATGCCAAGAAGCAGAGAAGGCAGTGGTTAGTAACACGGACTGAACTGAAAGCCAGGGCTTGGATTGTAGCTTTGCCACCCAGCAGTCATGAAACCTTGGGCAAATTATTTCATCCCCTTCTGCCTCAATTTCCTCCTGTATAAAATAGGGATATACTACTACTTATCTTGTAGAGTTGCTGCGATGATTACATGAGTCTATTTTCATAAAGCATTGAGTACAGAACCGGCATAAAGTGAATGCTAAATAAAATGAATCCACTAGAAATAGGAGCTGCAACTTTTTGTGTCTTAGCAGGAAGTTGGGGAAGCAGTGACCCAGCTGGGGATTTCCATGCTTGTTTTGCCTTTAACAACGGAAACCAAATCCTTGGCTGAAAACAAAACAAAACTGGTGGCTGGTGTCACACTGAAACTTACACATATGCCTTGAGCCACTCGCCTACGCGAGCCCACCGCCAGTTCCTGCCTCGCTTCTCTCCCCTTTTCATCCACATGTCGGGGAGGAGGTAGGGGCTGCAGGTCTGCATGCCTTGAGCTGCCTACGCGGTGATATTTAATTAATCTATTCATTTGATCCTTAGATTTGCTTAGTGGCTCCCTTTCCTTGACACTCCCTGGGGTTTGAATACAGTAACATTCAGCCCTAATTAAAATTGTGGAAACAGCAGCCATCTCCATTAATAAAACATCAGAATGAGACTGGATTTTTTTAAAACAGCCTTTTCTTAAAAACTCCGAGAAAGTGGACAGAGTGAGCCAACGTAGGAAAGAAGAAAGTTAACAAACTCCTTGTTTTGTTGCCAAGTGTTTGAGGGTGGGATTTCTAATTCTCTCTACTGGTCCGGGGCTGGAGGCCAATTCTTTATCGCGAAAAGAACCCTAGAGTCTACATGCAGAGACCTCCCGTCACAAACTTGCTGTGTGAGACTCCCTCTTTTGGGTCTCAGTTTTAAGATGGTGGTGCCAGACCAGCTTTAATGTTCTGTGGTCTGAAAACATCAAGTCGTCCAGTCCTTGAACTGGGCCAAATTGAGGAATTCTTGAGCCTGTGTCACTGTCCTAAGAAAATAAGCACAGGCAGTTTCTTCCACTCAAATCCCTTGGCTTTGGGGTCATGTAAGCTGCCCTCTGACCACAAGAGCCTGGACCAGGGATCAGGGTCTGGGTCCCAGGCAGCCATCCAAGTTCAACTAAGGGGGCCAATGAGGAGTGTTGGCTCAGGAATTCTCCATGGTGGATCGAGAATTCTCCAGCCAACCCAATCAGATCCTGTGTCCTGGGGGAGTTTTACACGTGCTTCTCCCCAAGCAGCAGGGAGGAGAAGCAGGAACAGTTCAACCATGGCTGCAATGTGGGCATGAAAGCCACACAAACCTGGGTTTCAAATCCTGCTGGTAGCTCCTTGCCATGTACCAACTACATGACTTTGGACATGCTGTGTACCCTCTCTGTGTCTCAGTTTGCTTATACATAAATAAGTTAGTAAGTCCTTTCTTCATAGGGTCATTCTGAAGATTAATGCCTGATGCATACACCCCTGTTTTGGGTAGCTATGATTACTATTAAAAACAGTGGATGAAGAAACAGGAGACAAAAACAGTACACAGAAGTAGAAGAGAAACAGAAAAGAAAAGATAAATCAAAAGAATTGTTGTCTCTGGGTGAAGCACCCTTCCCAGTTCTCAGTCCATGTGCTTTTATGAGACCCCACCTCCTTTTCCAGCCATAGTGCATGTGACATAGATCCAAGCCAATCAGAGGCAGTCACCCCTTCTAGCCAGTCACCTTTCTAGCCACAGGCCCAAGTGAATCAGAGCATCACATTCTCCCAGCCATTGTGATTGGTCCAGAGGTGGGCACACGTGCTCTGATGGGGCTCCACCTCCTTTTCCAGCCATAGTGCATGTGACTCAGGGCCAGGCCAATCAGAGCATAACATTCTCCCAGCCATTGTGATTGGTCCAGAGGTGGACACATGACCAAAGTCAGCCTACCCATGCTGCCTGGATTTCACCCTGCAATACCCAGCACTGCTTCCTCTCCAGTGTCTATGAGAAATCAAGTCCCATCCACCCTTTTGTGATTTTTGAGAACGCTTGGAAATTTGCCACTGGATCTTGGGAAGGAGTCACATCACAAAGCAAGTAGCTTTCAACTGTATTGCTGTCTCCGTGCTATAACTTACTGTCTTTCCCTCCTGTCCTCCCCTCCTCCCCAGAACAACCCTGGAAATCCATGCAGGTATTTCCAAAAATAATCTTCGGCCTCAACACCAACCAAAAGAGTTCCCAACAAAAGGAGTTTTCTCTTTGGAAGAGCAATTCTGATTGAACTGAATGTCCTCTGTATAAGGGCATAAGTCAAGTGTAAGGTAAGCCCTGCATCAGCAGAGATCATTATCCTTACAGGCGGTCCTGAGCAGGAGGGCGGTAAGATCGATATGCGCATTGCCAGTCCCTCTCATTTTCCTGAGACTTTGTTTCCACCCTGGAGTCAACATCCCAAGCAGAGGAAACAAAAGACTTTCCATCCTTGTTCCTGGAGTCAAAGAGATTGTGATGCCCAGCTGCCTTATTAAACTTAGGGTTTTTATGTCTCACGGCCACTAGAATCACCAAGGTTAAACATTCTGGGTAAGAACTGGGATTAATAACATAGCAATGGCCTCACATTGGCCGTGGATTCCCCCTGCTAGTTAATAAAATGATTCATTTGAATTGCTTCCCCCTTCACTATGGCATGGGGCCTGCTCTCCCCCTGCCAGCCCTTCCGTTTCTAGGAAAAGACAAGCAAAGCTTATTGAATTCTAATACATCATCGTGGCAGCAGGCATCAATAGAGGGAGACAGATGTGAGAACAGAACACCAAGCCCCACATCCATCTCCTTGCAGTTTCCCCACCCTTTCCTCCTCTTCTTGGCAAATCTACTCAGCCCCCCTAGGGAAGCTGAGAGTTCATTATAAACAGCAGCCAAGAGTCAATAAATACATGACTGAGATTTCAGTCACCTACTGTGGCTGTCCCCACCACCGACTAAGTAATTGCATGGCCCCAGACTGGGTAGGGAAGGCTTGTGGGGTAGGGACGAGTGGCAGGGAGCTCAACAGAACTCTGCAGCCAGAATGATCTTTTTATAAAGCAAATTTGATCATGTCAAACACCTTTATCACACTTAAAACTCTTCAATGGCTCCCCATTGTTTCTAGAATAAAGACCAAAACATTTAATATGGCTTGCAAGATTGTGCAGGGCCTGGCCCCAGCCCACCCATCTGATCTCATATCTGAACATGACCCTCACACACGCAAACATGTTTTCAACTACTCTGGCCACACTGATAATCTTTTAGTTGCTAGTGGACCTCCAGAACTCAGATCAAATATCACCTTCTCAATCCAGAACAAATCCTACTATAATCTAATCTTGTAACACAATTGTTCTTCTTGGCATCTGTCCTAGCCTGCAGGTTCATATTTGTATAAAGTGTGTGTGTGTGTCTAAAATCATTGGAATGATGCTGTCTCCACTGACTGTCAGATAACTCTACATTTTGCTCTCCAAGTATCTCCAGTTTCTAGCACAATGCCTGGCACAGAACAGGAAATCAGTATATTTTTGCTGAATGGATGTATGAATCAATGAGTTATAAAGTGGGGCATATCCCAAGAGCTGGAAGCACTTCAGTGGTATTAAAGCAGAGAAGATGTGCAGCAGGATGGGAAAAGAGGCAAGAGAGGTAGACAGAACAGATCACAGAACAATCATTATTCATTCAGCACCTGCTGTAGGCCAGGCACAGTTCTAGGCATTAGGAATACAGCAGTGAATAAAGCAGACAACGTGCTTTGCTTTTATGGAGTTTAAATCTGAGGCTATTCCCCTCTGATGTTGCAGTATACCTACAGAGGAATATTCCTCTTGGAATATCTACAGTTGTCATGTTATTCTAAATTGCAGCAAAAATAAATTGCAGACCTAACTAGGTGTAAGGGGTCTCCCATGGGCAACATTCAAGCTAGGCCTTCACCCATGGGGAAGCCAAAGTAAACACTTCAACAGACCCCCAGAATAAATTCACTCCTCCACATCCTATTGATGAAAAGTGGATGGTTTCCACCAGATTCAGCCATAGGATAGAGAGGAAGATTAAGTTGCATACCATACAATGAAATGTCCTCGACTTGCTCCATTAAACACCTCTGTCCCTTTTCTCCAGTTCCTCATTCCTACCAGCCCTTTCATCTATCTTCTCTCTCTCTTACACTGCCTCTGAAAATTCTTCCTCTCCTAAACAATTCAGTATTCATCTTTAGCTTGTAAATTTGCCTAACAGTGACCATCAACCATTTCTCAAACATGCCCCTTGAGGGCCTTCACTTCTGCTGCCATATAAACATGGATCAAATTTGGGGGACATTTTATGAAGGGTTTGAACTTACCAGTGTGCCATGGCCCACTGTGTGGTGGTTTCTGTTATATGGTGCCAGGTCCTTCATGCTAAGGATTTTGCCTTTTCCCTAAAGGCCATGTGAAACACAGGTTTTCAGCACAGGAATGACCCCTGGGCAGATTCTCCCCCACTGCACTTGAGATTTTGCCTCAGCTTCCAGGAAGAATCTAAATGAAGCTGTGGGTGTCCTTCTAGCATTAATTAAAGCTTTGCTGTGGGCCCAGCTGCAGAGAAGACCGTGGGGTGCAACACAGAGGGGGAGCAGCTATAGCGTCAAGGAATCTGCAGGCAGCTCTAAACACATCAGACCTCTCCCCATATCCTCTGCTCTAGAAGCAGAGCCAAGGTCCCCTTAGGGAGAAGGCATCGCTAAAGCTAAAACTCAAATATCTGCTTCCCACAGGAAAGAGAAATGGTTGTATCCTGGGGAAAAGTCTATAAAATGCAATTTCCCTTAAGATTCCTTTTCTGCGATCTCCTCTCAGTCCTGATGATCCCTAAAGTAGAGCTCAGTGTGTAGAGGATGCTCTTCACATTAGAGGCATGGACTTGTGTAGTGTGAAAACCCTGCCTCCCATCTCTCTGATCCAACTTCCCAAGTCCAGGACCAGAGCATCCATGGAGTTGTCTAGTAATAATCATAATTACAAAAATAATTACAGCTACCATTTACTGAGAACTTACCAAAACAATCACTTAATGGACACTATTTCAATTAAATCTCACAGTAATCTGGTGAAATGGAAATTATTTGACACCATTTGACAGAGGAGGAAGCCAAGGCTTAGATCTGCTTTCAAGTCTGGTGCTACTTAGCATTTATAAGCCATGGGAGGTTGAGTAAGTTACTTTACTTAACCATCCTGCTTTATTAACTTTTATTGAATGAAAATGTGTGCAAAGTCTTCCTCTAAAATGTGTACCCAATTTTTATCCCACGTCTCCTAATCAACCTCAGAGGAACTCTTAGGTTACTCTTGGAATGGGAAGCAGCTGTGGTCTGAGCCTTTAAGAATCTTGGGAGTGCAAGAAGCATTATCCCACTCTGGAAGTGATGAAGGCTTGAAACTTAGGGAACTACACAAGGTCTTGCAGAGACCTCTCTGTTCATGCCTGGTTGCAGGGAATTCAGCTCTGCATTAGATGAAAACTTTCATGAACCCTCAAGCGAGCATTGTAAAAGGAAAACTGACCCCATCTCTCATCCGGTTAAAGGCCACCACTAACTTTCTTTAGACTATAGAACTCATTGGAAGCCAGCAATAAAAATGAAATACAGCAAACTTTAGCAGGAGGAAGAGATAAGGGCAGAGAGAATTTATGATAGCTTATGGGAGTTAGTAAGGACTCCTGGTAGCATGGAGAAAAAAAGAAATGGAACTCCATGAGCCTCATCCCAAAAGGGTGCAATTTAGTGAGCCACTTCAGGAAACTGCAGAAAGCATGAGGTACAATCACTTCAGGAAACTGCAGAAAGCGTGAGGTACAATTTACTTCAGGTACCACTGGAACCTGTCAGGTGCCTCTAGCTCTCATTCTGCTTACCACTGAGTGTTGCCCTCTTCTTCCCCATTCCCATTGGCCTTCACCCAGTGGGCGAATGGCTGTAGTAGCTCCAGCTATACTACTTTTATGGAGTGAGTGACCAAGAGAGGAGTGGTGAGCTCTCTTACTTTAGATTTTAGATTAAGTTCAGGAAAGAAAGAGATAAACAGATGGTGGTCAAACCCGCTTTTCAGAAACAAAACAAAACACCTGTAGAAATCAGGATGGATATAGACCCCTGTGATGTAACAGAGTCCAAATATATAGTGGCTTAAACAAGTTAGCTATGTCTCACCCATATAATAGTTCAGATGTAAGCAGGCCAGGGCTGGTGAGGTGAGTCCCTTTTGTCCAGGACCCAGGATCCTTCCATCTTCTTGCTCTGCTACACCTAGAGATTGTTCTCACCTGAGTGGCCTAAGAAATACTAACACATCTGCCATGCGGCCCAAGGAAAGAGGGAAAGGTGAGTGAAGGAAGCAATGCTTCACTTTAAGAGCACAACTCAGGAGTCATACACATCAGCGCCACTCATCCATTCATCCTCATGGCCACACGTAACTGCAAGGGAAGTGGAAAATGTAGTCTTTCATCTGGGCATCCATGTACCCCACTGAAGACTGGGGGTTCAACTACTACTATAGGAAGAGGAGTGTACATCTGGGATTACTGGAATATCTGTCACAGCCACCCAAGGACAAGAAAGCTGCGGAAAGAAATAACAGCGACAAAAGAGAATGCTGCCTGGAACTCAGGACATAGTCCATCTCTCCATCACTCTTTTCTGTTTCTCTTGGATGTCTACTTCATTACTCTTTTTCTTCTCAGTGTTCTGTGCCCCTTCATGCCCAGGACAGGTCAACTATGTCCATGTCATCATTTCTAGGCTTACACATACAGTCTGAAGTAAAACAAAACCAGTTAGCCCTCCAATACAAATGGAACTTGGCGTGCGCATTCTCTGCCAAGTTAAGTGGATTTATGATTTAACTCTCATCAAGAAAGGGGCAAATGAGAACATAATAGGGCCACGGTATTAACTTACAAGAAATAAATGCAAAGTCATCTTACTAAGAGGAATATTAACTTCTCATGCAGATCAGAAGGATGAGTGTTTGGCAAGGATGTGTTTTGGAAATAAATTAATTCTTGGGGTGATGGGATGAGATCAGTTTCATTTTGAATACTCTGGGGAAAAACCAGCCACAGAAATGCAGAGAAGAAGGAGAAGCTTCAATCTATCCACAGGACAAAGGCAGTCCCGACAGCCTGGCCAGCTGGTCCTGAGTTGGAACTGCCCTCAACAGGCATTGGTAACCAAGGGGCAAAAGAAGAGTTCTTGACTATCAGATCCTGAGGTTGGCAAATCTGCCAGATACCAGAAAGGACTGGTGGGTATGGAGACTTTACGATTTTGTTGGAGTGGGATACGGATGCCTAAATGGGTGGGAAGGTGGGAGAGCAAGAGTACTCTGAAGGGAGGGGTAGAATAGAGAGGGCTTGAGAAGGGTAGGAGAAAACGGAGAACATTAGGCAAGGAGAAAGCATCCACATGGGACATGACCAAACTAAGGTCCAGCTGTCTGCAGCACTTTATAGTTCAGTACTTAACACTTAAACCCTGAATTTTTTCTTTTTTCTTTTTTTTGTAGCGATGGAGTCTTTCCATGTCACCCAGGCTAGTTGATAGTCCAACTCCTGGACTCAAACGATTCTCCCACCTCGGCCTCCCAAAATGCTGGGATTATAGGTGTGAGCCACCACACCTGGGTTAACCCTGAGCATAGAATTGCTCAAACTTTTCTCAGAGTCCAGTGTGCATATATTAGCTTGGGAGCAGCAGGCAATTTGTACCCAGACTAGGGAGGAAAGTAGCCCCCACCTCCCACCACCAGGTGCCTGAACATCATCTTTGTGAATGGGAGGTGGCGGGAGGGGCTGTCCTCTGGGGGCTGCTGAGCAGAGACACAAGCAAGACAGCCACATAGTTAATATGTTAGCCAGAGACCCACTGATTTAGTTTGCTAGGGCTGTCATACAAAGTACTGCAAACTAGGAGGCTTAAACAACAGAAATTTATTTTCTCACAAAAAAGAGGTCAAAGGTCAAGGTGTCTGCAGGGTTGGTTTCTTCTAAGACCTTCCTCTTTGGCTTGTAAGTGATCACCTTCTCGCTGTGTCTTCACAAGGTCTTCCCTTTGCGTACTCCTGTGTCCTAATCTCTTCTTATCAGGACATCAGTCATATTCAGTAAGGACCTACCCTAATGATCCAGTTTAATCTAATTACTGCCTTAAAGACAGATCCCATCTCCAAAGATGTCCTGAGGTTAGGACTAGGGAATAAGATTTCAACATGTGAGTTTTGCAGAGATACAATTCAGCCTATAACACTCACAATAAGAAGTCCAAAAGGGATTCATGTCAAGTCTTGGCCACAAGAAGAGAATGTCTTGACTCTTCCTCAGCTTCAATTACAAGTCACGGGGGAGAAGACTTGAGGTTGGTCCAGTTTGGGGCAGATGTCTATCCCTGGTCCTACCAGCCATGCCCAAGGGACGTGGACTAACCTGCAACAAAGACGGCTGCCAAGGCTCTGCCCAGGGATGGTAGTGACTGGTTACCAGTCTGGGCAGACATTCCATCTCACCTAACAGAATAAACTCAAACCCTTCAGTAGGACATACAGAATCTCTCACACCCTGTCCCCTCAGTACCCACCCCTCAGCCACATCCCCTGCCACCCTGCACAAATTCTACCCTGCATTCATGCTACACAAACTTCACCTCACTGTTTCTCATCCTCAGCCTTTGTGCAGGCTTTTTCTCCACCTAGAAAGCCTCTCCTGTCCACCCACTTGTCTGCCTGAAAAGTCCCCTCTTATATTTACATTTCAAAGCCCACCTGGAGCATTTTCTTTGGAAAATTCTTCCTGAGCTCCTGCAGAGACAGTCTCCCTCCTCTTGCCCTGTATGGACCACTCAGAACACTGTGTCACAAGTTTTGTTAGATGGTCTTTTTCTTGAAGTCAGCTATGGGTTCCAGGAAAGTTTCCAGAACAAACTTATCTACTACAAAGCCTAGCACAGTGCTTGCATGGTACACAACAAATATCGTATGACTATTACAAAAGAATGAGGGAATATTATTATCAACTGGGCACAAACTATTATCAACCAGGCACTTGTGTTTATAAGTAAAACACAAGTCCCTGCCTTTTAAGAACTTCTCTGGGACTGGAGAAGACATAAATATAAATAATGACTATGAAAATAAGAAATAAACTAAGAGCTAAGGAAGCACAGAGGGAGTTGCCATTTAAACTGGGAAATTGTGGAAGATTTCTGGGATGAGGTGACTTTGAGTGTAGTCACAAAAGATGAGTAGGAGTTTGTCAAGGGGTGATAGTGAGGTGGAGGAATTGGAAAGAGGTGTCCATATTGAAGAAAGAACATGAACAAGGCATGGAAAAAGGATCATGCTAGGTTTGTCGATAGAACATGGAGTGGCTATGGTGACACCAAGGCCAAGGACTCCAGGTGGGGGCAGCATCATCTATTCCATACCTGGAACCTAATTGCTTTGCTGTTGTTACTGATGGAGCTACCAACTTCTCCAGTCATCCAACAGCCACCCAGAGTCTTTCTGTCCCTCCATGGACTTTCTTAGGAAAGAAAGAAAGACACTGGGTTGTCAACAGTCTTAGAGCTAAATAAGTCAAGCCTTCTGCATTTGGGGCTTACACTGTCCTCCTACCACTTTGCTAAATGACAGAGAGGAAGGGTGGGCCATCTGAGGCTGAGATGAGAAACTCACCTCCCACTTTGCACTTTTTGTAAACCTCTCTAAGTTTGTGTGGCAAGTCACTTCACCTCTCTGAGCCCCAGTTACTTATTTGAGAAAAGGCATTCCTGACCCAACAGGGTTCTTGTGAGGACTAAAGCTAACTCGGGTCAAATGTACAATGCATGAGTGACATCTAACAGTCACTCAGTTAATAGTGGCCATTATAATTACTTTTTAAAACTAAAAACATGCTTGTCTTACCTCCCCTGTTCTAGAACTATAAAATCCTGGAGAATTTTCATGCCCCTTACTGTCCAGCATATATTGATGCCCAGTAAATACATGTTGTATTCATGACTGCCTGGAATCCTGGAATTTTCAGAGAGGGAAATATTTATGAAATCAGCTAATCCAACCTCTCATTTTACACACAGTAGAAATAGGCTCAGAGATAAAATGAGTACTTCAGAGCCTGTGTTTTCATTTTGACTCTACCGTGTGTAATTTTAGCTGTAACATAGCCTTTCTTGCCAAGTTCCCTTACCTATAAAATGTGGTAATCTTAGTAACTATTTTATTGGATTGCCATAGGGATTAAATGAGTAAATACATATGAAGCATTAAGACCAATGTCTGGCACATAAAAACCATTAATAATCTGTTATCATCATGATGGAGACTGAACCAAGACCACACAATCGCTTAGTAGCAGGACTGAAGCTCGCATCCCACTGCTTCTGATGAGATCAGATATTCCTCATTTTAGCTTCTAGGGTACAGAATTTACATGGTGTTGCCACATCTTGACAAGATGTAGGCTAACCTTAATCCCTGGAGAGGACTTCCCAGCAATCTGTTCATTGGCCAAACCCAGGTCTTAGCTAGCATAGGGTCTCACCATCTCTGAGCCCCTCTCTCCTTGCAAACATGCTGAATTACTTCTTTTTTTTTTTTTTTTTTTATTATACTTTAAGTTCTAGGGTACATGTGCATGACGTTTATATCATGTATAACTCCCCAATGCAATCCCTCCCTCCTCCCCCCTCCCCATGATAGGCCCCAGTGTGTGATGTTCCCCTTCCCGAGTCCAAGTGATCTCATTGTTCAGTTCCCACCTATGAGTGAGAACATGCGGTGTTTGGTTTTCTCTTCTTGTGATAGTTTGCTAAGAATGATGGTTTCCAGCTGCATCCATGTCCCTACAAAGGACGCAAACTCATCCTTTTTGATGGCTGCATAGTATTCCATGGTGTATATGTGCCACATTTTCTTAATCCAGTCTGTCACAGATGGACATTTGGGTTGATTCCAAGTCTTTGCTATTGTGAATAGTGCCGCAATAAACAAACGTGTGCATGTGTCTTTGTAGTAGAGTAATTTATAATCCTTTGGGTATATACCCAGTAGTGGGATGGCTGGGTCATATGGTACATCTAGTTCTAGATCCTTGAGGAATCGCCATACTGTTTTCCATAATGGTTGAACTAGTTTACAATCCCACCAACAGTGTAAAAGTGTTCCTATTTCTCCACATCTCTCCAACACCTGTTGTTTCCTGACTTCTTAATGATTGCCATTCTAACTGGTGTGAGATGGTATCTCATTGTGGTTTTGATTTGCATTTCTCTGATGGCCAGTGATGATGAGCATTTTTTCATGTGTCTGTTGGCTGTATGGATGTCTTCTTTTGAGAAATGTCTGTTCATATCCTTTCCCCACTTTTTGATGGGGTTGTTTGCTTTTTTCTTGTATATTGTTTGAGTTCTTGTAGATTCTGGATATTAGCCCTTTGTCAGATGAGTAGGTTGCAAAAATTTTTTCCCATTCTGTAGGTTGCCTGTTCACTCTGATGGTAGTTTCTTTGGCTGTGCAAAAGCTCTTTAGTTTAATTAGATCCCATGTGTCAATTTTTGCTTTTGCTGCCGTTGCTTTTGGTGTTTTAGACATGAAGTCCTTGCCCATGCCTATGTCCTGAATGGTACTACCTAGATTTTCTTCTAGGGTTTTTATGGTATTAGGTCTAACATTTAAGTCTCTAATCCATCTTGAATTAATTTTCGTATAGGGGGTAAGGAAAGGATCCAGTTTCAGCTTTCTACTTATGGCTAGCCAATTTTCCCAGCACCATTTATTAAATAGGGAATCCTTTCCCCATTTCTTGTTTCTCTCAGGTTTGTCAAAGATCAGATGGCTGTAGATGTGTGGTATTATTTCTGAGGACTCTGTTCTGTTCCATTGGTCTATATCTCTGTTGTGGTACCAGTACCATGCTGTTTTGGTTACTGTAGCCTTGTAGTATAGTTTGAAGTCAGGTAGCGTGACGCCTCCAGCTTTGTCCTTTTGACTTAGGATTGTCTTGGCAATGCGGGCTCTTTTTTGGTTCCATATGAACTTTAAAGCCGTTTTTTCCAATTCTGTGAAGAAAGTCATTGGTAGCTTGATGGGGATGGCATTGAATCTATAAATCACCTTGGGCAGTATGGCCATTTTCACGATATTGATTCTTCCTATCCATGAGCATGGTATGTTCTTCCATTTGTTTGTGTCCTCTTTGATTTCACTGAGCAGTGGTTTGTAGTTCTCCTTGAAGAGGTCCTTTACTCCCTTGTAAGCTGGATTCCTAGGTATTTGATTCTCTTTGAAGCAATTGTGAATGGAAGTTGATTCCTGATTTGGCTCTCTGCTTGTCTGTTACTGGTGTATAAGAATGCTTGTGATTTTTGCACATTAATTTTGTATCCTGAGACTTTGCTGAAGTTGCTTATCAGCTTAAGCAGATTTTGGGCTGAGACAATGGGGTTTTCTAAATATACAATCATGTCATCTGCAAACAGGGACAATTTGACTTCTTCTTTTCCTAACTGGATACCCTTGATTTCTTTCTCTTGCCTGATTGCCCTAGCCAGAACTTCCAACACTATGTTGAATAGGAGTGGTGAGAGAGGGCATCCCTGTCTTGTGCCAGTTTTCAAGGGAATTTTTCCAGTTTTTGCCCATTCAGTATGATATTAGCTGTGGGTTTGTCATAAATAGCTCTTATTATTTTGAGGTACGTTCCATCAATACCAAATTTATTGAGCGTTTTTAGCATAAAGGGCTGTTGAATTTTGTCAAAAGCCTTTTCTGCATCTATTGAGATAATCATGTGGTTCTTGTCTTTGTTCTGTTTATATGCTGGATTACGTTTATTGATTTGCGAATGTTGAACCAGCCTTGCATCCCAGGGATGAAGCCCACTTGATCATGGTGGATAAGCTTTTTGATGTGCTGCTGAATCCGGTTTGCCAGTATTTTATTGAGGATTTTTGCATCGATGTTCATCAGGGATATTGGTCTAAAATTCTCTCTTTTTGTTGTGTCTCTGCCAGGCTTTGGTATCAGGATGATGTTGGCCTCATAAAAAGAGTTAGGGAGGATTCCCTCTTTTTCTATTGATTGAAATAGTTTCAGAAGGAATGGTACCAGCTCCTCCTTGTACCTCTGGTAGAATTCAGCTGTGAATCCATCTGGTCCTGGACTTTTTTTGGTGGGTAGGCTATTAATTGTTGCCTCAATTTCAGAGCCTGCTATTGGTCTATTCAGGGATTCAACTTCTTCCTGGTTTAGTCTTGGGAGAGTGTAAGTGTCCAGGAAATTATCCATTTCTTCTAGATTTTCTAGTTGATTTGCGTAGAGGCATTTATAGTATTCTCTGATGGTTGTTTGTATTTCTGTGGGGTCGGTGGTGATATCCCCTTATCATTTTTTATTGAGTCTATTTGATTCCTCTCTCTTTTCTTCTTTATTAGTCTTGCTAGCGGTCTGTCAATTTTGTTGATCTTTTCAAAAAACCAACTCCTGGATTCATTGATTTTTGGAGGGTTTTTTTGTCTCTATCTCCTTCAGTTCTGCTCTGATCTTAGTTATTTCTTGCCTTCTGCTAGCTTTTGAATGTGTTTGCTCTTGCCTCTCTAGTTCTTTTAATTGTGATGTTAGAGTGTCAATTTTAGATCTCTCCTGCTTTCTCTTGTGGGCATTTAGTGCTATAAATTTCCCTCTACACACTGCTTTAAATGTGTCCCAGAGATTCTGGTATGTTGTATCTTTGTTCTCATTGGTTTCAAAGAACATCTTTATTTCTGCTTTCATTTCGTTATGTACCCAGTAGTCATTCAGGAGCAGGTTGTTCAGTTTCCATGTAGTTGAGCGGTTGGATTGAGTTTCTTAGTCCTGAGTTCTAGTTTGATTGCACTGTGGTCTGAGAGACAGTTTGTTATAATTTCTGTTCTTGTACATTTGCTGAGGAGTGCTTTACTTCCAATTATGTGGTCAATTTTGGAATAAGTGCGATGTGGTGCTGAGAAGAATGTATATTCTGTTGATTGGGGTGGAGAGTTCTATAGATGTCTATTAGGTCCGCTTGGTGCAGAGATGAGTTCAATTCCTGGATATCCTTGTTAACTTTCTGTCTCGTTGATCTGTCTAATGTTGACAGTGGAGTGTTGAAGTCTCCCATTATTATTGTATGGGAGTCTAAGTCTCTTTGTAGGTCTCTAAGGACTTGCTTTATGAATCTGGGTGCTCCTGTATTGGGTGCATATATATTTAGGAGAGTTAGCTCTTCCTGTTGAATTGATCCCTTTACCATGATGTAATGGCCTTCTTTGTCTCTTTTGATCTTTGATGGTTTAAAGTCTGTTTTATCAGAGACTAGGATTGCAACCCCTGCTTTTTTTTGTTCTCCATTTGCTTGGTAGATCTTCCTCCATCCCTTTATTTTGAGCCTATGTATGTCTCTGCATGTGAGATGGGTCTCCTGAATACAGCAGACTGATGGGTCTTGACTCTTTATCCAGTTTGCCAGTCTGTGTCTTTTAATTGGAGCATTTAGTCCATTGACATTTAAGGTTAATATTGTTATGTGTGAACTTGATCCTGTCATTATGATATTAACTGGTTATTTTGCTCGTTAGTTGATGCAGTTTCTTCCTAGCCTCGATGATCTTTACATTTTGGCATGTTTTTGCAATGGCTGGTACCGCTTGTTCCTTTCCATGTTTAGGGCTTCCTTCAGGGTCTCTTGTAAGGCAGGCCTGGTGGTGACAAAATCTCTAAGCATTTGCTTATCTGTAAAGGATTTTATTCTCCTTCACTGATGAAGCTTAGTTTGGCTGGATATGAAATTCTGGGTTGAAAATTCTTTTCTTTAAGAACATTGAATATTGGCCCCCACTCTCTTCTGGCTTGTAGAGTTTCTGCCGAGAGGTCTGCTGTTATTCTGATGGGCTTCCCTTTGTGGGTAACCCGACCTTTCTCTCTGGCTGCCCTTAAGATTTTTTCCTTCATTTCAACTTTGGTGAATCTGGCAATTATGTGTCTTGGAGTTGCTCTTCTGGAGGAGTATCTTTGTGGTGTTCTCTGTATTTCCTGAATTTGAATGTTGGCCTGCCCTACTAGGTTGGGGAAGTTCTCCTGGATGATATCCTGAAGAGTGTTTTCCAACTTGGTTCCATTTTCCCCCTCACTTTCAGGCACCCAATCAGACGTAGATTTGGTCTTTTTACATAATCCCATACTTCTTGCAGGCTTTGTTCATTTCTTTTTCTTCTTTTTTTTTTGGTTTTCTCTTCTCGCTTCATTTCATTCATTTGATCCTCAATCGCTGATACTCTTTCTTCCAGTTGATCGAGTCGGTTACTGAAGCTTGTGCATTTGTCACGTATTTCTCGTGTCATGGTTTTCATCTCTGTCATTTCGTTTATGATCTTCTCTGCATTAATTAATCTAGCTGTCAATTCTTCCACTTTTTTTTCAAGATTTTTAGTTTCTTTGCGCTGGGTACGTAATTCCTCCTTTAGCTCTGAGAGGTTTGATGGAGTGAAGCCTTCTTCTCTCATCTCGTCAAAGTCATTCTCTGACCAGCTTTGATCCGTTGCTGGCGATGGGCTGCGCTCCTTTGCAGGGGGAGATGCGCTCTTATTTTTTGAATTTCCAGCTTTTCTGCCCTGCTTCTTCCCCATCTTTGTGGTTTTATCTGTCTCTGGACTTTGATGATGGTGGCGTACGGATGGGGTTTTGGTATAGGTGTCCTTCCTGTTTGATAGTTTTCCGTCTGACAGTCAGAAGGACTGTCTGTTGGTCTGTTGGAGATTGCTTGAGGTCCACTCCAGACCCTGTTTGCCTGGGTATCAGCAGCAGAGGTTGCCGAAGATAGAATATTGCTGAACAGCGAGTGTACCTGTGATTCTTCTTTGGAAGTTTCCTCTCAGGGGTGACGCCACCTGTGAGGTGTGGGGTGTCAGACTGCCCCTAGTGGGGGATGTCTCCCAGCTAGGCATCCCCCACCTGAGCAGGCAGTCTGTCCGTTCTCGGATCTCAACCTCCGCGTTAGGAGATCCACGGCTCTCCCCAAAGCTGTCAGACAGAGTCATTCGCGTCTGCACCGCCCCCGCTCTTTCCCCTAATGGGCTGCAGCTGTGCGCTGTCCGCAGAGGTAGAGTCTACAGAGACAGGCAGGCTTCCTTGAGCTGCTGTGAGCTCCACCCAGTTCGAGCTTCCCAGCGGCTTTGTTTACCTACTTAAGCCTCAGCAATGGCGGGCGCCCCTCCCCCAGCCTCGCTGCTGCCTTGCGGATCGATCGCTGCAGACGGCTGTGTTAGCAGTGAGGGAGGCTCCGTGGGCGTGGGACCCTCCCGGCCAGGTGTGGGATATATTCTCCTGGTGTGCCTGTTTCCTTAAAGCGCAGTATTGGGGTGGGAGTTACCCGATTTTCCAGGTGTTGTGTGTCTCAGTTCCCCTGGCTAGGAAAAAGGGATTCCTTTCCCCCTTGCGCTTCCAGGTGAGGCGATGCCTCGCCCTGCTTCAGCTCACGCTGGTCAGGCTGCAGCAGCTGACCAGCACCGATTGTCCGGCACTCCCTAGCGAGAAGACCCCAGTACCTCAGTTGAAAACGCAGAAATCACCGGTCTTCTGTGTCGCTCGCGCTGGGAGTTGGAGACTGGAGCTGCTCCTATTCGGCCATCTTGCTCCGCCCCCGAATTACTTCTTATTCTATTATGTATATCAATGGCTCTCAACCAGGGCAGATTCTTCCCCCCAAGAGAAATGTGGGGATATCTGAAGAAATTTTTAGTTGTCACAATTGAGATGGAGGGAATGCTACTAACATCTGGTGGGTAGAGGCCAAGGATGTTGCTAAATGTCTTACAATGCACAGGACGGCTCCCTACAACAAAGAATTAACCAGCCCAGAATGTCACTGTGCTAAAAGACCCTGATGTAGGTATATGTGCATTAAGATACAAATGTGATCTGTTTCACATATGTTCTACAGCTACATAATCAGCATATTGTAGAGAAAACAGCAGCTTTGGCATTAAAGAGACCAACGTTCAAATTCTGGCTCTGCCACTTACTAGCTGTGTAATCTTGGACATGGCACTTCTCTAGTGGCAACTAGTAGGTGCCTAAGAAATAATAGGCAGATCGCTGGTGAGTATGAATTATAATTCACCCCATTTCTGTAAGGTGGGCAAATGTGGATACTTGAAAATGTTGGCTGGGAATGAGCTGGAAGTTGGCTGATGGAAGACAGATGAATGGATATTGAAGGGTGGTTTAGGACCAAATAAGGCACCAAGACAAGAGATGAGAACTTGGCCAAGGTGAATGGGAAGTAATGGAGGTAGAGGTCATGGAGAAAAGAACCTACACTGATATAGAAAATTATCATTCATTTATTTAAAAATTTTATAGGCCAAGCTTTATGTGAGCCATTATATAGACATCATTCATTCATTCATTCAATAAAAATTAGTGAGCATCTACTGTGTACTGAAGCACCATGATAGACACTATACTCACCTCATTGATTTGTTCAGGTCTTTATTCTAGTTATTCATTGAACACCTACTCTGAACCAGATACTGTGGTGCCATTTGACATGCATCACCCCCTCCCCTACTCATTCATTCGTCCACTCAGTCACTAATTCATTATTTAATTAATTCGTTAAGGAGTTGTTTGTAAGAACCTCTGCTGTGCCAGACATTAGGTTAACTGCTGATAAAAGAGTAAAAGCTCTAGAAAGGGAAGAGATCAGTAACTGATGGATGTTCATCTAGAACGGGAAACAGGGGAAGCAAATATTCTAGGTTTTATGAGAGGATGGTACAATTAGGTCAAGACTCTGTGGAGAGAGCCTTCCTGTAGGAAATAGCTAAAGTGACGACAACAACAAAAAAAAACTTTATGGAGAGAAGATTCTGTAGGAAAGAACTAAACTCCAAGAGCCTTAAGTTATGAGTGATATAGACTGAATGACTGGTTTGAATTAGAACGCACAGATGATTGTCAAGGGTTTGGTTGCAGAGAGCAGAATCTGCTTCAGTCAGTCAAGGCACAGATTTCTGTGTTTTGCATATTGCTTTATACATTGATGGATTTTCGAAACATTGTGAGAACAGAAGAAAACAGCTTCTAGATTGAACTTCTAGTAATGAATCTCAAATCAACACAACAAGACTGAGCCCCAAAAGAATTTCTGTTCCCAACATAACAAAGAAGCTGCTAGCCAAACTAAGAATCTGCAAACTGTAAGTCCAAGTTGCCTCTGCTGTGGGCTGCACCAGCAAAAAGGGTGCTTCCCTCCTTACTTAACTCAGTGCCGAATTTCAGTTTCAGGTGCACCTGATAGTCTGAAACCCTCTTTGAGAGATGTAGTTTATATCTTTCTAGGGAGAACAGCATTTTAGAAGGGAGCTGGAATGAAGGTGGATTAAGTCAATCCATACTTTTCCTCAGATAACATTTGGTTGTATATCTGTGACAAACTGGACTCTGTAACTAAATCCAATCCTGTAAACTACCATCAGAATATACAGTTCTACAGGTGGTATAAACTTTTCCTTTAAAAGGCTGGCTGAGTATTCAGTATGCTAATGATCCATTCATTCTGGAGTCCAGCTAAATCCTACTTTCTGTTACTGGAGACCAGCATTTTGGATTTTTTTTTTTTTTTTTGATGGAGTCTTGCTCTGTCACCAGACTGGAGTACAGTGGCACAATCTTGGCTCAATGCAACCTCCGACTCCTGAGTTCAAGTGATTCTCCTGCTTCAGCCTCCCAAGTAGCTGGGACTACAGGCATGCACCACCATGCCCAGCTAATTTTTTGTATTTTTTAGTAGAAACAGGGTTTTGCCATGTTGGCCAGGATGGTCTACATCTCTTGACCTCATGATCCATTGGCCTCAGCCTCCCAAAGTGCTGAGATTACAGGCATGAGCCACCGTGCCCAACCGGCATTTGTATTTTTTAAAACCTTCTCTGGTACTCCCTCTGATCAGCCCAATTTGGGATGACTGAGAAAAACTCATACCAAATTACTTGGTTAAACCTCCCAGGAATACGTGTAATTTCAACAGAAGTCAATTTCTTATAACTCAAAAGGGCAGATGGTCAGTCTAACATCAGAAGAACACTTAGTTAGAAAAGGTGAGCCCTTTAGTTTTATCAGACGAAACCAGATGGCCGCCATTCATTTCACCTTGACAGTCTCAGTCAAGTCTTCTTCCCATGAGAGGTTTTTGGAACTTTCCCCTGCATTTAAACAGGGAGTGCCAGTAACTAATTGGGTTAGTGCCAGTGTCAGGAACTAATTGGGTAGCTGCAAAAAACTGGGTAGCTGCAAAATTAGACCCATGGCAAATAAAAGAAATAGAGTTCCTAGCCTCAAAATGCTGACCACCTAACAAAGTCCACTGATAGGTAACCAGACAACCATAATTGCCACTTGGGAGTGATGAAAAAATGCTGTATAAAATGGGGCACAAGGTGATAGGGGAGCATAAACATGGATCCCTACTCAGCCTGCAGCCTCAGAAAGTCTTCTTGAGGGAAGCAATACCTTGGCTAAGATCTGAAGGACGAGTCTGCCAGGCATAGGGCTGCAGGGATTCAAGAGCGCTCCAAGATGAGGGACCCAGGGGTGCAAAGGCCTGGAGTCCTGAGAGAACCCAGCACATCTGGATATCTGAAACGTGTTCAGCATGGCTGGAGCACAGACAATAGAGTCACTAATTTCAGAAAGCAGAGGTTCTATGCAAAAGGGAGACTAGAACTTTCAAGGAGGCAGCCTCAGCAGAAAGCTTGGAAGGGCAGAGAGACCGAAACCAGACAGTCCCAAGGATGGAGCTGTGACTTGCCGGTGCCCAGAACAGAGAACTGTCCGCATCCTGCTAACTGGCTACACAGGAGGAAGTAGTAAATCTGATAGGGCTGGAATGAAATGGCCCTTCCAGATTCATTCTAGAGGAGAATGTAAAGAAGCATTGAAATGTGAAACGCTTTCAATGGACTTGCAAGGGAAGCCCAAACAGAATTCCCTTTACAGGAGGATCTCCATTTAGAGGCAAGCACATTGAGGACACAGTCAATTATCCATCAACACTGCATGGCCCCTTTCAGTCTCCATTCACATTCTTGCATCCAGGCCAACCAAGTGACGTGGAAGAGGTGGGCGCAGGGATGCTCGTACACACAAACAAACAAACACACACACACACACCAGCTCAGTATGAATGCCTGGTTCTGACCCATTCCTCCCACTGAGCTCCACCCTGAGCTCAGTCCTCCTGGCTTCTGACCCTAGGCTGGCTCTCCTGTTTTCAGCTCACCTGACCTTCTATGCTCAGCCCTTCTTTGCCTTGATGGCCCCACAGCCACAATTTGAATTTTCCTCCCAACTAGGCTGCCTTGGAAGCTGCTTCAATAAATGTCTTCCTCTGTTTGACATGCGGAGTGTGTTGTATGAAAAGATTAGAGGTCTTGGAGACTTGCTTCGAAGACTGTTTTTGCTCATTCCTAGCAGCATGACCTTGGGCAAGTGATATAATCTCCCTGAGCCTCAGTTGGCTCATCTTTGAAATGGGAACACCACCACCCATCTCAGCGTTGCAGTGAAGATCAAATGGGAGATCCCTGATTTACTGTAGTATCTGGAATAGAGAAATGCTACATAAGGAAAACTTCCTTTCATTCCCTTTGCCCTTACCAAACCAAGTGGTTTTCTCATGATCCCTAGTCTGAAATTAAGTACTTATTATGATGATCATGGTTTATTTTTCCCAGTTCTCTTGATTATGTTGAACAGAAACCAGATAAGTAGCACTTGTTTAGAATTTCTTGCATTTTTAGTAATTCTAAGAATAACCATTGCAGCACTAATAATATATATTTGATTTCTCCCCTGCTTACCCTCAGAGAGTACATTTTTATGCAGCTGGTTGTTTGGGGGTTTGTTTCTTTGTTTTATACACTTTTTTGCTGCCCTATTAAGAAGTTATCCTTGCCGGGAGCAGTGGCTCACTCCTGTAATCCCAGCACTTTTTGGGGTCAAGGCAGGTGGATTGCTTGAGCCCAGGAGTTCGAGACCAGCCTGGCCAACATGGCAAAACCCCATCTCTACTAAAAATGCAAAAATTAGCCAGGCCTGCATGGTGGCAGGCACCTGTAATCCCAGCTACACAGGTGGCTGAGGCAGGAGAATTGCTTGAACCTGTGAGGTGGAGGTTGCAGTGACTCGAGATCATGCCACTGTACTCCAGCCTGGGCTACAGAGGAGAAGAAGAAGAAAGAAAGAAGGAGAAGGAGAAGGAAAAGGAGAAGGAGAAGGAGAGGGAGAGGGTGGGGAGAGGGAAGGGGAGGGGGAGAAGAAGAAAACTTATCCTAAGAAGAAAAGAACTTATCCTTAAATTATGACAATGGCAATGATGAATGAAATGTAAGCCCAGAGAGTTTGAGTGGCTCACATCATTCAGCAAAGCCATGGCTGTAGGCCATTATAGTGGCTCTCCCTCAGAAATGGCACCCTTCACCATAAGAGTCATTTGGAAATGTGGGGAGCATTTTATGTTTTCACAGTGACCAAGGGTACACCACTGACCATGGGAGGGTAAACAATAGGCAAAACCATCTTCAGTGTGCAGGATTCACCCAGCCCTGATACCTATAGTGTCATGATGAGAAATACCAGGTGAAACCCAATGAAGCCACACAGAAAATTCTGGGGGAACTAGGACTGGGATCAAGGATTATTTCCACCCAGAGCAGGTTTTCAATTAAAAAAAAAAAAATTAGGACCGAGTGTGGTGGCTCATGCCTGTAATTAAAGCACTTTGGGAGGCCAAGGTGGGAGGATGGCTTGAGGCCAGGAATCTGAGAGCAGCCTGGGCAATATAGCAAGACCGCACCCCTAAAATGATAAATCACTAGCTGGGCATGGTGGTGCATGCCTGTAGTCCCAGGTACTCAGGGGCCTGAGGTGGGAGGGTCTCTTGAGCCCAGGAGGCTGAGGCTGCAGTGAGCTATGATGGTGCCATCGCACTCCAGTCTGGGCAACAGAGAAAGACCCTGTCTGTAAAAGAATTATTAAACATATGTAACAGACCTGTAACAGATACAGATGTTAATTTAGCTCTTGTTCTATAAACTAAATGGACAAAAGCATCACAGTACTTTATTTCTCTGAATTAAATTTTAATCCCAGCCTTTAATCCTTATCCCATTGGTCAGTCAGGAAATTCAATCCTAGTTATTATCAGAGCTTCTTCCCACTCTCAAGGACTAGGAAAGAGCCTCAAAGTTCTTAAAAAGTGCCGAATATTCTGAGTGATCTCAAGTCACTTAACCCTCTGCAGTCAGGCAGCTCTACTGCTGATGAGTTTTGCTTGCCGGTAGGAGCCTCAGTGGAGGATGGAAGCCAGCACCTAAGTACACCTTCACGGAGGTGAGTTAACACCCTTATGAGGAAGCCAACCACAGAATCCAACCCCTCGCAGGGCTTGTCTATCTTCCTAGACGAAGGATTCACTTTTCTCTTCTCTCTGTGCTTCTTACATCTGCTCCAGCTCCCAGAAGAACTTGTCTCCCTCATGCTCACTTTTTCAAGACCCATCTAACATTATTTCCTTAATAAGCTTTGATTTTCAGAACTAAATGTTAGGAAGGAGGTTCACCTTCCAGACAAAACATACAAAGAACTGGCTGACTTGTCAGAAAACACCTCATTTTATTTATTCTGAGATGTGCATTTCCCTTGTGTCATAGGTTAATTGGTAGTATGTTTTGTTTTTTCTTAGTGAAATATAAAACAGTGGTGCCTTTTAAAAATCAATAGCATCTTAAATTCAATGAGATAGGGACCAGGAGAACAAAGCACAAATGAAGACTTTAATAGGCGATCCAGCCCCACACTGCCAAGATAGAACCCTCACTCAGCTCACAGGGAGCAGCTAAAGGCTGGAAAATTGAAATGTCCCTGAGAAAACATGACAGTGTCAGTGAAGGAAGAATTCCAATATCTTTCTGTGGTTTGTAATTTCTAGACACAGGCCCTGAGGTCCCTGAGCCCCTGGATGAGCTCCCCAAGTATTGCCAAATGGAGAGGAAAAGAGCTTCGAGCTCTGGCACAGCAAGTCTTTGACTGGAATGGAGTGAAGGAAGGACCTGTCCACCAAGTGGCTTTAGAGACCCTGGCTGGATGTGAAGTGGATTAGCTTCAAGTTGACAATTATCCTTTCTGAACACCACGTATGCCTTATGGCTTTTCTAATCATTCATTTGGAACAAGATGCTGCCTTTGAAAGCCTGGGGGATTGGCTCTGCCTGACTTCCTAAAACACATCTCCTGTCCCTGCCTCTTCTAAGCCTGGTTCAGCAGAAGAGATACAGGTTTCAGAGGGGAGCCAAACAGACCTGCTTTTACATCCCAACCCCTGCAGATATTAGGTGTTGTAAACAAACTAATTAATCTCTTTGGTGCTAGGTTATTTCGTTTCTTTCTCCTTCCTTCCTTCCTTCCTCCCTCCCTCCCTCCCTCCTTCCTCTCTCTCTCTTTCTTTCTTTCTTTCTTTTTCTTTCTTTCTCTTTCTTTCTTTCTTCTTTCTTCTCTTTCTTTCTTTCTTTCTTTCTTTCTTTCTTCTTTCTTTCTCTTTCTTTCTTCCTTTCTCTCTTTTTCTTTCCTTCCTTCCTTCCTTCTTTTCTTTCTTTTCTTTCACTTGCACTCATGTAACACTTACTATGTGTCATATACCATCCTAAACACTTCACAAAATTATTTTTTTTAATTCTCAGAGCAGCCTATGAAGTAGATGTTACTATTTTTAACATCCTTATTTACAGTCTAGGAAACTGAGGCATGGGGGTTTAAGTTATTCACCGGTGTTCACATAGCCAGTAAGCAACCAAGTCAGGCTTCAGTTGCAGACAGCCTGGGTCCAGGGTTGTGAATTTCCTTACTATCTTCTGCCTTGCTGCCTCTCCTGTCAGCAAAAAATAATAACTTCTTCTAGGTTATTCTGGCACTTAAATGATGTATGTAAAGTCCCTGCCACACAGTAAGGCTCGAAGAAATGATAGTTATCCAAGTTAACAAAAATATACTCTGGGGAAGACACACTCTTCAATAAGTGGTGCTGGGAAAATTGGATAGCCATATGCAGAAGAATGAAACTCGACCCATATCTCTCAGCATATACGAAAATTAACTCAAGTTGGATTAAAGAGCTAAACAGAAGACCTAAAACTATAAAAATTCTAAAAGAAAACCTAGGAAAAACTCTTCCGGACATTGGCCTAGGCAAAGACTTTATGACCAAGTCCTCAAAAGCGAATGCAATAAAAACAAACATAGACAAATGGGACTTAATTAAACTAAAAAGCTTCTGCACAGCAAAAGAAACAATCAATAGAGTAAATAGACAACCTGCAGAATGGGAAAAAAATGTTTGCAAACTATGCGTCCAACAAAGGGCTAATATCCAGAATCTACAGTGAACTCGAACAACTCAACAAGAAAAAAAAAAAAAAATTAAAAAGTCGGCAAAGGACATGAACAGACATTTTTCAAAAGAAGAAATATAAGAGACCAACAAACATATGAAAAAAAAAGCTCAACGTCACTATTCATCAGAAAAATGCAAAAAATCCCAATGAGATACTGTCTTACACCAGTCAGAATGGCTACTATGAAAAAGTCAAAACCCACAGATGTTGGCAAAGATGCAGAGAAAAAGAAACACTTATATGCTGTTGGTGGGAGTGTAAGTTAGTAAAACCTTTATGGAAAAGCAGTGTGGATATTCCTCAAAGAACTAAATATAGAGCTGCCATTCAATCCAGAAATCCCACAAATATGTTTTCTCATTTTCCCAAAGGAAAAAACGTCATCATATCAAAAAGATACTGCACTCGTATGTTGATTGCAGCACTATTCACAAGAGTAAAGATATGGAATCAACCTAAGTGTCCATCAACAGATGAGTGGATAAAGAAAATACGGTAATTTCATATAATACATATTTTATGGTAAAATGTATAAATATAATATATATATTTATATGGTATATATGGTGTATATATACCATTATATATTTCATATTATATATAAAATTTTATTTTTATACATATAAAATTTATAATTAAATATAAATGATATATAATATATATAAAATTTTATATTATGTGTGTGTATATATATTATATATATATATATATCACCATGGAATACTACTCAGCCATAAAAAAGAGTGAAATCATCTCTTTAGCAGCAGCATGAATGGAACTGGAGGCCATTATCCTGAGTAAAATAACTCAGAAACTAAAAGTCAAATACTGATACTGCATGTTCTCACTTATAAGTAGAGGCCAAACAATGGGTACACGTGGGCATACAGAGTGGAATAATAGACACTGGTGACCCAAAAAGGTCAGAGGGCAAGAGGGGGGTGAGGATTGAAAGATGACCTATCAGGTTCAATGTTCACTGCTGGGGTGATGGGTACTAAAAGCCTAGACTTCACTACAACACAATACAGGCATGTAAGAAATCTACACTTGTACCTCCCAAATATATAAACATTTCTTAAAATTTTTTTAAAGAAATAATAGTCATCAACTTCATTATCTGGGCTTCCACTCTTTTAATTCACATAAATAAATTATACTTGTATTGTTTTATAAGCTTAGAAAATGCTTTTACCTAAATGACTCCAGTTCATCCTTATAACAGTCCTATCATCTTTCCAAAAATAATAATGGGAGCACTTTGGGAGACCGAGGTGGGCAGATCACAAGGTCAGAAGATCAAGACCATCCTGGCTAACACAGTGAAACCCCATCTCTACTAAAAATACAAAAAATTAGCCGGGTATAGTGGCGGGCACCTGTAGTCCCACTACTCGGGAGGCTGAGGCAGGAGAATGGTGTGAACCTTGGAGGCGGAGGTTGCAGTCATCTGAGATTGTGCCACTGCACTCTAGCCTGGGCAACAGAGCAAGACTCCACCTCAAAAAAAAAAAAATAAAACCACAATAATAATAATGTTAACATATAGTACTTTATATGTCCCAGGCACTATTTATTGTGTCTTATGTGCTGTAGTCCTAAATTCACTTAGTCATAGAGCTCTGTGAGGTAAGTACTATTATTATGCTCATATTACTGCCCCAGAGAGGTTAAGTAGTATGACCAAGCTCACACACCTAGTAAGTAGTGGTGCTGGTATAGAACCCAGAGAGACAGGTCTCAGACTCTGAGCTCTGAACCTCTATTCTATGGTGACTACATATAAGGCAATTAAAGCTTATGAACCCTCTAACAGGCAACAGTGAGGAAGTGCCAGAACCAGGACTCAAATCCAGGTCTGTCTGCCTCCAGAGCCCCCAGCAGATTTTTCTGACCTGCTGTCTTGCACATCCAAGTAATCTAATAGAAATAGCTTTGAGTTGATGGTTAGCAGTAAAACAGAATAATCAGTCAACTGCTGGGTGACCTTGGGCAAATCACTTTACCTCCATGCTTCACTTGAAAAATTAGGGAATCACACTCATTCGAGCTTTGATATCCTGTAATTCTGGGCCACTGTTTTCCTATACTGAATTGTCTGCAGCAATGCTGTTTGAAGAAAAGGGACACAGGTTTCTTAAGGCTCAATGTCAGTCCACACTACACCACCCTTTAAGGAAAATGCTGAAAAATGCCTCTCTTTACCTGATAAAACTCTACATGTTCTACAAGATGCAGCTCAAACGCATAGCAGCTAGAAGCACAGCCATGTCTCTGAAGACCTCTCCAGCATACAGCCTCTTTCTCTTATCATTACTGGTAAGAATTACTCACTCGCTGCTCCATCATGCTGCAATACTCAGTTCATGCCTGTATAACAGCATTCACTGACATTAGGAGTGTATGTGAGTGTCACTAGAAGTTCCTCCAGGACACAGTCTCCATTTTATTCCTTCATATTCTCAGTAAATTATATTAGGCTGACCATATGTAAGTGACGATATTTTATCATCTTTGACCTACACAAATGGCAATTTCACATGTTTCAACTTATAAGATGCTCATTAAATATAACCATATTTGCTGTTGTGCAACATACCCACTCCTGGAAAAGCTCATGTTCTACAAGAAGAGTCAGCCAGATATTTCTGAAAAGAGCCACACAGTAGCTATTTTAGACTTTATATGCCATAGAGTCCCTGACCCAACTATTCCTTTTTCGCCATTGTCACAAGAAAGCAGCCATGAAAAATCAGTAACTAAATGAGTATGGCTGCATTCCAATAAAACCACATCTATAAAAACAGAGTAGACTCAAGAAAAAAACAGAAAATCTGCATAGACCTATAACAAGTAAAGAGATTGAATTAGCAATCAAAAAAGCTTCTTACAAAGAAAAGCTCAAAATCAGATGGTACCCTGATGAACTCTACCAAGTATTTAAAGAATAACTAATACCATTTATTTATCAACACTTCCAGAAAATAAAAGAGGAAGGAACAATTCCTAACTCACTTCATGAAGCTGATGTTACCCTAATACAAAAAAAAGCACACCACAAAAAAAATCTACAGACCAATGTCTCTTAACAATATAGATGTAAAACTCCTAAAAAGCAAACACACACACAAACAAACAAAACTAGCAAATCGAATCCAGAAATATATAAACAGGAGTATGTGCAATGACCAAGAAGGATTTATCCCCTTTGGGAGGCCAAGGTGGGAGGATCACAAGGTCAGAAGATCGATGCCATTCTGGCTAACATGGTGAAACCACATCTCTACTGAAAATACAAAAAATTAGCCTGGTGTGGTGGCAGGTGCCTGTAGTCCCAGCTACTTGGGGAGGCGGCTAGAGAATGGTGTGAACCCTGGAGGCAGAGCTTGCAGTGAGCGGAGATAGCGCCACTCTGCACTCCAGTCGGGGCGACACAGTGAGACTCCATCTCAAAAAAAAAAAAAAAGAAAGAAAGAAGAAGGATTTATCCCAGAAATGCAAGGTTGATTTAGCATCTGAAAATCTGAAATTCAATGTAAATACACCTTATTAATAGAAAAAAGGACAAAAACCACATGATCAACTGAATAGATACAGAAAAAGCATTTAACAAAATTCAACACCCCTGTATAATAAAAGCACTCAGTAACATAAGGGTCAGGCATAGTGGTTCACACCGGTCACCCCAACAATTTGGAAGGCTGAGGCAGAAGGATTGCTTGAGGCCAGGAGGTTGAAACCAGCCTGGGCAACATAGCAAGACCCCATCTCTGAAAGCAAAATAAATAAATAAATAAATTAGTTGGGCATGGTGGCATGCTTGTAGTCTCAGCTACTCAGGAGGCTGAGGTGGGAGGATTCCTTGGACCCAGGAACTATGATCACACCACTTCACTCCAGCCTAGGTGACAGAGTGAGACCCTATGAAAAATAATAATGGTCAAAAGAAATACATTTAAACAAACTAGGAATGGAAGGGAACTTCCTTACCCTGATAAAGGGCATCTACAAAAAGTCACAACTAAATTCATACTTAATATTGAAAGACTGAATGTTTTCCTCCTAAGATTATGAACAGGACAAGGATGTCTACCCTCATGTCTTCTATTCTATCCTACTCTATTCTAGCCAAGCCAATTATGTAAGAAATATAAAATAAAAGGCGCCCACATTGGGGAAAAAAAAAAAGAAATAATACTATCTCTATTTGGAGATGACATGATCTTGATAAAGGAAATCTTAAGAAATCCATTAAAAAATAAAACTAATAAACAAGTTCAGCAAGGTAGCAGGATATGAGCTCAATATACAAAAGCCTGTTGTATTTTGAAACACTGGCAACAATCTGAAAATAAAATTAAGAAAATAATTCCACTTACAGCAGCATCAATAAAGTATTGAGGAATAAATTTAAGAAAAGAAGTGCAAAACGTATTTCTCTGGAGGAAATTAAAGAAGACCTCAATAAATGGAAAGATATCCCATGTTCCTGGATCAAAAGACTTAATATGGTTAAGAGGGCAATACACTCTAAATTAATATACATAGTCAATGCAATTCCTATGAGACAGTGTAGGATGCCAAGAAACAGATAAGTAGAATCTGAAACATAAGAGAAGTCTTAGATAGACTGGAAGAAGAACCACTTTCTTAACCACACACAGCAAAAGCTAATGAACAATTTCGGAATTTGTAAATTAATAATCATAACCATTATATATAATCTTACGCTAACTGAACAATAAACCCTGTACAATCCTCATTCCAAAATTTGGACTCAGTTTTCTCAACTAACCCTCTTTGCCATATCCATGAAATACAGAGTTAATCTTTCTGGGGTATGGTCTGAGATAGCTATCATGATTGAGTGGACCCTCCCTGACAAACAAAATCACTTCTTTGTTGCCAAAGATGGCTGATAGAACCATTTCCGAATAATGCTTTAGCTCATTTCAGTGCAGGAATGATAAGCATTATCCAAGTAGGAGTGGTCACATGGAAAATGAGTATTCTTACCATCAGAATGGTTTTCTTGGGGCTAAAGGAGTTGCCTAGCTGGAAGGAACTATGTATGTCTTCTCATTCACTCAACATATATTGAGTGTTTGCTAGATACTGAAGATAAGGCAAAGAACAAGCCTCAATTCTTGCTCCAACCCTAGAATTTGTAATCTAACTTAAATATCATCTAATTTGGCGGTTCTCAACAAGGGGCAATTTTATATCCCAGGGAGCATTGGGCAATATCTGGGGACACTGTTGGTCACAATCAGGGAACTGCTACTGGCATCTACTGAGTAGAAGGCAGCGATGCTTCTAAACATTCTGCAATGCACAGGACAGCCTTCAACAACAAACAACTATCTAGCCCATAATTTCAATAATACCCTGATTAAGAGACTTGATCAATCTCAGTCTCCCCATTTTACAGAAGAAATTGAGGCCCATGTAATGACAGGCCCAAGATCATCAAGCATCCAGATGTCCTGGTTTCATTCTGCATTCGGTAGGTTTCCAGTTTCCCTTTTTGAACCGAGATTCAAGGCTCATTTTGATATGTTTTCTGCTCTCTAAAAGCAATAAGCTCTGCAGCAGTGCCTTAATGGAAAACTGCTTTCACCAGCAATAGAAAAGCACTCATATTCAATCTGTGTGTGTGCCACTAGAAATGGGCACTAGACGTGAGTGACAGAGCTGCCTTGGCAAGGTTAGCTGTGGCCTCTAGACTTTGTCTGAAAGTAAAGATGCCATAAAAAATAAAAAACAAACAAACATGGACTTAGAAGTTTCATTTATACATGCTTTTTTTTTTTTTTTTTTTTTTTTTTTTTTGAGACAGGGCTCATTCTGTTGCCCAGGCTGGAGGGCTGGACTGCAGCACTGGAGTGGCACGATTGGAGTGGCATGACTATAGCTCACTGGAACCTCAAATTCCTGGACTCAAGTTATCCTTTCGCCTCAGCTGGGACTACAAGAATGTGCCACCATACTGGCTAATTTAATTTTTTTTTCTTAAAGTTGGGGTCTTGCTAGCATTCCTTCCTTTTCTTGTTCATTCACAGATTCAACAAAAGCACACCGAGCCCCCGTGTGTGCTGGGCACGAGGCTAGAAACTAGAGGCATCATGATGAGTAATAAATGTGTAGTCCCTGCCTTCAAGAGCTCACAGATAAACAAGAGACAGACAAGTAAATCAGGCATCATCACACATTGACATAGAAGCATAGACAGAGGCAAATACAGGATGGAATGGGGGTACGCTAGTCAGGGTTATTGGTTGCAAGCAACAAAAATCGATTTTTGCTTAGTTGACCCCAAAAAATGAAGGTACAGGAAAGATACAGGGACCTCACAGAAGCACCAGACAGCCTGAAGATGAAGGCTCGTAAAACAGCAGGAGAAGAGATGCAGCAGCAACTATTACCTCAGTCTCAAAACTACCAGTGGTAAAGACCCTACAGCCAGAATGGGGGTACAGTAGCTGTTGGAATCTAACAACATTACTCCAGCACTAGACATGTTAAGTTGCACTGAACTCCTGACCCCACGCCCGTGGAACCCACATGTTGCTGTCACAGTTGTGCCAGAATGGCTTCTCCACTGTCTCAGCCTTTTTTAGCTTTCCGGATACCAAAACAATCTTTGGATTCAGTTATGCTAGGTGACTCATCCTCACTCCAGCTGCAAGGCATGCTGGGATGGTAAGCATCTAACCTGTTGAGTTTCTACAGTCAGAGGCAGACTGCATCACCCACCACCAAAAAAAACTTCTGGAAAGGGGAAGTCTTCCTTCCAGGCCTTGGTGAAATGTCACCTTCTCAGTGAGACCACTCTGTTTAAAACTCTGATATCTCCCTCCCCTGGAATCTTTATTACCCATGATATACTTTTCCCATGACTCTTATCACCATGTCAAATTCTATATGTCTATTTATTTATGTGTTTGTCTCTTCTTTGTCAAATTCAAGTTCCAGAGGGAAGGAATTTGTGTCTGGTTTTTTCACCGCTGCATCTTTAGTGCTTGGAACATAGCAGACCCTCAATAAATATTGTCAAACAAATGAGTGAGTGAATGAATTCTCCAAACATGGGGAGATCGAAGATCCTGAGAATCCAGAATTTCAACAAATGCTCACTACAAAGAGCCTATGGGAAAGATGCATACGATAACTTAGCTTGGGAGTGAAATCAGAGAGAGCTCCCTGGAGGAAGTGATACCTGAGCTGACTCTTCAGAAAAAGCAGTGCAGACAGCTCAAGATCAGGAGAGCAAGATTTAAGCGATTTTATTGGATTCCAAGAATGTGTTGTTTCATGGTTTGGCATGGTTCCAGGATGCTTCTCTGTCAAGCTCCTGCATCTTTTTTTGTATGAGGGAGGCATAGGCTTGGACCAGTGCAGCAGCAAGCTTGACTATGAGAGGCCAAGATTCAGAACTTAAAGGTCAATGGAGTCTAACCCACAACATCCAAGAGTTGCACTGGTGGGCTAGAGGAGTCCCTTGTTGACTAGAATTGTAGGTTCTTTTTTTTTTTTTTGAGATGAAGTCTCTCTCTGTTGCCCAGGCTGGTGTGCAATGGAGTGCAGTGGTGCAATCTTGGCTCACTGCAACCTCTGCCTCCCGGGTTCAAGCCATTCTCCTGCTTCAGCCTCCCAAGCAGCTGGGACTACAGGCATGTGCCATGATACCTAGCTAATTTTTGTATTTTTATTAGAGACAGGGTTTTACCATGCCTGGCTAATTTTTTTGTAGAGATGGGGTCTCACTATGTTGCCTAGGCTGGTCTCAAACTCTGCCTACCTTGGCCTCCCAAAGTGCTGGGATTACCGGCATGAGCCACTGCACCTGACCAAGAATGGTGGGTTCTAAAGAACATCTGGAGCCTTAAACAAAAAGCTGTTACTTTGAACTTTATTTGGGGAAAAGCAACCAGAGCAGTGAGAGAATAAATAATGATCACGCCTATGAGGCAAATGAGTTTTTCTCCGGTTTAAAGGTGCTTGTGTTATTATCTGGATAGCTTTTTGTTTAAGTGATTATGTTGCCATAGAACTTTTTGTAATTCATCAAAATTCATAGGATGTGGAAGGCCAGAAAAAAAAAAAAAGTAGGTGGTAGGGTTATTACTTGAAGTTCAATTCAATAAATATAATTTATTTTTCTATAGAGTCCTTTCTACAAAACAGTGCCAGCGGCTTTACAGTCCAACAAGACTGAGTTTGAATGACTTAAGTTATTTGCTTTCAGACCAAATGGACTTTTATGAACATTTTGACTTCCCCCCTGCACTAAATGAAGTGATATACAGCTTTTCTCGACATAATTTCTGTCACCGCCATTATCTTTCCTTGCTCCAGCTCTTTTGCAGAGCTCCAAAATGACATAAAGCGATAATTGCTGCCGTATTTCCCCTCATGAAGGGGATCACTTTTGCTTTTTACGGTTGATCACTTCAGAAGGACCTTTTACAAGGTGCTGAGTGGTACAATGGGGGAAAAAGGAGCTGATGAGGACAAGACCCTAAAGATGGTGCCTAGAATTGTCTCCTCTGTCACATTCAATGGACTCAGCTAAAACTGTCGGGCAGACAGTATTGTAGATGTTGGGAGTGCAGACGTGAGCCACGTACAGCCCTGTCACCTTGTGCCTTATCTCATCTTCTTATGACATTCAAATAAATAGTAAAGGAAAGGCAATTTACATCTTTGCTGCAGTTTCTGCTGAAAATAACAAAGGGGAAAAGACTTTCATAATGCATAGCAAAACTCAAAAATCCTTTCTCCAGCCTCTCTCCCTCCTCATTCTGTGCTCCCTAATGTCCCCTCATAAATCAACCCCCTGCAATCTTTCTGTTTTCTCTTTTCTCCATACTCAGGCTCAACCTTCTGGCTTCCTCAAGTCTTCCTTTTCTACCGTCACCTAGATACAAGAAAAGAGCGTGAGTAAGGTGAGCCTAAGGCAGAAAAAAATTGCAAAGATTTATAATTTAATATATTTTCTCCCTTCTAAGAAAGCACTGTTATGTTTTGGTTAAACCTAGAGTGTAAAATATGTTATCACCAAGACTTCCTGTCTGCTTATAAAGAAGACTTTGGGACGGGCACAGTGGCTCAGGTCTGTAATCCTAGCACTTTGGGAGGCCAAGGCTGGCAGATTACCTGAGGTTGGGAGTTCAAGACCAGCCTGACCAACATAGAGAAACCCCGCCTCTACTAAAAATAATTAGCCTGGCATGGTGGTGGGCCCCTGTAATCCCAGCTACTCGGGAGCCTGAGGCAGGAGAATCACTTGAACCCAGGAGACGGAGGCTGTGGTGAGCTGAGATTGCGCCATTGCACTCCAGCCTGGGCAGCAAGAGTGAAAGTCTGTCTCAAAAACAAAAATAGGCCTTAGAATTGGAAAGAAAAAAAAAGGCAAAGAAAACACCTGTGTTTAATTTACCATGAGCAAAGATTTAATGACCTCAAATGTGACCCAATGACACCTCATTCTCTGTGACAGTGGTGAAAAATCCTCAAAATAAATAGGCCTGCTTTTTCCTAATTCCCTTAGCCAACGACCAGTTCATTCAAATAAAGCTAGGAGTCCAGCTGACATTTTTTAAAACTGCTAAAACACATATAACATAAAACTTACCATCTTAACCATTTTTAAGTGCACAGTTCAGTGGCACCAAGTGCATTCATACTGTTGCACAACCATCACCATCATCCATCTCCAGAACATTTTCATCATGTCCAACTGTAACTCTATGCTCATTAATCAATCACTCCCCATTCATTCCTTCCCCCAGCCTCTGGAAAACACCTTTCTCCTTTCTTTCTCCATGAATTTGAATACCCTAGATTGCTCATGTAAGTGGAATCATCCAGTATTTATTCTTTTGTGGTTGGCTTATTTCCCTTGGCATATAACGTCCTCAAGATTCATCTGCATTATAGCATGTATCAGAATTCCCTTAATCCGATAATCCTAGCTAGCCCTTTGGGAGGCCTAGGTGGGAGGATCACTTGAGGCCCAGAGCTCAAGGCCAGCCTGGGCAACATAGTGAGACCCCATATCAACAAAAGAAAAAAGAAAGAAAGAATCCCCTTACTTTTTAAGGCCAAGTAATATTCCATTGTATGTATCGATCACTTTTTGTTTAGCTGTTCATCAGTTGATGGACACTTGGATGGCTTCCATCTCTTAGCTATTGAAAATAATGCTGCTATAATATGAACATGGGAGTACTTAAGTCACCATTTTTTTGTCCAACACAGAAGTCTGGAGTCCATTTTGTTCCTGCTGGATTTTTGTTGGGTAGAAAAATGGCAGCCATAAACATTGAGTGTTCCAACTCTTTACTCATGATTGAAGTGGATTCTTTGTGGGCACTCAATAACCCATATCTCTGTTCTCTAAGAACTGCCTCCTCATCCATAGGCTGAGATGCTGCAGTTCTTTCCATTGTAAGGGACTCCACCCACTGGACACAGGAGGTTGGATAAGCAAAAATCCCTGACCAGGGGAAGCCAAATCATTGGCTGAGATGAGCCAATTAAGCTATTTCCCTCAGTAATCTGGAACTGAACTCACTGAGAGGCTGGGTTATTTAGTTTTGAGTATCAGACTTGTATAGTATGTAAATTCAGAGCCAGGGGACCATGCTTGGAGCAGTCACTCCACCAGCCCTCCAAGGTGGAAAATGGAGAAAACCCATCTACGAGAGAAGGGTAAAGCCCTATACAGAGAGAAAGAAAAGAGACATTCTCTGGCCTGAGAAATCCGAGAAAGTTATACCCCCAGAGAAAGGAACAGGGACTCAAATAGAAGGAATCTGCCTCTGATGCCACTGACTTTCCTGATCCTGAAAGACTGTATTTCCCATTCCAGGGTTCCATGACAGCCCTATGTGTCCTTCCAAAACAGTTCCTGATTTGCTTAAGGTATTTTGAGTGACTTCTCTGTAACCCATTGTGTCAAGATAATCTATTGAGATATTAATTTCTGGCTTATTTCTCAGCTAGGGGAAGGAAAGATCAAAAAGTAGTGTTCTGTTTCTCCTCACCTGCTGGAAGAAGAGCTACATTTTTGTTTCTGTTTTATTGTTCTGAGATCACACTTCCAATATGGTAGCCACTACCCACATGTGGCCATTGAGTGCTTGATATGTGATCCATTCAAATTGAAATGTGGCTTAAGTGCAAAATACACATTGGATTTCAGTGACTTAACACTAGAAATTGATGTAAAATATCTCACTAATAATGTTATACTGATTGCGTGTTAAAATGGTTATATTTTGAATATAGTGGGTTAAAGAAAATACATTATCAATATAAATTGTGTCTACTTTTTAAAAATGACTACTAGAAAATTTTAAATTTATGTGGCCCAAGTTATATATATCTCTGGGACAGTGCCAATCACAGGCCTAGACTAGTTTTTAGGGAAGAGTAAGATGTCACAGCATCTTTGAATTGTATGAGCTCTTCTGATCAAAGCCAGGTCTACAGTCAGCAGGTCAGACTGACCGTGGAATTAAGCTGAAGTTGCTACAGAGGAGAGAGGAGGGAAGGGCCGGTACTGTGAGTGGAGGAAGAAATTGTGCCACTCTGGGAAAGAACTGGAGTTCTTAGGACTGAGAGGGTGGAGGGAGACAGATTCTGAGTGCTGGAGACATGTGTTCTTCTCCCTTGCAGTGCCCCGAAGGAAGTAAACCTCTGATGGGGTAATGCTTGGATCCTAGGGTTGATCACCAAGAACCATGACCTACAGGCTCTACGAAGGTCTCTGAATCTGAGCCACAGCTCACTCAGCTCGGCCACTGTAGGGAGTATCTCTAAAACAAACAGCTGAGGACAAAAGCCCTCCTGGAACCAAAATAACCTTCAGGATTTGGTACAATCCCATGGGGTGGGAGAAACAGCCCAGTGATGACAGATTCTGCACCTCTCATCAGTCATGTGGGTGGGGGCTCAGAGCCAGATTTAATTTGATTTAGATAAATGAAGAAATGTAAAGTTTTCTGTATCCTGGCACCGTGGAGCAAAGTCACGTCTGTTTCACAAATAATCTTCGTCTAAGGCAGTTATGCACCTGCGAGTCTTCAAAAATTTATTCAGGGCATCTGAGGCCAAAGGCCCCTGGGCCTCTATGCCTCTGACTGACTGCAGGACTTCTTTCCCATAGCCTCCAGCCTGAAGCATTAGGACCCCTGCTTTCCGGGTAGATACATCTTCTTAGGAATACGCTCAGAAATTAAAGGAGCTAGAAGCCAAGAGAATCCCTACTAATGCAGAAGGAAGCCACCATCCTGAAACCTCTGAACTAAGAAAGGTCCTTAGGGATAATATAGCCCACCTCCCTTCTTTTACTGTGAAGAAATCGAAGTCTGGATGAGAGGTAGGGAGGGCTTGCTCGAGGACATGAGGCAATAATCAGACATCTAATTAGAAGACAACCCTTTTTATACTCACCTGAGCATCTCACATGTTCCTATAGCCCTGTCCTCAACACTGCAACCTCAGATCTTTCCCTTTCCAAAGAAGTCAGTTTGTAAGATTCCAGGCAGAGCCCTTCTAGCCATATAACATGCAGATATCTAATTTGAGATGTTGAAACTCTACAAGGAGGAAATTAACTTTTTAAGAATTATGCACATGTACACATATTGTATTAAGATGTAACTTAGTACAGCTGCTGTAGCTGCTATCACTGAGAACCAAAAGAAGGTGTTTTAAATATGAAGTGTATTATTGTCTCATGAAACAATCTGTAATAAGCAATTCAGGGTTAGTAAGGAGGCTCCAGAGTGCTTGTGGCCAAGGACCTTTCCATCTTGTTGTTCTTCCACACACAGGGTATTGCCCTTGTCCCTCTGGTCCAAGACAGCCCATCCTCATGCCGCCATTCCCCGCAGTGGGAGTGGAGGAAAAGGAAGAAATGTGGACAGGGTATCCCCGCCCTTTAAAGACATGACCCTGATGTTGCTCAAATCACTTTTGCTCACACCCGTGGAGCAGAACGTATTCACATGGACACACCTCACTGCAAGGGAGACCAGAAAGTCACCTTTATTCCAAGAAGCCATGTATGTAAGAAAAAGTTTTTTGCTATAGAAGAATAAAATTATGGATGTGGGAGACAACTAGTGGTCTTTTTCACATACTCTTGTATGTAAAAGAGTATGCAGCTGCTCATGGACCCATACCCACACATAAACACACGTGCTCAAATAGAAACACACACTTACATAGCAATCCATGCACATGAGACCCACACTCATGTATATGCACTCACATTCAAATATACACACACTGCAGTCCTTTGCACATTTGTATATCCATTTATACATTGATTCATAGGCATACACATACACCAATGTGATGGTGCCTCTAACACACACAGAGAGGAAGAGAGAGAGAGAGACCCTGCAAAACCTACAATTCTACTCTGCAATGTAATGGGGATCACATCCCAGTCTTCATATGTCTCCATTCATTGGAAATGCCCTGTGTTCTGTGTTTAGGACACATTCTTTTTTTTCACTATTAATATACTTAGAAGGGCATTTAGAACAAGATTAAAGCAGCACAACAGAATGTAAAACAAAATAATATATCATGGAGGTCCACATCCATAACCACTAAGGTAGCTGATACCTCACCCTGTCTTTTGGCAGTCTGTCCACTGCATATTTGGGCCTGCCCTGCTCTTCAGGGACATGTAATATACTAGCACCAACTAGCATAGAAGACCTCTAAGACTTCTAAAACCAACTACTATGGGAAAGGAGGCAGAATTAAAAGCAAGCCTAGGATAATGTGAAATATTCTGGGTCACTGCACATTGCCTGACATGTAATATCTGTTGGATGGATGGATGGATGGATGGATGGATGGATGGATGGATAAATGGATAGATGCATCAACAGATAGCATAGAACATTCTGCACTCCACCCCGACTTCACTTCTACCACTCAATCCCCTGGCACAGTACCAGGCACACAGTAGGTACTCAAACACTAGTTAAGCCAACTGGCTGGTTGATGGGATGGATGGATAAATAATTCATAACCTTTTCCATCCTTCTTGGAAAATGAGTGTTTGTCCCAAGCAGCATTTTGGATTAAGTAAAGCAAATTACAGGGGAGGAGAGGAACTAGCATTTATTGACAATTTGTATGTTCCAGGCTCAACAGTTACATGGACATGAGATTGAATTCTCAAAAGTCCATAAGTAGGCTCTTTTATTATCTTCCCCATCTTACAGTTTATGATGGTTAAATTAATGTGTCAACCTGACTGGAATAAGAGATGCCCAGGTGGCTGGTAAACATTACTTTTGGATGTGTCCGTGAGGGCGTTTCCAGTAGAGATTAGCATTTGGATCAATGGACTGAGTAAAGAAGACAGCTTTCCCCAAAGTGGGTGGGTATTATCCAATCTATTTACAGTCTAATAGAATAAAAAGAAGGAGGAGGTGTGAATTTGCTCTCTTCTTAAGCTGGGACATCTATCTTTTCCTGCCCTCAGACAACACAGCTCTTACTTATTGGATTTTGGGACTCAGACTGGGGCTTATACCATTGGCCTTCAAGCTGGGTCTGAAACCATAGCACTGGCTTTCTTACATCTCCAGCCTGCAGATAGTAGATTGTGGAATCTTCAGTTTCCATAATCATGTGAGACAGTCTTTCACAATAAACCTCTGTCTGTTTATATATATACCCTATTGGTTCCATTTCTATGGAGAACTCTGATTAATACACAGTTGATAAAACTGAGGCACAAAAAGATTAAGTGACTTGCCCAAGGTCACTTGCTCAAGCTAGTAAATGCAGAGCAGAGATTTGAACCAGGGCTGTCTGTCTCCATCCTGCAATGATGCAATACTATAGAATGCTTTTCCCAATTGCAATGGGATGTCGAAACCCAGTCTGTGTAACAGATGAGGGAGAGGCAGCTTTGGCTGTTTTGAAGTATGAGTCACTGAGATTCCTGGAAAAGTGTCACTTGAGAAGAGGCTTTTCAGGGCCAGTACAATGACTTACTAGTCCACTGTACCATCTGAATAGTAATGCCCGGACTTCAGAGCTCTGCTGTAACCCCATCATTCTCTGTTTCCAAAGACACCTCTATGGACCACTAGACTTCCATGAAGCATGACATGAAACAATGTGGAAAACCACTGCTCTACAGGCTACTCCAGGGCTCTTCCTGGCCCTGTGCTAAGCAGCCTTCCATCCTACTACAGCAGGGATGATATTACATTCCCCAAAAGCTTCTAACCAACAGGGGGAAAAGAAGTGGGTATGACACAATAAAAAGAATTCAAACAGAACTGGGCTTTGTTGCCTCACCATTTTGGGCTTCTGTTTCTTCAGATGTACAATGGGCATACTAATGCCCACTTCAGAGGAGTGATGTGAGGATGAAATGAAATGATGTATGTGGAGTGCTCTGTGTGTGGTGCACATAAAAAATACTCAATAGAAGTCAGATAGTGGCACCAGTAGTGGAGGAAGCATCAACATATCCTAGTTTTCTGGATCTAGATGTGGTAACTTCTTCTTTTCTTTGGCTCCTCTGGCAGCATAAAATGGTTTCAAAACGTAGATTTGAATTCGAATGCTATTTATTAGCTGTGTAACCCTGGGCAAGTCACTTAACCTCTCTAAGCTTCCATTTCCGCTTTCTTAAATGTGGAGAGTGTCTTCTAACTTATGTTGTGAGAATCAAATGAGATGAAAGATGAAACGTGCCACCCAAGGAAGCATACATAAGGATTCATCTTCCCTTCCTATCGCCCAGGCTTGGGAACTCAAAGTGAAAGCTGACAGCTTCAATTCACATGAAATCCACAAGTACTTTCCTTAGGATGCAGATTTTCCCAGCCAGTTCTCACTCCTGGGTTTATCATTCTCTCCTTCCCACAAGGCTCCAAGAAGTTGGCTTCAGTTTGTCTGCTGTGTGACAACTCTCTCCTTATTATTTATTTATCTCCAAACTACCAAGGAGAGAGAGTAGGCTGGCTCTTGCTTTAGGCAGACATCCTCAGAGATATAAATTGCTCCCTTAGCCAGCTGAGACAAAGAAAGATTTGAAGCCCTGGATGAATGGACTGCAAACTCCTGCCCCACACCCTTGGCCTAGGGGAAAGGGGGGACACCCATAGCTCCATCATCCAGCTGGCATCATGGAGAAATATGAGTCACTGAGATTCCTGGAAAAGTGTCACTTGAGAAGAGGCTTTTCAGGGCCAGTACGATGATTTACTAGTCCATTGTACCATCTGAATAGTAATGCCTGGATGTCCTCGCGACACCTCCGTCATCTTGTGAAAAGAATCTCTGAGCCAGGCAGCTGGGGCAGAATCCATAATGGCAGGAGGTAATTAACTGTCATATCTGCCTTTACTACTGCCAAAGGGGTTGGAGTCTCACGCTCCCTCCTTGGGTTTCCCATTCTGGAGTGTGTGTCTGTGTGTGTGTGTGTGTGTGTGTGTGTGTGTGTGTAGGAAGGATGGGAGATGGGGTGTGAAGCCCTGAGCTCAACACATTTCTTTTACACACAAGAGAAACAAACAATCATGGGTCATATTTTCTGACTGCTCACTAGATTGCCAAGCATTGCCCAAAAGGCCTTTGCAAGAACTAACCCTTATAATCCTCACAACAGCCCTATGAGATAGGTATTTTAACCCACCCATTTACAGATGTAGAAACTGAGGCACAAGAAGCCCCGGCACCCAGGGCACAGAGCTGAGAAGTGGCAGAACCTGCATTTGGACCATGAACATCTGGCTGTAGAGCTCATACTCTCAATGATTGTTCAATCTCACAGCTCAAGAGAATGACTTCCACCAGGCACAGTGGCTCACACCTATAATCCCAGCACTTTGGGAGGCCGAGGCGGGTGAATCACCTGAAGTTAGGCGTTCGAGACCAACCTGGCCAACATGGTGAAATCCCGTCTCTACTAAAAACACAAAAATTATCTGGGTGTGGTAGCGTGCACCTGTAATGCTAGCTATTTGGGAGGCTGAGGCAGGATAATCGCTTGAACCTGGGAGGTGGAGGTTGCAGTGAGCTGAGATTGTGCCAATGCACTCCAGCCTGGGTGACAGAGCAAGACTCCTTCTCAAAAGAAACAAACAAACAAACAAATCAAGAGAACGACTTCCAGGGTCAATCTGAAATCACCTTTGCAAAATTATGACAGTAAGAGAAAACTGACATAGTTGACTCCATCTTGCTTCTAACCACCAAACCATCCTTGGTCATTCCTGGGCATAGGCCAAGCCAACTTTGGAAGGAATTTAGTTTATAGCTAAACTTTGAAACAAGGATGATAATAGTATCCCCCCGCCAAACTAATCCTCTCTTTTTTCTGGGGCTGAAACTGTCTTTGTAAGACTAATGAAAGGCCACAAGATTAGGATCATGAGAGGACCATGAGCTCTGCTAAAATGTAGGCATGGTTTCTATGATCTCTGCAAGTCATGTGGCCCGAGGTCACAAAATGTGTGACTTTCTCAATTTATCTTATGGATAACATCACTATTGCAGAACCTAAGACTGGTTTTTTAAGATGTTTTTCAGACTGATCCCATACAGATTCATGACTCAACTGGTCCTGTAGTCCCACCCAGAGGCAGACTCAGCACATGAGGACCATTTTCCATACCCTTATGACTTCATCCCCAACCAATCAGTGGCACCCATTCCCTAGCACCCTGCCCATCAAACTGTCCATAAAAACTCTAACCTCCAGGCCTTCAAAAGGACTGATTTCAGTAATAACACCATCTTCCATCCATGTGGCTGGCCTCGTGTTAATAAAACTCTCTCTCTGCTACAATGGCACAGTTTCAGTGAATTGATTTTGGTTGTGCAGTGAGCAGAAGGAACCCATCAGGCAATTACACATCCATGGAGTCCAAGTTCCCTTAAGTACTAAGACCCTGTCTGGAAGGCAAACATGCATTTTTATGTGCCTGCTCCTTCAGCAAACATGCTCTAAGTACCTGTGATGTGCCTGGCGCTGGGCTGGGCACACATCTCATGCAGATGAATTGGATCAGGATCCTGTACAGAAAGAACAGTCGGAAGGACTAGACACATGCACGTAATCGTCATAACATAATAGTCATTTTGCACTGATTTACTTCATTGGCACCACCACCTTAGGAAGTAGGTGCAGTTATTAGCCCCATTCAACAAATGACAAAAGTGAGATACAAAACTTTATCAATTTGCTCAGGATTATAGTTAGCAAGTGGCAGAGGCAGAAATGGGAATAAGGCATGTAGCCACAGAGCCTCCCTTGGCTCCTGTCCCCCATCCACATAGGGCAGAATGTGGTAAGGCCATAAGGCTGTCCAAATAAAGTGCTCATGGTAGTTTACAAAGGGACCCAGGGAAGGCTTTCCAGATCCAATACTACTCATGGGGTCTTGAAGGACAGGGAGGATTTGGACAGAAGGGGAAGGAGGAGGACGAGCATTCAGACAGATGAAACCATGAATAAACAGATGAAGATGGAATACCTTGTGGGCTTAGTAGGCAGACAGGGTGCCGCCCAGCTTCACTGGCCAGTGGGGAGAGTCCTGGAAGAGAAGGTTGGTAAGAGAGGCGCAAGCACTAGGCTGAGACCATTAGACTGAGCTACCAGCAATTTGGGAGTCACTGGGGTCTTGGAGCAGAAGAGAGCCTGCTCAGATCGATGCTCTGGGGGTGGGGTGTAATGTGGGCAGAGGCACAGGAAGGGAGGGACTGAGGCCCCAGGAAGGGATGGAAAGGAAGGTGCAGGCTCTTGTTATAAAAGATTCTGTGAAATTTGAGGAAGACAAGGGATAAGGGAGGCGAGGAAGGGGATGAAACCCAAGACAAAGAAGATGAAAGAAGAATAAAGAAAAGACAAGAAGAAGGGAGAGGGAAAGGAAAGAAGAAAAACAAGGAAATGCCTCTTATCAGGGTGCCAAGTACATGCATTCTCAGTGTTCTCCCTAAGTATATGGCTCACGCAGCTGGGGACAGGTACACACTAGAGATGACATGGGGCATAAAAGTTGCAGTAGAGAAAGGGGCTCTGGAGGGCGAGGGTGAGGGAGAGGTAGTTAGATTGAGTCTCCTCCAGAAGGTAGAGATTAGGGCAAAGATTAGAAGGTGGTGAAAGAATGGGCCATGAGGGTGTCTAGGGCAAGAGTTTGCCAGGCAGAAGGAACAGTTCTTGCAAAGGCCCTGAGATGGGAGTGTAAATGGTACTTCAGCAGCAATGCCAGAGTGGCTGGAGAAGAGCAAGTGGAATGGGAGTGGTAGAAAATGTGGTCGTAGAGCTACTGGGAGTTGGGGGTGGGGGCGGGAACAGACTATGAAGGCTCTTATAAGCTGTTGTCAGGACTTCGGCATTTACTCTAAGTAAAACAATAAGCCTGCTTTCCTAACATGTCAGAAAACTGGGTATATTAGTCCATTTTCACACTGTTGATAAAGACATACCCGACACTGGGTAATTTATAAACAAAAAGAGGTTTAATGGACTCACGGTTCCACGTGGCTGGGGAGGCCTCACAATCATGGCAGAAGGTGAAAGGCATGTCTTACACAATGGCAGACAAGAGAGAATGAGAACCAAGCAAAAGGGGAAAAATCGTCAGATCTCGCGAGACTTATTCATGACCATGAGAACAGTACGGGGGAACCACCCCCACGATCCAATTATCTCCCACTGGGTCCCTCCCACAACATGTGAGAATTATGAAAGCTACAATTCAAGATGAGATTTGAGTGGGGACACAGCCAAACCATACCACTGGGCTGCACTGGGTCCCATTTCCCCCAGAGCAAAAGGTGCCGGGACCTCAGTATCAGCCATCTCCTTCCTTAGGCATTTGCTTTCCATTTTGCTTCAGTCCCCTCTATTCCCTATTACCTCCCATCCTGGCATGCTTCACTCACTTATGTTTCTTATATGGTCCTTGTAAACATTTAAGGTTGCAATTCCTGTTGTGCAGATTAATGCCTCTGGCATCCTTAGGAATGGACTTCCTTTGAATGAAAAGTTGGTTCTGGTTTGCAAAGAAAACAAGTGCATCATGGGGACCCCTGTTAGCCTGGACTGATGCTGGCTGGGTGCCAAGTGGTTAGAAGCAAATTGGGTCTGGTGTGGAAAGATCCATCATGACCCCCATCTTGTCAACCTGCCTCATACTTCAGAGACTCCTCCTACACTCTGTCTTTGCGAGAGCTCAGCACTGATGTGGGGCTTAATTAAAAGAACACCATATGCTGGCTTCCTTCACTGGGGATGAATGTGCTGGGCTGAGAAGCAGACATGGGATTCCCCGGGCTTCTCAGCAAGGCTATCAAGCTGTCATGTTGTCAGAGCTGGGGCTATGGGCATTTGGAACGTAATGTAGCTTAGGACAGAAAGGTCTTTGAAGCTGATGTATCTTCACATGGGGCAGCTTTGGTGTTGTCTTCATCAAGGAAACTGAGGCTCAGGGAGCAAAATTTATCACCCCAAGTGAACATAACTCTTAAGGAGCAGAGGAGGGACTGGAGCTCAAATCTGTGTCTCCACAGCATTTGTTCTTCTGCCTGACATCAAGCTGCAAAACCCAAAGACCTCCCATAGTGACAAGATTCCTCCCATCACCTCAGGGTCACATCGTGGCTGTGCCACAGCAGTTCATTGATTTGGATGCTTTTATGGTAATTCAGAATTCATGATATTTTGGCCAAAACTGAAGTTTATCTGCATGTCATAAAGAAAAAAATGGCCTAGCAAATGAGAGGTGAAAATAAGATTATCTTCTCTTCTGGACATATGCAAGGCATGCGCTCTTTGAAAAGCTCATGCATCTGAAATTGCATTCTTTTGAAGAAATGGTCCCCTAAGGCCGGACACAGTGGCTCACGCCTGTAATCCCAACACTTTGGGGGGGCCGAGCAGATGGATCACATGGGGTCAAGAGTTCCAGACCAGCCTGGCCAACATGGAGAAAGCCCATCTCTACTAAAAATACAAAAAATCAACTGGGTGTAGTGGTATATGCCTGTAATCCCAGCTACTTGGGGGGCTGAGGCATGAGAATCGCTTGAACTGAGGAGGCGGAGGTTGCAGTGAGCGAAGATCATGCCACTGCACTCCAGCCTGGGCGACAAAGCGAGACTCTGTCTCAAGAACAAAAACAAATGATCCTTAAAACCATTGACATAGGACTTAAGAGTGCTAGTTTTGGCAACGGATTAATTGTCCATTAGCTGATGACATTTGGAGCTGGAAGAACTGTCCCACTCTACCCCAGAGATGGTCCTACTCTGTCCACCTTGGAAGGATGGCAAAGCTGACTCCCAATTAGCCTTCATCTGCTGCCCTGGGAGAGAGCAGTTCCTCCCAGTCTGATTGAGGCCTTTAAAGGACTTTTGGGAATCAGAGCTTTCCCACATAATAGATTACTAGAGCTCTTTCTGAAGGAAAAAAAAAGGGGGGGGCGACAAATTACAAACAATTAATGAAGCAAGAGCAACATTTACAGTCAGATAAATTCTTTTCCTGAACCTCCCGATTACATGAGCCATTAACACTTCTGGGGTGGAGAAAGAAACCCCCAACGTGAGTACAGAAGGGAAGATGTTCGTTGGGGTCACCTGTGGCATTACACTCCCTGGCAAAGCCCCTTGAAATTCCACACACCACTCACGCCTGTAATCCCAGCACTTTGGGAGGCGGAGGTGGGCAGATCACTTGAGGTCAGGAGTTCAAGACCAGCCTGGCCATCATGGCAAAACCCTGTCTCTACCCCAAATACAAAAACTAGCCAGGCATGGTGGCGGGCACCTGTAATCCCAGCTACTCGGGAGGCTGAGGCATGAGATTCGCTTGAACCCGGGAGGCAGAGGTTGCAGTGAGCCGAGATTGCACCACTGCACTCCAGCCTGGGTGACAGAGCCAGATTCCATCTCAAAAAATTGAAAGAAAGAAAGAAAGAAAGAAAGAAAGAAAGAAGGAAGGAAGGAAGGAAGGAAGAAGGAAGGAAGGAAGGAAGAAGGAAGGAAGGAAGGAAGGAAAGAAAGAAAGAAATTTCACATACCAGCATTCCTAAGATAACAAACAAAAAAGCCAAATAAAAAGCTTCTGCTATTTCAGAATCACATAAGCCAATACAAGAAACCCAAGAAATCCTTGATGTTTTGCCTTCTTAAGAAGACCTACTGTTTTAATTCGAGTTAGCATATTAATTGCCCTTATGCAGCTGCGTGATGCTAAGTACAAATGAATGGGATTTACTCATTATAGAAGACCCAGCAGGAAAGTCTCTACTTAGCAACACTATGTTAATTTAAGTTTGGCTTTCTAAGGTCACAAAACTGCTTTGAATGAAAAGGTTTTTTTAGAGAAAGAGTTGTTTTCCCTTTTCGCCTTCACTCTTTGTAAGGAGATTCTGGGTAGAGAGTTTCTGACCCTTTCTCGGTTTCGTTTCTGGCTCCTCCTCTGATAGGGGAGAGCCTGTTTAATCACGATAGCAGATTATCATGTTAACAGCTTCTGCTAATGCATGGCACATCCTCATTGCCTGTTTCCCTCTTACTTGCATTTTCATTATCTGCATTTCAGCACTGCAGGTCCATTTCTCTTCTATTTGCATGCAGAAAGCACCCCTTCCCACCAGTCAGAACTCCTGTTTGTGTTTTCTTTTTATTATTATTATTATTATTATTATTATTATTATTATATTTTTTGAGATGGAGTCTAACCCTGTCACCCAGGCTGAAGTGCAGTGGCATGATCTTGGCTCACTGCAACCTCCACCTTCTGGGTTCAAACAATTCTCCTGCCTCAGCCTCCCGAGTAGCTGGGACTACAGGTGCACACCCCCACAGCCAGCTAATTTTTGTATATTTAATAGAGACGGGGTTTCACCATGTTGGTCAGGCTGGTCTTGAACTCCTGACCTTGTGATCTGCCCACCTTGACCTCCCAAAGTGCTGGGATTACAGCTGTGAGCGACCGCACCTAGCTCTGTGTTTTCTTGTGGTGGTCCCACCAACCTTTCACTAACAAACTAGCTCCCTTCTAGTTAGAAATTTAGGGAGAAAGGGATCCCAATTTGGGCTTGGATCTAAGTTGTATTCTCATTCCGGCTTTTTTCTGAGAGCCCTGGATTTGGGAGGTAGCAGGCTGCTCTTCTGTGTCATCGAAGCATTATTTTTCATTTGTCTAGTGATGGTTGTGTATAGCACCCACTGGACAGAGCTTAGAAGAGATAATGGGAGGTTGACACCTTGTAACTCTCCTGGAGCCTATAATTTAAAGACATTTCAAGAGAACATTTATTGTGATGAGTCTGGATTCTTTCCTGTGGAATGACTTGAATTCACTGTTGTCTAACTCTCCAATAATAACAGTTGATATCTTTAGGTCTCAACCCTCATTCTAATTTTTCACATGTATTACCTCATTTCCCTCTCACAACCATCCTAAAAGGCAATACTATTATTATCTTCCTTTTCCAAGTGAAGAAATTAAGTCTCGGAGAGGTCAAATAGCTTGCCCAAAGTCACACAGCTAGTAAAATATGAAAGTAGACACTGGTTATATCTGACTCCAGAGCTCTGAATCACTGCTTTACAATGGCCTATCAATAGCTCAGCAGTTTTAAATGGAGAAAAAGAGAGTGGGCTGGGAAAGTAGAAACTAAACTTGAAACTTGCTAACCTAATGACAGAGTTTCCTCCAGGACTTCTGGAGCATTGGCTGCAAACTAAAAGATGATAGCATCCCATCACAAGTCATTTTAGAAGCCAGTGTTTTTAAAAAATCAATAAAATTTGGTCAGGAGTAGTAGCTTACCTGTAATCCCAGCCCTATGGGAGACTGAGGCAGGAGGATCACTTGAGTCCCGGAGTTCGAGACAAGCCTGAGCAACACAGACCTTATCTCTACATAAAAATTAAAAATTAACCAGGTGTGGTGGCACACACCTGTGGTCCCAGCTACTTGAGAGAGTGTGGCGGTGTTACAGGAAAGGGGTCCCAGTCCAGACCCTAAGAGAGAGTTCTTGGATCTCATGCAAAAAAGAATCCAGGGCGAGTCCACAGTGCAAAGCAAAAACAAGTTTCTCAGGAAAATAAAAACAAAAAGAATGGCTACTCCACAGACAGAGCAGCCCCAGGGGCTGCGGGGTGCCCATTTTTGTGGTTATTTCTTGATGATATGATGAACAAGGGGTGAATTATTCATGCCTCCCCTTTTTAGACCATATAGGGTAACTTCCTAACATTACCATGGCATTTGTAAACTGTCATGCCCTGGTGGAAGTGCAGCAGTGAGGATGACTAGAGATCTTTCTCATCACCATCTCGGTTTTGGTGCACTTTGACCGGCTTCTTTACTGCAAGCTGTTTTATCAGCAGGGTCTTTAAGACCTGTATCTTGTGCGACCTCCTTTCTCATCCTGTGACTTAGAATGCCTTAACCTCTGGGAATGCAGCCCAGTAGGTTTCAGCCTCATTTTACCCAGCTCCTATTTAAGATGGAGTTGTTCTGTTTCTAATGCCTCTGATAGTGGGAGGATGCTGGGAGGCGGAGGCTGCAGTAAGCTATTGTTACCAGAAAAGGGTCCTGATCCAGATCCCAAGAGAGGGTTCTTGGATCTCCATAGGCAGAGCACCCTTGAGGGCTGCAGGTTGTCCATTTTTATGGTTATTTATCCATCACATGTTAAACAAGGGGTGGCTTATTCATGCCTCCCCTTTTTAGACCATGTAGGGTAACTTCCTGACATTGTGATGGTATTTGTAAACTGTCATGGAGCTGGTGGGAATGCAGGAGTGAGGATGACCAGAGGTCACTATTGTTGCCATCTTGGCCTTGGTGGGTTTTGGCCGGCTTCTTTATTGCAACCTGTTTAATCAGCAAGGTCTTTATGACCCGTATCTTGTGCCGACCTCCTATCGCATTCTGTGATTAAGAATGTCTTAACTTCCTGGGAATGATGCCCAGCAGGTCTTAGCCTGCACAATCATGGTGGAAGGCGAAGGGGAAGCAAGACACATTTTACATGGTAGCAGGCAAGAGCGCATGCGCAGGGGAACTCCCCTTTACAAAACCATCAGATCTCATGAGACTTACTATCACAAGAAGAGCATGGGAAAAACCCACCCTCATGATTCTAATTACCTCCCACCAGGTCCCTCCCATGACACATGGGGATTATTAAACGTCAATGTAAGATGTGGGTGGGGACACAGAGCCAAACCATACCAATGAATCTTTTTTTTAAACTCGCATTTTAAGTTCAAGGGTACATGTGTGGGTTTGTTACATAGGTAAACTTTGTGTCATGGGAATTTGTTGTACGGATTATTAGATCACTCAGGCATTAAGCCTAGCACCCATTAGTTATTTTTCCTGATCCTTCCCTCCTCCTACCCTCCACTTAAAAACATTATGTTAAGTATGGAGAAACCCCATCTTTACTAAAAATACAAAATTAGCCGGGCATGGTGGCGCATGCCTGCAATCCCGGCTACTCAGTAGACTGAGGCAGGAGAATTGCTTCAACCTGGGAGGCAGAGGTTGAGGTGAGCCAAGATCATGCCATTGTACTCCAGCCTGTGCAACAAGAGCGAAACTCTGCCCAAAAAAAAGGAAAAAAAAAAAAAGCCAGACAAACAGAAGAACATTACGTTGAGTAAAGGAAGCCCAGACACAAGACTACATATTATCTGGTTCCATTTATATGAACTTCTAGTAGAGGCAAAACTAAGCTAAGATGATAGAAATCAAGATCAGTGGTTTCTTGAGCAGGAGTGGAGGGTGACCCTGTTTGGATTCCGTCCTTCATCAAACAGTGTAAAAGATTGGTTAAACATGGAGATTCTGGAGCTAAGTGCCCAACTCAAATCCTGGCTTGATGGCATAGCAGATGGGTGAACTTGGGCAAGTCACTTAGCCTCTCTGAACCTCACATTTTCCCATCTGTATTAGTTCTACTTACTGTATAAGGTTGATGGGGAATTAAATGAGATAATACATGGTGTAGAGTTGAATAGTGTCCTCCACAGAAAAATTCATGTTTACCCAGAACCTCAGGATGTAAGCTTATTTGGAAATAGGGTCCTTGCAAATGTAATGGGACAAAACTCGAGATAAGAGTCTACTAAATTAGGGTGGGTCCTAAATCCAATGAAAGTGTCCTTATTGGAGACAGAAAAGAACACACAAAGAAAGAGAGAATGTGACAGCAGAGGCAGATATTGGGGTGATGTGTGTACAAGCCAAGAAATACCAAGGACTGCTGGCCACATCACAAGTGAGAAAAGATGGTGGGACAGTTTCTCCCTCAGAATCTCCGGGAGGGACAAACCTCATCAACACCTCAGAGTTGGATAAATTTCTTTTCTTTTCTTTTTTTTTTTTTTTTTTTGAGACAGAGTCTCACTCTGTCGCCTAGGATGGAGTGCAGTGGCACGATCTGAGCTCACTGCAACCTCCACCTCCTGGGTTCAAGTGATTCTCCTGCCTCAGCCTCCTGAGTGGCTAAGATTACAGGTGCCCACCACCATGCCTGACCAATTTTTGTATTTTTAGTAGAGATGGGGTTTCACCATGTTGGCCAGGCTGCTCTCAAACTCCTGACCTCGTGATCTGCCTACCTTGGCCTCCCAAAGTGCTGGGATAACAGGTGTGAGCCACCACACCCAACCAAATTTCTATTGTCTGAATCTATGCAGTTTGTGGCAGTTTGTTAGGGAAACTCTAGGATACAAAAAAGGGTCCATGGGTGATAAACGGATTTTTTTATTAGTAAAATTAGTAACCTGGTATTAAAGAGCAGCAGCCCACCTCTGTATTCCTGTGGATACCATGATCTAGCTAGATGCTTGTATCCAATCTGTTCAGGCCATCATATCAAAGAATCATGGGCTGGGTAGCTTAAACAACAGAAATTTATTTCCTTACAGTTTGGAAGGCTGCAAGTCCAAGATCAAGGTGACAGCACAGTTCTTCTTCTCAGACCTCTTTCCTTGACTTGAAAATAGCCATCTTCTCCCTCTATCTTCCCATTGTCTTTCCTCTGTACATGTCTGTCTCCAAATGTTCTCTTCTTATAAGAACACCCATCCTTATAAGGGTTGGGGCCCACCACCCCAGTAGTCCCATTTTATCTTAATTACCTCTTTAAAGACCATCTTTAAACATAGTCACATTCTGAGAACCAGGGGTTTGGACTTCAACATATGAATTTTGGAGAGACACAGCTCAGGCTGTAACAGTGCTGATAAATGCTTTCTGTGCTGAAACATCAGCACATTGAGCCTACAGCTTGCAATGATGATTTAATAATATTGAACAAGGATTTACTGAGCTTGCTGCAGCAACCATGGAAATGTCCTGGTCAGATCTATCTATGACTGCATTCATGCTGGGTCATGCTTCTGCTGGGCTGTTCCTTGCCAACGACTGAGGACTGGGAGAAGGGAGGGTGAAGGGCATCCTGGATCAGAGCCATTCCTGCAGCTACAGGATTTCTCTTAATGGACAGTGTCTGCTCTGGGTGTCTCCATTAGTCTGGTAGAGACTCCAGAGTTGCACTATGATCTGAGGCTCTTCTTATCCAATCCATCCTTCCCTCTCTTCTTTCACAGGTGTCAGACCTGATCACAGTTGAAATCTCTCCCTGATCACTTTTATTCTCTCCTCTTTATTCTTCACAGGCATTTCCTAAAATAAACCTTTCATATCTCATCTTATTTTAGGTTGCTATCACAGAGTACCTTACCCTGGGGGGCTTAAACAACCTACATTTATTTCTCACAGTTCTGAAGGCTTCCAGCCTCTTCCTGGTTGAACCCTTATGTGAAAGAAAGAGGATGAGTGAGCTCTTTGAAATCCCTTTTAAAAGAGCACTGGCTGGGTGCAGTGGCTCACGCTTGTAATCCCAACACTTTGGGAGGCTAACGTGGGCGGATCTCAAGGTCAGGAGATCGAGACCATCCTGGCTAACATGGTGAAACCCCCTTTCTACTAAAAATACAAAAAATTAGCCAGGCATGGTGGCAGGCGCCTTTAGTCCCAGCTACTTGAGAGGCTGAGACAGGAGAATGGCCTGAACCCAGGAGGTGGAGCTTGCAGTGAGCCTAGATCACACCACTGCACTCCAGCATGGGTGACAGAGCAAGACTCTGTCTCAAAAAAAAAAAAAAAAAAAAAAAAAGCACTAATCCCATCCATTCATAAGGGTTCCATTTTTATGACCTAATTACCTCCCCAAAACCCCACTTCCTAGATAGAGGTTAGGGTTTTAACACATGAATTTTGCAGGGACGTAAACATTCGGTCCATAATACACCTCTTATCCCAGCTCAGCATCTACTTCTCAGAAGACCTGAACTAACACACATGCCATGTTGAGAATTTAGGAGTGAGACAAAAAATTAGCCTAAAAGCCTGGAATTCACCAAAACCGCCATAGAGCATAAAGCCTTTTGGTGCAAAGTTTAAAGCCAGGTACTTTCTTTTCCATCTTACCATAATGCACACTGGATAGGTACAAATGCTACCATGATATCGTGTGTTTTACATAAATATATTTAGAAGTTGGAACTCAAATCTAGGTCTCTTTTTACCAAAGATAGTGCTTTTCCCCACTATGTTCTTAGGGGTTTGAAACTCAAATGCCTCTGACATTGGACAGGTAACAGAAAGGTGTGAACCAGGTCAGGCATAAGGTTAAAAGAATGATGGAGCTTGCAAGGAAATAGAAAGAACATACATTCAAATTTAAGTTTTTTAACTAGCCAAAGAAAACACATCTGTGGACAGTGCTCGACCAGCTAAGCTACCTGCTGAGAAGTCTGCAACTCCTGCTTTTCTTCTTTATCACTAATTTTGGTTATCATCATTGTCTTCCTGCCTCCCTTACTTGGAAATCTTTTCTGATACCTGCATGGTGAACTACTACCCATCCTTCAAATCCTTAGACAAATGTTACCTATTCACACCTTTCTGCCACTTCTCAAGCAGACTCAGACTCTCCTTTCTCTCTGTTCCCATAACACTTTGTATCTTTCTCTTTTCCAGCAATGAGTGAATTTGTTTGCAGTCCTGTCTCCCTGCTGGATGATAAGCTCCCCAAGGTCAGAGAGTTTTACTCCCTATTCCTCACTTGCATTTGAGGATAGAACACTGCTATTTATTGAGTGTCTGCTCTGTATCAGGCATTGCAGTAAGCACTTAATCTTCACAGTTCCTCGGGCAAGGCAATTCTCCTACCCCATTTTACAGATAGGGATTCTGAATTCCAAGAAGGTAAAGTCCCTTGCCCAAGGTCCTACAACTAGCAAAACTTTGGCAGAAGTAGAATTCAAACTCAGATTCCCCTGTCACCAAAACTCCAACCCAATCTCCCATGCTATACTCCTTCCTAGTTAGCCAGAGGGGCCCTCTGCCCACAGATGGCTAAGGGTACAGAGGAAGAGCCACAGGAACCATTCCTGTCCTTCCTGTGCATTAAGGGGGCTGGACTAACTGACATTTAGCTTTTTTCTTACACTGACGTTTTATTCTAGGAGGTTTGTTATCTCTCCTTTTGACACCGCCTGAACTATTTGAGACAAGTCCCTGCTTAAAAAATAATGATAAAACTGCCTGTCGGTGGAAATAAGCCTCACACACTATCTCACTAATAGAAGCAGGAGAATTTCTGAAATACCTCTGCAACTTCGTTAGGCATGCAAGATTAAGCTCGAATTCATCTCGGCTCAGTCATACGCGCTCTGAAACTGAATTCTGAAGGATGGAATTTGCAGCTGCTCAGTTCATTCAAGATGAAGACAAGGGAGACCTGGGCAAACATGCAGAAAACTGCTCATTGGAAGAGAGGGACTTCTAACTGCCGATAGCCTGGTGGACGCTGGCCAATTTGGACACGTCGCATAAGGCGTAGATGTGCAGATCCTGGATTCAGAATCTCCAGGTTCAAACAGAGCTTCACCACTTGCTAGATGAGTGGCCTTGAGCAAGTTTCTTAATTTCTTCATCTATAAATTCTTCATCTATAAAATGGGGTAATTTCTTCATCTATAAAATGGGGTAAATAATAGAACTCATACCACTAGCTGTTGTGGCAAATAAGTGAACTATTGCACATCATTAGTGCAGTCCATGATATATAAGAAATGTTTAATACTGTGAGTCACAATAATCATGTATGGTCTTTCTAAGAGTGTGCAGAATGGTCTACTGCTCCTAGGAGAAAGGCCAAACTCAGAGTCATGCTTGCAAGGCCCTGCACACCTGGCCTCCGACTATCCCTCAAGCCTCATGTCTTGCTTCTTGGCTTCATTTCACTGTCATCCCTGCTCAACGACTTGCAGTAGTCCGGATGGTCCCCACTTTCTCTTCCCTTCCCTGCCACTGCTGTCACATATAAACTCCTACTCACCTGATATGGTTTCACTCTGTGTCCACACCCAAATCTCATCTCAAATTTTAATCCCCAAGTGTCAAGGGAGGGACCTGCAATCTCCACGTGTTGAGGAATGGAAGTGATTGGATTATGGGGGTGGTTTTCCCCATGCTGTTCTTGGGATAGTGAGTGAATTCTCATGAGATCTGTTGGTTTCATAAACAGTAGTTTTTTTCCTACGTGCTCACACTCTCTCCTGCTGGCTTGTGAAGAAGGTGCCTGCTTCCCCTTCCACCATGATTGTAAATTTCCTGAGGCTTCCCCAGCCATGTGGAACTGTGAGTCAATTAAACCTCCTTTGTTTATAAGTTACCCAGTCTTGGGTAATATCTTTATAGCAGCGTGAGAACAGACTAATACATCACCCTTCAGAGATCACGTCCTCTAGACACCTCCTCCTACCTCCCCACCAGGCAGGAAGGTTGCATTAGAGGTTGCAGGAGGGTTCCTCACACAGCATGAGGCTTGGTTCTGCTGGGGTGCAGGAGTGGGGATTGCTCCAAGGAAACTGTCCTTCAATTCACCTTGCCCTACTGTAAACACACAAGAATGTGCTGGGTGTCAGCTGGCACTTGCCTTTGGTAGAAAGTCAAACAAAGGGGCAGCATCTCTCAAACCATCAGGAGGGGCCAGGATGCCCATGATGATAGCCACAGGAAGCTTCTCTGAGGATCAGATGAGATCCTCTCTCCTCTCAGGGAGTATTATCAGTAGCTGAGTAAGCACTTAATCTTCATGAGGACTTGGAAGCCTCCATCCTACAAGGTTTTCTCTTGTCCAGTAAGTTCTTGTTTCTTTTGCCTGTGACTTCTGGCACTCTTTCCTCCAATCACGTTGTCATCATCCTCAATAGCACCACATCACCCCAAAAGGCACCCACAAAAGTGCTTGTCTTCCAAGATCCCACAAAATCCTGCATTTCTCCTCTTCTGGTCCTTTTCATACTGTATATGGTTAGGGTTTAAGAGTGTGGATTCAAGAACCAGACTGCTAGAGTTCCGGTCCAAGAGCATCTATTTCCTAGCTGTGTGACCTCAGGTAAGTTACTTAACCTCTCTGTGCTTCAGTTTCTTTGTAAACTAAATAAGACTAGTACCTTTCTCATGGGGTGTTGTAAGGGCTAGATGAATCAAAACATATAAAACTCTTGGAATAGTACCTGGCACACAGAACTTGCTCAATAAACATTAGCAATAATCAGTACTACTACTCATCTGTATCTCCCTCCTCACCCCTCACTGGGTTGTACGGTCTAAGAAATTAGTGGCTATCTGCATTGTTTATCCTTTGCCACTAGCACAGGATCTAATACAAAGCAGATATTCATTTGTGGAGGGAAAGAAAAGATAGAGAGAAGAAGAAAGGAAAGGATGGAAGAAAGAGGAGGGAAGGGAAGGAAGGAGAGAGAAGGTGAGAAAGGGAAGGGAGAGGAGACGAAAGATGGGGAGGGGAGGAGAGAAGAGGGGAGGAAAGGGAAGGGGAAAAATCTTGAAGGTTGTTCACTTGTAACCCCACTAATATGGTAAATAGAGAAATGTACCTAGAATTGAAGAAAACCAGATAAATTTCCACCCAAGTGGAATTGATCACTCTGTCTTAGCTTCTCCAAATCATGTAACTATCCTGAACCATTAAATACATCAGAATTTTTTTTTTTTTTTTGAGACGGAGTCTCACTGTCACCCAGGCTGGTGTGCAGTGGCGCAATCTTGGTTCACTGCAACCTCTGCCTCCCAGGTTCCAGCAATTATCCTGCCTCAGCCTCCTGAGTAGCTGGGATTACAGGTGTGTGCCACCAGGCATAGCTAAATTTTTTTGTATTTTTAGTAGAGACAGAGTTTCACCATGTTAGCCAAGCTGGTATCGAACTCCTGACCTCAGGTGATCCACCCATCTTGTCCTCTCAAAGTGCTGGGATTACAGGCCTGAGCCACCAGGCCCAGCCCAGAATTTTGTATAGTGAGTTTATTATTTGTTAGTTTGGGGAGGCAGGATTAGGAGACATTAGCAGCTACTTGAAAAATGGATTGAATGGACCAGGCACAGTGGATCGTGCCTGTAATCCCAGCATTTTAGGAGGCTGGGGCAGGCAGATTGCTTGAGGCCAGGAGTTTGAGACCAGCCTGACTAACATGGTGAAACCCCATCTCTACCAAAACACAAAAAAATAGCCAGGCATGGTGGCGCACGCCTGTAATCCCAGCTACCTGAGAGGCTGAAGCAAGAGAATGGCTTGAACCCAAGAGGTAGAGGTTGCACTCAGCCGAGATCGTGCCACTGCACTCCTGCCTGGACCACAGAGCAAGGCTCTGTCTCAAAAACAAAAACAAACAAACAAAAATGCATTGAATGGCATAAATGGCTTTCTACATTGGACCAGGATCCAGCTGGTCCCTCAGAGATTCCCCCGTCTGGATACATCTCACTCCCAGCCAGTGCTCATGAAGGTCTGGGTAAAGCCAGTAATTACCTGAGTGCTTATCCTGCAGTTCCACATACAAGCCTCAGCTCTGCAAATTGAATCCTCAATTTTGCCAGCACACTCACAATGGATCCGTTTTCAGTTGCAGATTCACATTACCCAAGTTCTCAAGATTAATGTTTAAAACCAAAAAGTTAATTGAATTGTTTTCAATGCAAAATCATTATCACACAGATTGGATTTCTCTAACTCCATGTGACCAGTATTTTCTCTCCCTGTCAACAGCCAAGTAATATTCAAAGGTCATCTGATGATTAGATACTCTGAGCTAGAGGAGTTAGATGCATCAAATGTTCAGCAGCATCAAGATAAGATGGACCGATGCATTCATCTCATAGTAACAGATGGTCCTGCTTCGTATTTTTTAAACTTTGGTCATTCAGGTGCCACCTACATGACTGTTTGCTGTATTCACTGCTACTATTATTTACTATCTCATTAAGGGGCTCCTGGACCAGTCCTTTGTGGGGAGGGGCTTAAAGCCCCCAAACAAATACATCTTTATATGGATACTTTTTTTTTTTTTCCTTTGTAGCCAGATACTTCCTAATACAGTTGAAGCCTGTAGGTCTCCCTTAAACGTAAAATTGTCTTTGCAACTTTTAAAAAATCATATGGCAATTAAGAGAAATACAAATTATTTGTTAAAATGTAAGAAAGCGCTTGCATTTCAGAATGATAAAATTTTAAGGATCAGTGTTTTTATGTGCCTGGGAAGCCTCTCTCTGGAAACCTCGGCCACCACTAAAGTTTGGGTTATGCTCAGATGTGGCCAACACTCCAGGTTAGCCGGACATAATAAGATGCCCACTTAGTCCACGTCACTGCTATTGCTGTGCTGAGGCACACTGATAGAAATGCTGACCTTCAACCCTGGATACGCATAACACAAGTTTCCTTAGGGGTTGTAGGAACTGTTGGTCTGAAGGTCAAAAAATCATAGCTTTTTACTCCAGGACCTTCCTCTTTCTTCCTCCCTGGGTTTAGGGAAAGTAGGGCATCATCAAATTTCACATCGATTTAATTGAACCTTGCATATCTGTATTCCCCATGCAAAGCGCCATTCATTTGATGAGAAAGTAAGTTGTTTATATCTCCTTCCTGGTATTAGCAAGTTACCCCTTAGTCAAATGGATGCATTTGCATAGCTTTAAAAAGGCCAGCTCTCTTGTATATTACTTAAATATTTAAAATACTGAATTTTTAAAATAAAGCTTTACATTTCTACTCTAATTATTTTGCAGCTATAAATAAGTGAAAAATCTACATCATTTGTCAGAAATAAAAGGAAAAATAAATGCAAATAAAATAAGACAACACCATTAAAATCTAATGAGATACTGTGGTTTGCTAAAGGTATTACAACTGAAATTTACTCTCTCGTTGTGAAAAGTTATCTAGTGTTAGAGAAGTGTTAAAGATGTAGAATCATCAGACTGAGACTTCTTATTGACATAATCAGAGAGGTTAAAAAAAGAATTTCGTGTGAGAAATTAAATTCGGCTAATGGGAAAATGAGACCCAATGTTTTTTGATACTGTTTTATTGTGCCTCATAAAATCATCTCACATATCATCAGTAAACATGTTCCAACCTTCAGGAACATTTATTGTGCCAATGGAAACAAAATACTCAAACAGCATTGGCTGTAAATTTCTGAATCCAACTCCATATTAGTGATGGTCTTGCCAATACAAAATCCACTGGTCACTTCAATGTGATAAAGGTCATATATAAAAAACCAATGGGCAACAGCACACTTAATAGTGAAAGACTGAAAGCTTTTCCCCTAAGGTTAGAAACAGACAAGGATGCCAGATTTCACCATTTTTATTCAACATAGTATTGGAAGTTCTAGCCAGAGCAATTAGGAAAGCAAAATAAAAGGCGTCCAAATTGGAAAAGAAGAAGTAACTGTTCACATATAACATGATCTCGTATGTAGAAAACCCTAAATATTCCACACACAAAAATTGAAGCTAATAAATAAATTCAGCAAAGTTGTGAGATATCCAATCAAAACATGGAAATCAGTTTGCATCTCTATACACTAGCAATGAACAATCTAAAAATGAAATTAAGAAAGCAGTTCCACTTAAAATAGCATCAAAAAAGAATAAATGTTTAGGAATAAACTTAACCAAAGAGTAGAGAGACTTCTATGCTGAAAATTACAAAACACTGCTAAAAGAAATTAAAGAAGACATAAATAAGTGCAAAGAAATCCTATGTTCATGGATTGGAAGAGTTAAATATTGTTAAGGTGACAATACTACCCAAAGCAATCTACAGATTCAATGCAATCCTTCCAAAAATCCTAGAAGTATTTTTCGGGGGAGGGAATAAACATTCAAAATTTATTTTCCAACAGACAGACAGCATCAGCAGGTACAACTATAGGGGTTTCTCTGTAGATCATATATTCACAAGGGCATTATTAGCTCAATAGTGAGAATACCTTGGTGTGTTCTCTGTAACAGTATCCACTTTCACAGCATAAATAGGTACTATCACTGTGCTCATTTACAATTCCAGAAGGAAAGTAAACTTGGCAAAAAAAAAAAAAAGAAAAAAGAAAAAGTGGTGAGGAATCCTCAAGTCAGGTGCAATAACTGACAGACAAGATTTTGGCCAACAGTCTTGGATCCACACTTCAATCAGGGCCTTCCACAGAAAGGGAAAAGACTTCCCTCCCAGGGGTTAGAATCTATCATTCTCCTTTCTCATTAAATCATTAGAGCAATGTTTCTTTGCTTTGATTTGCTTTGTTTTGTTTTGTTTTGTTTCGTGGAGACAGAGTCTCACTCTGCTGCCCAGGCTGGAGTGCAGTGGTGCAATCATGGCTCACTGCAGCCTCGACTTCCCAGGCTCTAGTGATCCTTCCACCTCAGCCTCCTGAGTCGCTGGGGCCATAGATGCACACCACTCCCACCTAATTTTTTATTATTTGTAGAAACAAGGTCTCACCATGATGCCCAGGCTGGTCTTGAACTCCTGGGCTCAAGTGATCCTCCCGCTTCGGTCTCCCAAAGCACTGGGATTACATATGTGAGCCACCACACCCAGTCTACAGCAATGTTTCATTTGCTCAATATTGTTACATGTACAAAAGATTACAAAAAAAAGGAGTCACAAAAACATCTTGAACGTCCAATTTTTCCCACCAAAACATCAACTTTTGGGTTTATGACAGGGCCTGGGAATTCTTCAGCGTTCTTAAAATAGGAAAACAAACACTATGGCTACAAAAAAATGAAAAATAAATGAGGTAGATAAATTAAAGTTTTCACACCCAGGACTTGTCTGTCCCAACTTTGTAGCCTTCATGAAATATTCAAGGAAAAAAATCTTCATAATTACTTGGCGTAAGTCACACCAAGGAAATTAAACAAAAAAATTAGTATGTGAGTTTGTAATAGAAAATGCCCTTCTGTAAGTTTCTTCTTAAGAATGAAAACCTAGTTCTCCAATAGAGTAGCCACTGGCAAGCTAAATTAAGTCAGCTGAGCTTCCCCCACTCAAGTGCCCACCTCTTCTGAGGTTCAGGAAGACAAAGGCATCTGAGAGATGTGGACAGGACACGGGCACTCTCAGGCCAACTGAGCTGTATCTAAATAAGCAGCAACACAGACATTGACTCCTTAAGGACTAATATAAGTCGATATGAGGGCATCCCACTTAAGGTTGTAAGGCTGAAGCAATTTTATAATTCCACAGCCTTAGGTTTTTCTGTTGTTTTTTAAGTACATTCAAACAAACAAACAAACAGATGGAGACAGGGTTGCGGACATATAAAACAGGTACCTAAATAGATGAAGGGCGTTGTCCTTTTACCCACATCAGTTACTATGGAGTATCCAGTACCCCTCTTTTCAACAGGCTAAGTAGTTAGTCGTCTTTTCCACTGTGGTTCAGTAAGGTCCAACAGTTCTACCCTGAAATAGATAACAGTCTTTGGAAAAAGTCACTCTAGGTTGTACAAAGATTCTATGTATACAGTTTGTCACAAGCAACAAAGCTACTTTGCAAGACCCACTTCTTTCCAAAATTTAAAAAAGAATTTTAGTCTGTACTTGTTTGGGTGTGATTTTTTTTTTGTTCACTTTTTGCAAAGCAGCACAGCAATAATCATGATTGTAGGACTTGCCTGAGATTGTGGTCATAACCCTTGTAAACATCATTTGCATACCAGTAAGAAAAAGAAAACAGGAGGAGATGAGTTCTTTTTTTTTTTTTTTTTTTCCTTTTCTTTTTAAGACGGAGTCTCGCTCTATCACCAGGGTGGAGTGCAGTGGCAAGATCTCGGCTCACTGCAGCATCCATCTCCCGGGTTCAAATGATTCTCCTGCCTCAGCCTCCCAAGTAGCTGGTATTACAGGCACTCACCACCATACCCAGCTAATTTTTGTATTTTTAGTAGAGACAGCATTTCACCATGTTGGCCAGGATGGTCTTGATCTCTTGACCTTGTGATCTGCCTGCCTCAGTCTCCCAAAGTGCTGCAATTATAGGCTTGAGCCACCGCATCTGGCTAGGAGATGAGTTCTTATTAAAAAGAGCAGATTCTAGAGATTTCAATCTGTTTGCATTTCTCTTTCCATGCAAGTTCTCCTTGAGTTTGGCTGACCACAATCTCGTCTTCTTCCAGGAAGTGAGGAAACTGGTGTTTGGGAATGCTCCCAGTAGCATCTGTTTTTGCCATATCTGCACTGACACCCAAATGGAAGCCATCCACATTGGAGACAGTGGCGTTATTTATATTGAAGTTGATTCCCAAGAAAACCAGGAGGGTAGGAACACTGCCACTCTGGATCAGAGATCTCATTGGTCTTCATGGCTATACCACCATTGAGTGTGCTGGTGTCCTGGTTCCACATAACAGGACCCAAGTTCACTGAAGTGGACAGGATTTCCCTGGGAAATATTTGAGACTCTTTCCATCTGTACCTAACAGAGCTATGGTGTTCTTTTTTTTTTTTTTTTTTTTTTTGAGACGGAGTCTCGCTCTGTCGCCCAAGCTGGAGTGCAGTGGCCGGATCTCAGCTCACTGCAAGCTCCGCCTCCCGGGTTCACGCCATTCTCCTGCCTCAGCCTCCCGAGTAGCTGGGACTACAGGCTCCCGCCACCTCGCCCGGCTAGTTTTTTGTACTTTTTAGTAGAGAAGGGGTTTCACCATGTTAGCCAGGATGGTCTCGATCTCCTGACCTTGTGATCCGCCCGCCTCGGCCTCCCAAAGTGCTGGGATTACAGGCTTGAGCCACCGCGCCCGGCCAGCTATGGTGTTCTTAATAGCCAGCTTCTTACCATGGCGTGCTGAGTCATATAGTGGACCTTCCAGTTGCATTTGGTGGTAAAAGCTCATCCACAAATGTTGCATGCAAAAGGTTTCTCTCCAGTGTGAGTCTGCTCATGAATCTGAAGAAGGCTAATGGGTGAGAAGTTCTTCCCACACCACGTGCAGCTGTGTTGCTTGGCCTGTTGGCATGGTTAGGCCGCTGACAAAGGGGTCATCCCCAGGGACAATGTGGAGGGTTCAACAAATGTGCCAGGGACTTCAACTTTGACATAGATTGGCTGAGCTTGGATAAACATGAAGGGAGATGGCTCCAACCTTCTATCTTAATCAGGCTGTTTTCAGAGCTTTCTGCTTTGTCTCTGGCATCAGGACACTGACTGATCCTTCCCACTTGGCCATTGGCTGGGGAGAGTACCTGGAAGGCTGTGGTTTCCATGATGTCTGGACTTCAGCTCTGATACTCCCTGTCTCCCATCGGTGAGGACCAGTCATTGGTCAAGCTGTTTCTCTTCATGGAACTGTTTTCTCTGCTGCTCTGGTGCTGCAGGCCAAAAGGGGCAGGACCCACGTTTCCCAGGGCATCTGAAGAAGCCATCATGGTGAACCCTAGTGTAGGTGATGCCTACTGCATGCTGGGAGGAGGCACAGGGACCTTTGAGGAGCTACTAGAGGCCTCCTGGGAGCTGACTTCATCTACACTGGTGCTTTCAAAAACATCATTATGGCACATGGCACTGGTGCTGCCATTCTCCTCTGCCGTCATTGGTTCAGGACCCATAAAGTCACAGGAATTCTCTGGCAGGGGAAGGTTGGGAATCTGAGTGTCCATGTCCATCTGAATACGCTGCTACAACATCACAGCACTGGTGAACTTCTTCTGATAGAAAAGGCACAGATGATGCGCCTTTATGGATGTGTTGGGTTGGTGAACCCCAGTGTATCTTAAGGGATGCCTTTGGTAAAAAAGCTCAGCCACAGATCTTACACTGGGATGGTGTCTCCGGAGTGTGGATGCAGCAATGCATTTAGAGGGAGCTTTAGCAGATCTTACACTGGAATGGTGTCTCCGGAGTGTGGATGCAGCAATGCATTTAGAGGGAGCTTTAGCAGCTTAATACTTGGTGGCAAATGAGGTATTTGTTGAGGTCAGTGGTGGTCATGTCGATGTACTCCACCAGCTGCTGCAATTTCAGAGTCTCTGATCCTGGTTCAGGGGTCCCACTTTCTTGGAAGCCACCAACCCTTGAGGAATTATGGTTTGGCCCCATGCCAGGAAGTGTGGGCTACAGGTCACTGGGCAATGGGTCACCTGTGAGGTCCTTGGGGTTAGGCCCCAAAGAGAGCTTTTGAAGTAGCCCCACAGAGGGGATTACAAGAACAGGTTTTGTGCCTAAAGAGAGACTCAGTTCATCTATTGATATACAAAGAATGCATAGGGGATGTGATTGCCTACCACCGTTTTGTCCTAGAGCTCAGCAAACAGCTGAGGGTTTGCCTTCACCTGAGGATGTTGGTGAACGTGCATCTTGAGGATGCCCTTGGTGGTGAAGCAGTTATCACAGACAGAGCACACAAAGGGTCTCTATTCCCATGTGAAAGTGGAGGTGGATCTGCAAGGAGCGATCAATCTCAAAAAACCCTACAATACTTACACTTGTCCTTGTAGAGGATCACCTCGTCTTCGGGTTTGACATCCACTGAGGTTCAGTGGCTTCCCCTTCCCTTTCTTGGATGGGTCTAATGTCCCAGTGGAGAAAGGACTTTGGAAGTGCACGAAGCCCGGGGCCTTAAGAAGCAAAGCACTCAAGAGGTGGAACATTACATTTGAAGCATCCTGGTCCTATCCAGCTTCACAGCAAAGGGCATCAGCCCTGGGGATGGAGAACTGGTGGTGAAAAGGATGTTGGTGTGAGTTAGTATGGCTTGTTTCAAGGTGTCCAGAGACAGACCTTGGCTTCCAGCTTTCAGGCTGAGCAAAGCCACAGCTGCAGAAACCTGCTGGGACAGGTGACTGCACAAGGTCTTCAGGGTGTTGGCCCCTTCCCCATCTGAGTGCAAGGCGTGCAAGGCCCACTTATCCACCTGGATGTGGATCTGATTGGTGAGCCGAATCTACCATAGCTGCTGTGGCACAGGATCTTCTCAAGGACGCACGGGATGCTGTCGATACTGGGCACAGAGGCTGGCAGTGCATCTTAGCTCCACTGATTTATTACCACTTTGGTGCCCAGTAGTGCCTGCAGGCTCACATAGTATTGGCCACTTTGCCTTTGAGTAAATAGCTTATCTCCTGGGGTGTGGGTGGCAGGCCATCTCTGGTTTTTAGGTACACCACAAACTCCACACCCAGCTCCTTCTTCATGTTCCCTACAGCCACCATTCTCCCTGTGACCATCCTTACTGTTTGAACAAAGTGGCTGGTGGCTCAGCACAGCTCCAGAGAAGTCTCCTGAAGGCACTGGCCCCTCGCTATCATTCATGATGACAACACAACTGGTGGATTTTTAGTGTAATTTTTCTTATGTTCTAAGAACTCAAAGATGCTAAAGAACTCTGCACAACATTTCTCGCATTTGTGTGTTTCCTCCCAACGTAGCCACTTTATCGTGATTCCCTGGGTGGTTCGCTGGAGCACCTAAAGTTTGGATGTCTGGCCTCCAGAACGGTGAGAGAATAAATTTCTGTTGTTTTAAGCCATCGCATTTGTGGTTGTTTGTTACAGCAGCCCTGGCTCCCAGGCCACCAGTGCCACTGGGGCCACATCTGCAAATGCTAGGGTCAGCTGCTGTGGCTGCTGCTCACCCTGGTCCTCCTCCTAGTTGATGTGCTGGGGTTGTGCCAGCTTGTGCCTCGATGTGGTGTGAGCATCAGTGTTCCCAGATACCCGCAGTTATTTGCCCTCTCCCTAATAGTGCTTTTTTGAAGACATGGAAAAACCCATCTTTAAACTCTTATGGACTCTCAAAGGACTCTGAATAATCAAAATAATTTTGAAAAAGAAAAAGGAACAAAATTTGGAGGATGCACCGTTCCTGACTTCAAAACTTACTACAAAGCTACGGTAATCAGAACAGTTTGGTACTAGAATGAGAACTGACATATAGACCAATGGATGGAAGGGTCCAGAAATAAATCATCATATATATGGTCAGTTAACTATTAAAAAGAGAGCTTAGACCATTCAGTGGAGAAATGATGATGCTTTCAACAAATGATGCTGGGAAAACCGGATATCTACACGTAAAAGAATGAAGGTGGGCCCTTATGCCAGATCATATACAAAAAGGATATAAAACCTCATAATGAATCAAAGACCTAAATGGAAGAGCCAAAACTATAAAACTCCTAAAAGAAAACATTGGGGAAAATCTTTATGACATTAGATTGGGTAATAGTTTCTTGGATATGATGCCAACAGTGCAGGTAACAAAAGAAAAAAATGATAAATTGGAATTCATTAAAAGTAAAAACTTTTGTGCATCAAAGGATATTATCAAGAGAGTGAAAAAAGAATCCATGGGATGGGAGATAATATTAGTAAAACATATATCTGGTAAGGGATTAATATCCGGAATGTATAAAGGCCTCCTACAACTCAACAACAGCAACAACAAAAGTAGCCCAATTCAAAACCAGGCAAAAAACTTGAATAGATATTTCTCCAAATATATAGAAATGCCCAAGAAGCACATGAAAAGATGTTCAACATCATTAGCTGTTAAGGAAAATGCAAATCAAACCCACAATGAGATACCACTTCACATCCATTAGGATAATTGTTATTTTAAAAAATTAAAACCTGAAAATAACAAGTGTTGGCAAAGACGTGGAGAAATTGGAACACTTGTGCATTGCTAGTGAGGATGTAATAGGTGCAGCCACTATAGAAAACAGTATGGCAGCTTCTCAAAAAATTAAACATAGAATTACCACATGATTCAACAATTCAATTTCTGGGTATATACCCAAGAGAATTGAAAGGAGGGACTCAAACAGATATTTGTGTACCATTGTTCATAGCAGCAGCATTCACAGTAGCCAAAAGGTGAAAAACAGTGCAAGTGTCTATCGTTAAATGAACAAATAAATAAAAGATGGTATATACATATAATGGAATATTATTCAGCGCTAAAAAAGAATGAAATTCTGACACATGCTACAACATGGATGAACTTTGAGAACATTATGCTAAATGAAATAACCCAGCCTTTGAAAGACAAATACTGTATGATTTCATTTAGATGAGGTGCCTAGAATTGTCAAATTCATAGGGACATAAAGTTGTATGGGGGTTACCAGGGGCGTAGGGGCTGCGGAAAGAATGGGGAATTACCATTTTATAACTACAGAGCTTCTGTTTGGAATGATCAAAAGTTCTGGATAGGTGATAGGTGCACAAATTATAAATGTGCTTAATGCCAGTGAAAATGACACACACTTAAAAGTGGTTAAAATTGTAACTTTTATGTTATATATATGCTTTATCACAATAAAAGGTATATGCTGGTCAATCCTAAGCAGGAGAATGGATAAACAAATTGTAGTATATTCATACAATAAAATACTACTCAGCAGTATTTTTTAAAAGCTACTGATATGCCCAAAAACATGGATGAATCTCAAAAACATTATATTTAGCAAGAGAAGCCTTACAGAAAGGGATATATACAGATGATTCCACTTATACCAAGTTCTAGAATAGGCTACATTATTCAAAGTGAAAAATACCAGAAAGTGATTGCCTGGAAGGGGGTTGGTTTTGATTAGAAAGGGCTTGGAATTTTCTGAGGTGAAGAAAATATACTATATTTTGGATTTCATGGTTGTACATAATTGCCAAAATTCATTTAATTTAACACTGAAGGTTTTATCCTATGTAAATTATATCTCAAAGATACAGAAAAATTCTCTTGGTCGAAATTTCTTTCTTGATGGACAGTACTAACCTGAGTATCCCAAAGGTCCTTCTCCTTTCTCTCATCTCCATGGCTGCACAATCTCCTGCCTGTCTCTTTTTGATTGACACTTTCCTTATTTGAGGCTGCTAATATATTAAATCGGGTTACATTAACATTTTACAGGGTTGATACATATTCAGTCTTCTTAAGGTGATTTTTCACGTCACCTTTCTGACTCTTCATGAGGTTATATGACTTCTTCACATAACCTCCCAAAGTCAACCCTACCATAATGATCAAGTTTTAAGCATATACTTCACGATAGCCCCAATGCTAGAATATGATATTACTTTCTGTAGATGAGCCCTAGAACTAAACAAGATGGTCCAATATGTTAGTTTACAGTCAGATAACATGATTAAGTTGAAGCATATGAAATTGCCAAGGTTTCTCTTATTTTCAATAAAATGTGAATTACATATGCCTCAAACAGTAATTTTTTTTATTTTTTATTTTTTGAGACAGAGTCTCATCCTGTTGCCCAGGCTGGAGTGCAATGGCGTGATCTCAGCTTGCTGCAACCTCTACCTCCCGGGTTCAAGCGGTTCTCCCGCCTCAGCCTCCAGAGTAGCTGGAGGCGGTGGCACCCGCCACCATGTCCAGCTCATTTTTGTATTTTTAGTAGAGATAGGGTTTCACCATGTTGGCCAGGCTGATCTGGAACTCCTGACCTCGTGACTCGCCCGCCTCGGCCTTCCAAAGTGCTGGGATTACAGGTGTGAACCACCGCGCCTGGGCATTACTAAAAATTGAATTCAATTATTAAAAATTTAATAATCTGACATTTTTCTCAACATTCTCAACAAGTAATCCAGCATAAGATGCCTATTTCTTTTAAAATTAGAAAAATTTAATAAATAAGCACAAATGATTAGTTGAATGATTTTAAAACAAGCTGTCATGTAAGTAGTTAAATAATTACGTTAAATTTAAATAATAATAATTAGTTAAATAATTGTTTTAAAAGATGAGTCAAGTATGTAAAAGATTTTAACTAAATATAGTTTATATACATATGCTCATGGTGACCCAATATTTTGCTGGAGGTCATCTTGCAACAACTGAGATTAGCCTCTGTGTCTCATTCATTGTTACATTCTTAGCACCCAGCAGAGTGCCTGAAATACAGCAGATGCTCAAGAAATATGTGCTAAAATGAACAAATAAAAAGGACTTTTTGTCAGATGAACCATTACATCCCCAAAACATACATCCCAACATCTTTGGCCTATAAAGGAAGCCCCCAGATAATTTTCACTGCATTTTTCCCATGTTGACATTACGTCCAAATCAACTTTCTTGCTTCTAAGACTTATAGTACCCAAATCGAAGAGAAAAGGTATATCACAAATTCAAATTTTTCTAAATCATGTCTTCTATGTGACTAGAATGAAAAACAACATAGAGAATTTCAGGTTTGACAATAACAGGAACTTCCAGAAGAGACAGTAGAATGCAACCAGAATATAACTCTTGCCATGGAATAGTTAATTTGCTGGAAGCAACATGGTGATCTGTTAGGAGCATGACACCTACAAATTGGACAGCCCTGTGTTCAAAGGCCAGCTTTTCTCCTTTCTAGACATGACCTTGGGCAGTTTCTTTCACCTCCCTGAGCTCCTATTGCTCATCTGTAAAATGGGGATGATATTCATTCATTCATTCATTTACCTATTAAATATGTATTGAACACCTACCATATGCCAGGCCTGGAAGTGGGCTCTGAGACACAACAGTGAGAAAACAGAACAAAGGCCTACCCTCATGGAGTTTACAATCCAGAGAGAATGACAGGCAAAAAATCAAGTAAGTAAAATACAGAGTGTGTTTGAAGATGAGCTGAATTTTCAGGAGACTGAAATTCTGCATAAGTAGATAGGGTAAAAACCAATGGGCTTTGAGTAATTATCGGTAATGGGATGAATTACTTGTACCAGTGAGCAGCTTGGAGCAATCACTTAAATAGATTTAAGAGAATCATCACTAGCTAGAGAGGCACATGCTTGAATAGATTAGTGGTAGATTGACAAACAGAGCAACAGATGGATGAATTACAGAGTCAAGCAGACAGACCTAAACAGATTGACACAAATGGTATCTCAAGGTGCCCTGACAACAGCATCTGCTGCTAGAATGACTGACTTTCGATCTTGCACTTCTGGCTAGCAAGATAGGTATTAGTTTCTTCCTCGCTGGGCCACAGGCATCCTTGCAAAATCCTCTGCATCTTTGAAGGCAAGTTGGAAGACCTGGTCTTCCCTTAGGAGAGAACCTATGTAAATCTGTGCCAGGACTCTTCTCTAAATCTTCCAAAAAATCAATAGGCTCTTTCAAGCAGAGGGTAGAGGTGATGCCAAGGGAAAGTCTTTGTAGCGGGAGAAGTGAACAGTGCCAAGAGATAGAAACCAGACACCAGAGAGATGAAAAGAGGATGTGTTCAACAAGGAGACGGATGTCAGAGAGTGTCAAGTTTTATTTCAGAAAGATCGGTGGCCCATCCTTCATCATTTCCCATTTTAGAGAATTCAGTGTGGACGGAGTATTGAAAGCTATTGGAGAATTATTATTGTTCTTCTGGGTGTGATAATGGCAATGCGGCACTGTAGAGAAAAAAAAGTCTTTCTCCTTTATGTCTGCAGTAGAATAATATGATATCTGGGATTTACTTTGGCAAACTCCAGCCAGAAAAAAAAAAAACAGAAAGAAAGAAAGTCAGAGGTTTTGAAGAAACAAGCTTGGCAACATTTTTATGATTGTTGGAGTTGTGCTGGGTGCACAAGAGTTCATTAGATACTTCTCTCCGCTACTGAGTGTGCTGCAAAGTTTTCATAATAAAAAGTTAAAATTTTCCCGTTTATTTTCAGAAGGGAAAAAATATACATAAGCACACATATATACACTTGAAGCATTTTTCCAGCTTTAGGGATTAATTCTGTCTGGCAGAGGAAAGTCATTCTGTTAAATGGTTTATGGTATTTAAAAAGCAATTTGGTTCCATTTAATTTCTACCTTAAATTAACTGTTGCCTGAGCCTAGAGAAATGACTGCTGGGACCAGAGTGGAGAAAGAGGTGACAGTGAGCTTCAAGTGGTATTGACTGATTTCCAGTGTGACCAGAGACTTAGACGAAAGGATGCAGAGTTCCCATGTAAAGGGCAACGGTCTCTAAAAATCACTGCTCTCAACATCCTTCCACCATCTAATTGAGAAGGTTATTTGAATTCCTTCCCAACTGTTCCCAAAAAGAGCATTTTGTGATGCAGAAGAATTTTAAAATAATTGAACCCGGACTTATAAATGCCTTCAACATCCAGTCACTACATATTTGTTCAGTATCTGCTGTATCACTAGCACTATGCCAGGCCTAAGGGCTATATGGTGGTAGACAACATAGAGAAGAGCATTGCATTGCTTTTTTTTTTTTTTTTTTTTTTTTTAGACTGGTTCTCACTCTGTTGCCCAGGCTGGAGTGCAATGGCACGATCTTGGCTCATTGCAACCACAACCTCTGCCACCCCCCAGGTTCAAGCGAGTCTCCTGCCTCAGCCTCTGGAGTAGCTGGGATTACAGGTGCCTGCCACTACGCCCTGCTAATTTTTGTGTTTTTAGTAGAGATGGGGTTTCACCATTTTGGTCAGGCTGGTCTTGAACTCCTGACCTTGTGATCCACCCTCAGCCTCCCAAAGTGCTGAGATTACAGGCATGAGCCACTGCGCCTGGCTGAGGATTACTTTCATGAGACTTACAGTCTAGCTGGAAACGCAGGCATCCTCAACATGTAAGCACACATCAAAGCAATTAACAACCTTCTGGTAAGTGGGAATTTTTTTTTTTTTTTTGAGATGGAATTTTGCTCTTGTTGCCCAGGCTGGAGTGTGATAGCATGATCTCGGCTCACTGCAACCTCCGCCTCCTGAGTTCAAGTGATTCTCCTGTCTTAGCCTCCCGAGTAGCTGGGATTACAGGCATGTGCCACCACGCCTGGCTAATTTTGTATTTTTAGTAGAGATGGGGTTTCACCATGTTGGTCAGGCTGATCTTGAACTCCTGACCTCAGGTGATCCACCTGCCTCGGCCTCCCCAGAGTGCTGAGATTACAGGCATGAGCCTGTGGGAACTTTTACAGACCACAGTAAGGATGTGCTGGACGTTGGTATAAATGTTCCACAAGTAGTCACTCATTTAATCCTTCCAACAACTCATATGCCTTCTACAGGTGAAGAAACTGAGGCACACAGAGGATAAGTAACTTGTTCAAGATTATCAGGTATTAACCAGTGGAGCCATGATTAGAATCCCAGATTTGCTGCAGAGCCTCACCTCGTAACCACTCTGCTGTCCAGCCTCTCAGATCAAGGCCACTATTACATACTTTTGGAGTATCTACCATATGCCAAGTTCTATTCTCAGCCCTGGGATAAAGCAGATAATAAAGTCCCTGCTCTCATGGAGCTTTTTGGGGGAGAGGGACAATTAGAAACACCTAAATATATAATATGCCAGAAGGCTGTAACTGTCACGTAGGACAATAATCAATGGAAAAAATAGAAAATGACAGAGGGTCTCGTGAGGTGGGCGTGTTAGGAGGTGATGTCAGAAATCAGATGATGCACGTACAGCCTTGCAGGTCAGTTTAGGAACTGCAGATTCCACTGTGAATAGAAGAGGAACCCTCAGGGTCATGAGCAGATGAGAGAGAGACAGAGCCTAGCTCTGTCACCCAAGCTGGAGTGCAGTAGCATGATCGCAGTTCACTGCAACCTCTGCCTCCTGGGTTCAGGCGATTTTTGTGTCTCAGCCTCCTGAATAGCTGGGATTACAGGCATGTGCAATCACGCCAGGCTAATTTTTGTATTTTTAGTAGAGACAGCATTTCACCATGTTGGTCAGGCTGGTCTCGAATTCCTGCCTTCAAACGATCCCTCCACCTGGGCCTTCCAAAGTGCTGGGATTACAGGCATGAGCTACCACGCCCGGCCAGGATACACCATTTTTTAAAAGGCTCACGTTGCCTTTAGGGAGTGAGGGTGGAAGCAGGCAGACCCTTCAGGAGGCTGTTGCAACAATCCAGGGATTCACGATGGTGGGTTGGACCAGGAGATAACCACGGAAGAGTATGAAAGGCAGGCGGGTTCTGGATGTATTCTCAAGGTGAAGCCAGGAGGAATTGCTGACAGATTGGATGCGGCTATGAGAGAAAGAGAGCCCTAAGGTGCTTGGCCTGAGCATCAACCAAGAGGGAGCTGCCTTTAACTGCAATGAAGAAGACTGCAGGAGAGTGAAGTCTCACCTGGCAGGGTGGAGGAAATAAAAAGAACAAGTCCCTTCACTCATCGGAGGCACATAAATTGATGGAATCCTATGTCAAGGTTGGAAATCAGGCTAGATGAAGAACAAGGTCAGAGAGGATAAGCAGGTGTGGTCTATAGAAATCCTGGAGCCAAAATGCCCGTGCCTGCAGGGGATCCTCATGCCTGGGGCCATCTGAAGGAGACAGGGTCCTGGTGGGCTTTGAATTCAGCATTGAAAGATGGGGAAGACACAAGGATGCAGGGGAGATAACATCCTGGCAACCACACAAGCAAAGGTTCAGAGGGAGGCACAAGCTTGACATGTGGCTGGGACTGTCAGTGTCCTCAACGACCACTGGACAAGGTTTCCAGGGCTCTGTTTTCCCCACTGCCCAGAGTGTGGGCACAGGGGTGGGCAGCGCAGAGTGTTTCTGCCTGAGTATCCCAGGCAGACACACTAAGCCGGATGGAGAAAAACAGATGGTGCAGCAACAAAAACAAGCCACCTCCTTCATGGCTCAGCTGTTTGAGTTGTAAAATTATTGACGGAGGCTGGGCAAGTGGAGTCCATGGAGGAACAATTCAGTCTGGTGATGTCTCAAAAACTCACTTAGACAAGGTGGTTCTGAGAAGAGGAATTAGACAGTCCCCTTCCCCATGGGCTTCCCACATTACTCAGCGCAGACACCCAAACTGCTGCCTCAGGCTATAGTATAGGCTGTGGAGGAGCTAGAGAGAGGCAGTGGAGACCAACAGTTAGGGAATCTGCTCTGCAGCCTGCTCAATGTGAGAAGCTGCTCTCCCACCTACTAACTATGTGACTGTGGGCAAGCTCCTGGGGCTGCCCTGTGCCTCGTAACCTATAGTGATGATCACAGTGGCTCCTCGTAGGGTGACTGTGAAATGAAGTGAGTTAATTGCTGTAAAGCATAGAGACCATGCTTGGTATGCACTAAGGACTCAGTAAAAATTAACTGTAATTATTATTATCTAACTGCATCCACAGAGCTGAGTGTACAGCTCACCACATGTTGGGAGTTCAAAAAAGGGCTGCTTAATATAATTTGATGTCATCATGATCATTATCATAGTTATTGAGCTCTTACAGCGTCCAGCTCTTTGCAAAGCCATTTAGACACTAGAGTTTCTTACATAGGGATACAGGAAAAACAAAAATCTAAGGACATATGTCAGGCACCAATTTTGCTCAGAAACTCAGGGATCGCTTTTAGAAGAAGACTTCGGTCTTTCCGATAGACACGACACGGCAGAGGAGAAAAGAAAAATGAACAAGGAGAAAAGGTTTTCCTGAGGACAAGAGCTGAGATTTTAGATGTTTCAGGGAATTAGATATGCCCATACAATTGCCCATACTATGTGACGGGTGTGTGTGTGTGTGTATTTAATTGGAGCTAGACATTGGTTAGTCAGTCAATGAGTTACTTAGTTTTAACTTGGGACAGATGGTCCTTCACTTCTCCCTCCCCCCTTCCCTTCTATACCTTCTTTCCTTCTTCCCAAGAAGAAAAGATAAGGGGGTTCATAAACCATGAGATACAGATCAGGCCAATGTATGGACAAACCAGTACAACAAAAATCAATTCCCTAAAAAGCCAGTTTGCTAAGAATGCCATTCAGCAATTGACTTCCCTTGAGTTGACCTAAGTTCCCGGGATATCACTGAAGATGGAAAGATAGAGACAAAAGCAGGAAATGGGGCTCTTGGAGAGCACACCGCACTGAGGCCTGCTTGGAGAGCTGCCCATCCTAAGGTACCTGTTCCCAAAGGGAGGTAGAAGATTTGTCCTTAACAGAATCCGTACTCAATTCAGCTCTAAGGGACCAGAAGCACTGGGCTCATAGGGGAAATGGACAATGGGGGCTGTACGTATTTAGGAAGGACTCTTGCAGAAAGAAGAATGCCTCAAGAAAGACCTGGAGACTGGATGCCTCCTCAGAAAACATCCAGAAGAAGGAGGAAAACCAGCAGTAATTTTTTTTTTTTTGAGATGGAGTTTCGCTCTGTTGCTCAGGCTGGAGTGCAGTGGCACAATCTTGACTCACTGCAACCTTCACCTCCCAAGTTCAGGCCATTCTCCTGCCTCAGCCTCCTGAGTAGCTGGGATTACAGGCATGCGCCACCATGCCCGGCTAATTTTTGTACTTTTAGTAGAGACGGGGTTTCACCATGTTGGTCAAGTTGGTCTTGAACTCCTGACCTCAAGTGATGCACCCACCTCAGCCTCCCAAAGTGCTGGGATTACAGGTGTGAGCCACCGCACCCGGTCCAGCATGAATTTCCTAGAGCAAATTCCGCTTTGTGAGAGAGGAGGCAAGCTGCAATAATAAAGGTGGAGGCTGGGCACAGTGGCTCACACCTGCAATCTCAGTACTTTGGGAGGCCAAGGCGGACGGGTCACCTGAGGTCAGGAGTTCAAGACCAGCCTGGCCAACATGGTGAAACCCTGTCTCTACCAAAAATACAATAATTAGCCAGGTGTAGTGGCCCATGCCTATAATCCCAGCTACTTGGGAGTCTGAGGCACCAGAATCGCTTGAACCTGGGAGGCGGAGGTTGCAGTGAGCCGAGATCGCGCCAATGCACTCTAGCCTGGGTGACAGAGCAAGACTCCACCTCAAAAATAAATGAATAAATAACAAAGGTGGATTCTTCCCCAGAATGAAGGAATTAGGAGGTAACAGTCTTTACGTGGCTGATTCTTCCCAGCTGAGCTTAAGTTTAGAATTCTTAAATTCCACACAGCCTGCACAAAGTGGTTAGCATCCTGGTGAGGCATAAAGTAGGGAGATTGTCTTTTTTTTCCTCTCCTGTTTTCTGTGTCTCCACTTTCCCCAGATAATAGTAAGTCTATTTGTTGATTCTCCTGACCCCACACAGAGACATGTAGCTTAATGGTTAGCAATGTGGACTTGGGGGACAATCCACCATGTGACCTTGGGCAAACCACTTCCACTCACCTGTGCCTCAGTTTCCTCATCTGCAAAATGGAAATGAAGGTAATAAGAGTACCAGCTTTATAAGGTAGTTATAAGGGTTAAATAAATTAATGCAGTAAAGTTAGAATAGTCCTTGGCTCATTGTAAGAGATCAATGCATCACAGCAATTGTTACTATTAGTACTGCTACTGCTACTCCTACTAATACTTGGTTGAATGAAAATACTTAGACTAAGGCAGAACATAGTAAAAAATTGGAAAGACAAGAATTTCAGCCTTTAACTTCTTTGAACTCTAATTTATAAGAAGTCAACTGGAGAGAGGTTATATTGTTTCCATTTAGGACAGGGTGTGATCAACAGAAAGCTATGCTGGATAAGGTCTCTGGGCATAATGCAAGATGGGCATTGAAACACAGTAATTTTCACCCGCTGGAGTGCAGAGAGCCTTCACTTAACGCATGAGTTGTCATGATCCATTTCAGAGAATTCTGGTGGGGAAGATCTGAACCATCCATCCTACTGGTTCCAGGAAAACACCCAAGGATGTGCCAGGAGAGTCTTCTTCCAAAAGTAGAAGCAGAAATGCCCAGTTATGCTTCTGCTCCTCCACCAGGGAGAAGAGCCACACTCCACCTGACCCTTGGCTTAGACATGTAACACAGTGATGGAGAGGACAAAACCTAGATGACGTTTCAAGGGATGGTGTGTTTCTCCCCCTCCGTGCACATTTCTGGCCTCTTCCCCAAGAGAAGAGAGAATTTCTACCATTCTGTATCTTCATCATCACTGTGCCACCCAATTCTAGAGGGGGAGAAATTGATCACCTAATATTCATTGGGCCCAGCTTTGCTGAAGGTTACTACATTGAAAGGCAAACTTGCTTCCTTCTGCCATGTGTGATAGGCTCTGCAAGACTGGCCCTAGCAGTGCCTTCCTTCCACTTTCCCCCACTCCCTCTGGAAGGGGTATAAAGAGTCTTAATTCTCAGGGAAGGCTGAGTTTTACTCTTGCCTTGGTGGAAAGAAGCACGGACATCTCTTATTCCTTTTTCATTTCCCTTTGACCCAGGGGCAGCAGGCAAAAGTCAAAGCCAGCCTCCAATCCTGTCACAGCTCTGCCTGCACCCATGTGTCAGATCCCCTCCAACCCACAATTCCAACCCAGGAGCACAGCATGACCTATTCCTCTCCACCTCTCTCCCTCCCAGTTGTTTTTGTGTTCTTGTCCATTGCATGTATGAAATCCTTAGTGCATATAGGAAAGCAGAGGTCGGGATCCAGACCCTCAGATTCCTTTGCATCTAACTGTATGCACCCGCCCAAACAGCAGCAGGCTACGACTCCCATTTTGCAGATGGGAAAATAGAGGCCCAGAGAAACGTAAAGGGGCTATGCTATAGAGAGTAGGTGGCACAGCCTGGATTCTATGACTGGCCTTCATGTTCTAAATCATCTTCCCAGTTCACCCATGCTTCTTATCCACATTTATTACTCTGTTTTAATAACTGAATCACTCCACAAAAAAATTTTTTTGTATATATATATAAATAAAATATGTATTAAATACATATATGCATGTGTGTATAGTAAAATAAGATTTGCAATATGCAAAAGAAAATATACGCCGGGCGCGGTGGCTCAAGCCTGTAATCCCAGCACTTTGGGAGGCCGAGACGGGTGGATCACGAGGTCAGGAGATCGAGACTATCCTGGCTAACATGGTGAAACCCTGTCTCTACTAAAAAATACAAAAAATTAGCCGGGTGAGGTGGCGGGCGCCTGTAGTCCCAGCTACTCGGGAGGCTGAGACAGGAGAATGGCATGAACCTGGGACACGGAGCTTGCAATGAGCTGAGATCCAGCCACTACACTCCAGCCCGGGCGACAGAGCGAGACTCTGTCTCCAAAAGAAAAAAAAAAGAAAAAAGAAAATATACAGCATGTATACAATATAAAATAAAATTATATAATTCCCCCATCCAAAGTCTAGGTGCTTGGAGGAATATGTGAAAATCAAATCATATTATCTACCACTTAGACTTATTGGACTCAGAGCTGCTTCTCTCCTTCCTAATTCACAGTAGACTCTCAAAACACCAGCTCTGCATCCTCTCTCCTTCCTCGGTCTGGCAGTCAGGCTCTGAGCTATGTTCTCATTAGAGCAGAATTTCCCCCTCCACACAGCAGTCTCTGGGTGGAGGCTCCATGGAGTTGAGGATAATAGACTCTGCCGGTAGTTCCAATCAGCTAGGCATGACAAAAAGACGCGTGCAACACCCAGAGTGTGGACAGAAGGCAGTAGAGTTGGATGCAGACCCGACTGACACAGATGGTAACTGCGGTTTGCACTAGACCAGGCAGCTGGAGCTCGCTCCTCCTGCCTAGCTTTCAGGCAGGGGTCTGGGAGGAGGCGGGTGTTGAGTGGGTGTTCAGGAATCAGAGAAGTGATGCCGCCTGGACTGCCAGGTGCTCTGGGGTTGAAATTTTCTCAATTAATGACTTAATGCTTGTAACACAGGTTCAGCGCATGTGCCTCAGTGCCTGATGAGAGAGCAGGGCAGCGCTCTTTTGCTATTAATCCTGGAAAGGATTTTTTAATCTTCTCGTCATGGTGGCAAGAGCTTGTGGGAGCCAGAGCTAGACGCAGTTCCAGCAGAGAAAAAAACACCAGCTTTGGACTTGGAAACCTGGACTCTGATTCCAGCTTTGTTTATATACAGAGGGGGAGAAACATACCATCCCCTGAGCTGCAGGACCTGGGACAAATCACCTCATTTTCTTGGAGCACAGATTTCCCATCCTCACGTGTGTATAAATTATATGTCTACCAATAATATAAATATACAATCTATCTATGTATGTATATGTAAAAGCACAAACTCCTAACCTGGGCAAGGGTCTGTATGTTCCAGTCCCTGCCCATCTTTCACCCTCTGTTCCTATCACCCTCCACCCTAAGTCCAGTTGACTCCAGCCTCTCGTCTTCTTGCATCTCTCAAAGGACCAAGCTCACTCCCACCTCCACTCTCTTCATACCTTTTCTTCCTTCTGCCTGCAAGACTTTCCCACCCTCTTTCTCTGACCAACTCCATGTCTCACCTTAAATAGGACTTCTCCCAAGAACCTATCTGGACTGCCTCTTGCTCCTGACAGGGTCTCAGCTGAGCAACCTGAAGGCCACAGAGCCTGGTGGCTGGAACACAGGAACTGCAGTTGGCATACATGGGTTCAAATCTGGACCTGACAGTCACTGGCTCATGTGACCTTGGGAAAAACCTTGTCTGAGACCTTGTTACCTAATCTGTAAAACAGGACTCATATTAGATTCACATCAGAGGACTGATGTGAGGATTAAATGAAATTAACTGTGGAAGATACACAGACACTTGATAAGAGATACCTGTTTCCCCTCTAGAACACTCAGAATCATTAATACGTTAGAAAATATTCATCCTATTATATATTCCACATCTATCTCCCCTGCCAGATTTTGAACTCAAAGAAAAAAGGAACCATCTCTGCCTGTTTTACCCCTGTCTTCAAGTCCCCACCAGACAAGATACACAATGAATTGTGTGGCTTGAGTGAATAACTAAAATGAAGACATTAGCACCTGTCTCCAGGATCTCTTGCGGAAGCAAAGGAGATTGTGTGCAGTTGAGTGCATTACAGGCCATTAAATGCCGAGAGAACAGGAAAGGCGGTTATTGCATCGTCTGTGAGGCACAGAAGGACTGACAGGCCACTGGGTGGGGCAGAAGGAAGGACATTCATGGCAGGGAAGTGAAAGAGAATTAGAATATGGGAAGGGCTGGAGAAGTTGTGGGGAGGAATTGTTAGAGGGTGGCCTGAGGCAATGAAAGACAGTGATGAAGAGAATGACAACACTGCTTTTGCATAAAATATCCAGGCCCTGAGCACGGGCTAAGCATCAGTCCACCTGTGCCAACCATAAGACTGAGACGTTTATGCACCTTTTCCTCCTGAGGGCTGACTTTCCCCAGAAGACTTTTATTTATGCATTCATTCATGTGATATTTATTGATTTCCTACTAAATGTACTTTATTGAGCACTTACTAAGTTCACTTTGAGGTGCAGGGGATATAGCAATGAATAAATCAGACCAAGTTCCTCCTCTCATGAAACTTATATCCTAGTGGAGATAAAGAAATAAGTAAATTAGCCACTACAGGCATAAGTGTCATGAAGGAAAATAAAGCTACAGAGGGGATGGGAATGGTGCAAGTCAGGACTATTCTACAGAAGAGACTCGAGAAAGCTTCTCTGATAAGATCCATTTCAGCAGCAACCTGAAGGAAGCAGATGTAGGAGCCATAAGGAAATCTGAGGGAACAGCATTCTAAGGAAAGGGAACTGCAGGTATAACGGCCCTCAGCTGGAAGTGAAGCCATCCTTACAGGGTTAATGAGAATTCTGGACAGAAATACAGTTGTAATTAAGCATCAATCAGGCTGCACCTTGGCTCACTTCCTTGTAATGGAAAGTAATCCATAACACTAGATGCTGACCACTTACATCCTCTTTGTTCCTATAGATAGGATCTCTGATGTTAGAATGACAAAGTTTTCATTTACGAATTGCTTAAGCAGATCCTGGATTCCAGTGGAACACCTGACGCTGACCAGTTTAAAGACCCCTCACAGAGGAACTGAACCAGCATGAGAATGAAGGTTTTTCATCTCCCTGTGTCTTGGCTTCACCCTACACTCTTTGACCAAGCAACAATCTCAACACTTTAGCCCACTCCAAAACCCTTAAAAACCCTAGCCCCAAGTTCCTTGGGGAGATCGATTTGAGGTTTCCTCTGTCTCCTATTTCAGCGACCCTATGATTAAGCCTCTTTCTCTGCTGCAACCATTGAGCCATGGACCTATTGCTATTACAAGAGTGTGCTCGGTGGATTCAAGGAACAGCACCATGGTGGTTTTGGCTGGAGCGGAGTGAGCAAGGGGAAAGTGAAAAGAGATGAGATCAGAACGCAGTCAGGCTCCTGATCACGTGGCCTTTATTGGCCATGATGAAGGCTAACGAAAAGAATACCATTACATGTCTTAGTCTTTAATAGATCACTAGCTGCCTGTGAAAAACAGAGTGTAGAGGGCAAGGGTGGAAGAGGGAGATCACTGCAGGGAGGAGGTTGCTGCTGTCCAGGTGGGCAATGATGATGGCTAGGACCAGGAAGCAATGGAGGAGGTGGGCAGTCTCTGCAATGAGGCTTTTCTTTATCTATAGGGGAGTTGGATTGGCATTAGAAATCATAATCAGAACTATGCCAGGCACAGTGTAAACTCAGCACTCTGGGAGACTGAAGTGGGAGGATCGCTTGAGGTCAGGAGTTCCAGACCCTGAAACCTCATCCCTACTAAAAATACAAAAATTAGCTGGGCGTGGTGGTGCATGACTATAATCCCAGCTACTTGGGAGGCTGAGGCCCAAGAATTTGCTTGTACCTGGGAGGTGGAGGTTACAGTGAGCTGAGATCACACCACTTTACTCCAGCCTGGGCAACAGAGTGAGACTCCATCTCAAAAAAAAAAAAAAAACAAGGAATCATAAGCAGAACTAAAGGAGACCTTGACCCTCAGCTGGTCCAAGCACCCTCATTTGACCAATGAGATTTCTCCAAGGTCACATGGTCAGAGACTGGACAGAGCTTGGGCCTGAATCTCCTTCCCAGTTCAAAACCATTCCACCTGGTGGCTTCTTTTTGGTCATTGTGACTGTCCCTTCCATCTCTGTGGCTTTGGACAAACAGATTCACAAAAAGCTACTGCACTTTAGAGGTTGAGGGTATAATTAAGAACAACTTGCTTTTCATTTATAATTTATACACCACCTACTTCCCAAAAGGATTTGAGACAGCTTACAATAACAATCGTCTTTAAACCATCTGCACAGCCACCAAAAAACATGTTTCAGAGAATCCTTAATGGCACAAGGAAATGGACAAAACATAACTTTTAATGAAAATGACAGGACACAATACTGTATTTACTATAATGTTGTTACATATTATGAGGATGGATAAGGAGAGGGAAGAGAGGGAGAGTGAGAAGGGGGAAGAGAGAACGGGAAGGGAAGGGAAAGAAGGGGAGAGGGAAGGGAGGGGAGGGGAGGAAACATCAATAGTGGTTATTTCCTTTGTTAAAATTGTATGGTGAGACCTCATTGCTCACAGCACAGGTCCCCAAAATGTCGTCAATAAAATTATTTTCAACAGCACTCTAACGTCTTTTCTAATATTAATAGTTATGCATTTGTATATTAAATGTGGATTCTAAAAAATATGGCTAACACATCAAATCCATGTGTGCTGGTGAGATTTCATTGCCCTTCCAGATCCATTCTTCATCCATTTCTGCCCTGCTCTCTACAGAGGAGACTTCTTTGCCCTCTGGCTTGGTTTGGGCCAATAGGAATTGCAGTAAAAAAATATATATATCAGAGGGCAGAGAAGGGAGGCGTAAGGATATTGGTCACCTCTTTCCCTCAACCCTTCCTCCACTGTCCCAGCTCTAGAATGGCTGTGACCCTTGGCTGCCCACAAGCCTCTATTTCAGGGCTCCAGTTCTCCTTGGGGTCCATGAATACTGTTTCCCTCTGCTAATTCCTGTTTCACTGTCCATTGCTGTCTTCCTTAGCCCTGCCCTCGCCTATATAATAGTCCCTTTATTCAACTCTTTTTTTGTTTAGTATTTCTTAAAGTGCATAAGAATCACCAGGAAGTGGAGCTGGTTAAAACACAGATTCCTGCCCCATTCCCAGAGATTCTGCTTCAGTAAGTCTGGGCAGGGCCTGAGAAGTTTTATTTCTAAGGAGCGCTCAGATGATGCTTATGTTGTTAGTCCAGAGACCATACTTTGAGTAGCAATGCTTGAGTGAAACCCTTTGGGCATGTCGTCTGCTTTCTGGAAGTTCCATGACTAATTCTTGATGAGGCAGTCCAGTGCAAGTTTCTGTAATGGTGAAAATGCTCTATAAAATTCTATACTTCTCAACGGAGGAGCCACGGGTGTCTCCTGAGTACTTGAAATGTAGCTAGTGCAATTAAGGTACCGGGTTTTTAATTATATTGAATTTTGATTAATAAATGTGATTAGCTCTGAGCTACTAAGGGTCAGCTGGCACTTTCAACAGTCTACCTGGAAATCTCCTTAACCAATTGACAGGTTCATTAGGCACCATTTTTATCTTCATGTTACTGCAGGGGACAGTTTTGCTAATTGTTCTGGCAGTTCATCATTCAAGTTTCATTTTCTTCTGTCTCCAATAGCAATTTCCTCATTGACCTTCCAGCCTCCATTAACAGCCTCCTTGAGGCATTTCAGGTCTCTACCCACTGCCCAGTTCCAAGGCCACTGACACATGTTTTGGGTTTATGATATAGCAGCATTCTACTTTTAGATACCAACTTCCCTTTTGATTATTTATTGCTGCATAGCAAACCACTCAAGACTTAGTGCCTTGAAACAACAGCCATGTTATTATCACTGAGTCTTTGGGTTGACTGGGTTCAGCTTGGTGACTCTTCTGCTCTATGCGATGTCAGCTGGGGATACAGTCATGAGGAGGCTCAACTGGGATGAAACATTCAAGATGGATTACTCACTGGCTAGCAGTCAGGGTTGGCTGGATGCTGAGATGGGGCTACCACCCAGAGTGCCTCAATTATTACCTACGTGTCTTCTCTACATAGTTTGGGCTTGCCACAGCATGGCAGCTGGGTTCCCAAAGGCAAGAAGTACAAACTTCTTGGAAATCTTAGAACATTACTTCTTGTACATTCTAGTGGTTAAAGCCAGCCACATGACAACCCAGACTCAAGGGAGGGGAGACAACTTCCACCTCTTCATGTGAGGAGTGGCATGTACATAGAGTGAAGGAATGGACTGTTGGTGTTACCTCTGTAGATGTGCTACTACAATGCCTCTGTCCTCAGTGAATATGTTTTTGCTGCAAAAATAGGCCCATGTAGACTATTGCTCCTCAAACTTGTGTACCCACAGTCCCCTGGGGGTTACACTAAATGCATTAAAATGCAGACTCTGATTCAGTATATCTAGGTGAGAAACCACATTTTTAACAAGTTTCAGGTGATGCTGATGCTGCTGGTTTGAGTAGCAAGGATGTAGATGCTTTCATATGTGTACTTCCACGTAAATTTCACAATGACCCTGAGGGTTAGGAATGATTATCTCCATTTTACAGATGAGGAAACAATGGCTTGAAAGCACAGACCACGCTTTGAGTAACAGGGATGTAGATTCGATGATGAAAGTCACCTGGGGTTTAGAATCACAAGACTTCAGTCCAAAACCCATCTCTGTCACTTTTCTTTTCTTTCTTTCTTTCCTTCCTTCCTTCCTTTCTTCCTTCCTTCCTTCCTTCTTTCTTTCTTGTTTTTTTTTTTTGTTGTTGTTGTTGTTGTTGCTGTGAGTCTTTGAGTAAGTTATCTAGTCACTGTGTCTTCATCTGTTAAAATGGAAAAGTAGAACAACTGTGAGAATCCATAGGAAGAAGTACAATGAATACCGGTTGAGTCTCTAACTAGCAGTGTTTCTGGGGGCATTTAACTTCCTCTCTCTGAGCTTTAATCTCTCCACTCAAAATTAAAGTGAGAATGGGAATGAAAGTAGCAACCTTACAGGGTGGTTGTGAGCATGCAGTAAAACCCAGAATTAGTAGAGGGTATTGACAGGACATGGGATACACACTGGTTTTCCTTTCCTTTTCATCCACTTCAGCCCATCAAATATTTCCCAGCAGGTCAGCATTTGCTGATGTTTTGCAGAAGGACAGGGTAGAAAGAAACAAGGACTGAGCTTCTGAGTTAAGTAAGATTCAAATCTAATCCATGGTTTGCCTCTAACAATGACACCCTATGACCACAGAAAAGTGAGAATTGGCTTCTCCTTCTCTCCCTACTGGGTTGGAACCAAGGATAATAACCAATAACCATATTTGTCCTAGATGTCTGGCAAATAGCCTCAGCCCTATTGTTTGTGGTATCAGTGGCCAGCATGATTAATGATCCCTGCTGGGAAATGCAGCTGTGAGCTTCTGATGATGGAGGATAGTTATGAGGCCCTGAGTCCCTGGACGTTCCCATCTAGTACCCTGTGGGCTGTGTCCCCGCCAGGATCTTTTGGCCACCCTTGGGGATCGGATGTTCTGGACCCACTGGAGACAGTCCAGGTTTATTTAGTCTTTTATTTGGGCTTTCTTATATTCACTGAGATCTGTGTAGAATCCAAAATGGCTCTCCAACATTGAGATTATGTCAAGCTATCATACGTGGGAATGAGGCCACAAACAACAAGGCAAGAACCAATGGTTCATGTTCATTTTGCACTTACTCCGTGCTAGGATCTGAGATAACTGTATCAACACACACTGTCTCATCCTCACAACAACCCTACAAAGAAGAGAGCTTAAGAATCCCCATTTTTCAGATAAGGAAAATTATCCTTATTACACAGAGATGAAATGACCTACTGGAAGTCACACAGTGAAGTGGCAAGCTTGGACTTGAATTCAGGTCTAGCTAACATCAGACTGTGCTGAGATGATTTTTGAGGGCTGATGAAATTTGGCTGGGGTGGGAGGGGAGTAGCCTCTCACAACATCTCACAGTTAAAAATGTTTCTATCCTAGTTCAGTGACCATGGTGTTGTTCCCCTGTACACACATACACACACACATGCACATGCACACACACACACACACACACACACACCTGGGAAGAGGAGAGCCCTAAGGGTAAAGTGGGAGTTTAGGAACCAACTTATTTGGTTCTCTTGACCAAAGCAGAACTGGAAGAGTCTGTTCCAGTCTGGATCTGCTGCTCCACAGATAAGAGACTTGGCGCTGTACCACCTGGTGACCACATCATCTTCCTTCATATGTTAGGCCTTTTCTTCCTCTCTGGACTGTGTTTTCCTTAAAGATACAGATATTGCCTTCTGCTTCAAACCCCCTGCACTTCCCACCATGGTCACTGAGATAAGATCCTCCTCTGCAGCCACCCTTTCTCTACTTGGGTCCTCGTCCAGCTCATTCTCTGAAATGATTTTTGAAAATGCAAGTTAAATGATGTCACTCCCCAGCTTAAAAATCCCTCGGGGTTTCTCCCTTTTGAGTCAGAGTATCCAGTCTTTCCCAAGCTCATCTCCTGACACTTCCTTGCCCACACCAAGCCCTCCAGCCATGCCCCGCCACCTCTAGCTAGCATCACGAGCTGGTTCTCACTTCCCCACTTTACTGCTGCTGTTTCCTATGCCTGGAATGTCCTTTCCCCAACTCACTACCCTAGTAATATGGCCTCCAGCAAGTCACCTCACCCCTTTGAGATTCAACTGGCCCATCGTTACAATGAGGCTAATGATTAGGCCTCCCTCACAGGTGACTGGAGGATTAAGGAAGTCAAGATGTGCAAAACGCCCAGAACAGTACCTGGCCACCATTAGTGTCCCTCCTGGCTCTGGCGGAGAGGGAGTCTATTCCTTGACCCAGAATCTTCCTTGCCAGTATCATTTTAGTCAATTTTACACTTTTCCAAGGAAGCTTCCCACACTATCTTGACCCCTACCTAAGGTTTTATTTTCCCCCAAAAGACCTAAATTTGGATGATTAACAGAAAATAAAGAAAAGTGGTACTTTTTTTTCTCTCCAGTGGCCTAGGGAGAAAAGGAAGAGAGGGTTGGATTGCTGAAGAAAGAGACAGCTTTGGAACGGCCACTGGAGTTCTAAAGACTTAGATGCAGGCTTACGGATGAGGTGAGGGTTAGTCACTTCCTTTTCTCTTAAAGAGTGACTTGAGGCAGAAGGACAGTCTCACTCAAGATCACATACAGCGTTTTCTTGGCAAACTACTGCCATTTGTTGCCCTTTGGGAAAAGCACTAGCAGAAGGGAAACAAATATTAGAAAAGTATTTTACCCAAAAAGCCCCAGTCTGTAGAATAAATTGCCTGCCATAGCTACAGCCACAGGGAGGTTTCACGTGATTACTTGCCCAAGATCCTCATAAATTGTCAGCTTTGCTAGTCAGATGTTAAACCAAACTTGAGGGATAAGAGGAAGAGGCATACACGTTAAATACATAATCTTTCAAGTGTGTGCCTTCATTTCCCGGCTGTTTCTTCTCCAAAGGGAATTGTTTTCTCTTTTCTCTCTCTTTTTCCTTTTCCTTTGACATTGCAGAGAGGAGTCAAAAATCATCAGTTGGATTTCTGATTCACCACACAGTGGAGCGCTGGGAACTCTGGGAAAGAAGGGCTAGCTTAGGGGAAAAGGGAAAAGTGTTGCAATCAGACGGTCTTGAGTGTTCACTCCCCATCTGTCACTTGCCATTGTTAAGTCTTCCTGTCGTGGGCTTTACCTCTCCAAGCCACTTTTTTCTCTTCTATAAAATGAAGATAATCATTCCTAACCCTAAAAGTCACTGTGAAATTTATGTGGAAGTACACATATAAAAGGCAGTAAGTAGTATGGACTCAATAAATGGCTGTTGTAATTATTATCGTCGTTGCTGTTATTATACTTGAATAGGACATTTAAGATACTTCAGTGGTCACCAATGAGAGTCCAAGCACACCCTTCCCTGCTTCCAGACTCCTAATTGTCCTCCCTTGCATCATTTTTCTTCATAGCCCTTCTCAACCTCTCATACCCAATATGTATTTTCTTATTTGTAATTATTTGTTTTCCTGTTAGTGAATGTTAACTCCTTGAGGGCAGAGATCTCAGTCTGCTTTGTTCCACTGCCAAAATTTCAGGACTTATTTAAATGTCTGGCACATAGTATATGTCCAATAAATATCTGTTGGATGAATGAATGAATGAATGAATGAACCCACTACTATACTCTGATCCCTACTTCTCATGATAACTGCTGGAAAAAGGAAGAACTCACATCATCTTCCAGTGCACCCTGTGGAAGTTTGATGCCTGTTAAATAGACCAAACAAACATCCTTGTTCCAGATATTGCTGCTGTGTAACAAACACTCCAAACTTAATGCCGTAAAACAACAAGCACTCTACTTTGCTCATGATTTTGTGCGTGACACTCAGGCTACAAATCCAGGTTTCACATGCGGTTGCAGTTCAATGTTGGCTGGGCTGCAATCATCTGAAGACTCAACTGTGGTGGAGGATCCAGCTTCAAGGTGGGTCACCCACATGGTTGGCAGTTGATGCTGACTGTCACCTGGAAGCTCAGTCAGGGATGTCACCAGGAGCACCTACACATAGTCTCTTTAGCACAGCAGTCTCAGAGTAGTCGTATTTCTTACATAACACCTGACTTCCCCCACAGCAAGTGTCCCAAGACAATAAGGCAGACGTTTTGGCTCTTTATTGACCTAGCCTCAGAGGTCACATAATGTCACTTCTGCCATACTCTACTTGTCAAAGCTGTCACAAGCCCAGCCAGGTGCAGTGAAAGGGGACATAGACCCCACCTCTTGATGAGAGGAGTGTTAAAGAATTTGAGGTCATGATTTAAAACCTCCACAGACATGATCTCACATGCCTCTGGGGACTAGCCAGATATAAGAAGTAAGTGAAATAGGTGTAGATGAGTGAGACAACAGAGAGTGGGGCAGGGGGGGAATATGGAGAAATGGAGCCTTTTTCCCTGGCTGGTGGTATCATCCATAGCTCAGCAACCACCAGTTTTTTTTCCTGTGGAAATATGGGCCCAGGGTGGCCAAGTCCTTTGATTTTTCAAGTGAAGCTGTGAAAATGTCAGTGGAATTTCCCAATTTAAAAAACTCCATGTGAGCCAAAGAGAACAGGTTTGAAGACCTACAGGTTTCCAATTGTTGGCAGCTAAGGTAAATGATCTGAAGTAATAGTGCTTTGTGGTAACAGAGTGAGAGGCCTGCCACATGTTTCTTCAGGCTGCCTGATGACAGACGTGGTGTTTCGTGCCTGTGGTTCCAGCACTTTGGATGGCCGAGGTGGGAGAATAGCTTGAAGCCAGGAGTACAAGACCTTGTGAACTTGAAGGCACTTTTAAGTACCCTCTCCCCAAAACAGGAAATAATGCAAACCAGCCAAAAGACCTCTTTGGTAGAAATGAGTGACTACCAATCTTGAGAGCTAGAAGGAAAAGTAAATGGAATGAAGTGAAACATTTGTTAACCTCCACATCATGCGCCATGAATTTTTTATGTATTATTGCACCAATTCTCACTGACAACTACCTGGGATAGGATAATTACCTTCCCACCACAAGTGATTAAACTACGTTAGGTCCTGTGCTGGATCATACAGGTAGAAGGTAGTATGATATGGTTTGGCTGTGTCCCCACCCAAATTTCATCTGGAATTGTAGCTCCCATAATCCCCACATGTTGTGGGAGGGACCTGGTGGGACCTAACTGAATCATGGGGTAGGAGTTTCCCTCCATACTATTCTTGTGGTACTGAATAAGTCTCACGAGATCTGATGGTTTTATAAGGGGTTTCCCCTTTCCCTTGGCTCCTATTTTCTCTTGTATGCCACCATGTAAGACATGCCTTTCACCTTCCATCATGATTTTGAGGCCTCCCCAGCCATGTGGAACTGTGAGTCCATTAAACCTTTTTTCCTTTATAAATTACCCAGTCTTGGATATGTCTTTATCAGCAGCATGAAAGCAGACTAATACATAGTAGATCCCAGGTCAGCAGGACCCTGGAACCCCCACCCCCAACACACACAAATTCCCTGCACCAGACAAGGCCCTTGGGAGTTACCAATGCTGCATAATTAATGTTGTGGCTCAAAAGGAATCAACCATGTCTGAGATCACTGTGGTGATGAGTAAATGGCAGAATGTGAGCCATGGAGCCTTAAATGGGCCTAAGGTTGACCATCTTCTACTTTGGGCATCTTCCGGCTGGTGGTCATTACACTAAAAGAACCTCCCAACCATAGTAATAACCAAAATGTTTAGTAATCGTGGTATCACTTATACAATGCTCCCTATGTGTCAGCTCCTGCATGTATACTTTTTATTTATTTAATCCTTAAAATAGTTCATTTTACAGATGAGAAAACTGAGGCACAGAGAAGTTAAACTATTAATATTTGCTTGAGATAACACATTAGCAAATGGCAGAGTTAGGGTCATAACCCAAGGCTGTTTGGCTCAAAGTTTGTTCTCTTAAACCCTAGGTTACCCTCCTTATAACTTTTTTTCTATTTGCCACACGGTTAATGAAATTTGATGGGCTGTGTCTGTCAATACAGGGCTATCTCCCAGTACAAGAAGGCAAGCTCTGCCTCTCAAGGTGCCTGACCTTGGTGGATGCTTCCCTATCCAGTCATACAAGCACAAGGACTCAGGATCCTAATGTCAGTGGCATTTAGAGAGTATGACACACGCCGGCAAAACTCACAAGAGACAAATGTATATACGAGAATAAATACAAAATATTCATCTACAAGGATTATGCCAAGAGGACCAGAATGCCTCTGATGGCATGAATACCATGCTTATTCTTTGTCTGCAGCCACATTGCAATCATTTATTCATTAAACAAATGTTGATGGAACATTTGCACTGCGGTGAACAAAAGAAGACATAGTAGGGTGGTGATTTGGTAAGGAGTTTGAGACCAGCCTATGCAACAGAGTGAGAGAAGAAAAAGAAAGGAAGGGAAGGGAAGGGAAGGGGGAATGGGGGGAGGGAAGGAGGGAGGAAGAGAGGAATGAAAGAAGGAAGGAGGGAGGGAAGAAAGGAAGGAAGGAAGGAAGGAAGGAAGGAAGGAAGGAAAGAGACAAAGTGAGAAACCATACAATAGAATTCTCTCTCTCTCTCTCTCTCCCCCCGCACCCCCCGTCCATGGTCTGTCACATCAGCTTCACCCCATACATCTGTTTCATTCTTTTCTTCTATCAATCAGAATACTTGGTTGCACAGAAACTAACTCTGACTGGTGTTAACAGAGAAGGAATTTGTTGAAAGGATATCAGAAGACTCACAAGCTCCAGGAAGCTCAGGGAGCAAGATAAAAACAAGCAGGAACAAGGAGAGGCTAGACAGCCAGAACCGCAGCCAAAATCCCACGACAGACCAAACCTGGTGAGGATACCACTGTTGCTGCCACTAAGAACCAAACATCCCAGCTTGTACCCGCTCCACTGATGACACCAGGCACAGGGTCCTGCTAAGGCATTGCTGCTGGGATACAATCTCCACTACGCCTGTGTCGTGTTTGTAAGCTTTTGTTATCGATATTTTCGTATATACATACACACAAATAGCACAGTATAATGCCAACTTAAATAATTATCAGCTCATGGTCAATTTTCTTTCATTTGTCTCCCTACCCATTTGTCCCCACCCCCACAATATTTTGAAGCAAATACCATTTATCCTATAATTTTATCCATAACAATTTCAACATGTGTGTCTAGAATGGTGTTTCTGAATCTTGGCATTACTAACATCTTGGACCAGATAATTCTTTGTTGTCGGGGGATGTCCTATGCATTGTAGAACGTGAAGCAGCATCCCTGGTCTCTACCCACCAGATGCTGGTAGCACCCTCCTCACTCTCAGTTGTGACAACCAAAACTACATCTAGATGCTGCCAAATGTCTCCTAGGGAGAAACATTGTCCCTGATTAAGAACTCTAGGGGGCCAAGGTGGGAAGATTGCTTGAGCCCAGGAGTTTGAGAACAGCCTGGGCAACATGGTGAAACCCTTTCTCTACAAAAAAGTAGCCTGGTGTGGTGGCATGCCAGCAGTCCCAGCTACCAGGAAGGCTGAGATGGGAGGATCGCCTGAGCCCAGGAGGTTGAGGCTTCACTGAGCCATGGCCATGATCACACCACTGCACTCCAGCCTGGGGGACAGAGTGAGACCCTGCCTCAATAAACAAAAAAGATAAATGTATCAACATAAAAACACATAGACAGCTAGATAGTGGATAATCACAAAACTATCATCACACTTTAAAAATAATTCCTCAAAACTATGAAATGCTGAGTTGGTGTTGAAATTTTCCGGATTATCTCAAGGTATTTCTCTCATATTTATTTGTTAGATTCTAGGTGAAAATAACAACCATACCTTGCCATTGGTTGATATGTCTCACGTCTCTTTTAATAAGAAGGAAGGAAGGAAGGAAGGAAGGAAGGAAGGAAGGAAGGAAGGGGGGGAGGAGGGAGGGAGGGAGGGAGGGAAGGAAGGGGAATATTCTCTCTCTCTCTCTCTCCGTGAGTGTGTGTGTGTGTGTGTGTGTGTGTTACCAGGGGCCACAGAGAGGGGAAGGAAATGGGGAGATGGAGGTCAAAGGATACAAAGTAACAGGTATACAGAATGAACAAGTCTAGCGATGTAATGTATAGCATGAGAGCCGTCCTTAATAACATTGGGTTGTACTTGGAATTTTTTGCTCAAAGAGTAGATACTATGTGAGATGATGGATGTGTTCATTTGCTTGACTATAGTAATGTTTTCACTACCTATATGTATATCAAAACATCATGTTATACACCTTAAATACATACAAAAAAAATTTTAAAATAAAGTGGGAAAAAGAAATCAGTTCCTGTAGAGTTCTGAATTACTGATCCTATCTCCATGATTGAATTGAATATACTCCTGTTTCTCCTGTGTTTCCTAGAAGTTAGTAGTTACATCTAGAGGTATGATTTCATTCTAGTTCTTTGTTAGCTGCTTCATGATTAGGGAACATACTTCCATTAAAAAGCCATGATGTCTGTTTGCCTCTTTTGTTTGGATATCAGTTGGCAATCACTTTCTAAATCCTTTATTTCATTAGGTATTAAAAACGATGAAATTCTATCAGTCCTTACTGATTTATTAGCTAGAATACTTACAAAGATAAACATGCTCTTCAATTGTTTCGCCACCCTGACAGACTGTACAGGGAAAAGTAGAATGCATGCTTGATTCTCTCCCTTTCCTTATCTGTTTTCAAAATAATGCAAGGGTATGCTAGCATCTTCCGAGGGGGACCTGTAAGTTTTGTTGTTGTTGATGGTGGTGGTGGTATCCTCATGAACTCCTGCATTTCAACACATTAGAAGTGTTTTCAGTCTGCTGCAGTTATGTCCCTACGGATACTCAACTCATTCCATTGTTGACTGATAGAATCCCCTTTAAGATGGTCCATGAGTTCTTTTGATGAACCCCATTGGGCTTGGGTAACTTCTTGGCTTTCTGACATGACAACATCTGCCAGGTTCATTTCCAGGTATACATTTCCTGTCCCAGACTGGAACTGTATCTATAAACTTTATACAATTAATCAGGGAAGAAGGAGGGGGAGAAATAAAAATAAACCAGGTCTACAGCACATTCAGCATTAATCATGAAGCTACCTTGCTCTCTGACCTGCTTCCTCATAGTTTTTTGGTGCCTATTCCTTCAGAATCACATAGACTCTGTCACAAGAGTATAACTTCCCTTAGCTTCTCTGTAGATAACAACTTAATCATTCTGAAATATTAAGTTTTTTATTTGAGATGTTCTTTTAGGTTCTGCACACCAGTGAAACTACTGACACCAGCTGGTCTGAAGGACTCCATGAGAAGCTGACTCACAAAAGAATGCAGGTCTTACATCCTGACAATTTCATCCCCTATACCCCGACAAATAACCCCAATTTTCCAGCTATTTACCTTCCATGATCCCCTAAAAAATCCCAGCCCAGATCTGCCCAAAGAGTCAGATTTGAGTGTCCCTCCTGTCTTCTCTCTCAACTGCCCTGCAATTGTTAACTTTTTTCTCTTCTGCAAACCCTGCTGTCTCAGTGTATTGGTTGCTGCACAGCAGGCCTACAAACCTGGTGGACCTATAACAAGACCAGGTGCCAGACTTTTCTCTAAAGATCCCTGGTTCCTTCTAGTGTGGTGTAGCTACTTTGCAACTCTGACCAAGCCTGCACCACTTGCCCCTGCACTAGCACCCCAAGAGCTGAAAAACAAGAATGTGGCCTTTTGGGTTTCTGTGATCAGAAGTAACTTTGCTTCCACCAAGATGACAGAAAGGGAAATTCCCCAAACATGAAGAGGAGGGTGGGACAATGGATGACCTACTACATCACCACCACCACCACATGACTGATGCTTTCTGTATCTCTGTCTTTCTAAAATAGACTTTCTCAGTGCACATGGCCAAACATGGCTGTCACACAGCTCCTGAATTTACACATCTTCCAATGTAGGATGGATGTGTAGGACCATCCTACATGGATGGCCATGTAGGGGCAAACATGGCACTACACAGCTCCAGTGCCAATGGAAACCAAGTCCCAATTATAAATCCCTAGGAGATATGGTCTAGTTGTTCCAATCTGGATCAAGTGTAATCAGCTTTACCTTAAGGGCAGGATCATACAGACCTGGCACAGGGGACCCCCATCAAAAACAGGAAATAACAGGTCTCAAAGAAGGGGAGAGCTGCCTGAACTCACACCCCAAAAGACATCCTTGGCCCACAGCTAGAGTTGAGGACTGGATGATTCAAACCTTGAAGGCTTCACACACTAGGAAATTAATAGACCCCTTTCTGCAGTTCCCAATATGTGAAACTCCCAGCATTCCACCCTAAGCCCTCTACAATCATACCTGGCCTCTTGTCTCAGGGACATCAGTGACCGACCCCTCTTTCTTCAGCTAACAACCATGGCTAACATTTTCCAGAGCCCTCATGTGTGCCCGTCACTCTGTTATCCATGAGATCACATGCCTTATTTCTCTGAATCTTTGAAGCCTCCTTGTGGTAGGCACTATTGTCAGCATCCTCATTTTTTTTGGTGGAAAAACTAAGGCTTGGAGATATTAATATGCCCAGATTTCATCATCCTGCTTACTAAGAGATAGAGCCAGGATTTGAAGCCAGGCAGTCTGAATCAAGAGCTTGTGTTCTTCAACTTGACACCATCTTTTTGTGTCACCAGCATTTGGGAGCACTCAAGTCTTGCCCTGCTCTATCACCATGGTGTCTCATGAAGGTAACGCTCTATTTTTCTAATTTCATCTGACTGTTTTCCTTCTGCCATTATCTCCCACGGAGCCACCTGCTTTTAAAGTTGATACCCATGCACCAGACACAAATAGAATTCTGTAGCCAGAGTGTCTGTTGTTGTCCCCATGCAAGGGAGCCTAATTATCATAACCAAAAAAGAAAGCTTTGTTGTAAAACTTGTACCCATTAGTGTAGAGAATGTGGGTTTGTATGGACTATCCAAAAAATACAAACTCATTTGATCCTGCAGAAATATTTGTTAAGCACTGTTTTAGGTATGGGGATACAGCAGCTAACAGAACAGATAAACATGCCTGCCTTCATGAAGCTTACCTTTTAATGCTGAGTTGGGGGAGGGCAGGAAGACAAGCAATAAGTGAGAAAAGTAGGTAAAGTACATGGTATGTGAGATTAATGATAAGTGCTAAGGAGAAAATAATAAAGGAGGGAAGGTAACCATGAAGTGTTGAAGGCAGAGAATGATTGAAATTTTAGATTGTGAGGAGGAGGAGGTCCGTGGAAGGGCCAATTGAATAAAGTGCAAAAAGAAGCAAAAGAGTGTGTACCTGTCTGGGGAAACTGCACTGCCAGGAAAAGGAACAGCACGTGTAAAGGCCTCGAGGTAGGAGCCTGCCTACAGCTGTGTCCCAGGAGCAGAGAAGGCCAATGTGATGGGAGGAAAGAAAAGACGTGGCAGGGCGGCAGAGGTTAAGCCTTAAAACTCACCTATGAGGGTCGTTTGTTTGTTTGTTTTGACGAAGTATTGCTCTGTTGCCCAGGCTGGAGTGCAGTAGTGCAATCTCGGTTCACTGCAGCCTCCACTTCCCAGGTTCAAGCAATTCTTCTCCTGCCTCAGTCTCTCCAGTAGCTGGGATTATAGGTTTGTGCCACCACACCCAACTAATTTTTGTACTTTTAATAGAGATGGGGTTTCACCATTGCTGGCCAGGCTGGTCTCAAACTGCTGACCTCAAATGATCTACCTACCTCGGCCTCCCGAGGATTACAGATCACACCTGTAATCCCAGGTAAACTGCTGGGATTACAGGTGTGAGCCGCTGTGCCTGGCCTCACCTATGAGTTTTAAGGAACTTGGAGGCAGGTCCTATGGGGCCCTTGAGGGTTGCAGTGAGAACTCTAGCTTTTTCTCTGGTTGAGCTGGGATCCAGAACAGGAACAGTGAGCTCTGACCGGGGCCTTCACAGCATCATATCATCACCCATCACAGCATCAGCAGCAAACAAACTCCCAGTGAGGAAGCTAGGAAACAATTTAGGAGGCTCTTGCAATAATCCAAGCAACAGCTGATGTGATTTGAACCTGGATGGTGGCCGTGAAGGTGTGTATATTTATCTACCTTCCTTACACAAGTAGAGATGACAAGATGGATACGGGGTATGGGAGGAATAGAGGAATCCAGCGGACTTCAAAGTTTGGGCTGAGCAAGTCGTCCAACCTTTACATCTTCCAGGTAAGTCAGAATGTCACTCCAGTTTCCAGCAACCTAAAGGTGTGTCTTTCTTCCTTCCTTCCTTCCTTCCTTCCTTCCTTCCTTTCCTTTCTTTCTTTCTTTTTTTCTTTCTTTCTCTTTCTTTCCTTCCTTCTTTCTTTCCTTTTTTCTTTCTTTCTTTTTTTCTTTCTTTTTCTTCCCTTCCTTCCTTCCTTCTTTCTTTCTTTCTTTTGTTTTTTTTAAAATGAAGTTTCACTCTTGTTACCCAGGCTGGAGTGCAATGGTGCAATCTCAGCTCACCACAACCTCCACCTCCTGTGTTCAAGCAATTCTCCTGCCTCAGCCTCCTCAGTAGCTGGGATTACAGGCAAGCACCACCAAGCTCGGCTAAATTTTTTTGTATTTTCATTAGAGACAGGGTTTCTCCATGTTGGTCAGGCTGGTCTTGAACTCCCAACCTCAGGTGATCCACCCACCTCGGCCTCCCAAAGTGCTGGGATTACAGGCATGAGCCACCGCGCTTGGCCAAGGTGTTTCTTTTTTTTCTCATTATAGATTTTCTTTTTCTTTAACAAGGCCAGCCTGGAACCAATTTGTTTATAACTTTAAAACTCCAAAGGATCTCTGCAGGTAAAAATATTGCACCTCCTATCTAACAGATGCCCACTGCATTTTCAGATCTCTCACTACCTACCCAGCCCCTGTCCCAGGCACACAAAGAAATTATTTTCCTCAGAGCCAAGTTCAAGCAAAAATGTATTATTCTGGCTTACTATCCCAGGCAAAATTCCAATACACTGCTTAAATTCTGCCAACCAATTAGTCAAAGATGTGTAAGCTCACCCTGGTACTACAGGCTGGGAGTGTTCAAGCATGTGTATGTCTGTGTGTGTGTGTGTGTGTGTGTGTGTATTTGTGTGTGTGAGAGAGAGAGACAGAGAGACAGAGAGAGCGACAGAGAGAGAGACAAAGAGAGTGTGTTGAATATACACTACTTTCCAGAACATGCTGAAATCAGGAGAAAACTCGGGTATGAGAAAAAAATTGGATGTGAGAGAAAAAATCAAGGCTGGGGTGAGGAAGGTCAGACCTATACATTTAGGATAGCAAACCAACAAGAAGCTGGGTGCTGAGAAAGGAATTTAAAACAAAAACATATTTCAAGGCTGCTAATGTGTATGTATGTGTATGTGTGTATATATATGTATACATATATATATATAACTTGTCTCTATAGAAACATCTTGAGACATTAACCATCAAATTGGCATAGAGTTTTCCCTCTATAAATCTGCAACGCTGTTTTGCAGCATATTGAATTCATCTTTGGAACTAAAGCAGTTTATAAGACACAGGCATGTCCCATCACAGGAAGAGAACTAACAGTTTCTAATCACAGCTGACCAAGAGCTCTGAGCTTGATGTCTAAGGCATCCTGTAAAATGACATGTTTCCTGACCAAGAGGATGCTGAGCGGCAGGGTTAAAAGCTCTGAACAGAAGTGGATTTCAATCCCAGCTCTGCGCCCGTAGAAATCTCGCACGAATGATTTAACCTCTCTAAGCCTCACTTCCCTCATGTGCAAAATGGGAACGATTCAACCGGTCTCCTAGAGGGGGTGTGAAGATCAAATAACAGAAAATATGAACTTCAGTGCAGCACCGTACCCGGCGCAGAGGATGACTTCAAAAGCCGTTGATCATTACCACTACACTGTTACTAAAAAAGCCTCAGGGTATCTGATGCCTCGTTTTGCTTTGAGCCTCCAGATTCATGAACCAAGATTCCCTCCCGGTCTGTTGTGACACTTCATCAGTGGGCTGGGAATATTAAATGGCACACAGAAGCCTGTTTCAACAGCATGTTTTCCTTTGCCGGGCTGCAATTTCTTAATTGCTGTAAAGCAGATGTAGTTAGTTTTGCCAGCCAAGTTGCAGGCGATCGGTTTCAGGGTTTGGGTTTCAAAACACGATATTGGCACCAGTTTGTTTCATGTTTGTGAGACGGTCCCTGGAGTAACATGAGCAAGGCTGGGGTGGGACTGGGGTGTAGAGAACAACACAAAAGGAGGTTGCAGGTACTCTCTGACTTAATTAGGCCAGGCCAAGGAATGGGACTTCTCGGTTTCCTGCCCACCTAGTGACCTCCTAAATAAAAATAACTATAGGATGGGGGATGAATGGATCTAGTAGCTGGAATGAGCCCAAAATAAAGTGAGAGCAAAGGGACAAGTCTTCAGGTATCATCTAGGCCACAGGTTGTCAAACTGTGCTCTGTAGAGCTCTGGAAGAAGATCCACAGGCCCTATCAGGTGTCCCCCAGCCTCCCTCTTAATAACATTAATTATTGTTAGGGGAGCCAACGTTTGTTGAGGACTTACGACATGCCAGGCACAGTTCTAAGCACTTTGCATGAATCAACACATTACATCCTTACGACACTCCCAAGAGGTAGGTACTATTATAAATTTCCCTTCACAGAAAAGGGAACCAAGGCGCACAGAAGTTAGGTAACATGTCCAAAGCCACCCAGCTTGTCAGAAGCAAGGCCAGGATTCTAACCCAGGCAGAGTCAGAACTCGGAGTCTTAAACACTTAGGTGTTTTGGTGTGATCATGGTTCACTGCTGCCTCGAACACCTGAGTTCAAGCAATCCTCTTGCCTCAGCCTCCCAAGTAGCTGGGACTACAGGCATGTGCCACCATGACCAGTAATTTTTTTTGGTGGAGACAAGATTTCATTATGCTGCCAGGCTGGTCTCCAACTCCTGGGCTCAAGTGATCTTCCCACATCAGCCTCCCAAAGTGCTGGGATTATAGGCATGGGCCACCGTACCTAGCCTTAAACATTTGTTTTTTCATTGTCTTTATTTGTGCACGTTTCTGTGTAAGAATCCATTTTACTATGCACACACACACACACAAATCAGTCATCTAGTCTAGAGCAAAGAAATTACTTCAGGCAATGTTCCAAGAGCATTAGGACCCCTTACCCTCTCAACTGCTTCTTTCTATGTATTCATTCATTCCTGCAACAATTATTTATAGATTACTAACCAGGAAACAAAGCAGAGCCCAGTGATTTACCATATGGGCTTTAGGACCCAGGCTGTGGAGAATTCTGCAGAATACAGCAATAGCCTGACAAATGGAGAAGAGGACCTGACATGGGGCAGAAGAGACCTCAGAACCATCACGCAGCCACTAAACACAATGGGGCACTCACATGGATCTTGATTGGAAAAAAAAAAAAAATCCAAAGACACGCTCAAGACAACCAAGGAAATGTGAATACAGACAGGAATTAGATGATGCTAAGGATTACTGTTAATTTTGTAAGATGATAATGGCATGGAAATTATGTAAAATATGGCCTTGATGGCTTGGTTTCTCTAACAGATAAATTGCAAGAGAAAAGAAGAGAGAGAGACAGAGAATCTATGGATTAAAACACGTTATAGATATCTCAACCAATTGCAGCATATGCTTGTCGTTTGTGTGCTGATTCAAACAGACTGTAAAATAAAAAAGGGAAAGAGCAGAGAGAGATAGAGAAAGAGGTGGGGGAGGGAGGGAGAGGGAGGAAGGAAGACAGACAGAGAGAGAGAGAGTCAGAGAGAGATGGAGAAAGAATGAGAGAGAGAGAAGTAGAAACTATAAAGCAATATGAGACAACTGGGGAAATGTGAATGTCAACTGAATATTTAATGATAGAAAAGGAAATGACTGTAAAATGTTGAAGTGTAATAATGGTGTTATGGTTATGCTGTTTTACAAGACTCTTTAACTTTTACCAATACATGCTGAAATATTGACAGATAAAACAACAAAAATGTCTGAGATTTGCTTCAAAATGATTGGCAGGGGAGAAGAAGGAGAATACAGATGAGGGTTTAATGCAATAAGACAAACTATGAACCAATAACTGTTGAAGCTGATGAGAGGTATGAGGGGGAATTGTTATATTGCTTTTTCTACCTTTGCTGAAGTTTGAAACTCCTGTGGTAATTTTTTTAATGTTCGCATAAGTGAGAGATACAAATTGACATATTTATAAGTGAGATGACAAGACGTCTATGGTTTGCTTTAAAATATTCCATCACAAATGTTTACATTGTTGAAAAAGGATAAAATAATCTTGGTCATTGCTGGAGCTGAGTGATGAATCCATGAGTGTGTATTATTCTATTATTCTATTCTTGCTAATTTCATTTCTATTTGAAACTTTCCTTAACAGAGAGGAGGGAAAATATTGCTTGGACTCTGAAACTACGGAATCTTGATCGACATAGAGCTCTGTCATTTAGTAGCTTTTTGGCCTTAAGTAATTGATATACTCACTGCCTCAATTTCCTCATCTGTAAAATGGGATAAAAATAAAATCGGTATCCATAGCAGTTTTCTGTGTAGTATCTGTTGTATGGATATACTGCCATTTGTTTATCAACTTACCTATTGGAAACAACCAAATATCCATCAATAGCAACCAAATGTCCATCAATAAGTAAATGAATAAACAAATGGTAGTATATCCATGCAACTGATACTACTCAGAAATAAAAAGGAAAAAACACTAACATAAGCAAGAAAACAGATGAATCTCAAAGTAATTATGCTGTGTGAAATCAGCCAGGAAAAAGTATATATTGTATGATTCCCCTTACATGCAATTTTAGAAAATGCAAACATATCTATAGTGGTAGAAAGCATACCAGTAGTTGCCTGAGGAGGAGGTTGGCATGGAGGGATGGGATGGAAGGATTACAAAAGGGCACAAGGGATGTTTAGTTGATGGATATGTTCATTATCTTGATCATAGTTTTGTTTTTATAGATGTATACACGTTAAAATTTACCAAATTCTACACTTAAAATTGTACACTTAAAAATAGTTTACTGTGGCTGGGTGCAGTGGCTCACACCTGTAATCCAAGCACTCTGGGAGGCCAAGGTGGGTGGATCACAAGGTCAAGAGATCGAGACCATCCTGGCCAACATGGTGAAACCCCATCTCTACTAAAAATACAAAGATTAGCTGGGCGTGGTGGCGGGCACCTGTAGTCCCAGCTACTCTGTAGGCTGAGGCAAGAGAATTGCTTGAACCCGGGAAGCAGAGGATGCAGTGAGCCAAGATCATGCCACTGCACTCCAGCCTGGAGACAGAGTGAGATTTCGTCTCAAAACACACACAAAAAAAGTTGTACTGTATCTCAATTATATTTCAATAAAGCCATTAAAAATAAAACAAAACTTGGTAAGTTGTGAAATCGTAATAGGTCCATTACCCAATGTGCATGGCAAGTCAATTCACAGAGCCAGCGGGTTGCAACAGAGAAAGAGGTTTAATCGTAGGGCTACCAAACAAGGAGGTGGGAGGAAATCTCAAATCCATCTCCCTGATGTGTTTGGGGTTAGGGTTCTTAAGGATTTTGAAGTGGGCCAAAGAGTGGAGATCACTGAATTGTTCAAAGAGTGCACAGTGAAGTTACAGGGCTGGGAGATGAGGAAACTGCTCTGTTTCTCTGTGGTGGTCTTCATACTGCTTAGTGTCAGCTGTTTCCCTGGAATCTGAGATGTGAAAAACATCGTAAGCAATTCTTAAACAAAAGCCTATGATTCTAATGTCAGAAATCTTATCTGTAGGAGCAATGGGAATGCAATGCTCAGTTTCCAGTGCTATGTGACTTTCGGTTACAAGGAAGTGAGGCAGACTGCAGCCTGATTAATGCTTAATTACGACTAAACTTCTGTCCAGAATTCTTGTTAACCCTGTGAGGACGGCTTCAGCTGTGAGGATTAAATGAGTCCATATATATAAAATGCATAGAATGAGCTCCCAGGCAGCCATCAGCAAGTGTCAAGAGTCTGTACCAGGGCGGGGGGGACAAGAATAAACAAGACAGGTTAGGGACGGAACTCTGCCCCTCGTGAAGCTCTTAGGCTTTCCAGGAGAGAGGAGAAACAAATTCCAAAACAGCCTAATAGAGAAGAACCACAGGGAAGGGGAATATAAGTCAGTGCAGACTTCCTGGAAGAAAAACTATATCAGCTGAGGCCTGGAAGATGAGCAGGATCAATCAGGAAAGAGTCTGAGAGAAAAACCTTCCAGTCAGAAGGAAAGTGCGCACAGGCCCTGAGGCAAGGGAAGGTGTGGCACAGTCAGGATGGGAACATTGTTCTAATGGCTGCAGTGTGGAGGGCATGAGGGTGTGGAAGAGAAGATGGCAGAGAAGAGGCTGAAATGAGTCCTAATAATATGAACTAGCAGGTATTGTTTGCTATGAGCCAGGCCCTCTCCTAAGCATTTCAGATTCATGAAGTCATTTATGCTCAGTGACAAATCAATGAGAGGGTATCATTATTATTCCCATTTTACATATGAGGAGACTGATATTCAGAGTGTGGGGCGATGTTATCCAAGATCACACAGATAGTAAGAAAGGCAAGAGGGACTCGAGTGCAAGCCTGGATAATTCCAGCTCATCCAACCTTAACACCCTGGCACCCACAAAAGGATCAGAGAACATTTGCAAGTATTAAACAAGTGTTACAAACAGCCTCGTATGAAATGAACCTCGTTCCTGGATGTAATGAGAAGATTAAAAGGGGATTAGAAAAAGGGCTGGGTGCGGTGGCTCATGCCTGTAATCCCAACACCCTGGGAGGCCGAGGTGAGTGGATCACCTGAGGTCAGGAGTTTGAGACCAGCCTGGCCAACATGGAGAAACCCCGTCTCTACTAAAAATACAAAAATTAACTGGGCATGGTGGTGGACGCCTGTAATTCCACCTGCTCGGGAGGCTAAGGCAGGAGAATCACTTGAACCCGGGAGGAGGAAGTTGCAGTGAGCGAAGACTGCACCACTGCACTCCAGCCTGGGCTACAGAGCGGGACTCTGTCTCAGAAGAAAAAAAAGAAAAAAGAAAAAGAAAGAAAAGAAAAAGAAAAAGGAAAGGCTTTCTCTGGAATACCAACCATGTAGCCTTGCTGTGGCAACCCTCTGTGGCAAATATTACCCTCTTTCATTTCGTGGATGAGAAAACTAAGCATCAGATAGGTCAAGTAAACTTGCCCAAAGTCACACAGGTAGAAAGCTCTGGAGTGTCCCTGACTCCAAATCTCAAGCCTTTAAACATCACTGTATCTTGAAATCACAGTTCTACCCCAGGCTGCCGTGCTACCCTTCCCTTTGTCCTCCCCTTCCCACCCTAAGCCTCTGCAGGGCCCGGGACTCCTGTTTTCCCTTCCTTGGCAATGCCTTCCAGCAAAGCTGTCTAAGGAAGGTCATTGTGACCATCATGGGCAGAGGAGGACATCAGACTTCCACCTCTTGAAAATGGGTGTCAGAATCCTATGACATAGTGCTCCTAGTCAGCTCCTCTTTCCTATTGAATTAGCACTGCTTGACACAATCGCTCTTTTGCCATTTTAATGTGATAAGTGGCTAATTTGATTGGGTTCAATGAGATGTAAATGATTGGATTCAATAAAGAACCAAGGAGTGTTTCCCTCCACCTGGCAGAACTCATTTCTCATTGGAGGTGCAGCTTTCTGCCCAGGGGCACAAAAAGAGGAGATGAAAGCCCCGTTTGCATCTTGTTTAAAAGGAAATCTCTGAAACTCTGGGTCCTCCTCCCCTCTAACTCTGGGGACCCTGCTGAGTGAGCATGTCTTTATTCTGTAAAATGGGATCACCACATTCCTAGACTATTATCATGCCTGATTTCCCTGCCTCTAAACTCAGGGCCTCCACAAAGGGAAGCTTCAGGATGCGTTGTCCAGGATAAAAGGCCATTCCCAAAGCACTATCACATCCTCTGCACTGGGGTGCAAAATGACCACGACATTCCCAGAGGGTTGGGGTTGAAGAGTAATTGACAGAGTCAAGTCCCTAAGGAGAGGAGATGGGATCCAGATAAGAGTTGCTTCCAGGTGGCCCCCAGTGAGCTCTGCCTTCTAATATTCACATCGTTCTATAGTCCTCTCTCATTTTGTGCTAGGGTTGGTCCGGGTAACCAATAGGATTTGGCAGATGTGATGGCAAGTTACACTGAGACTGGGTTATAAAAGACACTTGTGGCTTTGGTCTTAGGCTTGCTCTCCCTCTTGGATCACTCACTCTGGGGGTGTCCAGCGCCCAGCGTTAGGACACCTGGGCACCCTACATGGTAAAGAACTGGGGCCTCCAGTCAACAGCCGTGCGGAACTGAATCCACCAACAAGCACGTAAGTGAGCATGGAAGCAGATCTTCCCCACTCAAGCCTTCAGTGGACTGCAGCCCCAGACACCAAAGTCACACGACTAGAAAGCTCTGGAGTCTTAAGGTCTTAAGCGACCTTAAGCCAGAATTACCAGCAAAAGGATTCCAGTTTCCCAACCCACAGAAACTGCCAAATAACAAATGCTTATCGTTTTAAGCTGCAAAGTTTGGGGATAATTTGTTATGCAGGCGTTGATAACAAATACATCTGGTAACTATTCGTAGCATTCCAGTCAACCTCATCTCCAAGGCTCCCTGACTGTGTTTCCCCATGAATTGTCTTTCAAGAAGCAGACAATAAAAGAACATATCATTAAAACCCCAAATGTCCTTCAGTTTAGGTCTTTTAATTAAGAGTGGACTGTGGAATTGAATAACCTTGGACACATTATTTACATTCTCTGACACTCAGCCTCCTCCTCTTTAAAATGTGGATAACATTAGTACCAACTCAGAGAGCTGCTGTGCAGATAAATGTGAGCATGACTAGTACAAGCATATACAAGCCTGACACTTAGTCACTACTTAATAAACATTAGCTATTGCTGTATTTGCATTATTATTAGAATTAGTAATATTCAGGCTGAATAAACACTGCCAAAAAAATAAAACCCAAAACAGCTAAGAATCTCTGTTGCCTAAAGTATCTGTTTAGAGACTAAACAGAGGTTTGAAATGAGGACATTTGCCAATACAATGGCCTGCAAAGGGCACCAGCAAGCACCAATCGTGTCAGGCATAGAAAATCACTCCAAAGCGGAGCTTCTCAACGTCTGCACCTCAAACGCTCAAAGGTGTACGCTGAGCATCAGGCCCAGATTCCAGTGGGTGGCTGACTTCCAACAGCTGCACATTTCTTCTGAGCGGGATTGCTCAGGCCCATAAAAGAAGTGAGTCAATGGCTTAGTCACTGCTTGGCATGTAGCAGAAGTTGAGTTAGGAAGAAGCATGAATGGAGAAGCAGAGGCTTGTAGAGAAAGATCTCAACCATTCCATCCCTCCCTGGCCACTGGAAATTACTGTCTGCTGCAGAGAGGTCCCCACTGCTGCAGAGGGCAGACAGGAGATGGGGGAATTGGAGATGAAATTCATCCTGTGTTTAAAGGAATCCTAGCTTAGGACTTCTTCCCAAACCCCAGTGGAAAGAACTGGTACTTTAGGGCCAATCCAAGGTCAATCCCAAGACCTTGTTCAGTCACATACTAACTGTGTGTCCTTGGGTAAGTCACTTTACACATCTGGGCCTCAACTTCCTTGCTGCAAAATGGTGCAAGGTGATATCTATATGGCAGGGTTTTGTGAGGCCAAAACGAGATCACACATGTAAAGCAAGGTTTCTAGCACACAGTAGGCCTTCAATAAACGGTACCTAGATACTCAAGGTTTGCTCCACGGAAATAATAAGACTGCTGTCGTGTAGTTGCTATGAAGATTAAACAACATAACAGAAGTAGAGAATCAGGCAGCCTCCGCATGTATGAGGTTCTCAACAAGATTATTTCCATTCTTTATAGAAGTTCCTACAATTTCTCTTTCTCCAGATCGTCTTTCCAAACCAATCAGAAGAAGAATGGTAGATTTTTTCAGGGCTTCTTGACCAAATTTGAAAACCCGTTGACGTGATCAATGAGGCGGATACTGGCCAGTTGCTTACCCAACCTGTTCCCTCTCCTTGGGCACATGGTTGGACATTTCCCAGCCTCCCTTGTGTTATATGTGCCCACGTAAGTGAAATCCAGGCAATGGATGTGGAGACAGGTGATGCAAGCCATTTCTCTTTTATTTTGCTTTATTATTTATTTATTTTTATTATTATTATTTCAATAGATTTTCGGGAAACAGTTGGTGTTTGGTTACATGAATAAGTTCTTTATCGGTGATTTCTGAGATTTTGGTGTACCCATCACCGGAGCGGTGTACACTATACCCAATGTGTAGTCCTTTATCCCTTTATCCCTCAGCCCCTCCCACCCTTTCCCCCCCGGGTCCCCAAAGTCCACTGTATCATTCTTATGCCTTTGCATCCTCATAGCTTAGCTCCCACTTATGAGTGAGAAAATACGATGTTTGGTTTTTCATTGCTGAGTTACTTCACTTAGAATAATGGTCTCCAATTCTATCCAGGTTGCTGTGAATGCTATTATTTTATTCCTTTATATGGCTGAATAGTATTCCATTATCTATCTATCTATCTATCTATCTATCTATCTGCATGTATGTATATATATATACCATGTTTTCTTTATCCACTTGTTGTCTGATAGGCATTATTATTATTATTTGCCTAATAATAATTAGACATTCCATATTTTGATACAAGCTGCTTCTATGCCTTGCCCATGAAGACCTCCCTCACTACTTCTCTATGTTTTCCCCCTCTGGATAGATGAAGAAAACTCCAAGGCCCCAGAGAAGAGAGAAAGGCCAAAGACCGGAAAGAATCTGGGTCTTGTACTCATCCTGTGAACAACTACCCCAGTGACCAGGAACACCCACATCGAACCATTACATAAGCAGGAAACAAGCTTTTGTAGTGTGAAGCTACTGGATGGATTCAGGGGTTTGTTTGTTACAGCAGCTAGCATTACAGTCAGCTTCTGGGAAATCCAATTCCAAATCCCTACTCATAAAATGGGCTTGGCCGCTCCAGAGATTTGGAAGTCAGATATTCCACATGAATGCTTTTAGCTTTAAAACTGCCATAAAGGACATCACATGGCGTGTGAACCTGTGAGGTCCAGCCCATAATAATATCCACCTTTTCTGAGTGCTTGCTGTGTGTTCCAGGCATTGGGATAAGGCCTGCATAGGCTTGATCTCAGCTATTCCTCATAATAATCGTATTTATATGATTAATACAATAATCTTAAATATTATTAAGCCCATTTTACCAAGGAGGGAATGGAGTGTTGATGAAATTAAATAACTTTCTCAATTTCACAACAGAGAACTGGCTCTGCGCATGAAACACTGACAGTTCCATTTTGTTAGGAGAGGACTACGGCTGCCCCGAGGTACTCTGGAAGCCATTGGGGAACAGGAGAGTTCTTGGGTTTCTGCATGTGGGGAAAGGAGAATGCTGCCATTTTCAGATGCTGGGGAAAGACCAAAGTCTGGACTTTGAAATATGTGTGTTGACAACTGTATTGATTCTAAAGAAAAAAATCTACATATCTATATTAAATCCACAGTGAAATAATCGTACAGTGCTACCCTTATAAAGAGACAAATCATAAACTTCGCTGTGTAACGTAATGAAGAAATACTGTCACCAACTGAATTGTATCTCCCCAAAATCTATATGTTGAAGCCTTAATTCCAAGTACCTCAAAATGCAACCGTATTTAGGGATAGCCCTTTAAAGAGATAATTAGGCTGGGCATGGTGGCTTACTCCTGTAATCCCAGCGTACTGGGAAGCCGAGGCAGGAAGATCGCTTGAGCCCAGGAGATCAAGACCAGCCTGGACAACATAGGGAAACGCCATCTCTACAACAAATAATAATAATAATAAAATAGCCAGGCATGGTGGTGCACCTGTGGTCCCAACTCAGGAGGCTGAGGTGGGAGGATAGCCTGAACCTCGGAGGTCAAATCTGCAGTGAGCCAAGATAGTGCCACTGTACTCCAGCCTAGGTAATAGAGTGAGACCCTGTCTCAAAAAAAAAGAGTAATTAAGTTAAAACGAGTTCATTAGGGTGGGCCCTAATCCAGGGCTCACTGTGGATTTAATATAGATATGTAGATTTTTTTCTTTAGAATCAATACAGTTGTCAACACACATATTTCAATGATTTGTTCCTTGTTAAAAGTGGAAATTAGGACATAAATAGATACAAACTAGATACAGAAGGAGGAACATGGAAAGACACAAGGACTTTAAAACATTTACCCCAACATTTACTCCAACCCTTTGAAACTGACTCCAGGTCAGTCCTGCCCAGTGTCACACACTTGTTAAAAGTGGAAATTAGGACACAAATAGATACAAACTAGATACAGAGGGAGGAACATGGAAAATCACACACTTGATATAGATATTTCATTTTTCTCTTACTAGCAACCACCAGAGGCATATTCACTTCTGTGGTTTTGGAAACTTTCCCCTATCCTTCCAGGTCAATCATTAAGTGGCTCACTTCTGAACTCTCTGTGCACTTCATTTGTATATCTCGCTGTGTGACCTCAGGCAAGTTACTTAACCTCTCTGAACATCAGGGCTCCCAACCACAGTAGAGAGATGATAACAGTGCCAACTTCCTTGGGTTGTTGTGAAGATTAAATGATGTAATTCATGTAAAGTACTTGGCATGTCATAAGTGCTCAATCAATTGTTTGTATGTGTGTGTATATGCATATATTTTCTGTTTCTCTGCTTCTAGAGATAATATTAACCTTTTTAGTATCAGGAGAATTGACTAAAATAATATATTCCCAGTCAGCACAGTACCTTGCACATAGGAAACATTCCCACGTGGGTGTTCCTATTCCTTAGCGGGTGTTATTATTTTAAGCCACCCACTATTGGCATTGGACTGGGACTAACACAGTGACATCCTGTCTCTAAAAAAAAAAAAAAAAGGTAAAAATTAATTAAAAGATAGCCAGCATGGTGGCACATGCCTGTAGTCCCAGCTACTTGGGAGGCTGAGGTGGGAGGATTGTTTGAGCACTGGAGTTCTAGGCTGCAGTGAGCCATGACTGCATTATAGCACTCTAGCCTGGGTGACAGAGAGAGACCCTGTCTTTAAAAATAATTTTAAATGTAATAAAATATATGTGATTGGAGCTATTCAGGGACATGTCCTTCCTACTTCTTGTTAACAGAAAATAGATTTTGTTTCTGTAGTCTGCCAGCATCGAACACAATGCCTGGCACATAGTAGGTTAAACAACAATAAATGTTGAACAACTGAGTGAATGAACAAATGTGTGAATGAATGGGTTGAATGTACCTAGGACTGTCATAAGCTTCCAGGACTCAGGATTTTTTGTTTCTGGTGCAAAGAGTTTTGGAATAATTACATTACCCACTAGCCCAGGGCCTCGAGTTTGATTTTCGATAACAATGATGAGAATTTTCCAAACCCATTCCGATAAGCATCACAATAACAATAATTGAATGCCTTACTTGCAAAATGTCTTTGCATCTATCATCGCATTTTATTGTCAGCACCCTTATAAAAGTAAGAATTACTATTTCATTTTGCAAATGGAAAAAACATGTGAGGCCAAGAGAAGAAATACAATTTTCCCAACTCTGCAACCCAAGGACCTCTTCAAAATTTCTGGGAGGAATTTGATTTCAGTTATTCTTTCCCGCCTCAGAATCTGGGTGTCTTCACGCAGGAGCTTGGAAAAATGCCTTCATTTTCAGCATCCCTCAGAAATCCCTGCAAGTTGAACATTTGCTGTACTTCCTAAATGGCAGCATTGTCTATGCAGTTGTCCATTCTACAAATAGGGAAATTATGCTGGATTCCTGCCTGTCTTTCATGCCCCTCCATTCCATACTCCACACACTAGCCCATCCAGGCACACACATGCCCAGCAGCCAAATTTTCTCCATTTCCCCTCTAAAACATCTCCAGCACCTTCTTACCTAATTACTTCTACAGCAGACCAGCCGCCATCACCTCTCCACTACATGACTTCAATACTCCTGATAGACCTCTACTTGTCCTCTACCTCTGGCCCCTCTGACCAGTCCCACAGCCCGAGTGATGTTTGAAACATATAAATTCTCCTCCATAGTCTTAGGATAGAATTCAAGTTCTTTACCGTAACCCTCCAGACCCTTCGGATCTGCTTTGCCATCTTCCCTTCCGGCTTCCCATCTGGCCAGCACCCCCTCATAGTCACATTCCCACAGAGGGAAGTCCTTGCAATTTCTGGGGTGCCCCTGCTCTCCCTGGCCTCCGAACCTTCACACACATTGTTCCCTCCTCTGGAAGACCCACCTCCCATACCCTTCTCTTATCAAGACTTGGCCTGAACACCACAGTTCAGGAATTCTCCCTTGTTCTTCCAATACCCTGTTTACCTTTACCTTTACCACTACACGTGATTTGTGAGATCCCATTACACGTTCTATGTGTGTCATAATACACGTTATTTGTGAGATCCCATTATCAGCTGTGAGATCACAAGAAGACTGCACTGCACCATCATTTTCAATGACTTCCACTCCTATCCAAAGTCCTCCCAAAGACTCTGTGAAGTCCAGGGCAACAGAGAAACTTCTTTGCAGGCACCTGTGACCACATTGTGCCCAACAGGAAATTCAAGCTCTTCTTCTGTTTTCAAACTAAAGAATCACTCTCATAAACATCGCAGGGGTGGAGGGCTGGGGATTGTTTGACTTTCCTACAGTGCTTGGAGATTCCTAGAGCTGGAACATTTCCGTTTTGATGTTCCTGCCACTTTCCCTCTTATTTCCTGCAAAGCACCTTAGCCAGTCTTCGGGGTCTCCTTTGCTAGACTAATATGGCAGTCTCCAGGCACATGGAGCTACTGAGCACTTGAAATGTGGTTACTCTTTGTTGAGGTCAGCCGTAAATACACAATGGATCTTGAAGACTTAGTGTGAAAAAAATAACGTAAGATGTCTCCTTAATAATTGTAATGTATCTTAGGTTTATTGAGTTAAATTATTAAAATAATTTCACTTTTTTTTCCTTTTTTTATATGGCTACTAGAAAATTCAAAAATTTCTGTGTGGCTCACATTATATGAGTATTGGACATTTGTCTAAACCTTTGAGTTCACCAACGGTGGTTATTTCCCCTAAAGAAATTCCGGTGCTGGGTTTTAAGACGATGTTTATTGTCTGTCTCCTCTTCATACACTGTAAGATGAAGGCACTATAGCACAGAATTTAATCTTCTCTTAGTTCTGTTTCCACGGCAATAAAATGAGGGGGGAGGTGTTTATTTGATAAGCAGTTCCAGAGCCCTGTATGCTACAGACACGAAGGATACAGGGGAGAACAAAATGGCAGAGGACACATCCTCAGGGGTGGGTCAAGAGGAGATTTATGATTTTTCCAACTCCAAAACATTCCTCTCACCTCAAGTCCCTAATTTTCAGTGGTTCAACCTAGGAATTCCTCTGCTCTCCTAGGTTTGGAGCCTGAGGAAGTCAGAGTCTTGGAAATTGAAAAACATTTCTCCATAGAAACTCCATTATAAGATGTGTAATATAAGGTCCTAGACTACCCCATACCCATTTATTTAACCAGTAGTTATAATAACACATCATCTACTCTGTACAAAAAACTGTGCATTTTTAGGAATTGTATCCTTTTATTTTCATATCAGCCATAAGAGTCAGACATTAATATATTTGCTTTTCAGATGAAAGAGATGAGGTTCAGAGAGGGTTAGGAATTTCCCAAGTTCACACAGCTTAAAAAAAATTGCTAAAACTGGTATTTGAACGAATATTGGTGCTTGTGTAGGTGTGGAGAAGGGGGCTAATAAAGAAAACCATGGTATGTTTCATTAAGCTTAGGTAGAATCGTAGACTTCAGAAGCTCTTTTTCCTCTCAACTCTACCATGCTCTCTATTAGATCTTCTTGCATGGTTTGCTTGGAATTTAATCTATAATACAAAACTTGAAGAATCTTGTAACAGTTGGGACTATCTCAGCTATAACTTGTAACTTACAAGGGACAGAAAACCAAACACAAACATGCTTAAGCCAATCAGAGATGAGGGCAGGGTCACGCTTACTTGCTCAGCAATTTCAAAGTTCAGAGATATTTGTCTTCAGGCATAGCTTGCAGGTGCTCAACCTACCTCATTGGACCTGGCATGAGTCCATTTCTTCAGACTGTTTGCTGTCCAGTGCACTTCTAAGCTCTCACAACCTCTCTCCTTCACATGGGCAAGATCTTTCCTGGAGTACCGCAAAAGCTGCTTAATTAGCTCTGATTGGTTTATACGTGTCACATGACAACCTATGATCCAATCACTGTGGTCAGGGAGATGGAATGCTCTGACTGGCCAAGCCCAGGTCATATGCTCACTCTTGGACCTAGAGAATATGGCCCCTCAAACCACGGCCTGAGTTAAATGCCAGTGTTTCCCCAAAGGAAATTTGCTGTTACCAGAAGAGGCTAAGAAATGTATGTTGGACGGGCAAAAACACAAACATTAACTGCAATCATTATAATGAATGGTAAACAGGTAAACTGGCTCTCAGGAAAGCAAACAAACTCTGGTTTGTAATGTTTCCAGTCATCAGTGATGTGAATGATCCCACTATGGCTAATTTTGAGCTACCGACAGTTTAACAACCGTTTCCAAAATTCCTGAATATGTAACAATCTGTTCTCATGGGCCAGTGGGAGCTAGCTTCAGCACACTACTGGATCCTCCAAAGGAAGAAGAACTATAGCAGAGAGGAGGTATTTACAAGAAGAAATAGTTTTTCCCCCTTTATATTTTGATTTTATTAAGTGGAAAGCTAAGTCCCTTATAATTCCAGCTCCTAAGGTATCTTCTTATCCCCAGAGCTAGCGGGGAAGCAGGAGACAACCCCAGTGACCTCAGGGTAGCCCGCTTCAATTTTTGAACTACCGTAGAAAGCTTTGTCATCCATTTACCCAAAATCTCTCATCAAAAGCACATATGGTCCAAACTACAGTTTCTCTTTCTACCTTAGAATTTGTGTTTAACGTTATTATCAAAACACTGATTCACAAAAAATTCTGCCTCCCATGAACATCTGTTGTCACTGATTAGAACACTTAGAGTGAAGCCATTTTCTGTCTTGCCCAATATTAACTGCAAACAGACACCATAGCCAAGTTCTTCTAAATAACTTGTAATAAACTGGGATGTTTCCTTAAATGTACAAGCAAATGAAGATTCACCATAGCAACTAGGAATTCCAGGAACTGAGATGCATATTGTAAACATGGAGGTAGCTGTGTTCAGTTGGATTCTTAGAGAAATAGGACCAATAGGGGATATAAATATATACTTACTGCAAGGAATTGGCTCACACAATTATGGAGGCTGAAAAGTTCAAGATTTGCAGTCAGCAAGCAGGACATCCAGGAGAATTAATGATGTAGTTGCAGTCCAAGTCTGAAAGCTTCAGAACCCGGAGAGCTAATGGTGTAAATTTCAGTCTGAGTCAGAAGGCCCGAGAATCAGGAAAGCCAAATGGGTAAGGTCAAGTTCAATTCGAAGTCCGAAGGCAAGAGAAGACTGATGTCCCAGCTCAAAGATAGTCAGACACAGTGAAAGAATGCTTTCTCACTCAGCCTTTTATTCTCTTCTGGTGTTCAATAGATTGGATGAGGCCCATGCACATTGGAGAGGATGATCTGCTTCACTCCATCTACCAATTCAGTGTTAATCTCATCTAAAGTCACCTTCACAGACACAACCAGGAATAATGTCTAACTAAATATCTGGGCACCCCATAGGCCAATCAAATTGACACATCCCCATCTCTACTAAAAATACAAAAAAATTAGCCGGGCTTGGTGGCGTGTGCCTGTAATCCCAGTTACTAGCTACTCAGGAGGTTAAGCCAGGGGAATTGCATGAACCAGGGTGGTGGAGATTGCAGTGAGCCAAGATCACACCACTGCACTCCAGCCTGGGAAATAGAACAAGATTTCATCTCAAAAAAAAAAAAAAAAAGTAAAGAAAAGAAAAACATTATACATAAAATTAAGCATCACAGTAGCCATCTCCCCCATATTCCAAGTGTCCAACAATAATCTGGTAATCTGAGGCTTTACATTACACCTTTTAAAATGAATATGGAAAAATATCCTCTGATCTCAAAACTCCTGGCTTTTTAATATTAGGATACCTGAGTGAGTGAAGGAATTCCTAACCTATGCCACCGAGTATCAGAAATTTTAGTTGAGCTGGATGGTTTTAAACTAGAAGGGATCTTAAATCTCTTTCCAGCCCAGCCCTGAGGGTAGGCGTAACAAAATTACTCCGAGCTCAGTCTTTGAGGTCAGAGACACCTGGGTTCACATCCTATCACTGTCACTTTACAGTTGATAACCCTGAGACAACTTTTTGGCTTCTCTGAACCTCTGCATTATAATCTATACACTGAGAATGATAACAGTACCTATTCCCAGAAAAGAACGGTACGAGAAGATATATGTGAAGTTTAACACTGTGTCCAGGGTTTCCAGTTGTTAGGCTCTGGAAGATAAATGAATAATCCTTTAGCGGTTTTTAAACTTCAATGTGGTTCTGTAATTGAAAATGCCATTCTGCACATAAAGTGTTAAGTCATCAAACAGAAGGGTGAGAAATTCATGCACTGTGTTTAAGGTGTCTATAAAGGAGGTTGTTTCACAGCCTGTTTACTTTAGGGAATGCAGGACTTCAACACAGTTGGTTTTGAACTTCCTTAGCTTGTGAAGAGTTTCTTTTAATCAGCATTTATTATCATTCACTGCACTAGATACTGTAGGGATCACAAACGAAATAAGAGACATGGAAGAGCAGGAAGTGTAGTGGACAGTGCGTGGACATTGAGCAGACAGCCTTGTATGCAAAACCCAGCTCTGCCCCTTTCTAGCTGGGTGAACCTAGACAGGACAATCAGTTTTCCTAACTCTCCTGAGCTTCGATTGCCTCATCAGGAAAATGAAAGTCACTCCTATGTGACAACATTGTTTTGAGGATTCAGTGAGATGATGTGTGCAAAATATCTGATACCTGGTCTAGAATAGTTAGAACTCTTCTGTCTGCAACTAAGAGCTGATTTTCTGGGAGAGAACATAAGAGGCACAGAGAGGCCAAAGCTACACAACATAATTTGTGTCATGTTTACAATGGACTGGGGTGCTCTATTTGTATGTCAACGTCTGTCGCATTTGCACTGTCATAAGAAACAAAACGGCTCTTTCCCTGCCTCCCACCATTCGTGGAGGAAGGAGTCTTGCTGCAAAGAAGTCAGGCTCATTAAGGAATCCAGCTAGCAACCTCAGAGAGGCTGGGGAAGCAGGGGCAGAGTGAGAATACCCTAAGCCTGGGAGCCTCCAGACAGAAACAGCATTGGATATTGTCACCACCCAAACCCACAAGGTCAAGATCCCGCCCAGCAAAAACGACTTCCAGAGTGCATTTCTGTGGGCAAACCTGGGTAGGAAGTGAATCGCTGATTCCCCAGCACACTAGAGCGCCCCCCAGACAGCAGAGGACCAATGCTCCGCAGGGATGGCAACAAAAACAACGGCAAGGATGGAGACCTCAAGGGACCCGAATGGGACCTTCCTGAACCATGGAGTTCTTATAAGATGCCCACAGGGAGTAGAATCAAACCCCATTAACCAAGCAGGTGAGCCTCAGAGATCAATTTAATTTGTTTCAGAAAAAAAAGAAAAGTGATCTATTTCTTGAACCTGAATGCCATGGAGTAAATTCACAAGATCATAAGAGCTTGCTAAGGACTTTCGTATATTCAGCAACCATGAATCAAGCACCACTGTGAACCCGTCACATCGTCTCTCACTGAACCCTCCAAACCATCCTATGAGGGAGGCCTCATTAATTCCATTGGCAGAGGAGTAAACTGAGGCTGAGAAGGTGACTCAACTTTTTTTTGGGTAGTTAGTGAGAAACTATTAAAGAATATTCACAGCACTAAATACAGTATCTAGCATAGAGAAGGTGCTTAATCCAGATTTATTGAATTGATGACTGAATGAAGAAAATAGATAATTTGCTAGTGAAAGTCAGTTGAAAGAGCAAAACTGGGTGACAAGAATAGATGACATTTGCCAAGATTATTCTAGAACATTCTAACCCATGACAACACTAAGAAAAAAGATATTTTTGTTCCCATTTTACAGATAAGCAAACCCAGGCCAGAAAGGCTCAGAGGTTTACTTTGAGTCACATATCTTGGAAGGAGCAGAGCTAAGATTTAAACTCAAGATGTCTGGTTCCCCAGGCCAAGTTTCCAAGTACTGTCCTATCCAGTGTACAGATAGGGTACAGCATGAAGGAGCAACCTTTGGAATTGACATAACAAGGCCCCCCACCTTTCGCTTTCTAAGATTGGGAAACTGATAACATGAAGGCTAAAAGCACGGATTCTGGGGTGAGACAAACTTGACCTAAAACATCCCAGCTCCACCACTCTCTAACTCTGTGATCTTAGACAAGAGGCTTAGTCACTCTGAGACCCAGTGAGATGAAGAGGATAATAAATTGTTGAGACAATCAAATGAAATAGTAGCCATATGGCTCCTACCTCAGTGCTCAGGACCTGGTGAAATAGCAATAAATGGCAACAACCATAAAAATACAAAAATAACTGAAATGGTAGCTCTAGCAATGATGCTGATGGAGAAGGGGGAGGAAGAGGAGGAAGAGGAGGAAGAGGAGGATAACAAGGTAGAGGAACAGGAAGAAGAGGAGCAGGAGGAAGAAGAAGAAGAGGAGGAAGATAAGGAGGTGGAGGAGCAAGAAGAGGAGGAGGAGGAGATAGAGAAACAAGAAGACGAGGAGGAGGAGGATGAGGAAGAGGAGGAGGAAGAGGATGAGGAAGTAGAGGAAAGGGAGGAGGAGGAAGAGGAGGAGGAGGAAGAAGATGAGGTGGAGGAAGAGGAGGAGAAGAAAGAGGGAGAGGAGGAGAAAATGGAAGAGGAAGAAGAGGAAGAGAAAGAGGAGGAGAAAAAGGAAGAGGAAGAGGAGGGAGAAGAGGGTTCTGAACACAGGGAAGAACGCTGTCAGAGCCTAGAATATTCCTCAAATTGGGCAGGGGATGTGGGGAAATAGCACATCAAAAAGCAGACAAATTTTGAATTCCACTCTGCCACACTATGTACTAGACACTGAGGGAGGAGAGAAGAGCCCCCAGACAGGTAGCAATAGGAAGACCACCACCTGACAACAGAGACCAGCAGTTCGAGTCCCTCCAGCCATTTTCCAGCAAGCCTGAGTCTACAGCCCAGGTGACTTCAGATGAAATCACCCCAGGACATCAGATGGCATGTGCCTCCCTCAAATCACCACAAGATTGAATTTTCAGTCACATCCCCCAGACACATCCATTTTGGCAGCAATGTTATTTGCAGAGACCAGTCAGAACCTGCACTTTAAATGCAGTTCCCCTAAACAGAGTGACCTCCTCTCCATACCCTAAGTGCCTCTGCACACCCAGGCAGACACTGCTTGTGTTTGAAAGGTTAGGCTTGCCTGAAGCAATTGAGCAGAAACCCAAATTTGGAGAACAATTTGCTACTCATAAGGAGCCATCACTCAGAAATGCACTGACTGGCCTTGAAGAATTAGGCCATCACCCAACCCATGGCTCCTGTGTTGCTCTGCCTGGATTGTGTGACCTTGATGGGTGAAGCCTCCCAGATTTGGAGTCTAACCACAACTTCTGCTGCTCAACAGAGACCCCATGCAGTAGGACTAGATACCACAGAAGCCTGAATGAGAAGCAAAAGCCAAGAAGACTGGATCTCACCTCTCTTTCTCTCCCTTCCACCAACAGGATATCTATGTGTTTATAGACCTTGCTACTCAAAGAATGATCCATGGTAAAGATGTTAACCTGTTTAGGTGCTGCAGAGGATGTGGAGAAATAGGAACACTTTTACACTGTTGGTGGGACTGTAAACTAGTTCAACCATTGTGGAAGACAGTGTGGTGATTCCTCAAGGATCTAGAACTAGAGATACCATTTGACCCAGCCATCCCATTACTGGGGATATACCCAAAGGATTATAAATCATGCTGCTATAAAGACACATGCACACGTATGTATATTGCAGCACTGTTCACAATAGCAAAGACTTGGAACCAACCCAAATGTCCATCAATGACAGACTGGATTAAGAAAATGTGGCACATATACACCATGGAATACTATGCAGCCATTAAAAAGGATGAGTTAATGTCCTTTGTAGGTGCATGGATGAAGCTGGAAACCATCATTCTCAGCAAACTATCGCAAGGACGAAAAACCAAACACCGCATAGGTTCTCACTCGTAGGTGGGAATTGAACAATGAGATCACTTGGATACAGGAAGGGGAACATCACACACCAAGACTTGTCATGGGGTTGGGGGAGGGGGAAGGGATAGCATTAGGAGATATACCTAATGTAAATGACGAGTTAATGGGTGCAGCACACCAACATGGCACATGTATACATATGTAATAAACTGCACTTTGCACGCATGTACCCTAGAACTTAAAGTATAATAAAAATAAATAAATAAATAAATAAGATGTTGACCTGTTTAATTATAGCAGCCTAGTCTTCCAGGCCCTTCTCACCAAGGCTTGCAGTCATTTCTAGAAGGGAAAGAGGAAGTCAGAGTTTATGACTCTCAAATAAAATACTCCTTGTCTATCAGGAAGGGGTGTTCATAAGAACCTGCAACATCCTTACCCATTGGAGAGGCCTGGAATGCCTCCCAGCTGATGTCAGTACTCACGTGACATCTACACCCACCTTCCTCTTTCTCTATCACCTCTCTACATCCACCCCCTCTCATGGAACTGCCCATTCATCCCTTAGTGGAAGGGAGGGCAACTCCTTCCGCCTTACCTCCCGACCCCTCCAAAGTCAGAGAATCCTTTGGCCCAAATATAATTGCATGTCCTTCCAACACTCCAACTGGTGACCAAATTGTGGTTCTGTGGAGCCTTCTATCCCATGGAAATTTGAAGAATCCTGTTATGGACTGAATGTGTGTGTTCTTCCAAAGTTTATTTGTTGGAATCCTACCCCCCAGGGTGACACTATTAGGAAGTGGGGACTTTGGGAGGTAATTAGGTCATGAGATTGGAGCTTCATAAATGGGATTAGTGCCCTTATAAAAGAGTCCCCAGAGACCTCTCTCACCGTATTTCCACCATGTAAGGATATGACAAGATGTCGGCCATTCACAACCTGCAAGAGGGTCTTCACCAGAACCCAACCATAGTGGTACCCGGATCTCAAACTTCCAGCCTCCAGAACTGTGAGAAATAAATTTCTGTTGTTTATAAGCCACTCAGTCTACAGTATGTTGCCTTGTTATAGCAGTCTGAATGGACTAAGACAAACTCCTATCTCAAAGGGTTTCAAAGAAAGATATTTAAAGAAGAGCTTCTCCCTAAGCACATGAAGGTATTTGCTAAGCCTGATCTCCAACTCAAAACAAATCCACAATGAATGCTACATTTTTCCCACGTAAGGGACCCCAGTTAAGGCTATGCCTCCACAGAAACAAGGAATCTTGGATGTACAAAGTTACGGTGATGGCCTAATAATTGTTCTCTTCACATCCACTACTGCCTCATTCAACATCCTCCATGCAACTGTCAGGGTGATATTTTTTAAATCCAAACCTTGTTACGTCATTCTCCTGCTTAAAACCTTTCGATGGCTTCCCATTGCACTTAGGATGATGGCTTCCCATTGCACTTAGGATAAAATCCAATCCCTGTATAAGGTCTATGACGATCTACATGATTGGATTCCGGCCTACATCTTGCAGATTCTCTCAAGCATCTCTCTCCTTACTCTGTAAGTCAGTACCACACTTAGATCCGGGCAAGAGGGGTCCCCATACTGCGTCTTCCACAGTTTAGACAGCTCTACATATCACGAACACACACATAAATCAATGTATTAAAGAATGTAAGGAAAACTCTCGAGATCTGGCATTCAGTGCCAGTACAGTGTGCTCTGCACCCTGAACATCCATTGTCATGACTGACACCATTAGCTCCAGGGAAATTCTTTTTTTTTTTTTTTTTTTGAGACAGAATCTCGCTCTGTTGCCCATACTGGAGTAGAGTGGTGCGATCTCGGTTCACTGCGAGCTCTGCCTCAAAGGTTCAAGCGATTCTCCTGTCTCAGTCTCCCAGGTAGCTGGGATTACAAGCATGCACCGCCACACCTGGCTGACTTTTGTATTTTCAGTAGAGACAGGGTTTCACCATGTTGGCCAGGCTGGTCTCGAACTCCTGACCTCAGGTGATTCACCTGCCTCAGTTTCCCAAAGTGCTGGGATTACAGGCATGAGCCACCGGTGCCCGGCCAGCTCCAGGGAAATTCTTCTCTGCATCCTTTGCTCTGTGGCTTTAAAGCAAAAGGCAATGGCATTCAAATGCCATGAAGGATTCCCTGTGGTGCCCCACTGATTTTGGAAACAGACACTGCTTTTGAAGGCAGAGAAAATGTCACCATTGTAAACACTTTGATAAAAAAAAAATACAAATTAATTAACTTGTCACATCCTTCCCCTCAGATCATATTAATGCAATATATTCTTACAAAAGGAAGCATTGTTTTCTAGTAATGCCAGGCAATCATCTACTTGCTTCCCTTCATGTTTCAATTCACAGGTCAGGAGGCTCACGCGAACTGGCACAGTATTTGCAGTGACTGGACATGGCAGTTGAGAAACACTTTGCAATATTAAATGATTTACATTATTCTGAAGCTTGTGTTTAAGTCTAGATTCCATTCATGGCAAATGTGAAGCATAATATGTGTGTGTGTGTGTGTGTGTGTGTGTGAGAGAGAGAGAGAGAGAGACAGACAGAGAGAGAGAGAGACAGAAAGAGGCAGAGAGAGAGAGAGACAGGGTCTCTGCCACCCATACTGGAGTGCAGTGGTGTGATCATAGCTCACTGGAGCCTTGATCTAGGCTCAAGTGATCCTCCCACCTCAGTGTCCTGAGTAGCTGGGACTACAAGTGCATGCCACCATGCCCAGCTAATTTTTGTTATTATCAGTAGTAGAGACAAGGTCTTGCTATGTTGTGCAGGATGGTCTCCGACTCCTGGCCTCATGCAGTCCTCCCGCCTCAGCCTCCCAAAGGCTGGGATTAAAGATGTTAGACACAGGCCCAACGTGGTGGCTCACACTTGTAATCCCAGCACTCTGGAAGGCCAAGGTGGGTGGAACACTTGAGGTCAGGAGTTCAAGACCAGCCTAGTCAACATGGCAAAACCTCATCTCTAATAATAATACAAAAATTAGCTGGGCCTGGTGGTGTGCACCTGTAATCCCAGTTACTTGGAAGGCTGAGGCACAAGAATCACTTGAGCCCAGGAGGCAGAGGTTGCAGTCAGCCGAGATTATGCCACTTCACACCAGCCTGGGTGACAGAGCAAGACTGTCTTAAAAAAAAAAGATGTGAGACATTGAGCCTGGCTGCTACCTATTCTTCACATTGACAACTAGCTGAACTTTGCTAAAATTATTTAATAAGTTTGAAATCAAGTCCTTAAAACTGAAATAAATTTCAGTTTTCTTTAATTTGGATTTGGGTATTTATTATTATTTGCATTTTGCTTTTTTAAATTCAATAGAAAATCAGAAATATTTAGGCATGAGGTATGTGGGTCTCCCTTTGCACTATTGGGCTGTGGAAATATCAGTATTAGGACAGCTCTACACTTCCAATCCTGTTGAAATTCCTCAAGTTCCTCAAATGTACCATCCTCTTTCTTACCCCAGGGCCTTCGCACATGCTGCTTCCTCACCTGGGACATACTCAGCACCCTTCACCTGGATACTCCTCCCCATACCTCGTATCTTACCTTGAACTTCTTATCCTTTAGGAAGCATTCCTTCGTTCCCCTGGGCCAGGTTAGGACCCCTTATCATGCACATTCATTGCACCTGTTTTTCTCTTGTGTATGTATTTGTACAATATCTCCCTTCCTCAGTAGACTGTAACCTCCTTGAAGTCAGGGACTATGTCTGTCTTGTTCACTCATTTTTCTCCAGCACCTGAAACAGACCAAGTTTATAGTAGATGCTCAATAAATACCAGGTGACTTCATAAATGCTAGAGTTCAGATTGCCAGCTCTGATTACACTGAATTGTAATTACCTGTGTGAGTCTCTCTAGATGGACTTGGAGTCAGAGACCAAAAGCTGGCACCCATGGGCCACATGTGGACTGTAGTTTGGTTAGTTTGGCCAGCAGAATATTGCCTATATCATGGTCTTTTTTTTTTAATTTTGTATTTTTTTATTTTTAAATTAACTGCCAATATTTAAGAACTTGGAAATGACACTTAAAAATCAAGATTTGCAATTTCTCTTGAAAAGGCCAAACAGTTGGCAACACTTCCCATGTGACAACAATCCCCTAAACTGAGACACGTGTTCCTTTTAATAAGCTGATTGTCCCAACCACCGCAGTCCTGATGTAGCCTGTATCACACACTTCCATGGGACTCCCACAGCGGTAACTAATATTCAGTCAACTAAGGTCATGCAACTAAGGTCTAGCCAACAAACTCTGAAAAAGAAGTGTGGCCATGTTCATGGCAGCACTATTCACAATAGCAAAGATTGGAATCAACCTAGGTGGCCATCATAGTGGACTGGATAAAGAAAATGTGATACCTATACACCATGGAATGCTATGTAGCCATTAAAAAAAAATGAAAGCATGTCTGTTGCAGCAACATGGATGTAGCCTGAGGCCATTATCTTACGCAAATCAATGCAGGGACAGAAAACCAAATACTTCATGTTCTCACTTATAAGTGAGAGCTAAATATCAGGTATTCGTGGACATAAAGATGGCAACAGCAGACACCGCAGACTACTAGAGGGAGGAGGGAGAGAGGAGCGCAAGGGTCGAAAAACTGTTGTATACCAAGCTCAGTACCTAGGTGACAAAATCATTCGTGCCCCAAACCTCAGCACCACGCAATATACCCAGGTAACAAATTTACCCATGCACCCCCTGAATCTAAAATAGAAGTTGAAAAAGAAAAAATAAAGATATGATGCTGTATGCCGATTTTTTTTTAAAGGAAGAAGTGTAGGGCTGGGCATGGTGGTTCACACCTGTAATCCCAGCTACTCAGGAGGCTGAAGCAGGAGGATCACTTGAGCCCAGGGATTTGAGACCAGTCTGAGCAATGTGGCAAGACTTCAGCTCTAAAAAGCAAAATTAAAATATTAACCAGGCATGATGGTATGCACATGTAGTTCCAGCTACTAGGGAAGCTGAGGTAGGACGATTGCTTGAGCCCAGGAGTTCAAGGCTACAGTGAGCTATGGTCATGCCACTGTAGCCTAAGTGACTGAATGAGACCTCATCTTTGGGTGGAAAAGAAAAGAAGTCTCATAAAAAACTTCCATGTGGCTGGGTGCAGTGGTTCACGCCTGTAATCCTAGCACTTTGGGAGGCCGAGGCGGGCAGATCACGAGGTCAGGAGATTGAGACCATCCTGACTAACACGGTGAAACTCCGTCTCTACTAAAAATACAAAAAATTAGCTGGGCATGGTGGCACGGACCTGTAGTCCCAGCTACTCGGGAGGCTGAGGCATGAGAATCACTTTAACCTGGGAGGCGGAGGTTGCAGTGAGCTGAGATCCCTCCACTGCACTCCAGCCTGGGTGATAGAGTGAGACTTCGTCTCAAAAAACAAAACAAAACAACAACAAGAAAACACTTCCATGCAAGGTCCTTCCTCTCTTCCCTTGTCTGTCAGCTGAATACTGATGCCCAGGGCAACCCTAGAATGTAGAAAAACCTTCTTGAGCCTGGGTTCCTGAATGATTGCATGGAGTAGAGATCCCCCACCTACCCTCTGCCAACCAGGAACAACACTGGACTGTTTCACTGTCAAGTAAAACATTCGTGCTGTGTTAAAACCACTGAAGTGTTGGGTTTTGTTTATTAGAGCAATTAGTTTTACTCTAACATAGTCTCTACAGGCATTTAAACTTGGGACCCCTGCACAAGCTCTTGGAAGACAGAGATGATGCCTCATTCACCCGTTTATGTGCAGTGCCTAGCACAGTGCTGAGCCCATAATGGACCCCCTAAAGATGTTTATTGAATGAAATAAATGCAGGAACAGATGGAATCCACGCAAGCTGCAAGCAGAGCCAAGGCAGGTAATGACAGCTCTGCCCTGGTTGATTCCAGCATTTCTCCTACCCATCCCCAGCCCCTAGCCTTCGCAGCAGCGCTTCATCCTCTGAAGATCCTCCTCATGTGGCTTCAGATTTCCCTTCTCGCCTTCACTCTCATTCCCCACACCTGTGCTTAGCACAGCAGACAGTGGCTGGTGGAATTGGCATAAGGAGACAGGCATGAAGTTGAAGCAGCTGTCTAGAAAATAAATTACATGCAGTCACCTGCTATTTCCATTCTGATCTCATCTGCTGAAAGCTGCTCTCCCAGTGCCTGCTTCTGCTCTCTTTTCTCTTGGCTGCAAAATTCTCTAGAAACAGAGCTCCACTGGACAAGAGGAAGAATAGGACAGAATCTATCTTTTCATAATTATATATCATCAAATATTTATCACATGTCCAGCTTAGGCATAACAGTGGATGCAGAGCAATTTCTGTGCCATGTCTTCTTGTACAGAAATTTAGAATGGTAAAACTAGTATTTTATATCACATCTTAAAAGCCTCATTCACTTGTATCATTTCATTCTTAAACATCCATGGGACATATGCAGGCAGGATGGGGATTAATGTCCTCATTATACCATAAGATCCAAAAGCTCTAGAACTGTGCTTTACACGTGCCAAGCACAGTGTTTAGGACGTGATGTGTATTTGTTTCAGGAAAAGTTCACAACAGCCCTATGAGGTATGTTCTATCATCATCGTGCCCATTTTACTAAGGAAGACAGACTCTGAGCCCTAAACTTTCAATGATTTGCTTAGGCCAGTAAGGTAGTAAGAGATGGAGCCAGGAAGCGAACTCCTGTCTGTCTGACTCCAAGGTGCTAACTGGTTTGCTATTATACTCATTAGCTTTTTCTCACTCAGTACGTTGCATTTGTTATGTCTGTCTCCTCTACTGGATTGTGAATTCCTCCTGGCAAAGGCCAAGGCATATTCATAACACTCTCCCCAGCTAGTAGAGAGCCTCACACTTAGTACCTATGTGATGAATGAAAAAAAAAAAGCCGGAGAAAGCAGAATGAGAAGTTAAATGGTCTATCCACAACCACATGACAAGCTAGTAATTCCCTGACTTAAGACTCAACCAGTGTTTGAGTTACTATCTAGCTCTGTGGCTGTGGATAGGCCATTTAATTTCTGTTCCAAATCCAAGGACCTTTCAATGGGAATAACAATACCAGCATGTTGAGAATTCGTATCAGGCTCTTTTATATATATACTATTTCATTTAATTCTTGAAATACCTTTATAAGCTGGTTGCAATAATACCCTCATTTTGAAACAGAGGCTCAATTAGATAAAATAACTTGCCTAAGGTCACCTAGCTATTCACTCTCAAATGCTCAGTTTGTCATCTCTGCATTACTCAACACTTGCCAGCTTCCTCCCCTGAGAACGAGACCCAGTCTCTGTATCCATCCCAAGTTGACTGAATCCTTTTCTCCACATATCCCAAACCATGACCCTCCCCAATCTGACTATGAGAATCCCATTGCTCAAAGATTTTTTCAAGGAAGCTCCACTTTTAGAGAAGGCCTCTTGCATGTGGGGGATACTGTCTAGAATTCTGCCAGAGAGGCTGAGCGTGAGCTGCTGAGTCAGGCAGAACAGGCCCCAATGCTCTGCTGCTCTCTAGCTGCATAAGTGGTTGGGGGAAGGAAAAAAGGGACACACTGAAGACTATTAGTTCTCTACCAAGTGTGACTTGGGTTCCCTCACATATCTTATGCCCCCACTGTGTATTCCAGGGTGTTCTATCCATGCGTCTGTCTATCCACCCATTCTTTTTAATCTATCAATCAATCTAGTCACCTGGCACTCTTTCTTTTATCTACCCTTTTACTAATCTACCCATCTTTCCTTCCTTCCTCTCTCAATCTTTCTTTGTACCCATGTATTCAACAAACATTTATTGACCAACTACTTTCTTCCCAAAACTAGTGGGTTTTAGGGTTAAAAGATGAATAAGACTCAGGATACAACATAAGACAGGGGTCAAGAATAAGGGTCAGTGAGCGTAGAGAACAAAGTTAACATCTGGGCTCTGCCACGTAGAGGATGGACACATTCCTGGGCTTTTCTAAGCCTGTTTCTTTCTATATAAAATGAGGAGCGTGTAGTGCATAACTCATATGGTTGTCAAGTGAAGATAAGATCAAGCCTTTAGTGAGTGCTTAAACTCCCTTAGTTGGCATTGCCATTATAAAACCAGTTCCTGCCCTAGAGGAACTCAGAATGTATTTGGGAGGCACACTGTAATAAAGTAAGACATCTGATAAGGGCCAAAGCAGTGGGAGGTGGCTGAAGTCAGCCTGGGGCATGAAGGCAAATCTCAAGAAAGAGGTAGTTTCCAGCTCCTTTTCACCAAAAAAAAAAAAAAAAAAAAAGGCATCTCCTCCAAGAGAAGAGTCGGCCTGAATTACTTGATGACCTTGAGGCATTTTAAATGACTTCATGGATAATAACCCTTTTTCTCCCCTTGACCAAGGTCTTTGCTAAAGTATTTTCAGCATTCTTGTTATGTGCTAATGTTCTGTGTCTCTCTTTCTGCGTTTAATAGATCTTCATTCTCCTACATAGTGCATCTAGAATGTCCTTGGCACTTCCTATCTCTTAGATTTATCATAAAATTATAACAATGAAAAATGTCTTAGATACCATGCAACCCTATACTTCTTCATTTGCCAGAAGGCAACATCCAGATGGATTAAGTGACTTGTCCAAGATTACTCAATTAACCTGGTGACCAAGTTGGGACTAGATTCAAGGTCTTGTGTTGCCTATTCCAAACTTCCTTCCAGCCTACCATGCTACCCACTCTTCTGTTTTCCATGCTACGTTACACTAAGCTGCCACTAATAGTCTTCTCCAGGTTTCTCTTTATCCACATTTCATCCACGATGTGGTGGAAAGTTCAGAACAAAATATTCTTGAAAAAATTACTTTGCCTCACCAAGTAATTGGACACAGGAAGGGGAACATCACACACCGGGGCCTGTCACAGGGTTGGGGGAGGGAGGAGGGATAGCATTAGGAGATATACCTAATGTAAATGACGAGTTAATGGGTGCAGCACACCAACACGGCACATGTATACATATGTAACAAACCTGCACGTTGTGCACATGTACCCTAGAACTTAAAGTATAACGAAAAATAAATAACAAAAAATAAAGTCTATTTCTTGACACCAAAAAAATAAATTGATTTTCTGTTCTTGCGATAGTTTGCTGAGAATGATGGTTTCCAACTGCATCCATGTCCCTACAAAGGACATGAACTCATCCATTTTTATGGCTGCATAGTATTCCATGGTATATATATGCCACATTTTCTTAATCCAGTCTGTCATTGATGGACATTTGGGTTGGTTCCAAGTCTTTGCTATTGTGAATAATGCCACAATAAACATATGTGTGCATGTGTCTTTATAGCAGCATGATTTATAATCCTTCAGGTACATACCCAGTAATGGAATGGCTGGGTCAAATGGTATTTCTAGTTGTAGATCCTTGAGGAATCGCCACACTGTCTTCCACAATGGTTGAACCAGTTTGCAGTACCACCAACAGTGTAAAAGTGTTCTTATTTCTCCACATCCTCTCCAGCACCTGTTGTTTCCTGACTTTTTAATGACCGCCATTCTCACTGGCGTGAGATGGTATCTCATTGTGGTTTCGATTTGCATTTCTCTGATGGTGAGTGATGATGAGCATTTTTTCATGTGTCTCTTGGCTGCGTAAATGTCTTCTTTTGAGAAGTGTCTGTTCATATCCTTCACCCACTTTTTGATGGGGTTGTTTGTTTTTTTCTTGTAAATTTGTTTGAGTTCTTTGTAGGTTCTGGATATTAGCCCTTTGTCAGATGAGTAGATTGCAAAAATTTTCTCCCATTCTGTATATTGCCTGTTCACTCTGATGGTAGTTTCTTTTGCTGTGCAGAAGCTCTTTAGTTTAATTAGATCCCATTTGTCAATTTTGGCTTTTGTTGCCATTGCTTTTGGTGTTTTAGACATGAAATCCTTGCCCATGCCTATGTCCTGAATGGTATTGCCTAGGTTTTCTTCTAGAGTTTTTATGGTTTTAGGTCTAACATTTAAGTCTCTAATCCATCTTGAATTAATTTTTGTACAAGGTGTAAGGAAGGGATCCAGTTTCAGCTTTCTACATACGGCTAGCCAGTTTCCCAGCACCATTTATTAAATAGGGAATCCTTTCCCCATTTCTTGTTTTTCTCAGGTTTGTCAAAGATCAGATGGTTGTAGATGTGTGGTATTATTTCTGAGGGCTCTCTTCTGTTCCATTGGTCTATATCTCTGTTTTGGTACCAGTACCATGCTGTTTTGGTTACTGTAGCCTTGTAGTATAGTTTGAAGTCAGGTAGTGTGATGCCTCCAGCTTTGTTCTTTTGGCTTAGGATTGTCTTGGCAATGCGGGCTCTTTTTTGGGTCCATATGAACTTTAAAGTAGTTTTTTCCAATTCTGTGAAGAAAGTCATTGGTAGCTTAATGGGGATGGCATTGAATCTATACATTATCTTGGGCAGTATGGCCATTTTCACAATATTGATTCTTCCTATCTATGAGCATGGAATGTTCTTCCATTTGTTTGTATCCTCTTTTATTTCATTGAGCAGTGGTTTGTAGTTCTCCTTGAAAAGGTCCTTCACATCCCTTGTAAGTTGGATTCCTACGTATTTTCTTCTCTTTGAAGCAATTGTGAATGGGAGTTCACTCATGATTTGGCTTTCTGTTTGTCTGTTATTGGTGTATGAGAATGCTTGTGATTTTTGCACATTGATTTTGTATCCTGAGACTTTGCTGAAGTTGCTTATCAGCTTGAGGAGATTTTGGGCTGAGACGATGGGGTTTTCTAAATATACAATCATGTCATCTGCAAACGGGACAATTTGACTTCCTCTTTTTCTAATTGAATACCTTTTATTTCTTTCTCCTGCCTGATTGCCCTGGCCAGCATGTCCAACACTATGTTGAATAAAAGTGGTGAGATAGGGCATCCCTGTCTTGTGCCAGTTTTCAAAGGTTCAACATGCGCAAATCAATAAACGTAATCCAGCATAAAAACAGAACCAAAGACAAAAACCACATGATTATCTCAATAGATGCAGAAAAGGCCTTTGACAAAATTCAACAGCCCTTCATGCTAAAAACTCTCAGTAAATTCGGTATTGATGGAACGTATCTCAAAATAATAAAAGCTATTTATGACAAACCCACAGCCAATATCGTACTGAATGGGAAAAACTGGAAGCATTCCCTTTGAAAACCGAGTCTGTTTTATTATCTGTAAAACTATGTTGATAAGACCAACCTCACCAATTTGATGTGAAATTTAAGTGAGAATGTACAGAAAGTACTTCAAGAAGTGCTGTATATTCTTTGCTTCTCAGAACATTCTATCAGTAGAAGATTCGGGATTCTGACTTGGCTGGATCTGATTACAATATGTATGAACTTTGAACTACATTCTACCACTTAGTAGATGTTTATAAATAAAAGAAATTGATTTTCAAGAAAGTTAAGTAGATGTACTTTTACCTTTTGCTAAGTCCAACTAGAAGTCCTGCATACTACGTGTAAAGCAAAAATACATACAACTTTTACCTCCATCTGACAGTAACAGGTGGCACCGCCATGCTTTCCCATGCCAGAGCAGTGTTAGAGAATCCCAGCTAAAACAGAATGCTTACATGAGATCTAGAGTCTCCTAACATACAAAAATGTCTAGGCTTCAGTAGAAAATCACTCCTTATACCAATAGCCAGGAATATTTCAAACTGAATTTTTTTAAAAGACAATCAATAGATGCCAACATCAAGAAGCCAGAGATATTGGAATAATCTCCCAAGGAATTTAAATTAACCATTGTAAAAAAAAAAAAAAATTCTTCAATGAGCAAATACAAACATACTTAAAACAAATGAAAACATAGAAAACCTTAGTAAATAAATTGAAAGTGTCAGCAAACAAACAGGAGACATGAAGAAGAACCAAATGAAAATTTTAAAACTTAAAAATACAATAACCAACATTTTAAAAACTCAGCCAAGGGGCTTAGCAGCAAAATGAATGGGAGAGAGGAAACAATCAGTGAACTGGAAGATAGGACAATAGAAATTACCCAATCTGAACAACACAGAGAAAGGAGACTGAAAAAAAGAAAAGTGGACAGATCCTCTGGGGGACTATAACAGAAGATCTAACATTCATGTTGTTGGAGCTCCAAAACAAGCGGAGAAAGAGAATGGATATAAAAAGGATCAGAGCTGGTGCTAAGAAATGGCTACAATCAGAGTCTCCAATGCCATCAGTTTGTCTACATCTGCTGTGGTTTGAATGTGTCCCCAAAGTTTATGTGTTGAAAACTTAATCCCTAATGCAGTAGTATTAGGAGGTGATTAGGTAATGAGAGCTCTTCCCTCATGAATGCATTAATGTTGTTATCATGGGAGTGGGCTTATTATTGTGGTAGTGGTTTAGTTATCAGGACAGTGGGCTTGTTATAAAAGTGAGTTCAGCTCCTTGTTGCTTTCTTGCTTTCTCACATGCTCTTCTACCCTCTCACCTTCTGCCACAGGATGACACAGCAAGAAGGCCCTCACCAGATGCTAGCACATTAATATTGAACTTGTCAGCCTCTAGAACTGTGAGAATTAAATTTCTTTTCTTTATAAATTACCCACTCCGTGGTATTCTGTTATAGCAACACAAAACAAACTAAGACAACATCTCTATCTCATCAGTGCTGCCTCTTCTGAACACCAATTTTATGATCTCCTATCTAGGCTTTTTTCTGCTACATGTATCCCTGAGTTTCCATTCCAACAGCCCTGGGTGCAGAATAGAAAACAAATTTTCTCCTGTACCTCCCATTTGAAAAAAATCCCCAGGAAGAACTCTGATTGGTCACATGTGGGTCTTTTCTTCTCCTTTGACCAATTTCTGAAACCAGGTGTATGAGTGAGATACTATATATTCATTCCTGTGATCAGGGGTGGAATCTATTAGCAAAAGAGAGTCTTGGATCCTGGGAAAACAATGCTTCATGCCCATGAATCTGCTTTTAAAACATAAAACCAAAATAAGCCTTGACTGATCTCCTTCCAACGACTTAATCTTTATAACACAGAATCCTTAAGGAATCTAATAATAGAATTTCTCAACTTCAGCACTACTGACATTATGGATCAGATAATTCTTTGTCATAAGGGTGTGTCCTGTGCATCGTAAGGTGTTGAGCAGCACCCCACTCTCTATCCACTAGATGCCAGTAGCAGTGCTCCATCTCCCAGCTATAATGATCAAAAATATCTCCAGACATTGTCACCTGGGGAGCAAAATTGATCGTGATTGAGAGCCACTGCAGTGGAGGAAGATGAGATGGGAGAATAGAAGGCATTTATCCAGAAACTATTACCAAAGTAGACATCTTGAGGAGTGCCAGGAATAAGCAGAAAAACATAGAGGAAGAGAGGGAGGGAGAGAGGGGTAGAGATGGTATTAATAGTACCTCCAGCACCTCCTATATCATCCTCCCATTAGCCCCTTGGCATTGATTAATTTACCATATTATCTCGTTTTCACTTTGGAAGAAGAGCTAGAGCCCCAGGGCATATGAAACAGAATGAGAATATGGATACCTCAGAGTGTGGAAAGGGAAGGAGAGACTAAGAATTCAGACTCCTTAAGAGAGAAGGTGGATGGTGGTAATTCAGCATCAGTGGCTATAACCTTAGGGTGCTGGACTGTGCTTCTTTGGTAAAGCACCAGTTGTTATCCACACTAACGAGAGGGATCTCTAGTTATACAGTTATTTTTCTGGGATTTCGCAGACTCAATATTATCTGATTGTCTTCCAAACCTTGTGAAGGGGGCAAGTAAAGATCTTACTATGCCCACTTACAGATGAAGAAACTGAGATCCATAATAGGAAATAGAGACACTATCATACAGGCATTAAAAGTGTGGGGATTTTAATACAGATAAATCATGCTTCAATTTTTGGCTTTGCCACTTACTGGTTATTTGATCTTGTCATGTTACTTAACCCTTTACCTGTAAAATAGAGTCAATGCTTAAGTAATATAAGTTTTCATAAGAATTACATTGCCAAATGCATGTAAATTAACTACTTATCACTTAGCAAGCACACAGTAAAAGGCAACAAGTATTGTCATAGTAATCCCTGTTATCACTTAAATTCTAAGAAAAAAATTAAAATTAAGCAATGTAATCACAAACTCACAGCGAGTAAATGATGAGGCAGGTCTTTAAATTCAACATTTAAATATTCAGTACCATTTAACCATTCTGTGAGGACTGAGAGTGACAAAGAGGATTACCAACTAAGATGTCTGGTACTTGCCATTGTCTTACTTAATCTCACTATAATATTGGGAATTAGTCAGTGGTATCTCCAGTTCACCAATGAAAAAAATCTGAGACTTAGACAGTCACTTGCCCACCATCACTCAGATTGAGAGCAGAGTTGGACTATTGGTTTTGTGTCGTGAAATTCTACTATTCATTCTTGTGCAATTCTAGTGACTGGTTGATGTGTGGGGTGGTGACATAACTCTAGCCGTAAAAATCTAAGAAGTCTTAGGGAATAGGGGAGCTTTGAGGAAAACTTCTCTTCAGTGAAAAATAAATAAATAAAGATGAACAAGAGAAGAAGTGGCCTTTTTTCTATGCAATATGCACAAAGTAGCTGCCACAATCTTGCAACCATGAGAAAAACAAGATAGAAAGGAAAACTGAAACAGCAAAGATAGCAGAGCAGAAGACAGAAAAAAAAAAAAATCTGGGCCTTTAACACTCAATCACTGATTGAACACCCTAAGCAGCTCAACCTCAGGACTTCTTGTCACGTGAAAAATAAATTTCTTTTTTGTTTCATCCGTGTGAATCAGATTTTCTGTTACTTGCAGTCAAATGCATCTTGATTCAGTCAAGCATGGTAATACCATTGCTACTACTAATAGGACTCATTGTATAATTACTACATGCCAAATAACATACTAAGCTCTTTAGATTTGATATTTCATTTCATATTTTATCCCTACAATAAATCCATATGATAGATACTATTATTAATTCCATTTTACAGATGAATGATAGAGTAGAAGAAAGAAACTAACATTTGTAGCTTGATGATATTTAACTTCTTGGTACATCAATGAAATGGCTCGGAGTGCAGCCTCTTGAGTCAGACTGTCTATGCTCAAATCCAGTTTTACCATCGTCCATGCAACCTCAAGCAAGTACTTAAATATATTCTCTTTGAACCTCCATTTCCTCATCTTTTAATTTTTAAAATTTTGGATGGTACATAGGCTTATATATTTATGGGATACATGAGATGTTTTGATACAGGCATGCAATGTGAAATAATCACATCATAAAAAATGGGGTATCCCTCTCCTCAAGCATTTATTGTTTGAGTTATAAATAATCCAGAGTCTCCCTCTGTTGCCCAGTCTGGAGGGCAGTAGCACTGATCTCGGCTCACTGAAACCTCCACCTCCCGGGTTCAAGCGATTCTCCTGCCTCAGCCTCCCGAGCAACTGGGATTACAGGCGTGTGCCACCATGCCCAGCTAATTTTTGTATTTTTGGTAGATATGGGGTTTCACCATGTTGGCCAGGCTGATCTTGAACTCCCGACCTCAGGTGATTTGCCCACCTCAGCCTCCCAAAGTACTGGGATTACAGGCATGAGCCACTGCGCCTGGACTCCAATTACATTTTTTAAGCTATTTTAAAATATATGGTTAAGTTATTATTGATTATAGTCACCTTATTGTGCTATCAAATAGTAGGTCTTATTCATTCTTTCTAAATTTTTGTACCTATTAACCATCCCACCTCCCCGACAACTCCCCACTACCCTTCCCAGCCTCGAGTAACCATCCTTCTACGCTCTATGCCCATGAGCTCAATTGATTTAATTTTTGGCATTTCCTTATCTTTAAAATAGACATGATAACTGCATCCACCCATCTTATTGAGATGAAATTAGATCATTCAATCAATACATATTGTGTGCACGATTTAACGTAATACTCATAATTTTGCAAAGTTAGGAAATATTGCTGCCATTTTTTATAAAGGAGGAAACTAAGGTATAAAGAGGTTAAACTACTTGCCAAACTCCTTGCAGTTAGTAAGCAGAGGTTCTGGGATTCAAATCTAACTATGTTTCTTTGGGTTTCAAAGAGTTGGCAAAGCATTAGGCCGTTTGGGTCAGGGGTTGGGACAGAGATGTGGAAGAATGAATTAAGGCCAACTAATAAAGAGCTCTTTGTGCTTTGCCAAGAAACATGAGGAACATGTCAGTCAAAGTGAAATTTATTTGATAATTTATTCCTACAACAAACCCATAAGGTAGATACTATTATTAATTCCAGTTTATAGATATGTAATAGAGTGGAAGAAAAGAAACTAACATTGGTAGGTTGACGCTACAGCATGGTCTAGAGTTGGCAGTAGGGAACAAGAGAAGGTGGGATTGCAAGGGGGGTGAAACTCAATGGACAAAAATGCAACTAGGTTCTGGGGACAAACCCTCAGAGGTTAGCTATGGGATTGCCAACCTAGGTAGTCTCATTAATGATAACTAATAGGGCTTGTCTTGTGCACATTTGTCACCAAAAATCTATGAGGTGTGACTAGGGGTTGCAGTTCAATCACCTCCTCATCAACCAACATGGGCACCAACTGACCTCAAGCATTTGAGCAATCAACGCTCTGAAATCCCAGATTCTCTTATTCCAGGAAACAACACGATCTAGTGGCTACAGTAGGAAATTCGGGATCAGACAGGGCTGGCCCAGAATGCTTCGTTTCTAGGTGACCTTAGCATACAACTTCAATATTGGGACCTCAGTATAATGGCTCTGGAGTCAGACTACCCAGGTTTAAATCTTGGATCTGCCACTTATTAGCTGTGTAACCTAAGGTAAGCTACTTATAAGCTCTCTGAGGCTCTGTCCCCTCATCTGTAACATGCAGAAGGCAGTTTTACCTACCTGTTAGGATGGTGGAAATGAAATGATATAGGTCATACATTCAACGAATCATTACTAAGAATCTTCTATAAGCCAGGCATGTTCTGATGGTGACAAGACAGACAAGGTCCCCGTTGTCATGGACCTCGCAGTAAAGTAGGAAGAAATAGAGGAAAGACAGATTATTAAAATCACAAAATAACGTCAAGCAGGCATCATACTAGAGCTGCTTTGGAGGCAGATGGTGAAGTTTGAGCAGAGACCGGCATGATGGTTGAGCAGGGAAAATGGCAAGTGCAAAGGCCCTGAGGGGGAAAAAAAAAAAAAACAGAGTTTTTTGTGTTCATGGAGTAAATAAAAGGCCAGTGTGTCTGGACATACTAAACAAAGGGAGGGATAGTCCCAGAGCCAATCAGGGACTAGATCCTGGGAGGCCTTGTCACCCTTGTTGGTATTTTTATTTTTCTCTACTTCAGAAGGGAAGGTATTGTTTTTCAACAGGGCAGTTCTTACCAGAGTGTCTATATCACAAAACAAGCTCTCCATAATTGATATCTATTACCTCTAAGATGAGGGCAATGCTGTCCATTATGAAGAGTTGTGAGAAATAAATTATACGATGTGCGGAAAGGATAGAAAATGTAGGAAATCCTCAAAAGTGTTAATTCTTTCTCATTTCTGCTCCAACACATTTTGACCTCTAAAGCCACATTTGGACCACAAAACACACTATAACAGATGGGTGTTGACCTGCATTTTAAACTGAGAACAAATTTCCCATATACCGTCCACAAACCAAACCAGCCTTGGCAGTTGATTAAAAACAAATGTAGTCCCTAGTTGAGATGTTGCTACCAGGTTTAAACCTCCAGCTGTCCCTCAAAAAGCAGCAAAAAAGAGAAGAGGAAAAAAAAATACATGTTGATTGTGTTCAATGGGCCAAGTACTGTGTAATACAATAATGCAATGTCTCTCCAAATACTAGAGACCATACAGGAGATTGTTTTTAGAGTTCTCAGACCCTATATGAAATAATATTGAAGCAGTTGGTGAAAGAGTTCATCTCCTTCCCATCATTCTAAAAACATCAAGGTAAAGTCTCAGGGGGGTGCTAGCATGTCTTTAACGCCTCTCTAACACTGTCTAATTCCTCCTTTCAGCAAAGAATGAACCTGCCTCACTCTCAGAGCCTTGGCAGGCAACAGCACCAGCTAGAATTTTAATGGCATTGGCTTCCCCCGCCCCCGATTTTTTTTTTTTTTTTTTTTTGAGACAGCGTTTCACTCTTGTTGCCCAGGTTGGAGTGCAATGGCATGATCTTGGCTTACCACAACCTCTGCCTCCCAGGTTCAAGTGATTGTCCTGCCTCAACCTCCTGAGTAGCTGGGATTACAGGCATGTGCCACCATGCCTGGCTAATTTTGTATTTTTAGTAGAGACGGGGTTTCTCTGTGTTGGTCAGGCTGGTCTCAAACTCCCAACCTCAGGTGATCTGCCCACTTCAGTCTCCCAAAGTGCTGGGATTACAGGCATGAGCCACTGTGCCTGACCTCCCCTATGATTTTTAAAATGGTTTCCTTGTTTATACAGCAAGATACACTAGTTTGCATATATATGGTAAATTTTAATTTTTAAACAAATGTTAAATATGCAATTTTTTAAATAGAGGGATTTTTACGTGAGGCAGTTTAAATAGTACTAAATAATAGTACAAGTGACAAAAATCATGCATATGGTACCAAAATGGCTAAACTTCAGGAACCGTTCATTTTTTTATTCTAATAGCAACCCTAAGAGGTAGATGTCACTTTTATCTCTAGTTTACGGGTAGGAAACATCGACACAGAGACAAGAAGAAACTTGATCAAGGTCACACAGGCCTCTTAATCCAAGGCTCCAGAGGTTGGAATCTTATGCTGACAAATCATCGTGTTTCTTTCCAGATTTGAAAATATCCAAATTTGAAAATCTTTATGTGCCTCGCTTAAGAAGGCACCAATGACCTGCTGGCTTTAGGAATTTGCTGCCACGTGTATGGTTAACCTTCACCTGCAAACATTGAGCAAAGCCCTAAAGCCTCTTTCTAAGTTTCCTACAGCTTCTCCCGACAGTGCTGGCTTCAGAGAGAGGCAGAGTGGTACTATAACCCCACGTTGTACAGTAAATTGGTCTCTTAGACCAGTGAGACACAGTCCCCAGGAACACAGGGCTGTTAAAGAGAGTGAAGCCTTCGGTGCTCAGGTATTAGGGACACTCTGGAACTTTCCTGAGCAGGACAGCTCATTGCTCTGCCTCACTTAGCCTGGCTCAGCCACTGGATTGCCTACCTGCTGGTCTTCCTGGATATTCTGCTTTTGTCATCGTTGCTGCTTGGCGGAACCAGCCTTATCTGCACATTGATGAGTCATGCTTTCTGTACATTTCAATGTTTTATCCCTGCAGGGAGGATTCTGGTAAGTACCTTCACTCTCATCGGTCTTAATTCCTCATGCTGCCCTCTTAGGACTATTTCTGAGGCTCTTAAAGAAAATTGAACTTTGGGCAGTTGGAGTACAGTGGTTGAAAAAAAAAAAAGGCTCAGGGATGGTGGAAATGTTCTCATGATTATCTAGTTGGAAAGAATATTCAAACTTTCTCTCTTTTTCTAGCTTGACAACTTTAGTACCTGGAATGCTCTAAGGTGTAATACACAGAATGTGAGAATCTTGGCCTCTGATGCTGTACAAATTAAGGGGAAAATGACATCTGATAACTATTTATTCAAACACGGATCTGATGTCAACTACAAGTTACTGTTATTATCTCTTTTGGGGCCAATTCTCATGTATGTAATGGATGGCATTAGACTTTGAGTTATAAAAAGCTGCACTTGCATTCTAGTTTGACACTGTGTGTGACCTTAGACTTTTCACTTCTCGGTTTTGGACTCAATTATCTTACCTGTAAAACGGGGGGATTGAATGGAATCTCTGTGAGTCCCTACTTCTTCAACACTAGAAAATAATGGACACACGGCTTGCTTTTTCTGTGCTGTAAATTTCTCATCTATAAAACAGGCTTATGATGCCAGCCCAAGCCACTTCACATGGGTAACAATGAGGATTAAAATTAAATGGTGTACATGGCTGTACTTCGTTCAGAGTAAAGTTCTATCAATCGTGACGTATTACTATGGAGCGAGGATCACTGGCTGATCAATGCATGTCCTTGGTTGCTAGTAACAGAAACCTTCTCTGACCTGACTGATGTAAACAAATGGATTGTTTTTTAAGTAACCTTCAAATCTCTACAGATCCTTTTCTGGACAGTCCTTATGTGTTTTCATTTTATGGATTTTTTAAAATTGTAGTAAGGACATTTAACTTGAGATATATCCTTTGAACAAATTTTTTAGTGTACAACACAGTATTATTGACTTTGGATACAATATTGTACAACATATCCCTAGAACTTATTTATCTTGCATAACTGAAATTGTATGCCTATTGACTAGCAACCACCCATTCATTTCCTTCTCCCACTAACCCGTGGCAACCACCATTCCACTCTCTGCTTCTATGAGTTTGGATATGTTAGATACCTCATATAAGTGGAATCATGCAATATTCATCTTTATGTGACTGTCTTGTTTCACATGGCGTGATGTCCTCCAGATTCATCCACATTGTTGCACATGGCAGGATTTATTTCTTCTTGAAAGGTGAATAATTTTCCACAGTATGTCTATATCACATTTCCTTTATCCATTGTTCCACTGCTGGACATTTAGGTTGTTTCTGGGTCTCGGCTATTGTGCATCATGCTGCAGTGAATGTGGAGTGAGGACATGGAGCCCACAGAGGAACAGGAAGCCATGGATTTGGAAATGCTCAGGAAGCAAGAACCACAGCAATAGCCCCGGAGCAAATGAGTCCTGTGCAGCCATCCCCACCAAGATGAAGGAAATCCAAACTCTTCTGCTGCCCTTGTCCCTCACTCAAGTTTCTAAGTTCAAAATGACAGCCTGGGCCAGGCACAGTGGCTCATGCGTGTAATTCCAGCACTTTGGGAGGCTGATGTGGTTGGATCACCTGAGGTCGGGAGTTCAAGACCAGCCTGAGCAACATGAAGAAACCCTGTCTCTACTAAAAATACAAAATTAGCCAGGCGCAGTGGCACATGCCTGTAATCCCAGCTACTTGGGAGGAGGCAGAGGCAGACGAATCACTTGAACCCAGGAGGCGGAGGGTGTGGTGAGCCGAGATTGTGCCATTGTGCTCCAACCTGTGCAACAAGAACGAAACTCCGTCTCAAAAAAAAAAAAAGAAAGAAAGAAAGAAAAGAAAAGAAAAAAAAAGCCTGCAATTGACCAAGCTCAGGACGCTTGCTCATCTACCTCTGACTGCCCTGGGCAAAGGGATCTCTCCCCTTTGGCTTCTGTAATGGGGTGGCAGGCACCTGAATATACTCTTTGTCCAAACCATACCCAGTGGGGAAGAATCCCTCTCCAAAGGGAAACCACAATCTGTTAGGAAGGAGAAGAAGATTCTGGGCAATCCCTACATGCAAAATAACTACTACCCAGAGACCTATTAAATGCTAAATAATCATAATGTGTCACCCTCAGACAAGGTTTTTGTTTGTTTTTCTCCTCATCATTACTGTTTCCCCACCCAACGGGGAGCAGGTAATTTGGTGACACATTATTGCTGTGTTTTATTTCCTCTTCTTCTTCCTCTTCTAGCCCTCCTGCTCCCCTTCTCCTTTCTTATTCTCCCTTCTCTCCTTTCTTTCCTCTCTTTTCCCTCCTCTCTTCTCCCCTTATTACCCTCCCCTTTTTTCTTTCTTCCCCACCCAACTCCTGTTACTTTCCAGAGCAAAGTGAGTCTTAAGGGATACACAGAGGCCTCTCACATCTCTCTGAACCAGAAAGAAAAGTCTTTTCCTGATACATCAACATCCTGGTCATCACAATCTGATTTTATTCTACCATACATGCACACATGCATGCACAAGTGTGCAAACATATTCATACATATACATACACATACATGCACATGAACATATACATACACACATACCCCTAACTCTTGCCTTCCCCTTCCTCTCAGGACCCCATTTCCTTCACTTCATCTCCGATCATTCTTCATATCCTGATGAAATTTACCCAGGTGCAGCTTGGATTCTTTGTCCTTTCCCCCTTGCCGGGCTTTAGGAGGCAGGCAGGCAAGCAATTGTGGAAATATTCCCATCCTGCTCTGTGGCTGCCCCTGACCACCTTGAAAAGTCAGTGACAAGCAACAAAAGGCTCTATCCAAACTCAGTAAGAATTGACGTGCACCTCAAAGAACTGTTGTGAGTGATTGCTACAAGAGATGCTCAGCTGTTCACCAAGACATCCTCAACAAGAAGCCACACGTGTGGAGTAAAACAAACAGCAGAAAAACACAACGCTATAGTTCTTATTGGAAAGCAAACAAGAGCCCGCCGTCAAAGACAAACTGGTAAAAGCTCTAGCAGAGCAGGCCAAGGTCAGTGGAGAGCTGGGAGCATCAGAGGAAAATATCAGGTGCCACTTTGACAGCCTAATCGCAGGGAAGCAATTGTCTTCTGCGCCAACTCCAAAGGCTGAGCTTCTAAAGAATTGCAACGCCACCAGGAGATGTTAGTTTCAACAATTGCTTGTAATAACATACTTGGCCAAGACACACTGCACAAGACACGTTTTCCTACATTTTATTATGATAATTTTCAAGCAGACATAATGTTTCCACTGAAAACCCATCTACCCATGACCTAGATTCTACCACTAACATCTCCTTGCTTTAAGGTATATCTACCCCCTCTATCCATTCTTCTAGCTACCCATCAATCCTTTTAATTTTTTGATTTTTTTTTTTTTTTTTTGAGACAGAGTCTCACTCTGTAGCCCAGGCTGGAGTGCAGTGGCATGATCTCAGTTCACTGCAACCTCTACCTCCTGGGTCCCAGTTCAAGCAATTCTCCTGCCTCAGCTTCCTGAGTAGCTGGGATTACAGGCACGCACCACCATGCCCAGCTAATTTTTGTAGAGATGGGGTTTCACCATGTTGGCCAGGCTGGTCTTGAAGTCCTGACCTCGTGATCCACCCACCTCGGCCTCCCAAAGTGCCAGAATTACAGGCGTGAGCCACCGCACCCGACCTATTTTTTGTTGCATTTTAAAGTGGCAGGCATTCGTACACTTCAACCCATAACCTCAGCATGAACTAGATTTGTTTATAGTTCACGCTGTAAACAAATATTTTACATTTTTGTAAATATTTTTGACCCCCAGAAATAAAACACGTGGGTTGGGGGACAGAGAAAGAGATCTACAGGTGAAGCACGGAGGATTTTTAGGACAGTGAAACTACTCTTGATGATACTATAATGGCGAGTACATGTCATTATACATTTGTCCAAACCCATAGAATGTACAACACCAAAAACTAATGCTAATATAAACTATGGACTTTAGGTGACAGTGATGCGTTCACGTGGGCTCATCGGTTGTAACAAATGGACTGCTCTTGTGCAGGATGTTGATAATAGGGAGGGCTATGCCTGTGTGGGGATGGAGGGCATTTGGAAAATCTCTGTACCTTCAACTCAATATTGCAGTGAATCTAAAACAACTCTAAAAACCAAAATCTATTTAATTTTTAAAAATAAAACATACAACGTAAATCTGACAGGACTAGTAAACTGGTATCACTTGGGCTGAATTCAGCTCACAAACAAACATGCAGCCTGCCTGTCGTTGATTTCCATGCCTCCCATTATGGAATCCCAACTTTTCTTTCAATAAATGGTCCACGTCCTCTCACAGTGAATGTGGTTTGGGAAGAACTTACCCCTTCTCTTGGCTTTGTCACTGGACACATGAGACACACATTGCAATCAGTATATATATTTTTTGTTGGCTACAGAAATTTAACTCAAACTTGTGAGTTTAGTTGAGATGAGCCCCTGACCCAGGTTGGTTCACCAGGGGTCGTTCCTAGGACTTTTGTTCCAGTTCTCTTTTAGTTCTGGTTATTAAGCTGACAGGATAAATCTAGGGATGATGGTGTCCATCTTTTTATTATATTGCAAAAACCTGCTTGAGAATGCAGCTAATCAAGGCAAAGCAGAAGCCATTGATGGAAAAAGCCAGGTATGCTTTTGCACCTGAATCAGCCAGGCCTGCAGTCAGGCAAACTTCTATACTTTTCAGTTATAAGAGCCAATACATTCCTTTTTAAAATAAAACTAGTTTAAGTTTTTCTTCAACAATTTCAATAAAAAGAGTCCTGGGGAATACACGGTTACTAAGGGAGCTGAGCTGGGATTCAAACCCAGGTCTGGATTTAAGCCTCAACAGTTGACAGTTACACTACTTGCACTGCCATTAGGTTCTGCATTGAACATTCCAGGATGGACGCTTCCCCTGCCAGGAGGTGATCTAAATACAGGAAGGGCAGATAACAGATAACCTTTGAATGTCAACACAATGTGGTAAGAGATGTTTCAGGAGAAAGACTGTCCATGTGGAAGGTAAATGGGGATGTGCAGGTCAGGAAAGACTTTGAGGTCAAGATTATCCTTTAAAGGAGTCCTGAAAAGCAGGAAGAAACCAGAGGGCAAGCTACAGTCTGTGGGAAGTGGGAGGACAGAGGATTCAGCCAAGTGAACCCAGTGTGCTACAAGCCCCATTTCATCAGCCCTTCCATCTAGAACAACCTTAATCACAATCACTGTGTGTTTGCGTTTCACTTCCTATCAATGTATCTGTCTATTCATCTATCTCCATCTCTCTGTGTCTCTCTTCACATCTCTGTCTCTCCCTGTCTCTCTAGCTGACCCTTTACTCTCCTTCCCTCCTAACTCCCTTTCTCACTTTGCCTTTCCCTCTCCCTCTTTCTTTGCACATACACTCTCCTAACTTCTGGAATGCAACCCTCTCCATCATCAACACCACCCTAGTCCAAGTCACTATCATTTCTCACATATCCAACATGACAACCTCAAAACTCGTCTTCCCACTTCTATTCTTGCCTCTTTTCCATCAATTCTCCACCTCCCTGACATAGCAAGTATTTGAAAATGCAAATATAATCAGAGCACTCCCCTGCTTAAGACCACGGATAAAGACCAAACTTCTCCCCATAGCCTACAAGACCTCACCTACTCTCTAACTGCATGGATCTCCTTGTACTGCACCTACACACACACACACACACACACACTCTCTCTCTCTCTCTCTCTCTCTCTCTCTCTCTCTCTCTCTCCCCCTGGTCTCCCACCTCCTCAAAGAGTTCTTCTCACTCCCACCCCAGGGCCTCTGCACTGCCTCTTTCTTCTACCTGGGATGCTCCCCTCACCTCTAGATCAACATCCCTTCACCTACTTATCCTTCATCCCTTAATCCTTACTTATCCTTCACATTCAGCTCAAATATCACTTCTTCAGAGAAGCCTTCCCTGACTGCCAGACTACATAGAATTTTCCTTGACTCCCTGGTGCATGCTGGCTCATTCCTTTCACTTTTTTTATAGCCCTTATCCAAGCCCCAACCACAGTTGGCTTGAGTGCGCCATTGTCATACACAACCAATCAAGTGGATCAGCCCCTTAAGCAAATTATCTGTGTGTGTGTGAGTGTGTGTGTGTGTGTGTATGAATTGATTCATGCCTATATCTTGCACTTGACTTAAAGATCCAGGAAAGCAGAGACCATATCAACTTTTAAAAACAATTGTATACCCAGAACTTCATACAGTGACTAGCATAAACATTTCTGGTTTGTTACAGTCCCCACTACTCCCTATTGCGTTCCCAACTCTGAGTAACGTGTTAGTTGCAATTTAAGTTATGTTTATGTTACTGTTTATCTTAAAGAATTATCCCTTCATACTGCTGCCTCTATCAAAGGGTGGAGAAACAGAATCTACACCAAGAGGACCAAGAGTTCCAGGAAAAATGGGAATAGCACATTTCCCATGAAAGTGAAGAATGCAGACGGGTGGGGTGGCTCACGCCTGTAATCCCAGCTCTTTGGGAGGCTGAGGTGGGTGGATCACTTGAGATCAAGAGTTTGAGACCATCCTGACCAATATGGTGAAACCTCATCTCTACTAAAAATACAAAAATTAGCCAGGCGTGGTGGCGGGTGACTGTAATCCCAGCTACTTGGGAGGCTGAGGCAGGAGAATCTCTTGAACCCGGGAAGCAGAGGTTGCAGTGAGCCAAAATGACACACTGCATTCCAGCCTGGATGACAAGAGCAAGACTATGTCTCAAAAAAAAAAAAAAGAAAAAGAAAAAGAAAGTGAAGAATATTTATTACCTGCCCAGGCTCACAGGTGTTCAAGTGTGAAACTCCTCCTCTAAAATTCTGTATATATTTCTATTATATTTATTTATTAATTCATCTAAGATTTATTTCTGGACACCTACCTGGCATGCTCTTTGTACTTGGGATACAGTGAAGGATAAGACAGATGAAGATCCTGCCTCCATGTTACAAAGAGCCTACATGACAGTGTGTAACGTTTCCTATCACTTACCTATCCTTCCACTAGTCTGAGCTCCTGATGGTTTCAGCACAGGCTCTGGAGCCAATTGCCTTGGATTCAATTCCAACCGGGTGGTCTTGGGCAAATTACTAAACTTCTCTCTGCTTTGGTTTTCTCATCTGTGAAATGGGGCTAATAATTGTACCTTCCTTCCATTGTGATAATGAAGATGCAATGAGTTAAGTCGTGGCTGCCTCTTAACAAACCCTCAGTAAATGTTAACTCTTATCACTCACCTCTGTCTCCTAAGCAGAACTGACTTCTTGGATGTGTGACCTATGTAGTTACTGAAAGCCCTATGCTTGGAAGGGCTCCATGCTTGGTTTAATGCTCTACTCTTGGTGTCTTGAAATTCTTAATAATTTTTGAACAAGAGACCTTGCATTTTTATTTTGCACTGGGACTTGCAAATTATGTGGCTGGTCCTGACCAGCATATGTTATGTGTCCAGTAAAATTCTGTTGAAAGAATGAGTAAATGAATGAATTCAGCCAACCACTGTTGTTGAACTGAGTCTGCCATTGTCATACAGAACCAATCAAGTGGATCAGCCCCTTGAGCAAAATTAAAGGACTTTTGTTGTTAACTCATCCTGCCCATTCCCTGGGACTCAGGAACACTCAAAGGTTGACCTAAGTCTTTGAAGATCTTCTCATCCAGGCCAGGTGCATTGGCTCATGACCATAATCCCAGCACTTTGAGAGGCTGAGGCAGGAGTTTGAAACAAGTCCGCGCAATATAGTGAGACCCATCTCTTAAAAAAAAAAAATCTTCTCATCCAAACTATCCATTTTCCAGGAAGCTTGGACCTTGACAAACTGCCAGTGTTCCTGATGGAGCCAGCAGAGGACCCAATCCAATTCCCCATTCTCCAGAACTGCAGTCTGCACCGTTCACACCACGCCCCTCTTTTTCTCCCAGCTCAGCATTCCTGGGACAAAGGCATACCTGGTCTCATTCATCCCCATTTTACAGATGGAGAAATAAAGGCTTGGACACAATAAGGTCCATCAAGATTTCCCATGCAGCCCAGTCCCTCTGCCTAGTTAAGTCTGTAGTTCTGTGAAGAGTCTCTAACTAGAGCCCCAGAATTCAAATCACTCAAATCGTTTTTGGAGTGACTAGTCATATATGATCATTATATGCTAAATCCCCCTAACCCCAACAGCATTCTGAGACCCTGGCCTGCAAGGACAAACAAAGGTAAACTCATCTCCCTGCAGGCCCTGAGTGCTGAGTCCTTTCATTCTTTCAACATCTATTGAGAGTCTGCAGCATGCAGGCACTGTGTGAAGCTGAGATACAACCAGGAACAACACAGACAAAAGGCCTTGCCTTTCTAAGAGAAAGTAAAATAAATAAATACAATGTGTATGGTCTGCTGATAGTGCTACACACTATGCAGAAAAATTAAGCAGGGAGGGACAGAGGATGTGAATACTTTGAGGTGGGAGAGGAATGGAGATTTCAATAGGGAGGAGAGTAGAGATTTCAATGGTAAATAGGATCATAAGGGAAAGCTTCAAAGAGAAAAGGACATATAAGCAAAGACCCTAAGAAGGTGAGGAAACAGCTTCCTGCAGCTGTGCAGAGGAAGAGCCTTCCAGGCAAAGGGAATGGCCAGTGCAAAAGCCCGGAAGCCTTATCCATCATTCACAATGCAGAGGGCATCTCTGAAGAGACTAGGAGGGCTTTGTCAGATCACATACATATCCCTCCACCCCTGGCTAGCCCCAACTTCTCATCTCAGTCTAACCGCCTGCAGACCAATCCAATCTATAGGTTTTTAAACAATTATTTATTGAGCTTCTACAATGGCCAGCCACTGCTTTATTCATCATTGCAGCGGTGTTCTTGTTTTCTTTGTGTTTGCAGTAGTCACAGTTAATCGAGAGAGGTCACAATAAAATTTCAGCATCTAATGGGGTCTGAAATCTCAGCCCTGGCCTCACTGGGCTGAGTCCATGTGACTCCGTAATCTGCCCTTTTGTGGGGCCACGTGCCTCCTTGCTTACTACAGACCCAGCTAGATCCAGTAGATGCCCCCCTTATGCAGACTGTCTGGTTCTGTATGCTTTGGAGATTTCCACTCTGCCCTAGAGTGTCCTCCATCCCTGCCTAGGGTAACCCCTAACAAAGACAAGAACTAGATACATGCTCTTTGCTAGTCTTGAGGGCCAGGGGTCCGCTCCACGTTGGGAGACCTGGAAAAGGCTGGGGAAAGCTCAGCCAGTTACTTCTCTCCAGGAATGGATGTGATAGAGGGGTGAGGGGCGTTGGGAAGCAGCGGGGGCGGGGTCTTAGGCTTCTCAGACTCATCACAGCTCTTTGCATAGGCAGCTGCTACAGTCTGCTCCTGGGGATGCCTGGCCTGGGTACTCCTGCAGAATCTTTAACTCTCTCACACTCACTGTCTTGAGCCCCAGACAGATCTCTCTCTCTCTCTCTCTCTCTCTCCCCCTCTCCTAAAGTCTGTAGTGGCCACACCAGGAACCCTCCACCTGTCTGCCCTGAGGATAAAGGACCACGCACACATTGCTTGGATCCCACCTGCTTTACCAATGCTACCCTTCACACAACCTTCAAGCACTCTAGACAAGCCCCCATGACTCCCAGGTGCGTTTGTGCAAGTTTGGAGTGCCCTGTGGGTGTGGTCTTGTGTACGGTGATGAGGATGCCTGCGTGTTTTCAAGGATTTGGATGTGGGATGGGAGTGCATGAGTGAGAGTGTGAGTACACCGCATGCCTGGGTATTGTGTGTCTTTGTGTGAGCGTGGGCGAGTGCGTGTTTGAGTGGCTGCAACATCCTTATCCCTGACTGAAGGGCGGCATGCAGGAGGGGCTTCTCTTAGCCAGTCTGTATCCTCTTCAAACGCACTCTAGTTAGGGGACAGTCCACCGGCGGCCACCCCCAGAGTCGCCACACACACGCACAGGGATGCACGCACCCCTCTTTCCAGAGCCAGCAAGCTCAGCTCCCCTGGTCCAGGAAAACCGACAACCCTTTAGCATCCTCGCTGCTCCAACAGCCCCACCCCTTCCCCCATTCTTTGCCCTAGGTGTAGAATCCTCTCTCTGGAGATGGACTGGAAGCATTGGCAAGGGGCAAGAGAGGTGGCTGCGAGGAGAGTGGAGAAAGGCAAACTGAGGACACGCTGGAGGAGTGAAGAGCAGCTGCGGGAGAGGCAGATCCCACCCACACCACGCCCCTCCCTCGGGGTTGGATATGGGGGTAGCCTGTTTTCCACCCCGGTCTTCCTTCGGGGTTCCCAGATCTAACTGCATCTTCTCCCCTGAAACTGATGCCAAGCGAGGCGGCTGGGACCCCCTCCTCTCCCGCATCCCTCCCACCCTACACAGACTCCGCGTCCAGGCAGCCGCTGATTGGCTGCGGGGAGCGGCGTCCCAGCCCCCCGGCTTTGAGGCGGGAGTGGAGCGGGTCCGAGGTGGGAGGCGCACAGACGGGCTCCGGGAGCCCCTCCCGAGGCCCCGCGCCGCGCGCCCCGCACCCTGCGCCCCGCGCCCTGCGGGAGGGCTGAGCCGGGACTCCAGGCAGGCAGGTGCGGAGCGAGAAGAGGGGATCACGGCCAAGGATAGGAGCCAGTCCTGCGGTGAGAGAGGCGCTGCTGCTCCAGCTGCTGCCTCCGCCGCCGCCACCACCGAGCCGGCGACCAGAGTCGGGCTGGCAGGCCGGGCGCGAAGCGGCGAGGGGAGCGAGGGGCGCGCTCATGGAGCACACGCACGCCCACCTCGCAGCCAACAGCTCGCTGTCTTGGTGGTCCCCCGGCTCGGCCTGCGGCTTGGGCTTCGTGCCCGTGGTCTACTACAGCCTCTTGCTGTGCCTCGGTTTACCAGGTGAGGGGCGTGGGGGAGAGGGAGGGAAGCCAGGAACCCCAAGCGCCGGGTAACCCTGCCCAGAATCCCCCGTCCTTCCCCGTGCGTTCCCTGGCACCCCCTCGGAAAAAGTTTAAGCTTTAAGGTTAACTGCAGAGATTTCCACATGGGGGGAAGGAAGTTGCTGTGCCCTGGCTGGGGACCGTGTGTGTGTGTGTGTGTGTGTGTGTGTGTGTGTGTGTGTGTTTCATGACTGTGACGGCGGGCGATGGGCTTGGCGTGTGAGCGTGGATTCGAAGGTGCATTTGTGCGCGCGTCTGGAGGGGGCGGCTTTCATGGGGTCGGGGCGTAGAAGGCTGTGTGTGTGTTTGGCTTGACTGTATGTTCTGGACAGAAGGCTTCGCAGAGGCTTCCCTTCTCCCGTGGCCCCGGCACGTCCACCCTACTTGGGGCACCTCTGCCCCTCTGCCTGACACGAGATGAAGCTGGAGACCCTGACACTGAGCACTCTCTTGCTTGGTGGGGGGGGGGGGGGGGGCACTGGCATGGAGAAAGGATGCCTAGCAAGAAAAGGGTCTCCCAGCTGGCTAAGGAGAATCAGGGGTTGGCTCTGGGACCGTGCCCTGGCCAGGGCAAGGGTGCAGAGACACACAGGGCAGCCTGCGGTGACTGCCACCTCAGGGCGTCACAGTCTCCTTGAGGACATGGCTGGCCCCCTGGCTTGGCCTCCAGGTTTACCCACCCTGGGCAGCTCACGCTGCTGCGGATGTCTGGCTGGTCTCACATCTTAATGTCCTTTTCAAAGTGTGGCTGAGACTTGTGCTGAATTCCTGAAGAGAGCTGAGCTGCCGAGAAGGAGGGAGTGCTTGCCTGGGCTGTGTGCAAGAGAGGGAGAGAGAGAGACAGGTTTTTTCCTGGGGCTCCAGCTTTGGGTGGACCCTCCTCACAGGCAGTCTCAGTGGCAGATAGATTCCTAAAGATTACCTGCATGCAGAGAGGAGAGAGGGACTGAAAGAAGTGGAGATAAAGAGAGAAAAATAATACAGTGTACACCCTAAAATCTTAGCATCATCTCCCCAGTCATCTCTTAGTCTGCGAACCTTAGCATCTTGCTATCCTGGGAACTTGGGAGCTGGATTTCTGAGAGCCTGGCTGAGATTTCCTTTCCAAAACATTCAACTTGGCAGTCAGGGCTCCTGATGAGATTGTTTCAATAAATCCCCTCTCTCAAATTTGGCAGGCATGAGAAAGCGCAAGTTTACTAATGTGTGAGCCTCTCTCCCCCAGTCAGTGATGAGGCTTTTATTCCTAACTAATCGCCCCGACTGCCCTAGGAGAGCAGGTTAGCCTCTGATTTGCCCTGCTGGGTTGGTAGCACATGTCCTGTAATTACCTTGAGCTGGGATTGATTTCAGTCCAGGTTCTACCTCCCCTCTTCAGCCCTTCAGAGCTTCTCTCCCAAGAGCACTGCTTTCGGAAATGAGTTTTTGAGGTTGGTTATTTGGTGATGCTTGCTGAACTGGAAAAGTGTCAGAATCACTTTCCCCCTCAGCATTCCCATCAGAACGCCCCCCACCCCACAATCCACCCACCCTTGCACCTCCTCTACCGAGTGAGGTAGCCACTCACTCACTATCCCAGGCTTTTCTAATGAAACCATTTAAGGGACAGAGACAAAGACAAGCAGAGGTTGACCCTTCAAGAGTTCAAAGCAGGGACAAGAGGATGAAGAAAATGAGGAAAAGCTTAGACCTTCAAAGACCTCAAGGTGAAAGCCAAGGTACCTCACACCTTCACATCCCATCTCCTATACCAGCTGGGGCATTCCTAACACACAGCATTGACATCTACCATATGCCAGGCACTGTGCTAGCCGCAGGCTTAGCCCAGAGCTTGAGAACTTAAAAGCATGAAGCTAGGATTAGGATTTGGCTGTTGTTGATGTCTTTGTATCCTCAACTAATAGTTTTGGCCACTGTGGTGTGCCAAGTATTAACTGGGTGTCAAAAGGACACAAAGACTTCTAGGATGCAGTCTCTGAGTTCCAGGGGCTCCCAGATGGAAGCGCATGATTCCAGAGGCAGAAGATGGATGCATAAGGACCTAGCAACCTAGAGAAGAATGGTTGGGGAGGCCAGGCTTATCCAAAAGTCTTGGTCTGTTAGCAGTTTCGTTAACAGCCTGCAAGGCTGGTTCAAAGGTGAATTCTTTAAGTCATTCTCTTAAAATCATAAGGGGAGACAAGTATGTCCTGGCAATGAAGAGTGAGTGTTAATCCGGGTTCTGCTGGGGTTAGGTTGCAGGCTTCTCATGTCTCTGTGCCTCAGTTTCCACAACTGTAAAATGGGAATTATGAGAATAGCTATCCCCTGGAGTGGTGTTGAGAAGTAAGGATGTTGCTGGAGATGATGGCACAAGTGAAACGCTCGCCTTGGTGCCTGACATTCATTGATTGACACTGCACTGCTGCAGTCATAGTTATTATGAAGCCAATCAGGTTGTAAAGAGGGGGGTCTGCTTGAACAGCCCCACCAGTGACCAGAGGAGGGACTGAGATACACAGAATAAAGCATTCAGGTCAGCATGTAACTCTGTGTGCTGAGCTCACCACAGTGGTCCCCACCCATCACCTCCCCTCCCCAGCCACCAGCAATTAGCAAACTCTCATTACTCCACCACTGACTGGGAGACGCAGCTTTGCTGGGTGTGGAGTAACAGACCGCAGGCCTTGCTCATACTGTTGAAAACTGAGATTTTAAATGAATCACTATTCCTGGCAGTGGACTCACCCCAGGTTTCCCAAATTCTCGCAGTAGTGGTTGGAGACGTGGGTGGGAACTGAGGGATGGATGGGGAGCACCTGAATGTTTAGCAACAGCAGAGCTAGTATCACAGGAAAGTGGTAGATGTCTCTGACTACCTTCAGTCTCTAGGTTGGGAGGAAGAGCTAGGGGATTGCCCTAGACAGTCTAATTTTTAACTGGTTGGTGTAGGATCAAAGGAATTCTAATGCAAAATATGGGTACAGCTTTACCACTTAAGAACTCTTCACCTCTCTCCACCATAATTTTCCCCATCTGCAAAATGGGGGTAACAGCAGTACCTGTTACCCACACAGGTGGTATATATTAAATAAGATCATCTATGTAAAAATGACTTAGCACAGTGCCTTGTCTGAGAAAAGCACTTATTCCTCACTCAGTGACTTCTCCATACCGGATCTCTGTCACCTATATTATTGCACTTAATCCCTGTCATACCTCTGCGACCTATGCCTGTCTTCGAACTCATTTTACAATGAACAAACTAAGACTCAGAGAAACGGAGCATCTTATCTATGGTCGCACTGTCAGGTTAGCATGCAAACATACTGCCTTATTAAACAGTGCAATAAAGCAAGCAGTGCAATTTCATTCTATGGCTTTGCCTTCATTACTGCCAGGCAGTTGTTTGAACTAACCTCGGTCCCTCATTTCTGTGCTCCGTGGAGAAAATTGGTGTCCCACCTGTTCCTAAAACTCCACCACTTTCCCTCTTTCCTCCTCCTTTCTAAGTAAGCGAGATGTTTCTCACTTCTCGAGACACACAAAATAAGTCAGCGGAGCCGAAAAGGAAGGATTGGGACACTCATTGGGCCAACTGGAATGAGACAGTGCAAAAGAGACAGCAATGCAGGAGAAAATGATGAACTTGAGCCCCTGGGGGAAGAGAGTGAGAGGGAGGATAGGTGAACCAGCTTGATAAGGAAGGGGCAGCACGAAATTAAACTGAGACTTGAGAGATTTTTAAAAAATTACCTTCTAAAGAGTGCCATGGATGTGCAGAAAGACAAGGTGATGAAAGAGATGATGGTTGAAACTGAATGCTGCCCAGCAGAAGGATGCATTTCCGCCACTGCCAAGTGAGGATGATAACATCTGTAACATCTGCCTTTGAGAGTTGGCGCAAGATGAAGGCAGATGATGAGTCTGTAGCCTGGCAGATAGTAAATAAGCCTGACGCATGGTAGTTACCATTGTTGTTCACTAGAAGTAGAAGACTGGTGACCTGTCAGCTGGACTGAGGCCTGCAGATATGTTTTCTTTACCTTGTAAATATTTTTAATGAGAGAAAATGGAATAAACAGGTTAAAGGACACACTCTGGAGCTGGACCTCTGGGGTCTGAGTCCTGGCTGTGCTGCTTACAAGTTATGTGACCTTGGGCTAATGACTTTAACCAGTTTGTGCCTCAGTTTCTCTGTTTAAACTGGGGGTGATTATAAGAATAGTCTACACTTCATAGGGTTGCTGTGAAGATTAAATGGGCTAAGCACTGAGCGCAATGCCTGGAATATGGTAAGCACTCTGTAAGTTATTTTTTCATCATTTAAAAATTAGGAAAAAGTCCCAACTCACTTTGTGACACCAGCTTTATCAAAACCGGACAAAGACATTACAAAAAAAGAAAACTACAACCAAATATTCCTCATGAACATAGACACAAAAATCATCAACAAAATATTAGCAATTTGAATCCAGCAATATATAAGAGGAATAACAAATCAGAATCAACTTGAGTTTATCCCAGGAATACAACACTGGCTCAACATGTGAAAATCACTCAGTATAACTAATCATATTAACAAACTAAAAAAAAATTTAAAGCCATATGATCCATCTCAATAGATGCAGAGAAAGCATTTGACAAAATTTAACATCCATTTGTGATAAAAACTCATCAAACTAGGAAGAGAAAAACAACTTATTTAACTTGATAAAGGGCATCTATAAATAATTTACATGTTACAACACATTTAAAGATAAAAAACTGAATGCTTTTTCCCTAAGACCTAGAATAAGGCAAGGATGACTGCTCTCACCACTACTATGAAACATCATACTGGAAGAAGTCCTAGCCAGTGCAATAAGGCAAGAAAAAGAAATAAAATTTATACAGAAAGAAAGGAATTAAGTAGTTTTGGTTCACAGATGATACAATGGCCTTCCTAGAAAATCACAAAAACTCCACACCGAAAAAACTCCTATGAACTAATAAGTGAGTTCAGCATGTTTGCAGGATACATGGTTAGTATGTAAAAACCTATTGTATTTTTATATACTATCAGTGAACAATTTGAAATCAAAAATTGGAAATTTTATAAAATAGATTTCCAAGTTCCCTTAAAAACACTAGAAGAATTGACATTAGATTCACATGCCCAGAAGGAAGCAATTTTCTGAAGCTAAGGAATAGCTGCTTGCTTTATTTTATTTTTCCTTTCTTCTTCTTCTTCTTTTTTTTTTTTTTTTTGCATTAAATAGATAATGATATTCATGTGACTCAAAACCTAAAAATATAAAAAGGTACACATTGGAAAGTCTCTCTTCCATCACTTTCTCCTGTTCGCCACTTCTCAAATCCATCACCACAGAGGTAACCACTGTTATCAGTGTTTTAGTTTCTTATGTATTCTTTCAGGGTATCTTCATGCATATCCAAGAAAATATGAATTATGGACTTCAACTCTCCCTTTTATTCACTGTCCCCAAAATGAGCACATTATACACATTGTCCTACATTTACTCTTTTTCCTCTTAATATATTAATCATCCATGATGGTCTATATAAAGCTTTCACATTCTTTTACACAGCTGTATTGTATTCCATTGTGTGTTTGAATCATAGTTTCTTGGTTGGCTGCCCCCCTTTCAAAAGCACATAGGCACTCCAATTCCTTTTTTTTTTTTTTTTTTTTTTTTTTGAGATGGAGTTTTCCTTTAGTTGCCCAGGCTGGAGTGCAATGGCACAATCTCAGCTCAGCAATTCTTCTTCCTCAGCCTCCCGAGTAGCTGGGATTACAGGCATGCACCACCACACCTGGCTAATTTTGTATTTTTAGTAGAGACGGGGTTTCTCCACATTGGTCAGGCTGGTCTCAAACTCCCGACCTCAGGTGATCCACCTGCCTTAGCCTCCCAAAGTGCTGGGATTACGGGCAAGAGCCACTGTGCCCAGCCGGCACTCCAATTCTGAATAGTCCCTAATAGCGTGCCTAATTGACCTCTGTAACCTGTATGACTCATCCTTAGGCACATTTGACTATAGGAATCCTATTATAGCAGTGAGAAAAAGAGCACTTCATCATTCCAGGTTTGCTCTGGCAATAATTCACTGTGTGACCTTGGCCAAGTTATTCTTAATGCGTCTCTAAAAGGCCCAGGAGAGCCAGGTTCTGCTGTGTTGCCGTAGTTGGAGACATGGCCCCATGGACAGGACATGAGCATAGACCAATGATGTAGCTATGCTGGAGGCTGCCTGGGCTGGCTTTGGTCTGGGGTCCAGTACAGCACTTTTGTAGTTTTCGCTCCTGCTTAGTTTCTGTAACGATCATGTTAGTTTTGCTTTGTGAGGCTGAGTGTAAAATACATTGCTTCGGAACTGGTCATGGATTTAAATCCTGTATCTTAACCGTGTTTGCTGTGTGATCGCAGGTATAACACTTCACCTCTCTGAGCCCCGGTTTTCCCATCTGCAAGAAAGTGGGCAGTTGAGTTTAGCAGTTAAGCAGTGGTCTCTGAAGTCAAACTGACTGGCTTTGAATCCTGCTCCCCTGACTACTAATCTGTGACCTTGGGCACATTTCTCACCCTCTCTGAGTCTCAGTTTCTTTGGCTGTGAGATGGAATAACAATACTTCTCTCATTGGGCTGTTTTGGGGATTAAATGAAATTATAAAATGCTTAGCACTATTCTTGGCACGTGTTCACTCTCACATAAAGTAAGAGTTCAGTAAACGCTATTAACCTTCTGTGCCCTGGATTGGTTGCTGTGGCGATTAGAAATAAAATATGAAAAGGCTTCTCACAGTGCCTTCCACATTGTAGGAGCTTGGCGAATAGTCACTCGCATTGTTTTATTGTCTAACATGTCCACGTGCTCAAGCCTTGTAAATGCCCTGTAGCCACACATCACTCTGTACATAGGTCTTTTCCGTGAATCCACAATTTCACTCAAAGTGGAAATGAAATAACATGCCCTGACAAACTAGAAGAGAATGATCCCATGGATTAAGCAATCAATTCCATCATAAGCCTAGGGAATTTGTCACCCTAAAAGAGTTGCCTGTGATTCAGTGAAACGCCCAGAAATAATATCAGTGCAGAACATGAAATGGCCTTCAGCTACAGCTGGCAGAGACCGACAAGCACCACCAGCAAGGTTGTCCTGGATACTGCAGTCAGAATCATGAACAGAAAGGGTCCTGCCTCTGAACCTCCATGTGGATCTGAAACGTATTGGCAAATGGTGATAGCCAGTGCCAGCCCCGCAGAGGGCACCATGAAATGATAGTGGCCAGATGTCTTGAATTCAAATATTTAAACGGAGCAGTCAGATAATGTAAATGAACAAAATAGTCTAGTTTTTAAGAAATGCTTCACTTACCCAAAGAATCATGCTTCTCTGCTGTTTTTCTGAAAGCTTGTGGCTCTCCTCATCTCTTATTTTCTCTCAGTTATAGAAACAGATGTACAAAACAAACCAAAAAACCCAAACTATTCCTCTTAATAATTGCTAACACACTTATAGTGCTTACTATATACTAAGCATTCTTCAAAACACTTCAAATGCATTAACTTATTTAACTTTTTTTTGAGACAGTCTCACTGTGTCGCCCATACTGGAGTGTGGAGTGCAGTGGCACGATTTCAGCTCACTGCAAGCTCCATCTCTCAGGTTCAAGCGATTCCCCTGTCTCAGCCTCCCGAGCAGCCGGAATTACAGCCGTGCGCAACCATGCCCGGCTTATTTTTTGCATTTTTAGTAGAGATGGGGTTTCACCATTTTGGCCAGGCTGATCTCAAACTCCTGGCCTCGAGTGATCCGCCCACCCCAGCTTCCCAAAGTGCTGGGATTACAGGTGTGAGCCTCTGCGCCTGGCCTCATTTAACTTATAATGATTCTTTGACGATTCTTTGAGGCATGTATACATTACACCCGTTTTTCAGGTGAGAACTTTGAGACGCTTCCCCAAGGTCACACAGTGAAGAAATGACAGGGCAGTATTCAGTACCGCTTCTCGGCTTTCATATAAGAAAGCAGCAGCAAACGCTCCTCAATGATAACCAGCATTCAGACCAGGTCGAGAGAGATGGGAGTGACCACAACAGGAAAGCTAGGGACTGAGGGAGCTAGAAAGTGCCACTGCCACTCCACTTTCCAGCCAGTGGTTCGGTGTTGCCAAGTTGTTCAAAAAATCTAGAAATCTAGATTTTCATATGAAATGTCCATCGTTTCACATGTTGGCCACTAATTCAAAAATTTCAAAAACACGATGTGAGCCAACACTTTGTGAGCCAAACCAAACATATCTGCAGACTGGATATGGCCCACCACACTGCCAATTCACAAACTCAGGGGTTGGAAAAGCTGCAAGAACCACCAAAAAACACCAATGGAGTTACAGGGGTGGAGAAAAAAAGAAGAAGAATCTAGAGGGAGGATTGAGGAAAAACAGGGATGGAGACACAGAGAAATATGTGGCTAAAGTGGAAAAGCATGCCAACCCATGAAACCAGGGATTTGGGATAACCTGGAATAAAGAACTCCAAAAATACCACAAATTGCATGCTAACAACACCCTGAAACACAAATCCACCATTTTGGCGGGGGGTGGGGGAACAGGAAGTGTCCTTACAACCTGCCAGCATGGTGGATCAGGATGTAGGCTCCGTGGCCCTCAGACCTGTGTTCAAATTCCAGCCTCATCGTTTCCTATTAATGGGGCTCTGGCAAGTGGATTCACCTTTTCTGAGCCTGAGTGTTCCTATCTGTAGTTCCTTTCTCACAGGGTTCATGATGTGGCTGAAATGAGATAATTCAGGGTTGCATGGGGCACAGTGTCTGGTACTAGCCATTACTATGTACTAAGAATTCTTCAAAACACTTCAAATGCATTAACTTATTTAACTTTTTTTGTTGTTCTTTGAGACAGAGTCCCAGTGTGTCACCTAGGCTGGAGTGTGGAGTGCAGTGGTGCCATTTCAGTTCACTGCAAGCTCCACCTCCCAGGTTCAAGTGATTCTCCTGCCTCAGCCTCCCAAGTAGGTGGAATTATAGCCACCATCCCCAGCTAATTTTTTGTGTTTTTGGTAGAGACAGGGTTTCACCATGTTGGCCAGGCTGGTCTTGAACTCCCGGTCTCAAGTGATCCACCCACCTCGGCTTCCCAAAGTAGTGGGATTACAGGTGTGAGCAGTAATGGCTGCCGTGTTTTCTATGAGCCCAAACATCCCCATTTTATGAAATGAGGAATCTGCAGAGCTAGGAATGGGATATGGTTGAAGTTTGTGTCCCCACCCAAATCTCATCTTGAATTGTAATCTCCAGGTGTTTAGGGAGCGACCTGAAGGAAAATTATTAGATTAAGGGGTGGTTTCCCCCATGCTTTTCTCATGATAGAGAGTGAGTTATCATAAGATCCGATGGTTTTATAAGGCAGTTTTCCCTGCTCTTGCTAGCTCTCTCTTTCCTGCCGCCCTCTGTAAGTTTCCTGAGGCCTCCCCAGCCATGTGGAACTGTGAGTCAATTAAATCTCTTTCCTTTATAAATTACCTAGTCTCAGGTATGTCTTTGTAGCAGTGTGAGAATGGACTAATACAGAATAGCAGAGTCTTAACCAGAACTTACTTTTCCCAAGTCTCAGTTCACTTTGCACGAAATCACACTGCTAGCAGTCTCTTAGGAGGAAGCAAAAGAATAGGAGTAAAGGAAAAAGAGACTGGGAGATTTGAGAGCTCAGAACGATTGTCTAGATATTTTTGGTTTGTTTTGTTGGTATATAGGATTATTTTAGGTGGTACAAGTCTGTAGCATTGAATCTCTTTTCAGCTGTCTTAATCCTTCGGATTCCATCAAAGGGAAAGCTTCAGCTTGGTGCTAGTGTATGTTTAACACCTTTTTAAATATGTGCTAAATCTCCCCCTTTTCCTTTTTTTTTCAGACAGGGGCTCACTCTGTCGCCCAGGCTGGAGTGCAGTGGCTCACTCATAGCTCACTGCAGCCTTGAACTCCTGGGCTCCAGTGATCCTCCCATCTCAGCCTCCTGAGTAGATAGGACTACAGGCACATGCCACTGCACTCAGTTTAAATCTCTCTTTTGAATAGACACAGAGCAAGCCTTGGGCTCTGACCTTGGCAGGCAGAAGCACCTAGCTGGAGTTTAATGTGACTCTTGTATTGTGATTGTATTTCTGTTTAAGGCTACCTCCTGTTTACAACGGGGAAGGGAGGCTGATTTTTGATCGGGGGTGGTTATATACATGTGCTATCCAATAGAATAACCACTAGCTGCATGTAGCTAGTGAGCATTTGACATTTGACTAGTGCAACTGTGGAACTGAATTTTTTATTTCATTTCATTTCAATTAATTTACAACTAAAATCGCATACTCAATTCAGTTAGTAGAAAATGCCTGTATACTTGGAACAATTTGAGTATGTGAATCTACTCTTTCAATCATACATTTTATGACATCTAAATAGAAGTCAGAGACTTCCAATGAAAATTTATCATCCATAGAGATATGTGCTGGAAGCATGAAATGCACATCAGAGTTTGAAGATTTAGCATGAAAAAAAGTGAAATATCTCATCGATAATTTACATAAATTACATTTTGGATGTACATAGTTAAATAAAATATATTGTTAAAATTACCTTCTGCCTCTTTTTACTTTATTAATGTGGCTACTAGGAAAATTTTAATTGCATATATGACTCACATTTATATTGGGCAGCAGAATTATATAAAATGTAAATTTAAGGGAAAAAAGGCAAATCACTTTCAAACAAAATGCCAAATAAATGATAGTCCTGGTGACACAAGAATGCAGCAAAAATCACAACGTTGATGGGTGTCTTAGTCTGTTTGGGCTGCTGTAACAAAGTACCATAGACTAGGGTGCTTATATACCACAGAAATTTACATCTCGCAGTTCTGAAAGCTCAAAGTCTGAGATCAGGGCGCCACAGCAGTCAGGCTCTGGGAAAGGCCCTCTTCCAGGTTGCCGATTCCTGACTTGTTGTATCCTCTCACGGGGGAAAGAGAGGAAGAGAGCCCTCTGGAGTCCCTTTTATAAAGGCACTAATTCCATTCATAAAGGCTCCATCTCAGGACCTAATCAACTCCCAAAAGCCCCATTTCCTAATCTCATCACATTGGGGGTTAGGACTTCAAAATACAAGTTCAGTGGGGAACACATTCAATCCTTTGCAGTAGGACAATCACTAAAGTCTGGGGAACACTGTTCTAATACAATGTCCTTTTTAAAAAGTATATTTAATTTAGAGATGGGGGGGTCTCACTATGTTGCCCAGGCTGGTCTCGAACTCCTGGCCTTAAGTAATCCTCCTGCCTCAGTCTCCCAAAGCTCTGGGATTATAGGCACAAGACCCTGCACCTGGCCTACAATGCCCTTGATGGAAAAACTGAGGCTGAGAGGGAAAGGAAATTCCCCAGGGATGCATACATAGCTAATTAGCAGCACAGCTGGGCCTTGACCCCAAATCTCTGGGATTCCAAATCCAGTGTGCTTTGGCCATTGCAGCAGCATGAATAACCCTCCTGCCTCCACCTCTACCAAGGGAAATGTAAAGATGGTAGGGTCAGGCGTGGGGAGAAGGTGACTACCTTAGATCCTAGTACAATTCAAAGGGAGGGAATTTTACTGTATGAGTGACCCAGGATCTTTGCTTTTCTATAAAGCGGAAGCAGAATGGCTTATGCTTTCCTTAAGTGATGATCATGACCTGCTGGACTCCATTGAGAGGAAGCTAGGAATTTTAACCTCAAATGTGTGTTTTCATTTTGCCCCATGGCAAAGAGGGATGCGAAGATAAACCAGAGAGCACAATCAGACAATGCACCTGCATTCATTGACTCATTTATCCAGCCATCCATTCATGCATATATACATCCGCCCACACATCCATCCATCTATCCACCCATCGATTCATCTATCCATCCACGCATCTATCCATCCATATGTCCATGCATCTATCCATCCATCTGTCCACACATCCATCCATCCATCCATCCATCCACACATCCATCCATCCATCCATCCATCCATCCATCCATCCACATGTCCATCCATCCATTCTAGGCCTGGCATGTACATGGTGAGCCAAAAAAGACCCGTTTTTTTTGCCCTTGTAGCATTTACACACAACACACACACACACACACACACACACACACACACACATCCGGGAAAGACCAGCATGATCAGAAACCCAAATAAATGTAAAAGTGCAACAGAGAAAATGTCATGAAAGAGAGCTGCCTGGTGCTGTGAGAGCTTATCACTGAAGAACTTGACCCAGACAAGAGAACTCAAGGAAAGCTCCCCTCAAGAAGGAGTGATCAAAATCTGAAGGACAAGGAAGGGAAGAGTGGAAGGGAGGGAGAAAAGGGAGCAGGCTGTGCCATGACCCTGAGGCAGGAGGGGACTGGTACACACATATCAGGACAGCAAGAAGGCCAGAGTGTCTGGAGTGACCAAAAAAGGAGAAAGGGGATACATGGTGTCAGATGCAAGCAGAGTGAAACAGGAGGTCAGCACCTTACAGAAGCAGGTAAATTGACCCTGAGTTAGGACAACACATTCTACAGAGTATGAACTGACATGTCCACTAGTGACTTCTTTTCTTTCCCCGCTTGTTTGGCAACCACGGATACAGCTAGGGGAATTGCTTTTCAGCCACAGACATTTCTTATTTTCAGCTAAGTGCAAAGCACGCGATCAGCCTCATCATTTCAGTGGTGGGACTCTACCCAGACCAACAGACACACACACAAGCATGCACACCCAGACACACAGATGCAGACCCACACAGACAAACGTGCAGACACACACCACATGCAGAGACACACACACATATAGACACACAGAAGCACACATCAACATGCACACATAGAGATGCACACACAGAGACATACGTGCAGATACACACCACACACAGAGATACACAAACATATAGACACACAGATGCACACATACACCACACACAGACACACACACACACACACACACACCCTGCAGCCAAAGGTGTAGAATGGCCATGGTTCTGTTCTAGCTGCAACTTTTAACTTTTAGCGTTCCAGCCTCACCACAGTTCAGCTCCACAGAGCTGCTGACAAGATCCATCATCTGCCTCCTGAAAGGAAGCAATGTCTTCCCTGGAATGTGGTGGAAGGGGCAGTGGTTGGAGAGAGAGCACAAGACGGGTGGTGTCATAAGGAGGGTCGAGGTGGGCATCCCTTAAAGGAATCAGGGACCCACACTCCTGGCCCTCACAGACTGCGGTTCTGCCTTGTGTCCTCCCTCCACACCCATAACCCTTCCAGAACACCCCTTCTTCCTGGCAGAGGACATCATGGAGATAACAATGGTTTAGGGATAGGACACACCTGGGCTTGAATTCAGTGCTGCAACTTTATTAGCTGCAAGACTGTGAGCAGGTAATTTCCCTTTCTTCGAGCCTCAGTTTCCTCATCTGGGAATGAGGGTGATAAGATCAACTGTGTTCACTTAGCTCATATGCATGAGCCCATCATGTACCAAGCACTCTTCTAGGCAGTGGGAGAAAAGCAAAGGAAAATACAAAGAAGTCCCTGCGTAAGCAGGGAGATGAGCAGCAGGCAGGGAAGTCAATGCACACACAAAACCATTTCAGATACTGACATGTGCCATGGAGATCATACGGAGTAAGGTGATAGGGAGCTCCATTAGGTTGGGTGGTCAAGAAAGGGTGTTCCAAAGTGGTGATGTTCGAGCAGAGACCTGTATAATGAGGTGGAATCAGCCAGGGGAGGCGTAAGGGGAAGGACATACCAGACAGGGAACAGCCAGGGTAACCCAGAGGTGAGAATGAACTGGCACAAAAGACCAGTGAGGCTAGAGTACAATGAAAAAGTGGGAGAAGGGGCAGGAGATGATGGGGAAGAGAGAGGCACAGGCTGGTCTAGGTGGGTGATGGTGGGGAATTGAGACTTGACTTCTTACATGCTGCAAGAAGGCACAGGAGCCCCTGAAGGGTTGATGTGATCTAATTTGGGTTTTCCAAAAGTCTCTCCGGCTGCTATGGAAAGAGTAAATGGGTAGAGGTGAGAGGGGCTTAGCAAAGAGAGGGAGGTGGCTGTGGCAGTAGGAAGGCTCTAACGGGTGCTGGGCAGAGAGAGGAGCATCACCAGGGTGCCCAGCACAGGGCCTGGCACCCAACAGGAATGCAGCTCAGAGGTCATGTTCACATCCACCCTCTCTCATCCTCCTCCCACCCCAGCCACCATCACTTTCAGTCTCCACACAAAATACAGACAGCCCAGAGAAATGAGCAGGATAATGATGTCCTCAGACACCAAGGACGTCTGTGCCCGGCTCTCGAGGGCTGTGGGAAGCGCCTGCGGCTCAGTGGAGAGCAATCCTCCCGGTCGTGGCAGTGGGTGAATCCTGCTAATGACCCACCTGTCAGCTGTAAGAATCCTGAACAGAGAGAAAACAAGATCCTGGGCTGGGCTGCTGTCCGACAGAGCAAAAGGTCACCTTCAGCACTGTCATTTGACAAATAAAAAGGAGTGAGTTCTGGCCAATGTGACGGAGGGACATTGTCACTGGGACTGCATTCAGTGCTCATAACAGGGCAGGGAAAAGGGAATAATGACCCCAAGACCAAGGTGGAGATTCCAAGGACATCTTGAAAATGGCAGACATAGCTCGTGGAAGAGGGAAGAAAGAGGTGATTGATTCTTGGATCTTCTCAAAATAGACCTTCAGGCCAGAGAAGAATGGCTCTGCCTCTCCCTATTCCCTCCCCCAACACAAAGATTTTTTTACACCTAATCTGTTTCTCTCATGTCTGCTCCCTGCCTTGCCCCTGTAGGAATTTGAGTTTACTATGTTCATGCCTTCCTCAGATTTGACTATGTATATGATACACACACACACACACACACACACACACTCCACATCCATTTACAACATCACATTATTTGTCTTATCTCCTCTCCAGCCATTCTAAATGCCTTTCCTGAAAGAAAGAAGGGCTGTACCACCTGGATTTGAGTTCCGTCTGGACTTTCTTGCTGGTTATACATTCTCTTAACCTCTATATACCTGTAAAATAAGGAAGAGTGCCCATCTTATTGAAGGGAATATGTGATATAATATACATAGAGTGCTTGGCATACAGTAGGCATTTAACCAATAGAAGAGTCCCTTTTATAAAAACTGACAAGAATTTCCTAGTGGATCCTCACCTGGACTCTTTAGGCTGCATTATCAAGGACCAGGTTTCATTTCATGAGGCCCTACTTTGTGCCAGGGACTACAGGGGATAATGATGCAGGGAAAGACAAAGATGCACATGAAATGGCCTTTGTCCTAAAAGAAGTCACGCTTTAGTTAGGTAGAAGGGAAAATTGATCATCATAATGAAATGAGACTAGTTCTACAATGGGGTGAGGATGGTGAGGGATGAGGGCATTTAAATTCCTGTGGGGACTGGGGGAAGGGCTTATCTCTGCATAGGAACATTGAAAAGATGCGGAATTAGACTGTGTACCCTTGACAGTAGGCATGGAGTCTAAGTCAACCCTTGGCTCCAGTGTCCTCTGGTGGGCCTTGGCACAGGGTAGGGGGCCTGGTAGGTATTGGATGGATGGGTGGGTGGATTTATAGATGGATGGAGGGATGGATGCAGGGAGGGAGGAAGGGAGGGATGGAATAGATGGATAGATGACTATCTTCTTAATCCCATAAATGTAATCTTCATACTAGCCTCCAAGAATACTGAAGACAATGTCTTGATCATAACTATCTTCATCATCATCATCACCACCATTACCATTTGAGTACTTACTCTGAGCCAAGCACTAAACCAAAATGTTGCTCCATGTTGCCGTATTTAATCTTTACAGCAGTGCCAGTGAGACTGGTACTTCCATCATGCCCATTTGGCTCTGAGAAGTAAAGTGGCCTGCCCAAGGTAATTCAGCCAGTGAGCAGCAGAGCTGAGATGCAACCAGCCTGCATGTCGCTGCTTACGTTCTGTGCTTGCCATTGGGCCCACTGCAGACATTGGTATTCAGGGCACAGGACAAGAAAAATGCTGTGTCTACAGACCTCTCTGTCTTGGTTCGTCCTCCCAGCATGGACTTTGCAGCTGTTTTGAGGAACTGTGTCTTCCTTCCTGAATGATGATTCTCCCAACATCATCCCCATTACCCTCTTCCCAAGCAGATGTTTTAATTACTTGAGATTATTTTTAAGCAAGGACAGGTAGGTGAATTTCCTCTACACCCCACACCTAATCTACAAAATGAAAATTGAGTTCCCTCTTCCTTAAAAAGAATATTGTGATAAAACAATCCCCCTGAAAAAAAGTTCTCCTCTTCCAGATCCTTCCTTCTAAGGTTTGCTTTCTCAGCCTTAAGTGGGCTCAATTTCAGTCAAGTACTTAGAATTCCAAATCCAGTTCACGTAGTGAATGTTTATTGACCACCTATTATGTGCCAGACTCTATTCCTAATGCTTAAAAAGAGTCATCAATTATAACTATTAATGTTAATAAAGTGCTGACCAATGTGCAAAGTGAATTAAAATTTACAAAGAGCTCATCCATTATGAAACTGAAAGCTCAGAAGAGTTAAGAGACTCTCCTAAGCTACTGCTAGTAGGCAGGACTGAAAACCAAAGCTACATTCTTGGATCTCACACCCAGAGCTCATCATTCCCATATAGACACAAAGCTGTCGAAGGCAGGAATGACCTCCAAAATGAAGACACCCCTCTGAATTCTACTAGGACCTTCCATTGTTCATTCATCTGTAAATTGTGTGATAGCTACTGGCGCCACAAAGGCAAATAAATCTGGGTTCCTACCCTCAGGAAGGGCAAAGTCTAGTTGGAGAGATGCAGAAGTAAATCACATTACTGTGAAGACTGATGTGTAATGTGCAAAAAGAAAGCCCAGTGTACCATGGAACAAAAATGGAAGTGCATTAACTCCAGTCTTGGGTTGGGGAGCAGTGCTGGGGAAAGTGTGGGGTTGACAGCATGATGGCATAGCCTCAGATTGGTGGCCAAATACAGCATTCATACCTTTCCACCACCACATTCCCTCATTTCACAGTATCCGTGGCTGAAACATGGATAGTAAGATTGCTGACTTCTTAATGGTGGACACTAAACTAATAGTCATTTACCACAATTATAATTAACATTGAGTTTCCACTACATGTTAGATAGTTTTAAACCCATTACCCATATTAACTAATTTAGTCCTTCTAACCCTATGAGATAGATGCTATTACCCCATTCTACAGATGAGAAAACTGAGGCACATGACAAATTGCTAAATAGCTCAAAGCCAAGGTTCAGACCCAAGCAGCAGGTGCTAGAGCCTGTGCTCCCATCTGCTGAACAGCAGCAAGAGGTGAGAATTTTAATAGTGTTTTTGGGAAGGAAGTTGTCTGGTTCTAAGCTCAGTCAAGTGAGTATGTTCATGAAACAGTCATCCCTGTCTTTGGAAATGGAGACGTGGGGTTGAGACACCCACTTCTGGGAGATAGAATGATAAAGGCTGTCCATGTTGGACACAAAGGTACATCTCCACAAACGAGGTAGTTTTTTTTTTCTGAGAGGAGGTTGAAATTGTTAATGAGAGTGGCATCTAATTCTCCCATCCGGTGGACTAGGTTCGAGCTCTGTTTTGTACATTGGAAAGAGCCAGAAATTGGCAGAACAGTTGTGTGGGAGGTCTTGTGAGACTCTGGACACAGGTAGAGCTGTTTGGGGACCCAGGAGACAGAGTGCACAGCCCAGAGCTGGAAAGGAGGCAATTCTCCCCACCTCTGCTCCAAGTGTAGCCCGCCTTGGTTATGGGCATGAATAATGTTGTAAATCTTCCTGTGTCAGTTTGCTAAAGATAATGGCCTTCAGCTCTATCCATGTGCCTGCAAAGAAGAGACCATCATCCTTAGCAAACTAACACAGGAACAGAAAACCAAATACTGCATGTTCGCACTTCTAAGTGGGAGCTAAATGATGAGAACACATTGACACATAGAATGGAACAACACACATTGGGGCCTACCAGAGGGTGGAGGGTGGGAGGATGTAGGGGATCAGAAAAAATAACTAATAGGTACTAGGCTTAATACCTGGATGATAAAACAATCTGGGGCTGGGCACAGTGGTTCACACCTGTAATCCCAGCACTTTTGGAAATTGAGGTGGGTGGATCGTTTGAGGCCAGGAGTTCAAGACCAGCCTGGCCAACATGGCAAAATCCCATCTCTACTAAAAATAAAAAAAATTAGCCAGGCATAGTGGTGTGAACCTGTAGTCCCAGCTTCTTGGGAAACAGAGGCACGAGAATCACTGGAACCTGGGAGGTCAAGGCTACAGTGAGCCAAGATCACACCACTGCACTCCAGCCTGGGCCACAGAGCAAGACTCTGTCAAAAAAAAAAAAAAGAAGGAAAGTAAAGAAGGAGAGGAAGGAAGGAAGGAAGGAAGGAAGGCAGGCAGGAAGGAAATCTGTAAAACAAAACCTCCATGACAAGTTTACCTATGTAACAAACCCGCACATGATGTACCCCTGAACCTAAAATAAAAGTTAAAAAAAAAAAAAGAACATTGTTAAATGGAATCTTTTTCCCATTCTATTTTCTAACTAGCCATTACTGATACGTTTGCGCTTTGGTCCTCTTGATGATGCTCTTGCTGGCTCTAATAACTTTTCAGTTAATTCTCTTGGGTTTTCTAAGCATGTGATTACATTGCCTGGAAAAAAAAAATTGATAAGAACAATCGTGCCTTCTCCAATTGCTACACCTCTTATTTTAGTTTCCTACCTGATGACTTTGGCTAATCTGCAGGTTTGGATTCTTTACTAGTAGCATTAGTATTTGGGATTAGTTAATTTCACCGAGAGTATTTTGCTAGAATAAGGAACACATACTGAGTTTTTCAGCACAAACAGAATGACTTTGGTAACACAGAGCTAAGAAGTCCCTGCAGTGACTCAAGTATAAAATGATGACATCTAGACTCAGGTGCTGCATTAAACAAATATTTGTCAAGTTCCTACTGTGTGTCAGGTACTGTGCTAGGGACTAAGAATGTGGCCCTAAACAAGACAGACACGTATCTGCCCTCCCAAAGCCCCCAGTGTCAGGATGACCACAGAAAAAAATAAGACAAAATGGATCTGAGAGGTAATTTGATGAAGAATTTTCTGCATGTGATCTTACAGGCAGGCAACAAAATATTACTCCGCGTCTCAAAACCTGGTTGTGTAATTGATGATGACCAGGAAATTGGCTGAATTTTTATTAGCTTCTGAAATTTATTACAATCTATTCATCTGAAAAAAAAAAAGAAGAAGATGAGAGCAATGAAATTGGAATTCTTCATCTATGAATGCTTTTGAGAATGTGGATTGAAGAGAAATTAGCAGATATTTTAATTTTCTGCTATCTCGCTCTCGATACCAATCAGGCTACCTCTGAAATATCTCGTGATAATTAACATTTGTCTAATGCTTATCCACTCTGCAAAACCGCTTCACATGTGTTATCTCCTTAGGTCCCCACAACAACCTTGGGAGTTTGCAAAGCAATTTCACTGAGGTTATCACATTGGATTCTTGAATTCTCATCCCTCATTTCCCTGCGGTCCACACGCCAGCCAAGCCTGTCGTTTTACAGTTCTGCAAACACAACATACTTTCACACTTCCTTGATTTTGCACTTGCGGCTCCCTCTGCCAAGAAAGAAACCCACCCTTGCCCATCCAAGGAGTGTCCTATTCATTCAAGGAAACCCTAGGCAGCCAGGGAAGATCCTCTTCTTCCTGGGGCAGCTAGGAAGGTCTGGGTACCTCGGAGTAGAGAGCACCCAACAATGATGCCCATGTCACGGGTAGACCTGCAGGCCGATGGGCACAAGTTCTGTCCTGCATCTGATTTGGGTGTCAGTGAAAACAATGGTCCCCATGTCTTCTCTTGAAGTCTAACAAGTGACCCATTAGAGTTGAACAGACCCGGCTTCAAATTTCACCTCTTCAACTTACCAGCTATATAACCTTGGGCAAGTCTCTAAACCCAATCCTGACCCTCCTAAATAGAGTCCATTAACACCTACCTTCAAAGTGAGGGGAGCTGCCATGACTATTACTTATAAAACACCTAGGGGAGAGAGAGCATTGGGAAAAATAGCTAATGCATACTGGGCTTAATACCTAGGTGACGGATTGATAGGTGCAGCAAACCACCATGACGCACCATTTATCTGTGCAACAAACCTGCACATCCTGCTCATGTACTCTGGAACTGAAAATTAATAATTTTTAAAAACACTTATTCCCATTTCTAGCTTATAATAAGAGATTGTTCAATGGAAGCTATTATTTTTTATTATAAAGATTATTTTCCTTCTGGAAGAAAAAGTTATAGAATCATGTATCATCAGCAGCAGCAGCACCATCCTCACCATGATTGCTGCTTCTGCTATTATGATTCCCGTGTTCTCTTATTTCTAAGGTGGGGCAGAGAACTGCTGGCTTTTTCTCCTGACACTTTCTCTGTTCTGTCTTGGAAACGGTATTCCAGAGGAAAAAGGAAGTTAGTGTGTTTTGTCATAGACAAGATTACAGGCAAAGGCTGGGGGCATCGACCTATCATCACTGGTGGCTGGACAAGCTGGTTCATGAATGATGGACAAGAGTCATCCAGACAGAGTAGATGCGGGAAGTGTTAGAAGAGGAGAGAACTGCATAGGCAAAGGCCCAGAGGCTGGAGTGAGTGTGGTTTGTTTAGGAAGCTTGAAAGACACTGGTTTCTTTCAGCCCACATATGGTGGGCAGGAGGGGCGAGTAAAATGGGATGGAGACTGGCACAGGGGCCAAGATTCCAGTGGTGCTTGTTATGTACCCCAATACTAGTCTCATTTTAGAGGTGAGGAAACAGAGGCACAGAGAAGGTCGGTAACTTGCCCAACGTCACACAGCAAGTACGTATCAGCTCTGGATCCAGCACCCACATTCGTTACCACTGAGCGGAGAAGGCATTGCTTCTTTTTCTCTGTGACACACAGGCACGTGTCCTGAAAACAGAAAAGCAGCAAACTCCTCCAGAGTCATGAGGAAGCAAACTACCTTCACCTGCAGAACTCAGCTGGAGCAGGTTGGAAGCCGCTTTCTCTGTGCCTCCTCCCAGGGTGCAGAGGTGGGTGTTCAGAAGTTCCCAAACATAAAACCATTTCCATTTCCATATAATTACGCCTCCTTGACCTACATGTCATTTGGCTGTGTGCTTGGGCTGGAGGTACAAAAAACAATTTCTCCAACCACAGAAAATTGCTTCCCGAGGGCCCCTGGGTAATTAGACATTGTCCTCTGGGCATGGACTGTTCCCTGTCTGTCCACATCTTCTGGTACAGATGCTGCCACTTCAACACTGCATCTGCTGAGAGAACGCGGGTCCCATGGTGGAACAGAATGTCCATTAGAGAGGTGGCCTTGGGGAGCGGGCAGCTGAGCCATTTGCACCAAAGAATTTTCTAATGTTCTTGGACATCCAGATCCCGTGGGACCTTCCCTCTGCTAACCCACGATGTGGAGGAGGGTGTGCATTGTGTGGGAGGTTGTTACCTCTCAGCATTTCTGCTGTCTCTTGTGAAATTGTATAAATGAAAAAGCTCCAATACCAATCCTTATTTGAGAGTTTCACTGAGGTATACAGGACCCTCTGTTCTTCACCCCCCACCTCTTGTACCTTCAGGGATGTCTGTGGTTTGGGGGAAAACATACCAAGTTTCTTCTTTCCTTCCTTCCTTCCTTCCTTCCTTCTTTCCTTCCTTCCTTTCTTTCTTTTTTTTTTTTGAAACAGGATCTTGCTCTGTTGCCCAGGCTGGAGAGCAGTGGCACAATCTCCACTCACTGCAGCCTTGACCTCTTGGGCTCAAACAATACACCCACCTCAGACTCCCAGGTAGCTGGGACAGCAGGCACGTGCCACAGCGCCTGGCTAATTTTTTTTGTATTTTTGTAGAGATGGAGTCTCCCCATGTTGCCCAGGCTGGTCTTGAACTCCTGGACTCAAGCTATCTGCCCACCTCAGCCTCCCAAAGTGCTGGGATTACAGGCGTGAGCCACTAATAAGTTTCTTATTAGTAAAACCCTTTAATGTTTAATGCCCCTTGATGACTCCCTATTGCCTCCCAACAGATCCAACTCAAATAGTGCTGCAAAGCCATTGAAATCGAGGACTGTTACTTCTCTACCTTGTCTCCAGCCAGACCTCCCTCCCTACTCTCTCTTGGGTGAGGGTGAGCAGATGACATAAAAGAGAGAAGCCTCATGGGAATGTGAACTGGAGGGAAGCCATACGTGGAAATGTGAGTCTAGCATGGCCTTCCCTTCTGATTTTCAAAAGAAGCTCAAATCCAGGATTGGACATGAAATACTCCAGTTTACAAATACAGCAACTAATTCAGAAATCTTATAGATGCATCTGTCCCCCACCCCCACCCACCGCTGCCAAGAATCCACCCCACAAGCTGTCAGTCTGTGACCTCTATTCTATGCTGAACTTCTACCTACTCAATAGCCATCCTGTCTCTTGCTTCTTGGCCTTTGCACATTTCATTCCCTCCTATTGGCATGCTTTGCTTCCCAGTCACTTGATTGGCTCCTATTTCCCACTCCCATCACTGCACACATGCTGCTTCCTCCAGGAAGCCTTCCATGATCCTCTATATTAGATTTCTTCCCTCTTCCTAAGTGCTCCCATAGCATACTGTCTTCTTCCATCATGGAGCTTCTCTCTGAGTCTATCTGGCCTCTAGGAGGGCAGAAACTGGTTCTTCAGGTTTACTGACATCTGCAACCTGTGGCAAGGTGCCTGAACACATTAGGGAGTCACTGTTTGCGACGGAAGGAAAGTGAAGGAAACTGGCCTGAGTGGGCTTGATGAAAATGCAAAATCCTCCTCACTTGGGTTGGGTCAGTGAACAACCAAAATAACATTTATTGACCATCACCATGTGCCAGGTGCTCTTCTAAGCACTTTATTTGTGTTAATACATTTAATTCCCACAAGAATCATATGAAGTAGGCACGACTATCCCCACTTTACAAATGAAGAACATGGAGGCATGGAGTGTTTAAGTAACATAGTCACAATCACAAGACTAGGAATTGGCAAACCTGAAATTCAACCCCATGAAGTCAGTTTCACTCTCGGAGCTTTTAACCTTTCCTCGTTTCAATGAGGGAAAAGTGTTCTAAGAGCGAAACTGTCAATCACATTCAATGGGGAAATTAATTCTATTTCTGAGCATCTACTCCATGCCAAGCATGGTACAGATGATTTTGCACATTAAGTTATTCAGTCTTCTTAACAGCCCTTTGGAAAGATGTCCCCATTGCACAGATGAGAAAACTGAGTTAAGTGTTATGCCCAAGTCAGTTAATGAGGAATTTGATTCAATAGCTATTATAGAAGGTAACAGAAAGAAGTGCCCAAGAAGCTACATAGACACTGGATTTAGAGAGAAAAAAGTAGAGGAAAGTAGTGAGATCAGTCATCACACATATAAAGGAATACCATGAAAATGACAGCAAACAGATGGATGTCACACAGACAGAACCTGGGGGAGTCCATCCATTCGTCTAACCATCCGTTCATCCATCCATCCATCATTCTTTCATCCCACAAACATTGATGGAGTGCATACTCTTTGACAGCCCTGTGATAAGTCCTCAAGGTTTAGAGTAAAGAGATACAGTCCCTGCTTTCCAGAGGCTCCCAGTGAATGGGCGATAAAGATCTTGAAGGATATCATCATAAAAATGTGTTAAATACTCTGGCCAGTGAGGTGCTTAACTCAATGCATTGAGATCAGAGAAGGTTTTAAAAATAGTCTTCTAGGCAAAGGGTTGTGGGTGGGGAAGGTATTTCAGGCAGAAGAAATAGCCCATGCAATGCTATAGAGGTAAGAAAGTGTGTTGCACGTTCAGGTAATGGCTGCTAAAATGAAGTGGCAAGGTGCATTTGCAGGGGCTGCAGAAGGGAGCTGATGGTGCGGGAGGTATCTTGTGGGTTGTGCAAAGATTTTGGATGTTGGCTGATAAAGCAGAGGTCTCAAACCAGCAGCCCATGGACCACACTGTGTATTGCGATGGGGTGTGTAACTGTGTTGCTTGCAAGCCTCTCTGGAAACATTGGAAGACCTGACCACAGTTGGCTGTCATTCCCTCATGGGAAACTACCAAGTGGAGCTAAACGGTGACCACCTTCCTGCAATGGGGCATGCAATATCCTGCTCACCGGAGATGCCCATATGGCCTGCCCACTCCACACATTTATATTTCCTGCCCAGGCCCTGTCATCATTTGAGTTTGCAAGACCTAACGCGGTGCCATTGAAGGAAGCAGGGAGTTTGAAATGACACCTCATGCTGCCTTGGGATGAACTATTTAGTAAGCTCTCAGCACCTTGAGCCTAAGGAACGGATCTTGTACTCTGGGAGCCTGACTCAGGCTCTGGCACACTGTTGGGCATCACTAAATTTATGTTGAACTGAATTGGATTCATGTAGAAAATTCTGGCACAAACCCTCTTCTCAGGGAGCTAATGGTCCCCAAAAGATCTCTCCCACACACTGAACACCAAATTAATTTCCAATTACCCTGGATTACATCACCTGATTCATTTTCTGCAGTAAACCCTAAGTACATTCAAAACTGTTAACCAGCCTTTTGCTTGTCTGCAATGTTAGGTTAATCTATATTCATAGTTATTCTTTCATTTATTCATTCAACAGGTGTTTATTGAGAGCCTACTGTATACCAGGAACTGTGTAAGAACTTGGCAATATATTAATAATAATCAACAAAGCAAGCACACTTCCTGCCCTTCCAAACTTTTACCCTGTTTAATAGTGATGATGATAAAAAGTGTATAGCGTGCCTAGTACCAGGCACTTTCCCCGTATTAACTTATGTAATCCTCATAAAAGCCTGTGATAGGTGCTGTGTCAGCATACTTTTCATAGATGAACAAACTGAAGGCCCAGAGAGGTTAAGTAAATTGCCCAAGGTCACACAGCTTGAAGGCTGCAGGGGCAAGTTTGAATCCCAGCAATCTGGCTCCGGAATCTGTACTCCACCACCTGTCTTTCTGAGATGATGCTAGGAGCCCCTGACACGCCTTCTGAATCCTTAAAGTGGTGGCCATTATAATTGTGGTCAGCTTTCATGACACCTGCTGCCATGGAACCCTGGGTATGTAAATGAACCATAAATCATGCTCTGGAACCTCGGTATAGGCTACTTCATTTTTCCCCCGATGTCACATGTTATTGCTTTTTCTTCTTTTAAGTTGGAGACACTGGATGCAGACCTAATACGAGGAAGGAGCTAGAGGATGCAAAGTCAATAGTTGCTGGTTGCAGTTTATATACGCCTTAGCTGCAGGGCATGCAGGTCAACGGTCCCTTAAAAATGATCCCTAAGGGCTGGGTGCAGTGGCTCACGCCTGTAATCTCAGCACTTTGGAAGACCAAGCCAGGCCTCCCAGGTCAAGAGTTTGAGACCAGCCTGGCCAACATGGTGAAACCCTATCTCTATTAAAAATACAAAATTTAGCCAGGCATGGTAGTGGGTGCCTATAATCCTAGCTACGTGGGAGGCTGAGGCAGAAGAATCGCTTGAACCTGGGAGACGGAGCCTGCAGTGAGCGGAGATGGCGCCACTGCACTCCAGCCTGGGCGACAAAGTGAGGCTCAACCTCAAAAAAAAAAAAAAAAAAAAAAAAAATCCCGAAGAAGAGAAACTTTAAGACTAGAAAGACAGCTTGAGTCACTGACTAAAGTTTGTTTTGTTTTTTTGTTTTGCATGATCATAGCTCACTGCAGCCTCCAATTCCTGAGCTCAAGTGATCCTCCTGCTTCAGTCTCCCAAGTAGCTGAGACTACAGGCTTGCACCACCACCCTCAGTTGATTTTTTAACTTTTTAAAAGAGATATGGGGGTCTCACAATGTTGCCCAGGCTGGTCTCACAATGTTGCCCAGGCTGGTCTCAAACTCTTGGCCTCAAGAAATTCTCCCACTTTGGCCTCCCAAAGTGTTGGGATTACAGGTGTGAGCCACTGAGCCTGGCCATTTTTTTTACTGCTTCTGTTTCTTCACTGTCACTCACAGTCCCTACCATTTCCAGATCCTCGAGTGCCATTCTCCTCAATCTCCCCCTGCATGTTTCTCTGAAGCCTTCCGTTGCCATAAACTCAGAACCCAGAACTCATTGCTGCTTCCTCTCCAAGTGCCCAAGAAAATGCCTCGGTCTCCTGGCTTACACGTACCAAATGGTCATGTAGCCTCTTTCCCTCTCTGCCTCCCTCACTAGAGGGTGAACTAGATCTGCCATCCCTCACCTACAGCCCCGGCGCAGAAAATGACACGTAATACATATTCAGCACATGCTATGGGAATAAAAGAAGTCTCAGAGAGATGAACGACTTACCCAAGCCACAGAGTTGGTTGGTGGCAGAGCAGATTTCTACTGGGTCAGAATGGACTGTAAGCTCCCTGTGGATGCAAATCACTTGTGTGTTTGTGTATCGCTGCATCCCTGTGTCTGGAACAGTGCCTGATTCACAGTGGGCAGCTCAGTAAACATTTGTTGAATGAATAAGTGAATGCCCATCTTATTTAATTCTTCCTTTGTCCTTGTCTTCATGGGAGAATGAGGCAGGGTAATGGAAAATGATGGCTTTGTGTTGGCTGCATTTTGTATGCACAATTGATAAGCTATTTGCCCACAGCTAAAAATACCTACCCCTGGCAGCCATTGGGAGAAGCAGATGGATGATGCTTAGCACAAGATGTTTAATCAAACAGCGACAACCCAGGCAGAGCCTCAATTAGCCTCTGACACCCCAGTGAACTCCAGATGAAGAGCACAGATGCCTCTGATTTCCTGTTGGTCCCCTCACACCCAGTAACCATCACCCCTGTGTCCACAAAACAGCAAAAACTAATAAGCATCCCCTGGCCAAGGCAGTCACTAGCTGGAAGTCAGTAGATGGGCAGGACTGGCAGAAGCTGAGCACATGGGGCCAAAACAATGGAGAATCAGCCAGTGGGGAGCATTATTCGCTTTTGAAAAGGGGCGATGGGCACGAGCTCAGTTGTATGCCCTGGATTTCGAGGAGGTGATTAGCTTATCCCCACTGATTCCCAGGGGCAGGGAGTGGCAAGCATTCTCAAAGGCCATACGACTGCTCTGAAACTGATTCTTCTCTCAACTTCCCTCATGCCTCATATGTGCCAGCTGATGGACACTGTTTAAAAATACTAATGTTACAAAAGAAAACAACTGGCCCATTTCTATTTAATAGTCAGTTCCCTGAGCTGATTATGGAGGTATCTGGACAAGCAAGTGCACCAAATGCACTCTAGAGTCTAACTAATTGTTTTTGAATCCTGGGTCTAGCACACACTTACTGTGTGATCTGGGCAGATTCCTTAACCTCACTGAGCCTCAGTGTTCTTGTCTTTAAAATAGGGATATTAATAGTAGCTATCTCATGATGTATGAGGATAAAATTTAGTGCAAGTAGCCAGGTGCAGTGTCTCACACCTGTAATCCCAGCACTTGGGAGGCCGAGGCTGGTGGATCACTTGAGGTCAGCAGTTTAAGACCAGCCTGGCCAACATGGTGAAACTCTGTCTCTACTAAAAATACAAAAATTAGCTGGGTGTGGTGGCAGATGCCTGTAATCCCAGCTACTCAGGAGTCTGAGGCAGGAGAATTGCTTGACCCCGGGAGGCGGAGGTTGCGGTGAGCCAAGATTGCACCACTGTTCTTCAGCCTGAGTGACAGAGCAAGACTCAGTTTAAAAAAAAAAAAAAAAAAGAGCACAAGTGAAACCTCTGGCAAGTGAGCCAAACACAGTCAGTGCTCAATAAAGGGAACCGTTATTATTAAATGTACCAGTCTTGCTCAGGTGTTGGAGAGTGGGAAAGCTGAAAGAGGCATTTGATACCATTGCATACAACTTTAGTCAACTTCCTCACCCTTTCAAGCCTGAGTCTTTTTTATCCATAAGAGGATGAAAATAGTGCCTACCTTACTAGTAAGGATTAAGTACTAAATATTTAACAGTAGGTATTAGGTATTGCCTGATATTATAATGTTAGGTAATATATCATATTATAGATATGCAGTATACTTGGCGTATATGAAGATGTGAGCTCAGTGCCTAACATGAGATAAGCACTCAATAGTTATTAGCTGCTCTGAGGGAACAGTAGGGATCTCTTCTTTCATGCCTCTTTACCTTTGCACATTGCCGTTCACTCTCCCTGGAGAGCCCTCTTGTGTCTTATCTGCCTGTTAAACTCCTACTCATCTTCCCTAGATGTGAGCCACGATGCTGTCATTATCATTATTATTGCCTATTATGAACTCGTTCATTTTACAGATACGGAAACTGAGGCCTTAAAGAAGGAAGGTGGCTTGTCCAGGAGCAGATAAGGGTCTATACATCAGAGCCCAACCTAACAGTGTAGATTCTCCTGACAAACTTGGGAAGTCTAAGGACATTTTCATCGATTGAGTCTGAGAAATAGGGTCCTTTCTAGAGCTAGTTCCCACAAATCAAGAAATATACCAGAAGACTGTTCCTAGAATTGCCAGTGCTTCTTCTCTCTCACTGAGCCTTTGCCTGGTTCAATTTGTCACCTTAGCAGGACTGATTGTTATGTGTCCTTAATAACACGACTGCCTATTGAGTGGTTTCTTTAGGCCAGGCTCCGTGCTAAGAGGTCTGTGTGCACAATTCTCTCTAATCCTCACAGCATCCCTTTGAAACAGGTACCATTTTTACTACCATTTTATTGGTAAGGAATCCGAAGTTCATTGTGTTTACACAACTTGTCCAAAAGCACCAGCTAGAAAAGTGCAGATCTAGAAGGCTCATCTGGATCTGCCAGGTTCCAAAATACATGTCTCTGGTTTTAAGTATCCTCTCCTCTCTGGTAACTCCTCTGCTCATTGTTTGCTGGAGAGCCACCTGCATGTTCAGGACTTGTTCTTGTAAAGCCCTGACCCCATCTGTCTTTGTGACAAACTCCCGGAACTGAGAAAACACCACTGCATTCATCACTTGGTACAAAACTTGACCCAACATAGTGCCATTGAGTCCTTTCAAGATACTTCATCTTACCAGCTGTGCCATCTTCAGCAGGTGGCTTACCCTCTCTGAATACCAGTTTCCTCATTTGTGAAATGAAGACCAGAAGCCTATATTCTACCCGCACTGCCATCTCCTTGTAGTTGTTGTTGTTGTTTTTTTTAATCAACTCACTTTTTAAATAAACCGACCTTATTATATAAGCAGGTCTTTATCACTACCCTACACGGAGAAATAACATTCCTCTAATACCATTAAAACTAAATGCATAATTTTAAAAATAAATATGTTCATCAGTGAATCATATAAAATCATCTCATCTATGCAAAGCCACCCAGTACATAGTAGGTGCTGCTCAACATAGAATAGTAGGTGCTGCTCAACATAGGACAGTCATTAGAAAATGAACTTTGGTACTGAGATATACAGTTTGAAAACCATTGGGTCTGTTGGCTAGCTTGGATGTGGTTTCATGATCGAGGTCTAGCAGTTATTATGGTTACCCAATGAAGCTGTCCCTGGTCAAAAAGCCAGAACCAATTCTGCTGTCAAGAGGAGGTCAATTGGTTGGCAAGGCTGACTCCAGCCCTGCAGCCTGGCTGCTGACTCACCTTTCTCCATTGCCCTGAGTCAGACTGTCCTGGGATAGCAGCCATCTTATCTCTTGCTGCCTACTCATCAGCAAGGAAGAGACTTGCTAGGTCTCAACTGTTCTGGTCTACATTGGAAACCATCACTTCACTAATTTCTAGGAGAAGCCAGGGAGGCTGCACCATGGATCCAGGGCCCAAGACCCCAGGGACAAATTCACAACATATGTTCCACCTTGGCAGACATCACCAATCCATCAAAGCACCACTAAGCCCAGGGATGGTGTTAGAATACTTTCCAACATGGTACCCAGACAGCCATTACCAATAGACTGAAGATGAAACATGATCCCTTACAAAGGGAGATACAAAAAAAAAAAAAAACAAAAACAGAAAATGCTGATTCTAGCTTTGAAAAGAATCCATTCAAGTGCTAAAATGTAGTTTAAAAAAAAGAAAAAGAAAAACACAAAAAAGAGGTCTTCCCAAGAAAAATAATAGAGAGGAGATGATAGTGAAGCTACAAAGAAAATTAAAGAGCTATCAAAATGGGAACTAAAATTTTAAGAGAACCAAGGCTATTTCAGAGGATGCAAGAGACAACTGAATCATCATGCAATAATGGCTTTTAAGGGTTTGATTCTACAGATAATCACCAATGTTATTCTCCACCAAGCAAAGAAACAAAGTTGAGGGTAAGGTTTAGAATACAGCTGCAACTAGAGGGCTTAGGGTAGAAGCAATGAAGCATTTCCTGATAGGTTAACAGGGTTGTTAGTGCCTGGGATGATTCATGGGGAGAAGCTAGAATCTTTGCTGGCATTCCTTGAGAGCTTGACTCTCTCCCACTTATCTTTGCTTCTAGTGCAGGTTCCCACCTCCAGAAGATGCTCAGTAATTGTCTGCTGAGCTGAACTAGCCAAATGTTAAAAAGTAAAAATAGCTAATGTTTTCCGAGTGCTTACTATGGGCCAGGAACTGTGCTAAGTATTGTGCCTATATTATTTTGTATATCCTTATAATATCCTATGTGGGTACTATTTATCATGATGCCCATTTCACAGATGTAAGCACTGAGGCTCAGAGACATTAGCTCACTTGCTCACCATCACACAGTTAGTAAATGGCTGTCTTGGGATTTGAACCTGGGCTGGCTGCCTCCAGAGAGTCTACTCTTAACCACTATGCTCCCAACTAGAATAGGTTCTTTGGTACCCAAATATTTTGGGTAAGAGTCAGCTTGCAAAAAAATAAAAATAGCCCTTTGGGGAACCAGAAAGCCATCCCCCCAAGGGGTTGTCTTTCCCATGGTAGGAGGGTGCCACTGCCTAACCTCTACCTCCCTAGTCTACAACCAGTTTCATGCCTCTACTAACCAACTGCAGGAAGAAAGCTCCACATTCCCAGTTTTCTGCCTTGGGGCAAGAGGAACAACAGGAAACAAGGATGGCCACTGGCCAGCTGTCAGTGCCTGATACTGGAGACATATGGTGGGACAGCAGCCCTGCGGAACTTTTTCCTGCTTCTCTCCTAGGGGACCACTCAACACCGAACCTCCTGGAGACCTCCCAGCACCTTCTTCAGAAGCTAAAAGACTGACCACCAAGTCTCGTCAGCATCATCTTTTTATTTACCCTTCTTCCATCCCAGGGTCCAGAGTGGGGCAGGTAACAGTGAGGGAGGTGGCAGCCACCAGAGGCAGTGCCCCATCATACGATTCAGTCTCTACCCCTCAGCTGATCTAAATAAGGGCATTGCTGACTTCTTATGTAGGAGTCTTAGAAATTGATCTTCCTAAAAATCCATCCTTGGAGCACCTCCCAGAAGCAGGTAAAATAACACCGTTGCAATTGTCCACAATGCCAGGAGTCTGCATAACATGAGCGCTGACTCTTCCGATGCAAAAGATGGCAACTTTGTCAGAGAGAGATGCTTTTCTTTTCTTCTCTTTTTTCTTTTCTTTCTTTTCTTTTCGAGTCAGAGTCTCACTCTGTCGCCCAGACTGGAGTGCAGGGGCATGATCTCGGCTCACTGCAACCTCTGCCTCCCTGGTTCAAGCAAAGGAAGAGATGCTTTTAAGTCACAGGGGATGGTGACTGAAAGGGGTGAGTGGCTTCTGTTTTCAGAAATTTAGGATGCAGAGAACTAGGATTTGTAAAAGGTCACTCCAGGAATCTAATGATCCCAAATAGGCAATTCTCTTTCCTATTCTTAAGACCCCTGTGGACTGAGCAACTGTGCTCAAGAGTGGCCTGCTCTTCTTCACATAATTGCCATTGCAATAAAAAAAGTTCTTCTTGATATCTAACTTAAATCCTTTTGTAGCCTCCAACTTGAGCTCTTTTCCATCTTGCAAATTCTCTTAGCTGCCTTTAGGAGGGAGGGAGAGAGGGAGTGAGAATACGAGGAAAGTGGAAGAAAGGAGGGAAAGAGGGAAGAAAAGTGTGTTACCCTTTAAACCAGCATTTCTACTTTTGGGAATTTATCCAAAAGAAATGCACAAAAATGCTTCATGAACTTAATGCTTATAGTAACAAAAATAGTCATAATAAGTAACGTCCAGCAATAGGTGAATATTTCATGAATATCATTAACATATGGAAAAATCTATTATTTATGTCTAAGTGAAAAAATCAAGTTGCACAACATTATTGTATAATCTGATTTTGTGGGGATAATTATTATTACTAGTTGTGCTATTATTGTGGGCATATAAGCATCCTGGAGATATAAACACCAAGTGGCCAACAAACTTCTGGTTATCTATTGCAGCATGGCAAACCCCAAAACTTAAGAGGCTAGAAGCAACAATTTATGATTATTTGTCATGGTTCCTGGGCTGACTGGGCTCTGCTGGGTGGTTCTTGCTTCGGGCCTTTCATGCATTTGCAGCCAGTGAGCAGTGGGACTACACTCACTTGGGAACTTTACTGAACTGGATATACATGATGGCTCATTCCCATGGATGACAGTGGATGCTTGATATGGCCATGAGCTTTACTGAGGCTTTCAATCAGAGGCCCCACACATGGCCTAAGTGGCATGTGCCTCTCACAGAAAGGCAACTGGGTTCCAAGAAGGAGCATACCAAGAGCATGTGTTCAAAAGACCCACTTGTGACCTAGCCTCAGAAGTCATGCAGTATCAGTCCTGACATAATGTACTGGTCAAAAGTAAAGTACAGTGCCAGCTCCAACTCAAGGCATGGAGACTACATAGAGGAATGTCTACCGGGGGCATGATACGCAAGGGTCCGCCTATGAGGCTAGCTGATACATTATCCATGCAAGATGGGATTTTGACAGACTTTCCCCTTCTAATTTCTCTTTTTTTTTTTTTTTTTTTTTGAGATGGAGTCTCGCTCTGTCGCCCAGGCTGGAGTGCAGTGGCCAGATCTCAGCTCACTGCAAGCTCCGCCTCCCGGGTTTACGCCATTCTCCTGCCTCAGCCTCCCGAGTAGCTGGGACTACAGGCGCCTGCCACCTCGCCCGGCTCGTTTTTTGTATTTTTTAGTAGAGACGGGGTTTCACCGTGTTAGCCAGGATGGTCTCGATCTCCTGACCTCGTGATCCGCCCGTCTCGGCCTCCCAAAGTGCTGGGATTACAGGCTTGAGCCACCGGGCCCGGCCTCCCCTTCTAATTTCTAATGTAGTCATTAAATGTATAAACTCTCCTGAGTTTATACATTTAACAGTTTGGTTTAATGTCCTGGCTCACCACCTAGCTGTGTGATCTCAAACAAGTTACTTAACCTCTCTGAACCTCAAGGCTTTTAAATCATGGTACCCACTACACTACACAAGGTAGTTGTGAAGATTAAGTGAGATATTGTATGTAAGTTGCTTAGAAGTGCCCTGAGCACAGTGGATACACAATAAAAGTAGGCAAATTCTATTACTATTATTATTAGATACTGATATAATGTTTAATTTTTGACAGGTGCATATTACTTTTGTAATTGAAAAAATAGTTTTTAAAGACAAGAAAAAGGCAATGTAGCAGAACTAAAAGATATAAACTCAGAACTCCCAGTTAAGCTGCTTCTTCCAAGGAACCTGCAGAGACCCCTTAGTCATCACAGACACAGAAAATACCTCTAGAAGACCTTGACCCTTTCTCTCTGGGCCAGCAGACAATTCAGTGGTGTGGTCTGATGACAAAACCTGCGTTGTTCTCTCAGCCACTCCCCAAATCCTCCCAAGCTTGAGCACAGTAAGCTGCAAAATACGGGAAATGAATTCCCTCAAGAATATAACCAAGAAGCTTTGCAGTCACAAAACATGGGCTTTTTATTATCCAGGAACTTAAACCCGTCCGACGACACCACTGACAGAAAGGATTTGCTTTTTAGAAGCATTGACATTTTGGTGGTAAAGTTCAGCGGGGCTTGCTTGGATGGGATTGGTTGGGTTTCCTCAACAATGGAATCACTGGCTCAGTTTGACAGGAAAGCTCAGAAATGGAATTTCTGACAGTGAGGACTTCAGTTTCTTCATTTACTCACCCCTTATAAATACACACAGACCCTGTCAACACCACTCTTTCCCTTTGGGGAAAATGTGCCACTGTAGAAATGAAAGAATTTTAAAATATGGAGAGTTACAGCAAATGTCAAGCTTTTAAGAGTTGAAGACTCTACCTTTTCACTTCTTTTTCAGAAAATCAATACACAGGCACGGCACCATTCCCCTCTGGGTCTCCTCAGCTCACACTTCTTTCTCCCATCCCAAAGATCTCCTACATGTTCTTGATGTTGCCTTGGGGGAAAATCTACCTGTACAAAAGAAATGGGAAACTCAGTGTCTGCGGGTTAGTTTCTCAAGAGAGGCAATCACTAGAAACTTAAGGAAATGTCAAATATGAATACCTAGCAATTTCACTTGGAGTTGATGACTTGCCTGACTTAAAGCATTAATTAGATGGGGCTGGAATACTTTTAAAGAGCTTCAATATGGAGAATTTTTAGCACCACACTTCAAACAGGGTTCAGCTGGGGAGGAAGAAAAAGTGGGAGAGTCACTCTCTATAGAATATATATATATACACATATAGCACTTTTACATACATATAGAATATATATATATAGATTATATATATATATAGCACTTTTTCTGGGGATACCCTGCCATTTATACATCCTGCCTCCTTGGGAAGCAGGGATGTGAAAGGGAAAGCAGGCATTGTTTAATGGATGGGGAGGAAAAAAAGAGGTTGTGGCTGAGTATGATGACTCACGCCTGTAATTACAGCACTTTGGGAGGCTGAGGCTGGTGGATCACGTGGGGTCAGGAGTTCGAGACCAGCCTGGCCAACATGGTGAAACCCCATCTCTACTTAAAGAAAAAAAAAAAAAAAATTAGCTGGGCATGGTGGCACGTGCCTCTAATCCCAGCTACTCGGGAGGCTGAGGCAGGAGAATCGCTTGAACCTGGGAGGCGGAGGTTGCAGTGAGCCGAGATCGCATCACTGCACTCTAGCCTGGCCGACAAGAGTGAAACTCAGTCTCAACAAAAAGAAAAAAAGAGGTTGCAAGAAATTATGGCACTTTTCTAAGTCAGGGGTAACCTAAGGAACAGGAATCGCATTATTTATGTTGAGAACCCTTTTCTATGACCAAAAATAAACAAAGCAGAATCTAATAAGCCAGAAAGTCAGACAGAGCTGGGGTCTCCATTTTCATTTTTCTCTGCCTCCCTTACTTGTTCTGTTTGTGACTTTGAGCAAATTATCTAAAAATGCCAGCCTTGGTTTCCTCATCTCTAAAATGGGAAATCATTTTCATGTCTCTCTGTTCTATGAATATAACAAGCTGATTCCCATCACAAGGCTGTTGCACTTGCCAATCCCACTGCCTAGAATCTTCTTCCCACAAGTATTTGTATGACAGATCCCTAGATCCCTTCTTTTTTCCTTTTTTTTTTTTTTTTTTCTGTGACAGAATGTCACTCTGTAATCCAGGCTGGAGTGCAGTGGTGCAATCTCAGCTCACTGTAACCTCTGCCTCCCAAATTCAACTGATTCTCCTGCCTCAGCCTCCCGAGTAGCTGCATTATAGGCACCCACCACCACATCTGGCTAATTTTTGTATTTTTAGTAGAGATGGGGTTTCACCATGTTGGCCAGGCTGGTCTGGAACTCCTGACCTCAAGCGATCCACCACCCTCGGCCTCCCAGAGTGCTAGGATTACAGGCATGAGCCACAGCACCTGGCCTCCCTTCTCTTCATCCTTGATTGGACTGAAATGTTGCTTTTAATCTAAAAGTTACCACCCCATGAATCTGTCTCATCCCTTGGTGTTATTCTTCCTAGTATCACATCTGACATTCTCTTGTGCATTTGTGTGTGTGTTTATTTATTGTCTGTTTCCCTCATTATACTATAAACTCCATGGCAAAAGGGAATCTGTCCACTTTGTTAATACCTGTATCTCCAATGCCTCATCCAATGCCTGGCATAGTCAATGCCCGGTTGATATTTGTTGCATGAATGGACTCTCAGGCAATAGCTACCATCCATTAAGCACTTCCCACATGCCAGACACTGTTGTTACCACTTTATTGAAATTATCTCACTTAACCCTCAGAACAACCCTATGAGGTGGATAGTCTTATTAACCCCACGATATGGTTTGACTATGTTCCCACCCAAATCTCATCTTGAAATGTAGCTCCCATAATCCCCGTGTATCATAGGAGGGACCCAGTGGGAGGCAGTTGAATCATGGGGCCGTGTCTTTGCCATGCTGTTCTCATGACAGTGAATAAGTCTCATGAGATCTGATGGTTTCATAATGGGGAGTTCCCCTGCACAAGCTCTTGCCGGCCACCATGTCAGATGTGACTTTGCCCCTCATGAGCCTTCTGCCATCATTGTGAAGCCTCCCCAGCCAGGTGGAACTGTGAGTCAACTAAACCCCTTTCCTTTGTAAATTATCCAGTCTTGGAAATGTCTTTATTGGCAGTGTAAGAACAGACTAATACACTCCATTTCATAAAGAAGGGAACTGAGGCACAGAAATATTGAATAAACTTGTCTAAAGACAAGGTGGTAATAACACCCAGGCAGCCCAGCCCCAGATCCCACACTCTTAGCAACTGGATTCCCATACCCTTGATTCAATAGACCTTTAGACCTCAACCTCCTTACAGCTTGGGTTCCATGAAGCTCTGACTATATATGATTAGGTCAGAGGAGCAGGGATTGCAAGCCAAGCCTTTAATCAGAACCCTTCACCAAAGCTTTTGTCCTTTCCTTATCTTTTCACCAGCAGCTCCTGTACACTGTGTTCTCATTTATCTCTTTAATACTTACCACTTATATGATGTTTCTCCATCTCTGAGTAAAGACTTTAGGGGTATCCACCAGAGTACCCAATGTATATCCACCTTAGGCCTATGCACAGGCATTTGCCCACAGAAAGTAGATGCTAAATACTTTTTGGAAAAATTTCTGGATGAATAAAACATTTTGAAGTGCTTTTCAACAGAACACAACAAGGCTGTTTAATAAAAGAGAGCTATAAAATGCAAGAATGCTTACAAAGCAAGCAGAATTCAATATAAATATTCTTTGTCTTAATAAACCGAACTCTTCATATTTCTCCCCCTCAGAACCTTTGCACTTGCTGTTTCCTTTGTTTGAAACACTTGCTCCTTCCAAGCTTTCTGCCTTTTGACCTCTTCCTGGTCTTCCAAATCTCAGTTCTGATTCCTACTCCAAAACATTCCTTCATAGCATTCACTAGAGCTTGCAGTTAATGCATTTTCTTTCGTGGTTCTTCAGCTGATGTTCTTCTTGCCCAACAGAATCTAAGCTCCATGCAGGCTAAACAGACCATGTCTATTTTGTTCACCATCCCCTCCCAGGACACAGCTCAGAATAGGTACATAATGCATGAATGCAGTTTTGAAATATCGAGTTTACAAATATAAAGACCTTTGCTTTAGTGGGTATTTTTTCTTAAGTAGTGACTTAAGTAGGACATATTCACCATTTTTCTCTACATTGTGTGCAGTATAGCATATCTTCATGGTACCCCCCACCCCACTGGGAATAAGTACCAATATTGCAGATTGATTTTGAGCATGGATGTTGGTCCTCGGTTTGAATCCTGGCTAATTAATATAATCAGTATCTTAACTCTCTACCACTTCAAAATGTTGTTTCGAAGTGCTTTGGACAAGAATGAGAACAGCATAGACTAAAAAAAAAAAAAAAAACTGGTAATACTGAGAGGATATGGAACAACTGGAATTCTCATATTCTGCTGTTGGGAATCTAAATTAGTAAAATTTTACAAAGCAATTCAGCAGTATCTGTTAAAGATGAGGATGCACATACTCTAAAACATAATAAATACACTTCCATGTATACATTCCACCAGATAAACTTTCATATGTAAGTACTTCTCATGGAAAGTCATGTCAAGACATTAACTTTGGTTTATAACAGCAAAATCCTGGAACCAATTTAAAAGAATGAACATATTTAATATAATAAATTATAAATAAATAAATAAATCAGTAAGTTCCTACAGCAGAATGCTATGCAGGCATTCAAATGGGTGAACTAGATCTTCATGTAGCAACAAAAATGGGTCTCAGAAATACAAAGTTGAATGACAAAATCAGTGTATAGAACGGCAGTTTCGGCCGGGTGTGGTGGCTCAAGCCTGTAATCCCAGCACTTTGGGAGGCCGAGACGGGCGGATCATGAGGTCAGGAGATCGAGACCATCCTGGCTAACACAGTGAAACCATGACTCTACTAAAAAAATACAAAAAAATGAGCCGGGCGAGGTGGCAGGCGCCTGTAGTCCCAGCTACTCGGGAGGCTGAGGCAGGAGAATGGCGTAAACCCAGGAGGCGGAGCTGGCAGTGAGCTGAGATCCGGCCACTGCACTCCAGCCTGGGCGACAGAGTGAGACTCCGTATCAAAAAAAAAAAAAAAAAAAAAAAAAAAAAGAAACGTCAGTTTCCGTATAAAAGAAAGCAAAAGGCTGGGCACAGTGATGTGCACCTGTAGTCCCAGCTACTTAAGAGGCTAAGGTACGAGGGTCACTTGAGCCCTGGAGTTCAAAGCTGTAAAGCACCATGATTGCACCTGTGAATAGCCACTGCACTCCAATCTGGGCAACATAGCAAGACCCTGTATCTAAAAAAGAAAGAAAGAAAGACTATGTAGACTTGGCACTGGACACTGCACACAGCCTGAAGCATGGTGGTTGCATCTAGAGAAAGAAGATGGAAAAGAATGAGAACAGAGCTTCTTCAGAGGAGACTTCGACTGTATCTATAGTGTCATTTCTTTCTTTAAAGAAAGCTGAAGTAAACATGGCAAAATGTTAAAATTTGTTAAATCTGAGTGATGAGTACACCAGGTTTTGCAGGTGTGTTTATTATAAGACATTTTTACTTGTGAACATTTTGTATAACATTTTAAACGGCTACCAAGAAAGGAAGAGAGACAGAGAGAGACTGAGAGAGAGATCTGGATTCTAGCTCTGCCACTGGACTTCAGACAAGGCATATAAGCTTTCTGAGAACTTAGCTTGCAAAATAGCATTATCAGTGTTCAAATTTCAGGGTTGATTTTGAGAATGAATGAAAATAAACGTGTAGAATGACTTCTAGATATTATCCATTGGAATATCATTTTGGAGTGAGTCCCTAATGACTTTCTAAACATGCTTAATTTAGGCAGACTTTTTAAAAACCTGATCAGAAATTATATAGATGTATTTTCAAAACAAATATGACCCCACAAAAAATAATACATTGCTGCTGTTTATGCAAAAACTATATATGAGGTTGGTGCAAAAGTAATTGCGGTTTTGCCAACCTGATACATGCACACTATATGGACATATATAAGCATAGATTATTTATTAACTGTAGTTTTCCTGAGGAAGGGGAATTTTGATGATTGGAGAACAAGAATAGAAGGAAAATGTACTTTTCCTTGTTATTATTTTTGATTATGTATGTGTATATAGATTACCTATTCCAAAAATAAATGCAATTTATTTTTAAATTAATCTGAAGGTCGCAATCTTCTCTGCACCTCCAATTTTAAATCTACTTAAAAAGGAAAGATCCTAAAATCCAAGCTCTGAAGAGGTTCTTAAGAGGTGATGTGGTCCCGTCTGTTTCCTGAACACATATAGCAGGAAATGCCACCTCAACCCCAAATTCTTCATGCAACTGAACAAAAGAAAGGCATGAGATTTGGGATCAGGAGATCCTATCACCATGAATTATCAACTGTGTGGCTCTAAGCAAGTTGCTTAAACTCTCAGGGCCCCAGTTTCATTCCTAAGATGAGGATAATGGCAGCACCACCTCTCACAGTTGTGTGAGGAGAATGGCGGCACCACCTCTCACGGTTGTGTGAAGAGAATGGCGGCTTCACCTCTCACGGTTGTGTGAAGAGAACTTGGGCATCACCTCTCATGGTTGTGTGAGGAGAATGGCGACTCCACCTCTCACGGTTGTGTGAGGAGAATGGCAACACCACCTCTCATGGTTGTGTGAGTCTCTCAGAGCCCCAGCTTCATTCCTAAGATGAGGATAATGGCAGCACCACCTCTCACAGTCATGTGAAGAGAATGGTGGCACCACCTCCCATTGTTGTGTGAGGAAAATGGCAGCAACACCACTCATGGCTGTGTGAGGAGAATGGCCGCACCTCCTCTCATGGCTGTGTGAGGCTCTCAGAGCCCCAGTTTCGTTTCTAAGATGAGGGGAATGGAGGCACCTCCTCTCATGGTTGTGTTAGAATATAAGCACAACTTTAAAATAGTATCCACGTGTTTGTATGAGGTGCTATTTGTAATGCCGAGGTTGTCCCTCAAAAGCATTGATTCAATCATTTTGACTTCCATGGGTGTAAACAATAAACATATGCTAGGGCCCCCATAGGAGCCAATGAAGTCATCTTTGCTTCAGAGCTAAACCAGTTTTTCTTCTCTCCACAGCAAATATCTTGACAGTGATCATTCTCTCCCAGCTGGTGGCAAGAAGGCAGAAATCCTCCTACAACTATCTCTTGGCACTCGCTGCTGCCGACATCTTGGTCCTCTTTTTCATAGTGTTTGTGGACTTCCTGTTGGAAGATTTCATCTTGAACATGCAGATGCCTCAGGTCCCCGACAAGATCATAGAAGTGCTGGAATTCTCATCCATCCACACCTCCATATGGATTACTGTTCCATTAACCATTGACAGGTATATCGCTGTCTGCCACCCACTCAAGTACCACACGGTCTCATACCCAGCACGCACCCGGAAAGTCATTGTAAGTGTTTACATCACCTGCTTCCTGACCAGCATCCCCTATTACTGGTGGCCCAACATCTGGACTGAAGACTACATCAGCACCTCTGTGCATCATGTCCTCATCTGGATCCACTGCTTCACTGTCTACCTGGTGCCCTGCTCCATCTTCTTCATCTTGAACTCAATCATTGTGTACAAGCTCAGGAGGAAGAGCAATTTTCGTCTCCGTGGCTACTCCACGGGGAAGACCACCGCCATCTTGTTCACCATTACCTCCATCTTTGCCACACTTTGGGCCCCCCGCATCATCATGATTCTTTACCACCTCTATGGGGCGCCCATCCAGAACCGCTGGCTGGTGCACATCATGTCCGACATTGCCAACATGCTAGCCCTTCTGAACACAGCCATCAACTTCTTCCTCTATTGCTTCATCAGCAAGCGGTTCCGCACCATGGCAGCCGCCACGCTCAAGGCCTTCTTCAAGTGCCAGAAGCAACCTGTACAGTTCTACACCAATCATAACTTTTCCATAACAAGTAGCCCCTGGATCTCACCGGCAAACTCACACTGCATCAAGATGCTGGTGTACCAGTATGACAAAAATGGAAAACCTATAAAAGTATCCCCGTGATTCCCTAGGTGTGGCAACTACTGCCTTTGTCTAATCCATTTCCAGATGGGAAGGTGTCCCATCCTATGGCTGAGCAGCTCTCCTTAAGAGTGCTAATCCGATTTCCTGTCTCCGGCAGACTGGGCAATTCTCAGACTGGTAGATGAGAAGAGATGGAAGAGAAGAAAGGAGAGCATGAAATTTGTTTTTACTTATGCATTTATTTCCACAGAGTCGCATTGACAGCGAAAGTTCCTACCAGTTTGAAGATGCCATTGGAGCTTGTGTCATCATCCTGTGACCAGTTAGGACACAAAGTAGAGAAATAGTCTGTGATTTCGCCCTGGTACCATCCACAGTCACTGGGAACCCTTCATTTATGTAACTTACCAAACCCCAGTAGCACGTAGCTGAGCCTGCACTCTTCTTCCAAGAGCTGAGGTCGTTCATCACTTCCCTGTGCTGTTCCCAGGAGCTAACAATAATGACCGTTTCAGGATTTTTTTCAAGGTGCCCTTTGTCCTAGAGAGGGTTGTGGTCTTGAAGTGGCCCTGGCACTCCTAGCTTCAGAATGACACTGTGGGAACAGAAGAGTATTGGATCCCACCCAAACTCTGGCCAGAGCTTCTTCAGGAAATCTCCAAACCCACACAGCTGTGACCTCAAACCTGGGGTCTAAGAGGCAGTTTTCTATTTATCATTATGTATAGATTTTCTCTATCTCCTCCAAAACAAAGACCCTGCCTGGTGCGCAGGGGGAAAGGAGGAATTCTTGAGCCCAGAAAAACAAAAAAATAAGCCCACACTTGCCATTGTTTCAACCCATCCCTGTGTCAGCTGCATACGATCCCGTTACTCAAAATTGCTTCTTGTTATGGTATCACTCAAGCTTCCTAGAGAAGCTCAAGCCTGTCGAGTTGCCAACCCTGCCTCCTTGCTTGCTGAGGCCCTCACCAAATTGTTTTATTTGAAGTGACTTCCGAACTGAATTTAATATTCAAGGGTCAGGAACTGCAGCTCTGCGGGTATGAGAGGAGGTGTTCTCAGCTCTGCCTCACAGCCCAGCTGGCATTGCCATTTCGCCACAAACACAGACACAAAAGGTGCCCATGCTGACGCCTTGTCTGCCCTTTGACGCACATGGCTTAAAAGGGTGGTGCCAGTTCTTGGTAAAGCTATTTAACCCAGATCCTTTGTAAAATGATAAAATGTAAGTGTGTTTATTTATTCTACCCTGGCCTGTCCAAGGCAAGAACACTTCTAGGATGTAATAAATAGGGGCATCCCTGGAAATTGCTACTTACGTGTGCACCACACACACACACACACACACACATGCACACACACGATTATATTCCTCTTATTTAGCTTTTCTTTTTTTTTTTTTTTTTTAACTTCTCTCTGACTCCCAGTATTCGAATTCATCCCTGTTTTGGAATAAATCTGCCAAAATGACTTTGAAATTACATGATATTTTTGGTGACCAAACAAACAGCAGACAGTCCACCTGGAATACTTAGTTCCTCAGGCTGGATTTTTACTGCATTTTGTCCCTAAGTTGGAAGATATGTCTATCTTTTTAAAGGGAATTTGCAATAAATGAATGGGGTAAGAAAAGGCCCCACGGCAACACAAACCCTAAACTTCAGCCAATGCTGTCAAGACTAGCTCAATATAAACTTAGGTTATATTAGTCCTGATTATCCTAATTCTTACCCCTTTCAAAGGATTGCAATAGAATCTCATCAGAGCCAAGGATTAGATTCTAAAGTCAGTGCAAAAGATAAAACCTTACAGAGCCAAAGTTACCTTTGCAAAAGATCCTCAAAACAGAGCCATGTTGGAGATTATATTCCATTGCTTTCAAAACCTAACACAGCTAAGTTTTTCTCTAGCACTGGAACAAGTTGTTGTTTATCTGGTTGATGACAAGGCAAAATTGGCTCTCATTTAAGGACCATATTGTGTGATTCTAATGTATCTGAGAACATTAGGACCACCCTGGTGCATCAAGATGCTTCCACTGAAAGAAGTTCATGGAAGTCGTCTGATTGAGGGACAGATCTCCCATCTCCCACGGTCCCCAGGGCGTATGCTCATTGAGTGGAATGGTAAGCAGATTCTCTCACCTCCCTTAAATTGCATTTCTCTCTGTCTCTTTTTTGCCAAGCACGTGTAATTGAACATGTCTTCATTAAATGTGTGTATGATGCAATTCCACCACACCCCCTCATGAATGGACATTGACCAAAGGCTACCTATACTGAATATATATAGATATATATAAATATATTTATTTATTTATTTTTTAAACACCTAGCTCTGAAAAATGCTAGTCTGAGCTATACATGAATGAGTCAAAGTGCAATATCTACAAAGGTTAAGCAATTCCTTTTTGAGAATGTACATAAAATGGAATTTATGTATGTGATTCTCCATGCTCTCTGCGCCACATTTTTAATTGTAGGTAACAATTAATTGTTGATGTTTAGACACTGGGTGTGCATTGGGAACATTTTCCTCTGACACTTTAATTTATTACTTCTCTTGACGATAGAGGCTGTACCACGTAGTACTGTGATCTCTTTTCTTCTGAATATATTTTATATTTTGCTAAATGATATTTAAAAGAGGTCCAATTCTTGAAGGCACTCTAGGGAATTGCTGTCTTCTGCTTAAAATGCAAATGAATGCCCATTGGGTTAGGTTGATACATATCTCTTAAAATTTATTTCAAATTGTCTAAGGACTTTTAATTTATTATTATTTATAGTAATAATTTTGGACATCATGAAATGGGTTTTTTTAACTTTAAAACTTTAAAAACCTGTAAGCCTTTTCTTTCAGGCCAGTTTTAACAATAAAGCCTTGAATTTTGAAGCCTGTCATGTAAACGGCTGCTGCTGGTGGCACTAAAGCAATTGCCTTATCCTGGGTTTTTGTGGTGCCTCTTTCAAAGACGGTTAACTAGCTTCTCTCTTGCTACATGATTTGTGTCCTTGGTTGGACATTGCAATGATGATACGCACCACCATGCTGTGTCTTTTTATTGAACAACTTGATGGCTGAAATGTCTCATAAGGAAGGAAATGAGGGGAATGACAGACAAACCATAAAAGACAGACCGGAGTGGGCATGAACTTGTGTGTTGCCAACACCCTGCTATTGGAAAAGATCACTTTGCACAGTTGGTACCTCCTGGTTCAACATGGGGAGCCTACCAGACGTGAATAAAAGACTCTAATGTTGGCTATTCCAGTTCAAAGAATGGAATAGAAAGTTACCATAGAAAAAAGGCAAATGTTCATATTTTCTTAATTAGATTATATATTGTGTTTGGACTTGTTTGTATTATAATAAATTCTAATATGGTGCGCACTTGGTGTTTGGTATTTGCATCTATGTTCAAGCAATTGCAGTATGTGATTTTTATTACTATTATTTTTAATTGATAAATCATAATTGTATACCTTTATGGGATACAATGTGATGTTTTGATATATGTATACAATGTGGAATAATTAAATCAGGCTAAATTAACACATCTGTCACTTCACTTATCATTTTCTTGTGGTGAGAACTTTGAAATTTATTATCTTAGTTATTTTGAAATATACATTGTTACTGACTCACTCACCCTGCTATGTAGTAGATCTCAAAATTTATTTCTTCCATCTAACAGACTTTGTGCCCTTTGACAAACATCTCCCATTCCCTGCTTCTCACCTACTTCCAGCCTCTGGCAACCATCATTTTACTCTCTACTTCTATGAGTTTGATTCTTTTGGATTCCACATGTAAGTGAAATCATATAGTATCTTTCTTTCTGTGCCTGGTTCATTTCAGTAAGTATGATATCCTCCAAATTGCACAATGCTGGTTAAAACATTTAACATTTAAGTGGACATCTTTCTTATACATTGTGCTGGGTGCTAGAATAAAACCAGAGTTCCACCTGCCTCCTGGTTAGCAGATATACTTCAGAATTTAAGACCACTGAACTCTGTTCCCTATAATCCTAAATTAGGTAGTTTACTGGGTATAAATCTGAATTCTCTTCTGATCATATCCCTCTGTACATCTTTGAGACAGTGATGGATGTATTAATAATCATAACTGGAAATCTAGCATCATGTCTAAGAGCTTAGGCTTTGATGTCAGACAGTCATGAGTTCATGTCCCATTCCACCATTTACTAGATGAATGGCCTAGAGCAAGTCCTTGGAGATTTCCTAAGGACTATCCTCATCTAGAAAATGGTGCACAATTTAAATTTTTTCCAGTTGTCTTCAAGGTATGTAGAAACTCTGATAGTCTGGAACCCAAGATTTGGAGTCAGTTATTATAGGCTATAACTTTGCTGGCTGTGTGAACTTAAACAGTGTTCTCAATCTCTCTCTGAGTCTCAATTTTCTTTCCATAAAATGGAGCTAATTACAATTCCAGTAGGTAACTTATAAAGTGATTATTAGTAGCAGAGTTTTTAAAAAGCCTCCAATTGTACATCATTTTACAGGTGAGGATGCTAGGCCCAAAGAGGTGAATGAGCTGGGCCTGAGTGGAACCCAGGTCACTCAACACTCCATCCTTTTCACTTCACCTCATTACCTTCTTTGCAAAATTCTAAGTCATTACCTCAAAACATCACATTGTTTTTATGCCCATTTTAGAGTTGAGTATATCGCATAATTTTGCAACTCTTCAAACCCAGATCATCCAAGCATGATATATATATTATAACAGCCTCATAATTAAAACTCTCAGCTTGACCTTTCCTTGTGAGTAGAACTTTTTTTTAATTGACTCTATGTGGAATCCTAACCACAGCTCTCAAACTTGCTATGCATTTTCCCACACAAACCACCATCAATTCTGACAGCCACCCACAAACTATTGTCACAATCCATCTTTGCATCAACTTGGAGAATAAAAGTGACTTCGGAGTTGAGGGGGAAGTGCAGAAAAGCAAAGAATTTGCTGAAAGGGTGGCAAACAGAAGCTGTTGGGCATGGTCACAGCAGCCTTATTAATTTTGTCCTCCAATTCAGGGAGGCAGGATAAAGGAGAGTTGAAGGAGGTTGAACCATTAAATAATAATCCTTTTATTAGTGCACTCAGCTAAATGTGATAGTCCAGCCTCTTTGGAGACTGTGCAATTAATCCCATGTGCTTGCCAGACACAACAAGGGGGATAAGAGGCTCGTGTCTACTGGGATAAATAGATACTGTGAATTTCCTGGGCTTATTGGCAGAATGTGCCACTGTCATGCCAAAAAAAAAAAAAAAAAAAGCAGAGGAGGGGAATGTTCTGATTTAAAATGAGTAAATAGGGCCACAGGGAAGAGAGATGTCTTCTCATCAACTCTGCATGAGGAGTTGCCATGTCTTTGGAGCTTTGTTACCGAGAGAATGGCAGAATGACATTTCTCTCCACTGGAGATGGAACAAGAGAATGTGAGATTTCAACTGCAGTATGAGAGTTCCAGATTAAACCCAAAGAAGAAATCATTATAGAAATGTCTATTAACACCACAAATGATTTTCAGTGGAAGTTCTTAGAATCTGCTTTTCTGGACATATTTCAAAATGGGTTGTCGATCAGAGTCTTACAAGGAACCAAATCTCAATCAGATGGTTTCATGAAATGACTTTAACCAAAAATCTGCTAACAATGGCTTGAGCAAGATTAGGGGTGAAGCTTCCTGTGAGGAAACTTTCCATTAGCTGTTGAGGTACCTTGGAACTAGAAATAACAGGAAGCTTTACCTCTCCTAATGAAGCAATGAGAGGAAAGGATGTTAGTGGACCTCAGTGAGGTCTAGAGCCTTGGAGGAGGGACCTTCCAGCAAGAAGGGGCCACACCACAGTCAGAGATACAATGCCAGAGTGGAAGGAATGCCTCTCTCTTCCTTACCTCTGATATCATGCTGATGCCTCCCACTGGCCAAGTTCAAACAGAAGCCAGCCAGTAAAAGGCAGCAGGTGGTGCAGTCCACAGTGGGAAGATCCCAGGGCACAAGACAGTGAAGAATAATAAAGTGAGACAGGAAGCAATCACAGAATAACCACAAAGGTTAGATTCTTCTTTTACTATCACGGAACCATTAGAAAGCCACAGAGGATCTTAGAGACTGTTTCACTCAAAGATCAAAAAAGAAAGCTAAGGCCCGAAAGAGCCCCTCATCCAAAGCTACGCAACCTAGTCGTTAGTAGATCCTCTTTCCAATGATCTTTCTGTACAGTTCCCAGAAATATAGAATAGATTATATACCTCTGCAAGCTTGCTCTAAACCTTCATGGTTAGAAACTTATATTATTCTTTTTTATTATTATTATTTTTGAGACAGAGTCTTGCTCTGTTGCCTAGGCTAGAGGGCAGTGGCATGATCTCAGTTCACAGCTCACTGCAACCTCCACCTCCCAGGTTCAAGCAATTCTCCTGCCTCAGCCTCCCAAGTAGCTGGGACTACAGACATGTGCCATCACACCGGCTGATTTTTTTTCTTTTTTCTTTTTTTTTTAGTAGAGACAGGGTTTCACCATATTGGCCAGGCTGGTCTCAAGCTCCTGACCTCAAGTGATCCACCCATCTCAGCTCCCAAAGTGCTAGGGTTATAGGCATGAGCCGCCGCACCTGGCCAGAAGTTTCTTATATTATTCCTTAGCATCTCCAATGACCAGGCTGTCACCTTGAACATCTTTAGGGGTGGAGATGAAAAGAGTCAAGAGAGTAGGCACTCATTTAACAAGTCCCAGGCACTTCTCTAGTCATTTACTTATTTGACTAATATTTATTGAAATACACTATGTGTCAAGATCTATTCTAGGCATAGTGATTCATTAATGAACAAGATAGATAAGACCCCTGACCTTTTGGCGCTTACATTGTAATGAGAAAGATAGTACATAAGAAAGCAAATAAGATAATTTCAAGGAGTGATAAGTAAGTGTCAGAAATAAATAACTGTAAGTGACTAAGGTCAGGCAGAAATGACCCTAGATACATGAGTCAAGGAAGGTTTATTTGAGAAGGTGATGACAGAACTGAAATACAAATTAAAAGGAGACAGTCATAAAAAGAGCATGCTAGGCAAGGGGGTCAGAGAGTACAAAAGCCTTGAGATTGGAATAAACTTGGGTGCCCATGGAACAATTAGAAGATTAATATTGCTGAAACCTAGTGATCCAGGGGTAGAGTGGTATGGAACAAAAGAAGGAAGGGATAGGGAGGAGCTGAATCATGTTGTGTCAGTCAGTTTTCATGCTACTGATAAAGGCATACCTGAGACTAGGCAATTTACAAAGGAAAGAAGTTTAATGGAGAACTCACAGTTCCACATGGCTGGGGAATCCTCACAATCATGGCAGAAAGCAAGGAGGAGCAAGTCACACCTTACATGGATGGTGGCAGGCAAAAAGAGAGCTTGTGCAGGGCAACTCCTGTTTTTAAAACCATTGTGTCTCGTGGGACCCATTCACTATCATGAGAACGGCATGGGAAAGACCTGCCCCATAATTCAGTCATCTCCCACTGGGTTCCTCCCACAACACATGAGAATTATGGGAGCTACAAGATGAGATTCGAATGGGGACACAGAGCCAAACTATATCACGTGTAGAGCTTTGTGGTCCCTAAAAAGGAATTTGGTGGGAAGCCATTGAAAAGTTTGAAGTAAGAAACTGATGTGATCTTCTTACGTCACTTAATCTTCACAATTCTTGAAAGACAGTGTTGTTACCTCCATTATCCAGATGAGAAAACTGAATCTCATGGGGATTAAATTAAATATACTCAAGGTCACAGTGAGTAATTCATGAGTTGGTATTCAAGTTCAGTTCTGTCTGACTCCAAGAGCCACTTCAGTTCAGGCCACTTTGACATGCTGTTGACATTCCACACTCTCTCTCCTGAATTTGCAATTTGGCCCCATTAGCCTTTTCATCATCCAAGCTTGATATTTAGGCTAAAGTCATCTTCTAGTTCCATTAATGAGGAGTCAGAAAGCATCAGTGCATAATACTGTATGGTTCTATTTCATAACCCAACTCATGTGTCTGATGATATCTGGCAGAGCATTAGCCCTACAAGATGGCAGATAAAATAATACAGGGTCTACCAGCAGCGTTGCATTTAAAAAGATACATAATTATTTTTTAACTTTCTTTCACAATCTTCAATAATATTTTCAACATCATTATTTTACAAATGCTTTTAATACACAAGAGATTTTTAACTCTTGTTCCTTCTCCAGCTTAGGCACTGGCCCTTTAAAATAATTGCTTGTGCTTCTGTCCAAGGTGCTGAAACTATTTGACCATGACTTTTGAACAAGAAGACTAATATTCATTTTAAGATTTGCACTCCTTCCGTAAAAAATAGAGACAGCATTGTTTACTTTATGAAAGTGTTTAAGGTACAGAAGCAAGTTCCACGAGGGCCTTGCTCCTCAAATCATGGCCCACCTATCAGCAGCATCAGCATCACCTGGGAGCTTGCAAGAACTGCAGAATCACAGGGCTCACCCCAGCCTGCTGAACCAGAATCTGAATTTTAACAAGATCTTCAGGTGATTCATACACATATTAAAGTTTGAGGAGCACTAAACTGCACTTTAAAACTGTAGTTTTACACCTTTGGGGAGCTTTTGAAAATCCCAATGCCCAAGATGAAATCCAGGTATTGTTATGTTTTAAAGCTCCTAAAATGATTTCAATGTGAAGCCAAGATGGAGAGCCACTGATTTTTTTTAAAGAAAACTTCATATCCCTACCATAAATGGAAAGCCAGTATCACCTACCATAAATAGACAGAAATTGTACAAAAATATTAAAGACTATCAATAATTCTCAATACATACTATTGTGTGAACTTGATATCTACTCTCTTTTAAAAGATAGGTGTTAGGCATCTACTACCACCACATTGAGACATTCTTTTTAATCTAATCAGAAGAATTAATAGAAAATTAGAAAGGCAAACTTTTTCACATGTTTTAGTGTTATCAAAGTCAAACTTTGTGCTATCTAAGCCAACTCACACACTCAGTGTTACAAGCGTTATACTTTGGGAAACACTGATCTGTTAAATAAGGAGGCTTCAGAAGCTCTTATCTGCACTTTAGACTCACCTGGAGTTTTTATCAAAACCTATATTCAGACACTATTCCCAGATGAAGGAAGTCAGAACCTCCAGGAATGAACCCAAGTCATCAGAATTTTTAAAAACATTCCCAGGTGATTCTGACACACAGCCAGGATTGAGGACCACTTGGCTACTTGGTAACACTTGGTTAACTGGGAAAATACAATACAGCTCTCCAAAATAAACGTCATTTGGCCATTTCACAAATTCAGACTCTTCACAATTGCTTGAGAGTCCACAGTGTGGGCACATCTCACTGTTGAGGTTTCAGGGTGCTGATAAATCCTACCCATCTATCCCCCACTCTGGTTTTGGAACAAGTGGGGGAATAAAATGAAGGAATTGGCTAGTGAACATCAGTTATAAGCTCTATTACTGTAAGGGTGGATTGGAGAACTTCAACTTGACCCAGGGCCAACGGATTTCCCACCCAATGAGTTTCAGTCTTCGGCCAGACACCCATGAGATAGTCTGGGACTTCACAGAAAAAAGTTGTGCAGACTGTTGCAAGCAGATTTTCTGCCTCCAAGTCAAGACTTGTTGGTGAAGGCAGTTAGCAATGGGCATCTAGACCTTCCTTTGGAAGCCAGGCATGGACCACAACCCACTTAGGGGGTCCTATGGGGAAGAGGAAGCATAGGAAGAATTCCGGCCTCCTAGGGTCAGGCTGGCCTGAAAAATAGGGAGGGAGGGAGGCTTATTACATATATTCTGTACCTTCTCCCAATTCTACAAATCAGTCAAGACCTTCATTCTCCATTGGGAATGCAGTAAAAGAGGAAAGTTGAGAGAAATTACCTTCCAAATGCTTCTGAAAGATTAAGAACAAGAATTCCTAAGTAATGGGCTAACATAGAACTACTAGAAAGAATATGGTTCCCCCTACATTCACCTCCTCATGACCTAGGGAATTTATTAAAGTGGCTCAGGGAATTCCATAACCTGCATGGAGGCAAACAGTCAGGTGTGCTGTACGACTAAAATACTTAAAGAAGCAAGGCAAGAAAAGATCCTCCTGGTCCTCTCAGCACCTCACTGTCCTCAAAGTAGGGGTGTTGAGTGCCTGTAAAAGCATATTTCTATCTTCAGGGTCAGATATTTTCAGCCCTGGCCTACCCATCTCTTCCAGCTGTCACACAGTTCTCTAAAGGCTCTGAAATAAAATAATAATAATAATAATAATTGTAGCTGACTAAATACAGACACCAAATAGCACTTCCAAAAGTGAAAAAATTGGTGCCAAAATCAAAGTAGTTACACAAAGCACTGCAGCTCCTGAAACCAGGCTCCTGGTGTGAAAAGGATGTGGGTCATGCAGGTCTGAGTTCAAATTCTGACGCCACCACTTTTCACCTGAGTGATGTTGTACAAGTCACTTCCAGTCTCTGAGCTACTATTGCATCATCTGTAAAATGGAGATAACAATAGTACCGACTTCAAAACAGGGTGGTGGGAATTATTTATAATAATTTTAAGTATCTGAAACATTATTAATAAACTCTCTTACTATTTGGTTCTCTGTAATAGGGGCAAGAAGAACTTTGCCTCTTCTGGGATTTCTCTGAGAAACTGCATCCACTTTTTGAGATAATGAGACCACTCCCAGAAAGAAAGAGTTTAGCAACGTCATGCTCCCAGCTGTCTCTCTTTTCCAAAGTAGAGAAAGCATATCACTCATTTCAGTCATCTAGTAAGAGTCCCTGAAAAAGACAGAACATCAAGAATTTGGAATAAAGAAGGCAGACCGTCAGTCACTCCATATTCAATTTCAATATCATGAAATGTGGTTCCCCATTTTACCTTAGTCTCTCTCTCCATTTCCATCCACTGCTAGTCTCTGGAGCTAAACTTCAGCCTTCAGGGCGATGTGATGGCAGCTGCATAAAGGCCACTTGCCCATCTCATCAGATAGAGCTAAGTGATATCCCTGGAGTCAACTAATAGCAACCTAATGGTGGGGGAGGGTTGATACCAGGTGACCTGTCCTCACTATGTCAAGTGTGTCTCTAGGGCTCTGAGAGAGGCCACAAATATTCTGCAGCTGCAGACAAGGGCTTCTTGTTATTGTAAATTAATCTTGTAAATATCTGATTTCTAAGAAGCTGTAAGGAAATGACCCCCTGTTGGTAAATGTGTGTGCCGCAGCGTATTTGATTGTCTGGGGCATGGTGATATGCTCTGACGTGGCTGTCCCAGCCAGGTCTGCAAGGGAAAGGCCATCTCCCTGAGGGAAAGTACAGGGTCTTTTCCAGAGAATGAGGTCATCATAGCATCTGTCATCAAGAGAAAAGGCAGGTCATCAAACAGGAAAAGGGAAATGAGCCTTGGAAGGTAGGAGAGAGGGCTCTGCTTCTTCCAGTTTTCCTAGGGAGGATAAGACAAAGATGGGGCTGAAAGAAAACTGACTGTTTTTCTTGAAACCCTACTGATGAGGTAACCCTACTTTAAATTTGACCGCTTCCTTAAGGTTCTCTTTGTTGGTTTTCTGCCATAGACCCAGAGCTTTAGTAAAGTCCTATTTAAACATTCCATCTTGGGCCAGGTGTTGTGACTCACATCTGTAGTCCCAGTATTTTGGGAGGCAGAGGCAGGAGGATTGCTCAAGGTAAGGAGTTCAAGACCAGCCTGGGAAACATAGCAAGACCCTGTCTCTACAGAAAGAAACTAAAATTTTTAAAAAATGGCTGGGCATGGTGGTGCATGCCTGTAGTCCCAGATACTCGAGAGGCAGAGGCAGGAGGATCTCTGAGCCCAGGAAGTCGAGGCCACAATGAGCTGTGATTGCTCCACTGTACTCCAGCTTCGGTGACTGAGCAAGACCCTGTCTCAAAAAAAAAAAAAAAAAAATCCGTCTTCTACTGGTTGAACTGAAACATTAAATAAGAGGGTATCCCCAACCAAAGCCAAAACAACCTTGGAGTGGGAACCCCCCAAAAGGGAAAGTGAATCCAGCACAGAGTTAGACCCCACGGTGCCATCACTCTTTCCTCAAAAGGTTCTATCTGTGAGCACCCTTAGATGCAATGGCTTCTCTCTCTCAAGAGTGAGAGAATTATCTTACAGAGTTTTTAAATACTTCTGAGATGGATAAGCTTTACCAAATTTATCCAGTGACTCTTGGTCATTGGATTTCAAGATTGACTAGCCATGTGTCACTTTCCTAAGTGGCTGGAAAAGACCCCAAAGAAATGTCCCTGCTCCCATTGCCCTTCCCTAACTAACCACATGTGAACACATCCTTCAGAGCCAATGTCAATTCTCTCCCAAAATTTGTGGAACAACATTTTAGCTTACAAATACCCATGAAAACTTAACAATGCTATGACTAATGAATGGTATTGGGAAAGAAAGTAGGAGAATAGGATGAGAACTTAAAAATTCTTCCAAGTAGCAAGACCAACCTTCACCCATTAACATTCAGTTGTTTCTTCTCTATTTCTTCTTCTACAGAATAACAAACAGTCTTGCTCTTTATTTCAGAATCCTCTTTAAACTTCCAGGGCATTCTTTTGGTTTTTTGTTGTTTTTTTGTTTGTTTGTTTGAGACGGAGTCTTGCTCTGTTGGCCAGGCTGGAGTACAGTGGTGCAATCTTGGCTCACTACAACCTCTGCCTCTCAGGTTCAAGCGATTCTCGTGCCTCAGCCTCCCAAGTAGCTGCAATTACAGGTGCACACCACCACACCAGGCTAATTTTTTAAAAATTATTATACTTTAAGTTCTAGGGTATCTGTGCACGATGTGCAGGTTTGTTACATAGGTATACATGTACCATGTTGTTTGCTGCACCGATCAACTAGTCATTTACATTAGGTATTGCTCCTAATGCTATCCCTCCCCATGTCCTCCACCCTACAACAGGCCCTGGGGTGTGATGTTCCCTGCCCTGTGTCCAAGTGTTCTCATTGTTCAATTCCCACCTATGAGCGAGAACATCTGGTATCCGGTTTTCTGTCCTCGTGATAGTTTGCTCAGAATGATGGTTTCCAGCTTCATCCATGTCCCTGCAAAGGACATGAACTCATCCTTTTTTATGGCTGCATAGTATCCCATGATGTATATGTGCCACATTTTCTTTTTTTTTTTTTTTTTTTTTTGAGACGGAGTCTTGCTCTGCCACCCAGGCTGGAGTGCAGTGGCCAGATCTCAGCTCACTGCAAGCTCCGCCTCCCGGGTTTACGCCATTCTCCTGCCTCAGCCTCCCGAGTAGCTGGGACTACAGGCGCCCGCCTCGTCGCCCGGCTAGTTTTTTTTTGTATTTTTAAGTAGAGACAGGGTTTCACCGTATTAGCCAGGATGGTCTCGATCTCCTGACCTCGTGATCCGCCCGTCTCGGCCTCACATTTTCTTAATCCAGTCTATCATTGATGGACATTTGGGTTGGTTCCAAGTCTTTGATATTGTGAATAGTGCTGCAATAAATATATGTGTGCATATGTCTTTCTAGTAGCATGATTTATAATCCTTTGCGTATATACCCAGTGATGGGATTGCTGAGTCAAATGGTATTTCTAGTTCTAGATCCTTGAGGAATTGCCACACTGTCTTCTACAATGGTTAAAATAGTTTACACTCCCACCAACACTGTAAAAGCATTCCTATTTCTCCATATCCTCTCCAGCATCTGTTGTTTCCTGACTTTTTAATGATCACCATTCTAACTGGTGTGAGATGGTATCTCATTGTGGTTTTGATTTGCATTTCTCTGATGGCGAGTGATGATGAGCATTTTTCCATATGTCTGTTGGCTGCATAAATGTCTTCTTTTGAGAAGTGTCTGTTCATACCCTTTGCCTACTTTTTGATGAGGTTGTTTGTTCTTTTCTTGTAAATTTCTTTAAGTTCTTTGTAGATTCTGGATATTAGCCCTTTGTCAAAGGGTAGATTGCAAAAATTTTCTCCCACTCTGTAGGTTGCCTGTTCACTCTGATGCACACCAGGCTAATTTTTATATTTTTAGTAGAGGCAGGGTTTTACCACGTTGGCCAGGCTGGTCTCGAACTCCTGACCTCAAGTGATCTGCCCGCCACAGCCTCCCACAGTCCTGGGATTACAGGTGTGAGCCACCGTGTCTGGCCTAAACTTGCAGGGAGTTCTTAAATTGCACAATTGTCTTCTCTAATCCAAATGACTTTAGTAACTCTTACATTTCCTCTAGCATTTTTTTTCTCCAGGAGAATTGTGCCTCTTTCTAAATATACTGCAAGCACCAATACTGTCTCCACCACCCACAGATAATTTTATTGCTAGTACTCTATTTCTTTTATCTATTCTTCCTGAGTAAGGAAGACAACTTAATCAGGGGAAAAAATTTCAGATTAATTTAGATAATTTTAAACTAGGCCGGGCACGGTGGCTCAAGCCTGTAATCCCAGCACTTTGGGAGGCCAAGACGGGCGGACCACGAGGTCAGGAGATCGAGACCATCCTGGCTAACATGGTGAAACCCCGTCCCTACTAAAAAATACAAAAAACTAGCTGGGCGAGGTGGCGGGCGCCTGTAGTCCCAGCTACTCGGGAGGCTGAGGCAGGAGAATGGTGTAAACCCAGGAGGCGGAGCTTGCAGTGAGCCGAGATCCGGCCACTGCACTCCAGCCTGGGCGACAGAGCAAGACTCCGTCTCAAAAAATAAATAAATAAATAAATAAATAAATCTAAAGCAGAGATTCTTCAGGTTCTTTTTGTTTACAGCCAACTTTGAAATACCAAAACTTTCAGGAACATGCTTGAAGGGATTAACAAAATCAAACCAAGTCTTTAAAAGTCAATGGTAATTGCAATGCAATTGCTGCTACAAAGCAGTCATATTTTGGTCCTTTTACAAAAGCATCTAGCTGGTTGTGGTGGCTCATACACACCTACAATTCCAGCACTTTGGGAGGCTGAAGCAGAAAGATTGCTTAAGGCCAGGAATTTAAAACCAGCCTGGACAATATAGTGAGACCCCATCTCTACAAAAAAAATTTTTTTAAATAGCAGAGTGTGCTGGTGCATGCTTGTAGTCCCAGCTACTCAGGAGGCTGAAGTGGGAGGATCGCTTTAGCACAAGAGTTCTAGGCTGCAGTGAGTTACCATGGTGCAACTGAACTCCAGCCTGGGCAGTAGAGTGAGATTCCATCTCAAAACAAAAATTTAAAAAGCATTTGCATTTACTGAATTCATTATTTAGTGGCCCGTCAGCACTAGCTGTGTTTTACTAGAAACATTCACTGGCCTACCTGTGCCTTTTTACCTACTCCCAAAGTAAAATTCGTGTAAAATCTGTGTTAGTAGAATTTCAACAAACCGATATTTAACTGAGCCAAAGGAAGAAATAAAATGAGACACAGCCATGATAATCATAACAATATACATAGTAAGAGTCACCCTCTGCATTCTGCAACATGAGAATGAGTTTGAAATTGGACACATAAATCTACACCTGATTAAGTCTCTGTTTCCACATGTCTCTCAGAGTGTGAGTGTCTCAGTTGACCTGGAGTGATCTCATGCCTGAAAACATGGACTTTTTTCATGTAATTGACCTCTAAATACAAGCCAACTACTTCAATTGGTCCTCAATTGAGTAAATATTTGTTCTTGTGAAGGTTGAAAGAATCAAAATGGAGTCATTTGTGTTTAAAAAAACAAACAAACAAAAATCCTGATGAATAGGGCAGGGAAGGCTATGAAGAGAGGGTTCTCACACTTGAATTCCTGACAACAAAACTAGGACAAGAGACCCCACAAAATCTGCAGTCTTGTCCAAAGGCCATTGCAGCCTTACACAGAAAAATACTTTTGTGAGGGCATCTCAACTGTCTGTCGAATCTCAGAACAATATCACCCTTGTTATTGACCCTTGTAGCCAAGGATAATTATCTCAAAACAATTACATTGTTCTCCTGCAGTTTTCCTTTAAAAATCTTTGTCTTCCTTTACCTCCCTGAATACACACCTAGTTTACTGTGGCATGCGTATTCTCATGGCAATGCCCCGATTAAATATCATTTTCTTTTAAAGGGCTTCTCTCTGTTATTTAGATTGGTATTTCAATGCCAGAGTATACTTCTGCTGTATACCGCACTCTATTTCATTAATGATTTGATGGACTTTCAACGGCAATTTTTGTTATACTCAGTTCCACCTTAACTTGCTAATTTTAGAACCTTATCTCTATTAAGGGAAGATTTTTAAAGTCCTTCTTAAGTCATGCAGAATTTAGATCAGAAATACTAATTTCTCCTTTAAGGATGGTAAACAAGTTCAAATGTTTACATGTCCCCAACATCATGATAGAGTAGGCATTGTTGATTGAGCTACTAACAGTTTTCTTGATGAAAATAGCAATTATCCTGACACTAATAGATTTCACATTTTACTTTTATATTATGGACATTAAACACCTTTTCTCTGATAGTTTAAAAAGCTTTTCAAAGATTGTTCAGATAATTACCCCACTCAGAAAATAATGACTAGAGTGGGAAATCAATGATATTTTTTAAGTTTTACCATTTGACGTAAATGACTCCACAGTAAACTAAGTTATTCTTAAAGATATATTGTATTCATAACAGATAAAACCTTTACTTATTTGAGAGTTTTAATACGAACAATTCGCTTAATGATCTTCTAGTTGAATTTGTAATAAGGTGATTCCAGACAGTGTAAAATACAACACCATTGTAAGCATTGTCTTTCTTTGTCACCACCATGCTACACTATACTTCTTACTTCTTTCTTCCAGGAAGTTATGCCCACTCCACAGTAAGTTTCATGCACACTCATCTGATAGACACTGATTTTATTATTATTATTATTATTATTATTATTTTGAGACTGAGTCTCACTCTGTCACCCAGGCTGCAGTGCAGTGGCACAATCTCAGCTCAGTGCAACCTCCACCTCCTAGATACAAATGATTCCCCTGCCTCAGCCTCCCCAGTAGCTGGGACTACAGGTGTATGCCACCACACCTAGCTAATTTTTGTATTTTTAATAGAGATGGGGTTTCACCATGTTGACTAGGCTGATCTCAAACTCCTGACCTCAAGTGATCCACCTGTCTTAGCCTCCCAAAGTGCTGAGATTACAGGCATGAGCCACTGTGCCCAGCCTGATAGACATTGATTTACAGTATGCATCTTCAGCTGTAGCTGAAATAAAATTATATTCATTGCTTCCAATTTGAGGGAAGATCTAAGAAGTTTTCTTTGGCATACCAGCTGAAAACCACTGGGTTAGATATTGCTATAAATGTCCTAGAAATTAGAAGGCATTTATGATATAAATCAGTTAATAGCAAAGGGGAAAAGTTGAAAAAAGCCCTGGTTAAGAAAGGGAAATCCCTGGGTTCTAACTGTAGCCCTGCCATTAACTGCTTGCGTGAAGTCACTAAATCCTTCCTCTGTTGAGTTCCTCCATTTATAAAATGAAGAGGCTGAATCTAGATAGATCCATGTATATGTAGGAATTTAGGATGTGATCAAAATGAATTACAAATCCATGATAAATTTATTTAAACCTAAATACTACTTTTGTAGAAAAGTAGAAGGGACACTGTTTATTATATTGAGTGTAGGTATGGTAAACTGACTAACAATCAAATTTTTAAAAACAGTTTATTTGAGCAAACAGCAGTTCATGAATTACACAGCTCCAAACCAGAAGATGTCTGGGAGCTCTGCCAAGGGAATGGAAGGGGGAAAGTTTTATAGGGCAAACATAGAAGTAAAGCAAAGAAATATTTGGTTACAGTACGCAGTTGTCTTATTTGGTCTATACTGTTGAATAGTCTCTAGTTATATAATTGTAAGTTTTTTGGCTGCTTCTGCTTGGTTGAGCATCAGTTCTGTTATTCTTTAATATAGTCTTTTATAAGAAATAGCTCAAGTTAAGTTTCACTTAGGTTTGCAAATCAAACAAGGTTAAGGTCACTTATTGAGACCAAACTGGCTTTGTTTGCTCAGGGATTCTTCCCACCTGGTTTTCATTTTAATTTACTTTAACAGTAGCTTTCCTTAGCATAACACCAAAAACCAGGGAGAAAAAGGAATGAAAAGACTAACAGACCTAATCATATAAACAGTTTAAACTCCTTCATGATAAAAGACATTGTCAATATATTTAAAGCAAGCATACTGTAAAAAACATGAACACATATACAAAATACTGAGTTCATACCTGTGTTAGCCCATTCTTATGCTGCTCTCAAGAAGTACCCGACAGTGGGTAATTTATAAAGGAAAGAGGTTTAACTGACTCACAGTTCAGCATGGCTGGGGATACCTCAGGCAACTTACAAGCATGGTGGAAGGGAAGCAAATACGTCCTTATTCACATGGTGGCAGCAAAAAGAAGCACAAGCAAAAGCGGGGGAAAGCCCCTTATAAATCTATCAGATCTCATGAGAACTCACTATCACAAGAACAACAAGAGGGAAACTGCCCCCATGATTCAATTACCTCCCCCCAGGACCCTCCCATGATACATGGGGATTATGGGAACTACAATTCAAGATGAGATTTGGGTGGGGACACAGCCAAACCATATCCATACTCAATCTGTAAAGAGTAGTTAAAAAGAAAAAAGAAAAAGAAGAACACCCCTGTAAAAATTTGCAAAGAATACAAAGAGGCAATTTATAAAATAAGAACCACCAATGATAATAAACACCTGAAAACACACTAAAGCTTATTATTACTTAAAGAGATGCAAACTAAAACAACATAAGGTTGCTCTATCTTGCCAGATGTCACTGACACACAGTGTGAGTGAGCATGTGCAGAAATGTATACACTCATACCTACCACTAGTAGCAGTTTAAAGTCATATAAACTTTTTAGAAGGGAAGTCAGCAATAGCTATTCATACACCTACCATTTTAATCAGCAATCCTAGTTCTAGGCATTATCATGTTTTCAACTGTTGACAAACCATACACATATATGTGAACAAAGGTATTGCAGCCTTGTCGGATAATAGTACATTATTGGAACTGTTCTAAATGCTCATCAATAGGAAATGTGTTAAATAAGTTATTGTACCTCCATAAAACAGAATATTATGAAGCTATTTGAAAATAATGAGTTAGATCTGTATGTACTCTCGGCCAAGATATCTACCTTAGATTTTTAAGTGAAAATAGTATGTATAGTATAATTCCATCTTGTTTTAAAAGAATTTTCACTATCTAAATTGTAAATATCTGATTCAATGAAGGTTTTTCAATGATTATTGGTATGGTTGGGATCTGTATTCCTACTCAAATATCAGGGTCAATTGCAACCCTCAGTGTTGAAGGTGAGGCCTGGTGGGAGCTGATTGGAACTTTCATGAATGGTTTAGCACTATCCCCTTGGTGCTGTTCTCATGATAGTGAGTGAGTTAATACGAGATCTGTTTAAGAGCATGTGGCACCTCCCTACTCTCTCTTCCTCCTGCTTCATCCAGCAATGTAAGACATGCCTGCTTCCACTTCATCTTCTGCTGTGATTGTAAGTTTCCTGAGGCCTCCCCAGAAGCAGAAGCCACTGTGCTTCCTATGCCATGAGCCAAATAAACCTCTTTTATTTATAAATTGCCCAGTCTCAGGTATTTCTTTACAGCAGTCCAAGGATGGACTAATACAATTGTACATCAATTTTATTATCAGGAAACAGCATTTACACTTCATAAAACGAAACAAAAGGGTTTTCTTCTAGATGATTGATGCATAAGTATGAAAAGGAGGCTATTGAATCCTGGAATAAGTTCACATTACTCAGGAGAATACAAAATATTTTCTTCTGCAAACCTTAAGCCCAGTACTTAGTAGTTGTACTAATTAAATAGTTTGGGGATGAATAGATAAATAAATCAACGGATGGATGGATAGATGGATGGATGGATATTGAGGTCACAAGGGCAGTTGGTTGTTGTTGTGGTTGTTTTATTTAGTGACCTAAATAATCCAAGAAAATCACTCTGAAGTAGCTGGTCCTCCAAAAATGTCAGGATTATTGGCTACCATGGCTTTTGGAGTCTGGTCCTTACACACAAAGACCTGATGAGGGATCCAGATGATGTAGACGGACAGGGCTTATAGGACCTCTGCTTAGCTTAAGACAAAACTCTCCCATACATGGGTTCCAAATAATCCCTAAGTGCAGTATTTGATGATCCCAGAGCCAGTCTTCTGTGACTTATTCCTGTAGACATGAAGGAAATGCAGAAATGAAACAAGGAGACAGAAGGAGACCTTATGATATGAGAGATCATGCCTGGGGAAGCAACATTGTTTTTGGAAGATTAACTTTTCTTTTTGGTTTACACATATGCTGCTAGAGCTATAAAAGGAATTAACTGATGACAATTTTATCCCCAAGTCCAGAAAAGGCTAAACTGTGTAATAATCCAAATACACCTCTGTCTCACCATCCTGTAAACACAGAAAGAGCTACCTTGAAAATGTTCAATTCAGGCCGGTGTGGTGGCTCACGCCTGTAATCCCAGTACTTTGGGAGGCCTAGGTGGGCGGACCATGAAGTCAGGAGATTGAGACCATCCTGGCTAAAACAGTGAAACCCCATCTCTACTAAAAATACAAAAAATTAGCCAGGCGTGGTGGTGGGCACCTGTGGTCCCAGCTACTAGGGAGGCTGAGGCAGGAGAATGGCCTGAACCCGGGAAGTGGAGCTTGCAGTGAGCCGAGATCATGCCACTGCACTCCAGCCTGGGCGACAGAGCAAGACTCCGTCTCAAAAAAAATAAAAATAAAAATAAAAATAAATTTTTTAAAAAAGAAAATATTCCATTCATCCCAGTGTCTTAAATTTTCCATGGCTTGCCTCCATGTGTTCATGCAGGTCCCCTGTTCAATATTTCTGGGAGTATCTGCCTGCATTTCATGCATCCTCATCTGGCCAGCTATCATCTCCATTTGGAGTCCTCCCCGTTCTTCCCCTCTTGTCCCAGGTTTTCCTTGTTGACATCTCCTGATTATGAAGAACTTCAGAGGATCTCATTGCTGCCATTCCTGACAAAAGCCACCATGAAAAGGTCACTGAGGGGCTAAAGGAGTGCCACATTCTAACCACAGGTAGAAACAGGTCCCTCTTCCAGGTTGGATCACCTTGACACACGTTTGGATAAAAAGATAAAATTTATGTCTGTGAATAGGCAATTCCTAGAAGAGGAAACCTAGATGGTGAATAAAAATAAAAAGCATATTCCATTTCACTAAAAATCAGGAATGTGACTGAACATATCAGCAATTTTTACACCTATCAGATTTATAATCATTAAAAGAAACAGACAACCTCAAGTCTTAGGTAGATATGAAAAAGACAAGGGCGTTTGGTGGGAGTGAAAATGGTTACACCCACTATGAAGAAACTGGGAAATATATTTTAAAATTGCTGATGCATTACCTCACAACCAAACAATTCTATTTCCAGGTATGTCCTCTAGGAAAAAAAATTCTCACACGCATGCTCAAAGAGATGGATATGACAATGTTTCTTGCATGACTGATGCATCAGCAAAAAGAAATTGGAAGCAATCTATATGTCCATCAACAGGAGAATGAATAAATTAATGGAATATGGCTGGGCATGGTGGCTTATGCCTGTAATCCCAGCACTTTGGGAGGCCAAGGCAGCGGATCACTTGAGGTCAGGAGTGGGAGACCAGCCTGGCCAACACGGTGAAATGCCATCTCTACTAAAAATACAAACAAAAAAAAATAATTAGAAGGATGTGGTGGCACATGCCTGTAGTCCCAGCTACTCGGGAGGCTGAGGCAGGAGAATCATTTGAACCAGGAGGCAGAGGCTGCAGTGAGCCAACATTGTATCACTCCTGCCTGGGTGACAGAGCAAGACTCTGTCTCAAAAAGAAAGAGAGAGAGAGAGAATACTAGAACACAAAGCAAATGAATAGACTAAAGCCACAGGTGTCACCATGGATGAACCTCAAAAAGGGAATACTGAAAGTTGAAGCCCATGTACAGTATGATTCCATTTATATAGTTTCCATTCATGCATATATACATTTATAGAAATAGTATAAAAACATAAACAAAAGTGTACAATTCCAAATTTTTTATAGTGGTTACTTCTTGGACAAGAGGGAGAAATAAGAAGGCGACAAACACAAGGGACTGCAACTCTATTTGATGAGTTTTATTACTTCAGAAAAATTCTGAAACACACAAGGCAAAGTGTCAAGATATTTTACAGATGAGTATCCTTCCTATTATCTCCTATGGGTTTCTGTGCCTTAAAATATTTTATAATGATGTGGCAGATACACCATAAAGTAACCGCAAAGTAAGCCATGTTCTTACATAATTCCCTCCCCTTGAGTGCAGGTAGAACCTGTAACTTGATTCAAACCAATAGAATCTGGCAAAGGCGATGGAGGCCACTCTTGTGATTACTTTACATTATATAATTTTCTGCCTTAACTGACTAGAGTGAGAGACTCTTGCAGGCTTGGAGAAATAAACTGCCTTGTTGTGAAAAAGCCAGATGGCAGAAAACCATGAGTGACCCTCTAAGACCTAAGAGCCACCCCCAGCTGACACTCAACAAGAAGCATGACCCTCAATCACATAGCTACAAGGAAAGGAATTCTGGCAGCAACCTGACTGAGTTTGGGAGGGAATTTTTCCCCAGTTAAGACTCCAGATGAGAACACAGCCCAAGTACGGCCAACCCTTTAATTGCAGACTTCACAGATGCTAGCAGAAGACCCAGGTAAGCTGTGCCTGCACTCCTGATCCACAGAAACTGAGATCATAAATGTGTGTTGTTTTAAGTCACTGTGTGGTAATTTGTTACACAACAGTAGAAAACTAAGACAAATAAAATATTTATGAAAAGAAACAGGAGTTCAGAGGAAAAACATAACATTTTGATGATATGGTGTCCAAGTTTCAAGAAGAAGGAAGCAACTCCTGGAATAAATGCTCCCAAGGCTAAGACCAAGGTTGACAGAGAGATGTCTCCTTCGGCTTCAGCAGTTTTCAAGCAGTAGGCATGTCAGAAGCTTGGTGCTAGAAGGTTGAGAAGTAAGCAGGAGAGAGGAACTGGGGACACTGGTCAAGAAGTTTATCAAGAAGGAACATTCAAGGAAAAAGCCACTCACCACATGGAAGTGTAAGGTTGGGGGAATTTCATTGATTTTTTATAAACCAGGAGAAACTTAAACATGTTTGCTTGGGTGTTTCGAGTGTACTTATTCATAACAGAATGGTTTAATTCAGTGGCTCTAAACCCAGTCTGCACATTATAATCACCTGAGGAACTTTTAAATCGTCCCCAAACACAGCACATCCATACAACTGAAAACTCTTCCGCAATAAAAAGGAACAAAATACAACACAAATGCAGTACTTTCACAAAAACAGGGATGGAACTGGAGATCATTATGTTAGGTGAAATAAGCCAAAGAAAAACAAACTTCATATGTTCTCACTTATTTGTGGGATCTAAAAATTAAAACAATTGAACTCATGGACATCAAGAGCAGAAGGATGGTTACCAGAGGCTGGGAAGGGTAGCTGGGGGTGCTGACAGGGATGTGGGGATAGTTAAGGGGTGCAAAAAATAGAAAGAATGAATAAGACCTACTACTTGATAGCCCAACAAAGTGACTATAGTCAATAATAACTTAAGGGTACATTTCAAAATAACCAAAAGAGTGTATTTGGATTGATTTTTAACTCAAAGGATAAATGCTTGAGGGGATGGATACTCCATTCTCCATGATTTGATTATTTCACATTGCATGCCTGTAACAAAACACCTCATGTACTCCATAAATGTATACATCTACTATGTACCCACAAAAATTAAAACTTCAAAAAATTTTAGAAATTAATAAAACGATCATGCTCTAGAAAAAAAACAAAAACAAAAATACCAATACATGCTACCACATGGGTAAGCCCCAAAAATATAATCAGTGAAAGAAACCAGGTGCAAAAGGCCACTACTATGTTGTTCCATTTATATGAAATATTTTTTAAAAAGCAATTCCATAGAAACAAAAAGTAGATTAATGGTTACCTGGGATTGAAGGTGGGAACAGGGGTTAATGGAAAACTTTTTTTTTTCACCATTGCTCCATGAAACAAACTTTTGTCAACTCATTTGTGTCTCGGTCCTGGCTCCTGGCAAGTCACCCTAGGATAGCCTTAATTCTCTAGATGACCCTCGTGTGTGGCACACGTTTGAGGATTAACCGCAGCCGCCTCCCTCCCATGGGTAACTCCGAGGCAACCTTGCCGAATGCAAACTGCTTTCAGGCAACCTTGTCTCATCATCTACTTCCAGCCAGCATCTTAGCTTTGAATGTTTAGGTGTGCAACAGGTAACACTTACTCTGTTCAAGTTTCAAGGGATAGAATTCAACCTTTCCAAGCAGATATCTTTAAGTCCCACACACACACACACACACACACACACACACACACTTGTAAAGACACTTTTACCCACAAATGAATCTTCAGCCTTCCCCCCATAGTCTGGAGACCGGGGATGGACTAATGCTGAAAAAATCCAATTTGGGGGCCTACAAAAGTTACCAAAACAGTCTAGCACCTCCCTTCAGAATATGGGAAGGCTTGGCCTCTATTACTCACAGGTCTGGGGACTTATCCAACATTCGAAGACAAGAATACTCTAGTTTTAACATCCTAAAATATCTGTTTCATCTTGTGTTGACTAAATACAGCATCCCGAATGCATGATAACCAAATTGCAATTTAAATGTGTGTGTTTCTTCCAGGAAAAAGGCATGAGTAGATGGATGTGTCACATGGAAGGGACAGGTGACCTCAGGCTAGGGAATGATAGCAGGAAGGCATTTCCTGGGGGAGAAGGTGATGATGTATAAAACTTCAAGGGGCTTTCACTTGGATGTCATTTCACGTAACTGTGCTGTGGTTGCCACGTTGAGTGGATGTATGCTCTTATGAAATATCATCATCACTACCCAGTTTTGCTCCTCCAAAAACACATGCTACTCCAATATAACAATGCTCAGCTCACCAAACCGCTTCAACACAGGCAAAAATCTAAGAGTCAAATGGGTCAAATGTTGTCACATCCTGTGTGCAGTTCCGCTCTTGAACCATCAAGGTATGGTTTGTTCTGACCTGTGGACACATTTCTGTTGAGGTGATAGTTCTAGACATGTGACAAATTTGAAGGAGGATTCTTCACCTTGACATACACAACTGGTTCTTCTCTAGCATGAAGGTCTGCAAATTCTTTCTGCAGAGAGCCACAAATAATTTTGGCTTTGCAGGCTGTACTGTTTCTGTTGCAACTACTCAATCCCTGTCATTGTAGCACAAAAGCAGTCATGGATGCTGCATAAATTGAATGAGCCTGGCTGTGTTCCAATAAAACTTTATTTGCCAAAACAGACAGTGGGCCAGATTTGGGCCATAGACTATAGTTTGCTGATCCCTGCTCTAGCAGATTGAACTATTTGTCAAAACATAGGTAACTGTTCTCAAGAAAGAAGTAGGAGGTAGTTTGCCAAATAACCTTGGTTCTTTGGAGTCTGGTTTATTGCCCAATAAATTGTACATTTATAGTGAAAAAATTTTATAGACCCTAATAAATGTAGGTGGGAATGATCCAATACAGGAGAGAAGTTGAAAATGCTGGAGAGATTGGGGATGATTGAGAACCCAAGAGGGGGATTCCAAAGAACAGGTGAGAGGTCTCTTGGGCCATAGAAGGGGAATGATGAGAGGCTGGGTTGGAAAAGACGGCACACATTTGACTGATAGTGTCCGTTACCATCTGCTGAGACAATGGTAAATATCAGGAGGCATGAGAATGGAAAAGGTTTGAAATTGCCTTTTTGGACAACAGGCAAGAAAGCTGAGCAATAGAAGGCGTGGGGACCAACCTCACTGAGGCTTTAATGAACTCATTTTAAAAAAGGAAACAAAGCCACCTGCTCACCAGGCAGTGGTGTTGAGAAAATAAAACCAGTTCACTAAGGTATTTAAGAACCCTGAAATGCGTGAGCAGGAAGAAACCCTAGAATCATCAAGGCTTCCAAAAATAAGGAATGACTATCACTGATGAGAGTTGAGATAGGTTTTTATGTGGTGCTCAGACATGATATTAAATAATATCAATTCACATAAAGGGGCAGTGCTTTCTTCTCCATTTATCTTTCTGATTGCCTCACATAAAAGTCTCCATCTGGCACAGGTAGGTCTATAACACCTCTGTAAAACGTGCCATTTTCCCATGTAACAAATCAGACAGACCTTCCAACAGGAAAGAGTCTCTGCATAGAATTTAATGTCATGGGTTTGTTTTCCTTCTATTTATTTTCATGGTTGTTTTCTATTTATAGCCATTTAGGCTTTTTGTTCATAATATAAATATATGATAAAACATTTTACCTACCCAAAGGGAAAGAAATCATTACATCAAAAAGATACCTGCATTTATGTTTGTTACAGCACTATTCACAATAGCAAAGATTTGGACTCAATCTACATGTCCATTAATGGACATCTAAGTGCCCACTGACCAACGAGTAGATAAAATATGGTATATATGCAGAATGGAATACTATTTAGCCATAAAAAAGAATGAAATCATGTATTTTGCAGCAACAAGAACGGAACCAGAGGCCATTATCTTAAGTGAAACAACCCAAAAACAAACAAACACCACATGTTCTCACTTAGAAGTGGGAGCTAAATAATGTGTACACATGGACATGGGGAGTAGGACAGACACTGGAGACTGTGAAAGGTGGGGGATAAGAGGGAAGTGGATAATGAGGTTTTTTTTTTTTTGAGACAGAGTCTTGCTGCTCTGTCTCTCAGGCTGGAGTACAGTGGCATGATCTCAGCTCACTGCGACCTCCACCTCCCGGGTTCAAGCAATTCTCCTGCCTCAGCCTCCCAAGTAGCTGGGACTACAGGCGCACACCACCATGCCCAGCTAATTTTTTGTATTTCAGTAGAGACGAGGTTTCACCGTGTTGCCCAGGCTGGTCGCGAACTCCTGAGCTCAGGCAGTCCACCCACCTCAGCCTCCCAAAGTGCTAGGAGTACAGGCGTGAGCCACCACACCCAGCCAAGAAATTATTTAATGGGTACAGCATGCATTATTCAGGTGACGGATACATTAAAAGCCCAGACTTCACCACTATGTAATATATCAACATAACAAAATTGCACTTGTACCCTTTAAATCTATACAAATGAAAAAAATGCACATTTTTAAAGTAAATTTAAAGTGAGGCATTTTAAAAGAAAGACAGTGTATAATCTCCAGGCAGTACATGGACAAAGTCAAATGGCAAAGCTGTTTTAGGGATCAGATATTACAGATAAGGGAAGTGATACCAGAAGAGGACAGAAATTTCTCCCAACTCAAGCAGCGCTAGAGGCTGAGCTGGAATCCAATCCCAGTTCTCTCCAATCACAGCCCTTTAGTCTTTCTCATGTAAACCACGCCTTGCTCGGACTCAGAAGTTTCCATTTATTTGCACCGTATAGCCCAAAGTTAAACCTCATCGGTGACCCTTTCCGTCTCTCTTCTCAGAGGTGCACCTTGCAAGGTGCACAGTCACCTGTCAGCATTGTGGACATAGCAGCATTGTCCATCAGCTCTGGCCTTTCATGCAGGCAAGTGGAGCAGAGCCCTGACATGCCTGAGAAAGTAGCTGGTCAGGGGCTGAGGCTCAAAGAGCTGTGTGCCTGCTCTATCCTCAAAGCCTTCTGCAGAATCAGACAGCCCCAGCAGAGCCACTGGCTCTGGTGAGAATGCATAAGAGAGCTTAGGGGAGGATGCTAAGGGTCGGGGAAACAGGGGCTTAAGACAGATAGTGGGGGCCTCTGGAGGCCAAGGGATCAGGCCCAGTCAGAACCTACAGGCATTGCCCACACTGTTCATTTCCTCAGTGAAAATTGCTGCTGTGCTATTGAACATGAATGATGTTTGCTTTGTTTGCTACATTTTCCCATTGTCCTGGCTCATAGAAGACACTCAATGAAACTCTGTTACATGTCTAATGAGGGTGAACCTTGAGTCAGAGAAAAAGGAAAAGAGAGAGAGAGCAAGAGAGAGAAAAACACAAAGGGGAAAGGAAAGAAGAAAGAAATCTTCATGCAGGTAGAAACGCTCTAACTCTTCCCTAATATTTCTCCAACTTGCAGGACAATACATGGCACATAAAGAACCCTCAATAAATACCTACCCTGCCTCAGACAATAATGACTATGAAAGAGTTACAAAGCAGTGGCACCTATACAAAATGAAATGTAGGACACAATGTTTTCATAGAGGAAACTACTTGTGAGTGTCACATCAAAGAAAGAGGTTTTTCAGTCTGCTTTAAAAATGAAAAAGCAATGTCAAGCTATTGGAAAGGCAGTACAGTGTGGTGGGTAAGTGGAGTCTGAACAACCTGGGTTTAATTCCTGTCTTGGACTTTCACCAACTAACTCTTAGCCTCACTGAGCCCATTTTCTCATCTGTAACATGAGATTAACACCAACACTAAGTCATACAGTGGTTATGAGCTTTAAATGAGATTATATACACGAAGTCCTCAACATAGTAAATGGCACACAGTAAGTTGTCAAGAAATATAACTACGATTGGTAAAGAATGAGGCAACAGTCACTGGCAGGAATGAAAAGTGTTCAGTATCCCCTTCCTAACAATGCCTTGTGAGTCCTGAAAGCTGTCTTCAGGCCTGCAGGGGTTAACCGAAGACACAGTCATTCACACGTACATGCACATGCACACACAGCCCTGCCTGCTGCCCTTTGATCCCTCTCCCAAGGCGGGAATGGAGATGAAGTCTGCCAACTGTGCAGCCCTAATTGCATTTCCTTTCTGAAAGAGGGTCTGGTGCAGAACACCTGCGGTCCAGCGCTACGTGACGGCGAGGCTGTCATGCAGGCAGCAGAGGCACAAGCAGCGTGCACATTCAGGGGCTCTGGGGCTCGAGATACAGCCAGTCCTGGCAGATCCCTGGGTGCCCCTCCCAAGTGCTGCTCCCGCTGTGGAAACAGAGCTTCCTGCACAAGGTTGAATACAGTCTGGAGTTTTGTAATTAATCTCCTCAAGAGCCCCCAAGGGCTGAGGGTGGGAAGAGAAGAGTCCAGACATTTTCCTGATGTCCTAAGAGGCAGAATACATAGCATGGCGGTTGAGAGCAGGGGGTTTTGAAAGGCAGGAGCCAGGGCTCAGAATGAAACTGTAACATCATCGGCTGTGCAACTTGGGGCAGGTCCTGCGTGCTCTTTGAGTTTCCTCAGCTGTAAGGCTCAAGGTGATAACATTTGCAGGATCAGGTGACGTGACGTATCCAATGTGCTCTTCCAACACCTCTCACATAGTGGGCGCTTAATAAATTTTAGCCGTTATTGTTAGGATAATTCATTTATTGGACAAACACATATTGAGCAGTTACCATGTGTCAGGTACAGTTCCTGCTCAGAAAACATGGATGAACCACTTAGACTAAGTCTTTGCCCTTGTAAAGCTTATATTTTGGTGGAGGAGAGAGAAAGTAAGCATGCAAACCAATTAGATAAATTTAGCACAGGATGGTGCTCTGAAGGAAATGAGATGATGGCATAGAAGAACGACAGAATGGAGAGCCCTGCATTAGCCAGGCTGGTTCGGGAAGTCCTCTCTGAGACACTTGAAGGAGAATATGTTGGTAACTAAGGAAGTTGGAGAGTGATATGTTCCAGGCAGAGGAAACAGCAAGTGCAAAGGCCCAGAGATAGGCTCTCAGTCATTATGCGGAGAGGTGACAAGGAAAGTCTCATCAACTACAGCTACCATTATTCACCCAGATTCACAAGAGGGTCAATACAGAAGGTTCTATGTACATGCTCCAAGGTTCTGAAGCCCAAAGTGTAGTGGGGAGATCAGCACCAACGCTCCACTAATATACAAATATTTACTGAGCATCCTCCACAAACCAGGCAGTGGGCTGGACACTATGAGATACCAAGTAAATCAGGATGACTGTTGCCTTCTATGCCTGTGACCACCCTGTATTCAAGCTCCAAGGCCAGGGTCTGGAAGACAGAAAGTGCTCAATGAATGTTTATTGGTAGAAATAACAAGAACAGTAACATTTGTTAAACTCTTATTTAGCTCTTCTACACCATTGACATATCAGCTTATTTAACCCTCGTGGCAACTCTTGCATTAGGTATATTATTATTATTCCCATTTTACAGAAAAGGAAACTGATGCTCAGAGACATCAAGTAACTTGCCCAGGATTACACAGCTAATAAATGGCAGAGCCAGGATTCAGACCCTTAGCAGCCTGGCTCTATAGTCAATGCTCTTAACTACCAGCATGGCTGGGATTAGGGAGGGCTGTAAGTCAAATCATTGGTGTCCTCATAAGAAGAGACACAGTCACAGAGAATTCCATGTGACTACAGAGGCAGAAATGCATTTGTAAGCCAAGGAATAGCAAGGATTGCAAGCAGCCACCAGGAACTAGAAGAGCCAAGGAAGGATGCTTCCCTAGAGCCTTCAGAGGGAACCTAGACCTGCTGATACCTTGATTTCAGACTTCCAGAACTGTGAGGGGATGCATTTCTGTTGTTTTATGCCACTGGGTTTGCGGCAATTCGTTACAGCTGCCCTAGGAAACTAGTACACCTTTGCAACAGCCAAACAGCTGAGAGGACAAAAGACATTTACTTCTACCTGCTGATGTTGGTTGCAGCTTAATTCAGTTTGAACAGTTGCATGATTCTGATGTTTAAGGTCAAAGCAGCAATTCACTCCACATATGGGTGTGAACTCTTCTGAATAATTAGGCAAGTCTTATATGGTGTGAGATTCAATTCCAAATAGCTCCAGCTGAACCGTCTTTCTCTGAAGCTAATTTTCCAGCCTTTTCACCTCTCTTTGTCCGTGGATTTCCTTTTATCCTCCAAAGCTTAGGAGAGGCATTCCTTTTCCACATCTTAAATATAAAGAAACTAAGACAGAGAAAAGATTTTTTTTTTTTTTTTTGAGACGGAGTTTTCTCTTGTTGCCCAGGCTGGAGTGCAATGGTGCAATCTCGGCTCACCACAACCTCCACCTCCAGGGTTCAAGTGATTCTACTGCCTCAGCCTCCCAAGTAGCTGGGATTACAGGCGTGTGCCACCACGCCTGGCTAATTTTGTATTTTTAGTAGAGACGGGGTTTCTCCATGTTGGTCAGGCTGGTCTCAAACTCCCGACCTCAGGTGATCCGCCTGCCTCAGCCTCCCAAAGTGCTTGGATTACAGGTGTGAGCCACCGCACCTAGCCAAAAAGATCTTTTAAGACAGTTACTTGTAGCATAACAGCATAATAGTTGCTACACATAAGAGTCAGAGTTTTTAAATGCAAACAACAGAAATCAACTGGTATGGTGTGAATGTTCCCCAAAGTCCTTGTGTTGAAACTTAATCACCAATGATGTGGTATTAAGAGGTGGGGTTGCCAGGCCGGGCGCGGTGGCTCATGCCTGTAATCTCAGTACTTTGGGAGGCCGAGGCAGGCAGATCACGAGGTCAGGAGATCAAGACCATCCTGGTTAACACGGTGAAACCCTGTCTCTACTAAAAATACAAAAAATTAGCCAGGTGTGGTGGTGGGCACCTGTAGTCCCAGCTACTAGGGATGCTGAGGCAGGAGATTGGGTGAACCTGGGAGGTGGAGCTTGCAGTGAGCCAAGATCGCACCACTGCACTCCAGCCTGGGCAACAGAGCGAGAGTCCGTCTCAAAAAAATAAATAAATAAAAAGAGGTGGGGTTGTGAGAAGATGTCACCAATGAAGCCCTGTCCAGACACTAAACCTGCCAGCACTCTGACCTTGAGCTTCCCCAGCCTGCAGAACTGTGAGCAATAAATTTCTGTTCTGTATAAATCACCTAGTCTCCAGTGTTTCATTACAGCAGCATGAACAGACTAAGATACCAACTCTGGGTAATTTCCATGAAAAAGGAATTAATTAAAGGATATTAGTGGTTGGCAGAAAGGCTGGAGAACCAAGTCTAAAGATTTGGGGACAGGAACCATCTCAAAATTCACACCACAGGATTGGACCAGCGAGGCCCCCACCCCAACAGAGGACCCTCCAGACCCTGTCTTTTTGGGTGGGGGTCTGAGAGAGTTCTGTTTTGTGACTGGTGAAGCCTTAATCACCCACCTGAGGCCCATAAGATGGGAAATTCCTCAGATACAGAAAGTAGTTTGCCTGGTGAGTGGCCAAAAATGGAAGTGTTTCATATTCAATATACTGCTGTTCATTGTGCTGTTTGGAAAACCAGTCCCAGACTGTGCCATATATCAACTGAACACACGGTCAGTGCCAGGCACTAGGAATACAAAACTGAACAAGAGAAGCTCACTGTTCTCCCAGAGCCCATGTGAAACAGAAAAAAAAAAAAAAAAAAAAAAAAAAAGGACCAAGAAAGCTCAGCAACCAGGAGCCTGGGGAAGAGCCCTGTGCTAGGAGTCAGGAGATTTAGGTTCACATTCCGGTCTAAGCCTGCCCCATGGAGCAATTTGGAGCAAGTCTCCTCAGGTCTCAGCTTCCTCAGCTGCCTCTATAATAGGGGTAAGGGCACTGGACTACCTACCATTAAAGGGTGATTTGGAAGCTCACTAGGCAGCCTGTAGGGGACAGTGCTCTGTCAGGGTAAGGGAGTCATTGCGGTAGATTGGTTGTAAAACTGTCCTCAATTATCCACCCCTTCTTGTGTTCCTATTTGATATGATTTGGCTGTATCCCCACCCAAATCTCATCTTGAATTATAGCTCCCATAATTTCCACATGTTGTGGGAGGGGCCTGGTGGGAGATAATTGAATCATGGGGGCGGTGTTACCCATACTGTTATCCTGGTGGTGAATAAGTCTCTCAAGATCCGATGGTTTTATAAGACGTTTCCCCTCTCACTTGGTTCTCATTCTCTCTTGCCTGCTGCCATGTAAGAGGTCCCTTTTGTCTTCTGCCATGATTGTGAGGCCTCCCCAGTGAGTCCATTAAATCGCTTTTTCTTTATAAATTACCCAGTCCGGGTATGTCCTTATCAGCAGCATGAAAACAGACTAATACACTCTCTTCTATGATCTGGCTTTGCAACCACTGCCATCAAAAGGTAGACTCTTTCCCCATCCCTCCATCTGGCCTGGGTTTATGACTTGTGCTGGCCAACAAGTGTAAAAGTGAGGGTGTGTCAGTCTCAAGGTTGCGCCTAAAGAGACCTGCTCTCTCATTCACTGTCAGAACACTGCCATCACCTTGAGCACAGTCCCAGCCACCCTGCAGGAGGATGAGAGACCAGTGGACAGCAGCCCGGTTGTTCCAGCCAAGGCCAACATGTGAGAGAGCCCAGGCAAAATCAGCAGAGTCCCCTACACAACCCACAGATATGTAAATAAGCCCAGCAGAGGCCAGAAGTACCACCCTAATGATCCATAAACGGTGGTTGTTTCAAGCCACTGAGTTTTGGAGTAATATATTTTTTACAGCATTATAGTGGCAACAGATAATGGATATGGTAGTCCGCAGCTTCAGCATCCCGTTACTACAAAATAAGGTCACATTAACTTGCAAATAAAACCATTTAGATACTATATCCCATTTTTTAAATTAAACAGTACAGAAAGGGATAAAGAGAGATCATCAAACCTTTTCCGTAAATGGTCAAATAGTAAATATTTTAGACTTTGTGGGACATATGGTCCGTGCCATGCAGGCTGTTGTAGCTACTCAATTCTGTCTTTGAAGCTCAAATGCAGCCACAAACAATATGTAAACAAATGGACTTGGCTGTGTGCCAATAAAACGGTGTTTACGAAAACAGGCAGCCAGATGAGTTTGGCCCAAGGGCTGTAGTTTACTTGCCCCTGGCGTAAAGTAAACAGCAAAACTCCTTCTTTTCCCTCCCTCTTCCCCTCTCAGAGATAATTACAGTTAACAGTCTCTTCAGTATTCGTCTAATCATTTTCTACATGTAAATGTCCTTTAAACACACACACATAAATGCTATCACACTAAATCTGCTGGCACAAACTCAAGCTTTTCACAGAATATGTCTTAGATATTTTTCTATGTCAGCACTTATGGGGTGACATCATTCTTTGATTTCTGCAAAATATTCCATAGTAAGGATGTACCATGATTTATTGCAGGGCTTTCAGTGGTTTTTCAATATTTTATTCTCCAAATGAATGCTGCAATGGACATCCTCGTATAGATAAATTTTGATATACAGGCTAGATTAGTTTTCTTCATGACCTTTATTCAAAAGCATTTAGATAAAAGCTCAGTTACGGCGGAGCTTGCAGTGAGCTGAGATCCGGCCACCGCACTCCAGCCTGGGCGACAGAGCCAGACTCCGTCTCAAAAAAAATAAAAAATAAAAAAATAAAATAAAATAAAATAAAATAAAAGCTCAGTTAATGGCTGATATAATCTAGGCATTGTGTTGGGTGCTGGGGGATCCAGAGATGAAGCCGCTGGTCTGCCCTGAAATTGCTCATGGTGTCAGCCAGTGGTAATGCTGATGAATTTACTGAGCATTTACTATAGGCCACTCACAGTGCAGTGATATTTACATGCATCATCTCACCCACTCTTCACAACAAAAGCACCTTATGAGGCAAGTCCCATTATCAGCCCCCCTTTACAGATGAGACTAAAGCTCAGAGAGATTGAGTCACTTACCTGATGTTACACAGCTAGCAATAGATCAAACTAGAATTCAAACCCAGGTTCCTGAGCATGCTATCTACACTTGGGAGTCAATTGCAAGTAGGAGCTCAAAAGAGGGAAGAAGGACTCCAGTTGACAAGGAGGGAGAGGGAATATCAGGCAAAGTGGGCAAAAAGCCATGGGACTGTGAAGACATGGGACTTCTGGAAATCAGCTCCTGTGATTCAGCATGGCTAGGATGCAGAGGGAAGGAGATGAGGCGAGAGATAGAGGTACCACAGGCTCATGGATGGTGCCTCATCTTAGCTGAAGACTCTGAACTTCAGTCACTGTGCAAAGCAGTGTGGAGATTTCTCAAAGAACTTCAAATGGAGCTACCATTCAACCCAGCCATCCCATTACTGGATATATACCCAAAGGAAAATAAATTATTATGCCAAAAAGACACACGCACTCATGGGTTCATGGCAGCACTATTTATAATAGTAAAGACGGGGATCGACCAGGTGCCCATCAACAGTGGATTGGATAAAGAAAATGTAGTACATACACACCATAGAATACTGCCCAGACATAAAAAAGAATGAAGTCATGTCCTTCGCGGCAACAGGGATGCAGCTGGAGGCCATTGTCCAAAGTCAATTAACACAGGAAGAGAAAGGCAAGTACCACATGTTCTCCCTTATATGTGGGAGCTAAACATTGAGTACATGTGGACACAAAGAAGGGAACAGTAGACACTGAGAAACACAAGAGGGGTGGGCATGGGTCGAAACGCTACATATTGGGTCCTATGCTCACCACCTGGGTGGCAGGATCTGTACTCTAAATCTCAGTATCACACAATATACCCATGTAACAAACCTGCAAATGCAACCCCAAATCTAAAAGTTGAAATTATTTTTTCAAAAGACTCTTGACTTTATTCTGAAAGTTATGAAGAGCCATTGAAGTGTTTTAAAGCAGGAAAGTCAAGATCAAAGTTGCATTTTTAAAAGATCATGCTGACTGTAGCGTGGAAGATGGATTACAGAGAGGGTCAGAAGGGGGCAAGGAGATGGATGAGGACTGTCCTCTCAGCCACACTTGGGGAAGTTTCCTTTTCAGGGACAACATTTGCCATGTAATTAAAGACAGCAGGGTGGTACCAGGCCTCAAAAATGGGACACGCCAATCCACTGACACCAGGAGCTCTACAGCTCCTCAAAATGCCAAAGGCCAACTCAGTCCCCAATTTTCCCCAGGATGTGAGAGCCCATGGCTGACTGCCCAGTGGGGAACCTGATTTAGCCCTGGATCATTTCATTTCATGTCCAGAAAGCATCAGACAGCAGTGATATGTCCTCGGGTTGCCCCATCCTGGCAAGAGGACATCTTGAGCAGCGGCCCATCCATTTCCGCCACCCCCTGAGCTGACACACAAAGAGGCTGTGGCCCTGCAGAGAGCCAAGCCGCGTGGCCGCCGCATCGTGAGTCATCCCAGCTGGTTCCAACTATTTTCCCCAGGAGGCAGAGGAGTTGGACGGAAGTGTGCCCTGGCCAAGCGAGAGACCAGCAGCAGGACTGCCAGGGGCCGCCAGACGTGACCGAAGGGAGGATGGATGCCCACATCTACCCCTCTGACCTTGTGAAAAGGAAGAGAGCAGCAGGAAGGGCCTTGCTCACTTCCGCAAGGCTGAGTGGCCAGCGGGTCTGGGTCTGACACAAGATACCATAGAACGGTGACCAGGGCAAGAGCATAAAGTTCAAGGGAGCATTACTGGGGGTTAAGGTTGGCAAATGAAACAGCTCACTAGTTATGGAGCCCAGGCTCCAGGCCAGGAGCTGTGCTAAGCACTTTACATCATCATCATCATGTCTGCTAGAATACTTTACAGCTATTATTCCATTTAATCCACTACAACACGGATCAGCTTGTGGCTTGTCTTTGCACAGCCCATGAGCTAAGAATGGTTTTACATTTTTAAATAGTTTTAGAAGAAAACAACGAAAAATAGGTAACAGAAGTCATTTGTGGCCTGTAAAGCCTAAAATATTTACTATCTAGCTCATTACAGGAAAAGTATGCCAAAACCCTTGCACTGGTTCAATTAGAACAAGATATATATGTGTGTGCATATGTTTGTGCATGTGTGTGTGTATGTTCTACTTCTATATTCCTCAACGCCTAGAAGAGGTCTTGGCACATCATAGGTGCTCAATAAATACCAAGTGAATTAATGAATGAATGAGCAAATGAATTATGAATTTTTATTATCACTCAATGAAATAGATATTATCATCAACCCCATTTTACTGATAAGGATACTGAGGCTCACAGTGATAAAATGACTTGCAAAAATCACAGAGGTAACAAACACCTGAGCTGCAATTCAAATTCAGGCAGTTTGTCATTCAAGGCTTGAGTTTTTTAAAAAGCACATATCCTAAAAACTGAGAATCTGGACTATGTCTCGTTCCGTGACTCTCAAACTTTCCTGTGCATGACAATCATATGGGATATTGTTAGAATTCATGTTCCCAGGCCTTGCCTTCTTGGATTCTGATTCCATAAATCAGAATGAAACCCAGGAGTCTGTGTAGGGGAAGAGGAGAGTAAATGAGGTGGCTACCAGGGGTAAGAGGCTTTGTGGAGAAGACTAGGAGGGAATATAAGTGTATTAGCCTGTTCTCATGCTACTAATAAAGACATATCCGAGACTGGGTAATATATAAAGGAAAGAGGTTTAATGAACTCACAGTTCCACGTGGCTGGAGAAGCCTCACAATCATGGCAGAAGACAGAGGAAGAGCAAAGGTACGTTTTACATGGCAGCAGGCAAGAGGACCTGTGCAGGGGAACTGCCCTTTATAAAACCATCACCTCTCATGAGACTTATTCACTATAACAAGAAGAGCATGGGAAAGACCCACCCCCATGATTCAATTACCTCCCACCAGGTCCCTTCCATGACACATGGGAATTATGGGAGCTACAATTCAAGATAAGATTTGGGAAGGGACACAGTCAAACCATATCGATAAGTTCCTGGTGTGTGCTGTGCAATATAAACCTACCTCTTCATCTCCCTACAACATCTTCAGTAACAGGTCCATCTTCCCTCAGCACCTAGTGGGGAAGGCTCTCTGGAATGGAACTCAGGGCTATGTATGACCACCATAGAAGACCTATATCTGGGTTATAAAACTAACCACTGCAGGAAAGAGATTTGGTCATTCTTTGGCCAAAAGATGGATTGAGAGGTAGGGAGTTGGAAAAGAAAGCAGCTGATCCCTCATGGGAGCATAATCACATTGCATGTGGAAATCCAGATGGCACCAGGCCTGAGATGAAAGACACCTAAAACAGAGCTTGGGCCATTTGGATCCAGAAGATCATCTTCACCAGAGTACAGAACTTTTCCCTATTGAGAACCTTATCGGGGGGGAGAAAAACAAACTTACAATTATGAGCCACATCCCAGTTAAAAATCATTTTACCTCGTTTATTTTTTTCTTAAGTCACCTGATTTTTAAATCTCCTGCAGATATTTTAAGTCATTCACAGTCAACATAATCATAATCATTATGGTTGAGCATCTCTTCTTTGTATGGGAAAAGAGTTAAAGTAGAGAAAGGAAAGGAAAGCTGGAAAAGAAAAAAAGAGCAGACTAGGGCAGAGCGCAGAGGAGCTACCAGAGAAGAAAGAGGCAGCCCAGGTAGAGCTGACACACAAGGAGGGTGGAGAAGGAGTCAAGAACAAGGACTGGGGGCTTTGAGGCCACACAGATCTGGGTTCCACCACTGGCCAGCTCTGTGTCCTTAAGCTGGGCAGTTAGAGTTCAATCAGGGAAGCAGAGCCACTAAGAGATACACAGATACTGAGAAGATGTGCATGTGAATGTCAATGTGAATATGGATATTATCTTAGTTCGGATGGGCAGCTATAACAGAATATCATCGATGGGTTGGCTTATAACAATAGAAATTTATTTCTCGAAGTTCTGGAGACAGGGAAGTCCACGATCAAGGCACTGGCAGATTCAGTGTCTGGTGAGGGCCCCCTTCCTGGTTCATAGACAGCTGTCTTCTCACTACATCTTCACATAACAGAAAGGGCAAGGGAGCTCTTTGAAGCCTCACTAATCTCCTCTTGAGAGCACCACCCTCCTGACCCCATCTAAACCTAATTACCTCCCAAAGGCCCTACCTCCAAATACCATCGCATTGGGGATTTGGTTCCAACATACGAATGTGTGGGGGACACAAACATTTACCAGATAGCAGATATGGATATAGATTTAAATTTAGGGTTTTGTAAGGGATTGGTTGCACACTTGAACTTACACAACTATGGGAATAGATTAAGTAGCCTCTGGAAGGCTGTTTTCTTTGATCTGATGCTGGGGCTTCAAGTCCACAGGGCAGAAAGTTCAGGGCAGGAAGTTCAGGAGGGTAAAGAAAGTGGGGCTTGAGACCAGACTGGAGACCACAAGCAAGAGCTGAGGTTCTTGTAGCCTCTCACCTTGGTAACCTTACTATGGAGGTGAACACTCACAGCTGCCCAAGAGAGGGAGACACGAGAATCTAGAGGAGGGAAGCAGTTGCAGACCCAGGCACCACCTCACACCAACGAGGAGAGCCAGTAAGCAACGTGCATGAGCTGCATAATGGTGGCGGCTTTACTCCTGCGCTCCAATCTCCCATAGGAATCTTTCATAGCCCACTCTACCTGGAAATGTGAAGGGAAGAGGATTCTGGGAAATGTAGTTCAGCTTAGACCGCTGAACCATTACCAAGCCACCACAGCAGTTAAAGAGGTTTCTTCCATTTGGGGAGTTTGGATGAGGGCAGGGAAGTTTTGCTGTGGTTTTTCTTTTTCTTTTTCTTTCTCTCTTTTTTTTTTTTTTTTTTGAGATGGAGTCTCGCTCTGTCGCCCAGGCTGGAGTGCAGAGGCGCGATCTCGGCTCACTGCAAGCTCCACCTCCCGGGTTCAGGCCATTCTCCTGCCTCAGCCTCCCGGGTAGCTGGAACTACAGGCGCCCGACATTGCTGTGGTTTATCTTTAAGAAATTGAAGAAAAATTGTACAAACAGTTACAGAAATGTTTAAAACAGGTAAAACAATGACTCTCATAAACACATGTCAGATATTTTGTTTAACTCATTCATTAAAGAGAAAACCAGAAATATGCTTACGACTGAGTCAAAGAAGCCGAAGAATAGACACATGCATAGGTAATCAGGATTCCTGAAATAAATTTGCTTCATAGATGCAAAACTGCTCAATATCCTCAGCGCAATAATCAATTGCCTTCTACTAGACATAATTTATTTGCATTTCTACGGACAAAATTCACTCGTATTATCAGTTTTCTGCAACTTAGAGAGTTGTACAATAGCTCAAAGACAATGCAAGGTGGTAATAACCCAGAAAGGTGCACCAGAGAGGACATCCAGCCATCCTTGCTGCTCACTGTAAGTTTTTCACAATTTTCCTGACACTCATAATTGCCATCATTCATTAATTACTAACTGCTCAGGCCGGGCGCGGTGGCTCAAGCCTGTAATCCCAGCACTTTGGGAGGCCGAGACGGGTGGATCACGAGGTCAGGAAATCGAGACCATCCTGGCTGACACGGTGAAACCCCGTCTCTATTAAAAAAATACAAAAAAACTAGCCGGGCGAGGTGACGGTCGCCTGTAGTCCCAGCTACTCGGGAGGCTGAGGCAGGAGAATGGCGTGAACCCGGGAGGCGGAGCTTGCAGTGAGCTGAGATTCGGCCACTGCACTCCAGCCTGGGCGACAGAGCGAGACTCCATCCCAAAAAAAAAAAAAAAAAAAAGGAAAGTAATTACTAACTGCTCAAAGCGAATCCTAGGCATTAACCCATGTAAACCTACCAACAAGGCCATGATGTTGTATAGTGCCAAATTTGCAAGTGGGAAACTAAGGTACAGAGAGGTAGAGTAACTCATCCGGTGTCACACAGCTAGTACACATCAGAGCTGGCATTCAAGCCTGACTGTTCAACTCCAGGCTTACACATTCTGCCATCCTGCACCCAATGTGTAGTGGCAGTTGCATATAGTGGTCAAAGGAAGTACTTTATCATAAACATGGTTTAGAACTTCTGGCCAATGTTTGGTGATAAGGAAAGGTATGCCTACTCTCAGTTTTGTTATTGCTTTGAATTATTTGCAGACAATGACACCCTTTCCCCCACACCCCCCGTTTCCTGGTCCAGGTCAGACTGCTCCCATCCCACAAATCATTTCCACTTCTACTCCCATCTTTCCCCTTACCCCTACCAAGAGGTGGTTTTTACTGTTAATCTCCAGCTTTTTTCTTGCTTAGAGAGATGTTAACTGAGGGTGCATGTTGAATTTTTCAGGACACTAGAGAGGTTTTTAGAGGCTGCAAGATGGGAAAGGAAAGGGAGGGAGAGAAAGGAAGAAGAGAAGATAAATAGGAAAGGATGAGCTCCCCAACAGAGGAGGAAGAAAATGGTGGGCTAAACTGCAGATGTTTCATGGAGAATCTGATTGGGTTTCTGCTGAATGCTGTGCAATGTGAACCATCCTCCCCACATCTATAAAATCTTCAGGAAAAAAAAAAATGACATTTTGTTAATGTACTGAAGTAACGGGTCTATTGGGGGGAGTGTGAAGAACAGCAGCCCCTCTGGACAAACCAGCAAGCCTGGGTTACATATTCATGAGATTAACCATGTAAAGTGGCTGACCAAGAGTAATTATGAAGTAAGAAAGAGAAACAGAGATAGGAAAACAGAAACAGGCAGACACAGAGACATATAGAGGCAGAGAGGAGATGGAGGAACAAAAAGAGCAGTGAGTTATTTGTGTAGGAACACAGAGCCAAGGAAAACTCCCAAATGACCTCCATCCTGGAGACTTTAGAGCTGAACTAGCCTGTCTTGTGCTTGCCTGAATCCCCAGTGCAAAGCCTATCCCAGAGTGGATATTTAATGTTTACTTGAAATTTTTACAAAAATGCATGCCTCCCCATTTACAAGAACTCATATAAACAAAAGGATATGTACTGGACATATTAGAAATGCTGTCTATTGGGAGCTGGAGAGGGATGAAATAAAAGGGAATTAATTAATTAATAACACAAAAGGGAGCTTTGTCCACATACATGGTGGTAATTTACTAGGCAAGAAGAGGTATGACTAGTTCTACCTTGCCCCCTGGGACCCAGAAACTACAAAGGGAGGAAGAAAAGAAAAGAGGGAGAGAGGAGAGAAGAAAGAGAGAAGGAAGGAGAAAAGGAGGAAGGGAGAGAGGCTAATTGATTAAAGAGTGAATGACAGATTTCACCAAGAATGTTGGAATGTTGGTTGGCTGCAGGGAGGAAGTGGGTTGAGAAAGCTTTTCTTTCTTTCTTTTTTTTTTTTTTTTTGAGACGGAGTCTCACTCTGTTACCCAGGGTGGAGTGCAGTTGTGTGATCTCGGCTCACTGCAACCTTCACCTCCCGGGTTCAAGCGATTCTCCTGCCTCAGCCTCCTGAGTAGCTGAGATTACAGGCGTGCACCACCATGCCCGGCTAATTTTTTTGTATTTTTAGGAGAGACAGGGTTTCACCATGTTGGTCAGCTGGTCTCAAACTCCTGAGCTTGTGATCCACCCACCTCAGCCTCCCAAAATGCTGGGATTGCAGGCATGAGCCACCGCGTCTGGCCAAGAAAGCTTTTCAAAGTATTGAAGTAGAATTAAGACTTGGGCAAGGAAAAGAGAAGCTGGGACCATTGTCTGCTTCTGAGGAAAGCAGTCCAGCATCCAAGGCATAGAATGAAAGGGAGGCTTGTCACTGAAAACCTTCTCATGCTTTTTGAATTTTAAACCATGTGGAATTATTACCTATTCAAATATAAAAATATACATTATTTGAGAAAAGTGGCCAGCTTGATAAATGTTAGGGAAGAGATTTCAAAGCAGAAATGTATTTCCTCCTTTGCAAATACTTGGGAAATTCTATTTTCTTCCCTTGAAAAGAACCAGAAGGTCAATGTTTGCCTCCTTCCCAGCCCTGGAAGTGATTGACGAAGAGTTTGGTCCTCTCCCAGGCACCTACCTAAGGGCAGCTGCGTGTAGTCATTCCAACTGGACACTGCACAGCCCTAGGAGCTGCCAAGCTCATCAGTTATAATGTGAATGGGTTCTTCCAGAGCAGTGCCTGGCCTGCTCAACCTCCTGGTGACACTTTTCTCTTTCCACAGCCTCGCCTTTCTGAGGGCATGAAAGGATCATAAAATTCATAAACCAGGAGCTTCTTTTCTTTTATTCAAGAGGGAATTTCTGAGTGTTGTTTATAGGTTTTCATATGTGGAGAAAGCAAGCAGGGCTTCCTCCCGATGAGCTCACCTTCCCTCTGGCCCTGCACTTGAGTTCCTCGCCCTGGCAAACAATTCCTCACCACAAGTGAATTGACTCTGCCCACAACAGCCCATGATGATCTGAGGGTTTGTTTGCCTGCCCTGGGAATTCAATTTGAGGAGTGTATTCAGGCTAAGGGAGCTTGCAGCATGCTGACCGCTCAGGATGTGAGGTTATTGTCAGGGGGTGAGACAACAGCTGCCTTTCCAGAGGCAAACGAGCAAATAGCACATCACGTTGCTGCCCTGTCTCCTGTTCCCAGCATAAAAGCCTCACCAACCAGGTTCAGCAGGACCCCTCATATGTTCCTGGGAAGACTCCTTTTTCTTCCAGATGTCACAGTGTCTGCAACTCTACCATTAGAAAGCCATTGTTCACTGGCAGCCACCAGTCCCAGGGTAAAACCCAAACTTCAGAGGTTACGAGGTTCAGGGTGACCTGATCCTGCTTTCTCCTCACCAGTGCCCCCGACACTGGATCATTTGCAGGTCTACATGCTCTCTTGCTTCGTGGGTTTTGCACAGACTGATTCCTCTTTCAAGAATGCCTCCCCTGTAGTCCCAGCTACTCGGGAGGCTGAGGCAGGAGAACTGCTGAACCCGGGAGGCAGAGGTTGCAGTGAGCGGAGATCATGCCACCACACTCCAGCATGGTGACAGAGCAAGATTCTGTCAAAAAAAAAAAAAAAAGAAAAGAAAAGAAAAGAAAAAGAATGCCTTCCCATGAAAGAAGACTGGTTAAATAAAAGATGGCACATTCTTACAACAGAATTTTGTGAAGCCATTAAAACTGATGATAGAGAAAAATATCTCATGTCATGGGAGAATGTTACAATAACCTTTGAGAAAACCCAGTTATGAAATAACATTAGCAGCTAATGTTTATTGAGGATTTACTCTGTATACTGCTCATTGAATCCTCAGAACGACCTCAGAAAGAAGGTACTGCTATTACCCACCATATTAGAGATGAGGAAACAGATGCTCAGATGGAGACATCTGACATGTCTGAAATTACAAGCCTAGTTAGTGGCAGAGTTGAAATTTGAACCCAGGCAATTTGTCTTCATTGTCTGCATTCTTAACCCCCACATAGCACTGTGTCGAGCAGAGTTTGTGCAGTGTGATCTTATTTTTGTAAAAGCAAAAAGTATTATACGTAGAAAGAGGCAGAGCACGTTAAAGCATGGCCATGATATGGACCAAAATCTTCAGAGTGGTTATCTGTGGAGAATGAGATTGATGACAGGTGATATCACAGTTTGGTTCTCCAGGAAGCAATCCCTGAGGTGGAGGATAGCATGAGGCATGTTGATTAAAGAGGGCTATGGGAAGAAGGATACAGGAGGCAGAGCAGAGGGAGAGCTTGAGCTTTGATGCAGGAAGCTCTAGATCTAGAACAATCTTTCAGAGTGTCCCAAGTTGGCCCAAAGTGCCCAGACCTTGATGCTTCCTGATTCCTCAGTCATTGGATGTGAGCCATCCCTTGAAGGGTGTGACACTGAATGAGGTAGCTCTCTGCAGCCAAGGTATGATGATGAATTTTATATGACAACTTGACTGGCCTAAAGGGTGCCCAGATATATGGTAAAACATTAACTCTGGATGTGTCTATGAGATGTGTCTATCCAGAAGATACCCACTTTTGAATCAGTAGACTGAGTAAAAAGGAACACCCTTGCCAATATGGTGGGCATCATCCAATCCATTGAGAGTCCAAATAGAATAACAACAACAACAAAAAAGAGTGAATTCAGTCTCTCTTCTTGAGCTGAAACATTCATCTTCTCCTGCCCTCAGACATCAGCATCTCTGGATCTCAGGCACTGGAACTCAGCCTGAGACATACACCATTGGCTCACCTGGGACATACACCATTGGCTCACCTGGGACATACACCATTGGCTTCCTTGGTTCTCAGACCTTTGGACTTGAAATGAATTCCACAACCAGCTTTTCTGGGCCTCCAGCTTGCAGACAGCAGATCATGGAACTTCTCAGCCCCCATAATCACATAAGCCAATTTCTCTTAACAAATCTCTTTCTGTATATCTATGTGTTTATGTTCACTGGTTCTGTTTCTCTGGAGAACCCTGACTAATACATGAGGCAATCCCTGAAGGGCCAACAGCTGGAGCCTGGATACAGTCAGCACATGCAACAGAAGGTCCTTTCTCAAAGGGGCATCTGAGATGTGCAGCATCATGATCCCCACAGGTGATTTTAAAGTTCTTCCTTTTCTTTGTTTGTATGTTCTTCAATTAATGCATCTCACTGTGTCGCAAGGAAAAAAGCTATTCAAAGAAAAGAAGTCATCATTCTTCAACCACATCAAAGCCAAAGAAAAGTTTGGCTCTGACTGTTGAGGTGAACAAGACCCAAAAAATAGCACAAGAGTCCAAAGGCAGAGGATTGTGTCCTTCTCAGACAACAAATAACTCACACTGTCCCAGAGAGCTTGGGTGTAAATATTAGTTCAAAGTACTGCACATAGGTTGGGCACAGTGGCTCATGCCTGTTATCCTAGCACTTTGGGAAGCCAAGATGGGAGGATCGCTTGAGCACAGGAGTTCCAGACTAGGCTGGGCAATATAGCAAAGCCCTGTCTCTACTACAAAATTAGCCTGGTCTCTACAAAACATTAGCCAGGCATGGCGGTGCACGCCTGTAGTCCCAACTACTCGAGAGGCTGAGGTGGCTTCAACCAAGGAGGTTGAGGCTGCAGTAAGCCGTGATTTTGCCACTACACTCCAGCCTGGGTGGCAGAGTGAGACCCTGTCTCAAAAACAAAAAAGAAATTACTAATGTAGGTTGGGGTGGGAGATCATTTGCAGCCAGGAGTTCGAAACCAGCCTGGGCAACATAGTGAAAACCTGTCTCTACAGAAATAGAAAACAAAAATGATTGGCTAGGTGTGGTGTTGCACACCTACAGTCTCAGCTACTCAGGAAGATGAAGTGGAAGGACCTCTTGAGCCCAGTCCAGTCTGCGTGGCAGACGGAGATCCTGTCTCAAAAAAAAAATAAAAACAAAACAAATTCCTGTGCATGGATTAGCTAGCAAGGCTCCAAATACAGAAGCTGACAGGTGTGTGAAAAGGACTTTGGCCCAGGGCCCAACTAACCAGATTATCTGGCCTTAGGAAGCACATGGCCTCTGCCTCCCCTACTGCAAAATGAGAGGGCAATAGACTATTCCATGGTGGCTCCCATGAACCACACCTTTTAGTCATACCTGTTACGGACTGAATGTTTATGTGCCCCACATCTGTGTTCCTTCAGCTGAGTGGAGGATTTTGGGAGCAGGTGTTCATTCTCTAGCACTTCAGGCTGCCGCAGTGGTGATAAAATGGGTCCAGTTTTAAATATATATATATAAATAAATGCTAAAAGTTGGAAGTCAGGCCCTTGTACCCTAAAATTGTAAAGTCAAGGAGATCATGGTGAAATGGTGCTGTAAATTCCATCAATGATAAAAGGTGCTGTGTATAATATTATATATTAATACTGGTGCTGTTTAAGTGCAGAATTTTATGAATTGCATATTTCTTATAAATTGGGATAGATTCAATGTTGGCACTGTAGTAATGCCCAAGGTTCCTGGCCCATTCCATCTTGTGATGCCATACTCTTCAAAATATGTACACAACGCACACACAGGTACACACACACACTAGTCCCTTCATCTGACTCCGTCTCTTTATCCTTCAGATCTCAATGTCAACATCACTTCCCCAGTGAAGTCCTCCCAGACTCCCAGTCTACCCTGGGACACCTACCCAGACTCGCCATATTATAAAAAGATACAACTGGCTGCCTACCCAGAATTCAAAACCCTCCCTTTTATCCCTCCCTGAGTCTGATTCTATTAGGCATTCACACCTGCCACTTGTTTTAGGGCAATGGTAACCCTTTCCTAGATCTAGCGGGTCCTAATTAGTCTTAACCCATCAGAATTAGGCATGCTCCTGGCAACTGTTATTGGTTCAGGATAGCTCACATGATCTAAACTGGCCAATCACATTGAAGGGAAGAGACAGCCTGGGCAAAGTAGGGAGATTTTAGCCTCTCTCCTGCTAGAAGTGAATGATGAAGTGGTGGAGCCTCGGTTGCCTCTGAGAGCCATTTTTTACCTACAAGGAGAACCAGGATGAGGCCAGCTCCAGGAGGACAAAGCAGAGAGATGGAGAGAATCTGGGTCCTCTTGACATCACTGAGTTGCTGATCATTTCTTACTTAGATCCTACCCTGTATGTGAACTGCTCTGTGTGATTAAATAGTTTATTCCTAAGCAAGTTTTAATCAAGATTTTCTGCCATTATAGCTAAAAACATTCTTTAATTACCTGCTGCCTGCAGATTTTTTTTCACTATATTCTCTGTGATCGCAGACAATGTCTTATTTACCATAGACTCCCCAGGACCTACCAGAGTAAATAGCTCATAGTAGATACGCAACAAATATTTGTAAATAAATGGATAACATCATCTATGCTTTATAAATGGAAGAGAAGGGAGTGGGCGTCCAACTAAAATTGGGATGTAACCCTTGCATAGCTCAACTGTGTTTCAGCCTCTATAGAATACTAATAGTACTAATGTACCTTCATAGCTGTTGCAAACTATAGTCATGTGATGAGGTTCAAGACATGCTACCCCCAAATATAACACCTTGGCATTGGAGAAAGCAGCGGAAGCAGGATGATATGGTTTGGCTGTGTCCCCACCCAAATCTTATCTTGAACTCCCACATGCTATGGGAGGGACCCAGTGGGAGGTAATTAAATCATGGGGACAGGTCTTTTTCATGCTGTTCTCATGATGATGACTAAGCCTCATAAGACCTGATGGCATAAAAAAGGGGAGTTTCCCTGCACAAACTCTTTTCTTTTGTCTGCCCCATGTGACGCGGTGCCTTTCACCTTCCACCATGATTGTAAGGCCTCCTCAGCCACGTAGAACTGTAAGTCCAGAAAATATCTTTCTTTCATAAATTGCCCAGCCTCGGGTATGTTTTTATCAGCAGTGTGAAAATGGATTAATACAGTAGCTTTGCAACAAATATTTGTAAATAAATGGATAACATCCTCTAGGCTTTATGAATGGAAGATAACGGAGTGGGCTTCCAACTAAAATTGGGATGTAACCCTCACCTAGCTCAACTGTGTTTCGGCCTCTATTGAATACTAATAGTACTAATGTACCTTCATAGCTGTTGCAAACTGTAGTCATGTGATGAGGTTCACGACATGCTACCCCAAGATATAACACCCCGGCATTTGAGAAAACAGCAGAGGCAGGAAGGTCACTCTCACTTTCCCCTCACCCTTCTCCCCTGAATCAGGCCAGAAAAGAATTCTCTGACATTCCCTTGAAGCAGGTCATAAGACCCTCATTCCAGAGGTGCCCTCCCAATACTCAGAAAAAAGGAATGCCTTTATCTCTAATGACACAGGGATGCAGTGAATAATCTGAACAAACAGGTCTTGCTAAGTTCCACCCAGTTTATTACCCTTAGATCACACCACCTTTGCCCAATCATACTTCTGCATGATTGTCCACTCCATCAAACCTATGCATAAAAATACATAAGTTTCCCTGTTTCTTTGGGTCTTCATTTCTGAAGGTTCGTATGTAATGAAAAATTTATATTAAATAAACTTGCACGCTTTTGTTAATCTGTCTCTTCTTATAGGGGCCTCAGCCATGAACCTAGCAGTCAGTGAGAAAAGAAATCTCTTCTCCCCTACTCATGTTTTATGTATTCATGAGTTGTTTAAGTTATCTGAAATCTAGAAACATATATGTGAGTGTGTCATGCAAGTAAAGGAATCAATTATGTGGGTGGCAGTCAACAAGTTAACATTCACCATTATTCCAGTTATTCCTCAATGCACTTCTGCACAGACCTCTCCTGGCACCACCTTGAGCATTCTGCCTTCAGACCAAGAGGCATAACACCTCAGTCCCCAGAACTGGATATCCACAATTGGAATACCCTCTTCCCAACTGTTCCAGTTATATATTGCTGTGTAACCAATTGCCCCTAAACTTAGCAAAAATTATCCTAAAACTTTAATCAGCAAACACTTATTATTTCATCATTTCAGAGGGTCAGGAATGAGAAGAGGCTTAGGTTCATGGTTCTGGTTGAAGTTCTCTCATGAGATCGCCATGAGTTGCAGCTGCTTCTAAAAGAGCTGGAGGATCTGCTTCCCAGTTCAATTACATGGCTGTTGGCAAGAGGCTTCAGTCCCTCACCATGTGGGTCTCTCTATTAGGGCTGCTCATAAAGAGAGTGAATCAGGAAAGAGAAAACGTATGCACTGAAGGCAGAAGCTGAGCCTTTTTATAACCTAATCTTGGAAATGAAAACCTATCACCTCTGCCATATGTTATTAATTAGAAGTCAGGCCCCAAGGAATAAATTTCAAGAGATCTATTATACGGCAAGGTGACTATAGTTAATGATGACATATTGTATTCCTGAAAAATGTAGAGGGTGGTTGTTATGTGCTCTTACTACAAAAAATGATAACTGTGTGAGTATTGCATTTGTTAATTAGCTGGACTTAACCATTTCACCATGTAGATGTACTTCAAAACATCATTTCTTACATGACTAAAACATACAGTGTTCTCTATCAATTTAAAAATAGACAAGTAAATGCATTTAAAAATTTTTTTTAATAAAAATGTTTTTCAGACTAATTCTAAAAAGAAAGGAGGAGGAGGAGGAAGAGAAGTAGTTAAGCACTAAGTCCAACTCACACTCAGAAAGACCAGCCTTAAGTTACATTTCTTGAAGGGAAGAAGATCAAAGAATTTGTGGACATTTTTTTTTATATATATATATACTTTAAGTTCTAGGGTTCATGTGCACAACGTGCAGGTTTGTTACATATGTATATATGTGCCATGTTGGTGTGCTGCACCCATTAACTTGTCATTTACATTAAGTATATCTCCTAATGCTATCCCTCCTCCCTCCCCCCTCCCCACAATAGGCCCTGGTGTGTGATGTTCCCCTTCCTGTGTCCAAGTGATCTCACTGTTCAATTCCCACCTATGAGTGAGAACATGCGGTGTTTGGTTTTCTGTTCTTGCAATAGTTTGCTGAGAATGATGGTTTCCAGCTGCATCCATGTACCTACAAAGGACATGAACTCATCCTTTTTTATGGCTGCATAGTATTCCATGGTGTATATGTGTCACATTTTCTTAATCTAGTCTGTCACTGATGGACATTTGGTTGATTCCAAGTCTTTGCTATTGTGAATAGTGCCGCAATAAACATACGTGTGCATGTGTCTTTATAGCAGCATGATTTATAATCCTTTGGGTATATCCCCAGTAATGGGATGGCTAGGTCAAATGGTATTTCTAGTTCTAGATCCTTAAAATAAAATAAAACGTTGAAATCAAAGTTCAAGGTCCAAATCAGAGTATGGGAGGGTGGGAAGTTGCAATATACAGAGCATACTCAAGAATGGAGCCAAATGAATAAGGGAAAACCATGCACATACCCTATCATGCAAATCTATGCAGATATATGCAAATGAATGTAAGTGGCCATGCTAATCTATGTAAATGACCATGCCCTGAAAAGCAAAAAGGAGGATCAGCTTTTCAGAAGGCAATTTCTCCTGGTCTTGGCTTCTCTTGGTGTAGGAGTCACCACTGGGCAAAATGTCAAAGTCTCTAGAGTGAAAAATTTAAGAAAAGTTGTACCAGAGGTGACATCCAGATCTTTGCAGGAGTTCAGATACCTGAGACCCAGCTTACCTGCGGCCTGGATTGCCTGGGTCTCAACAAACTGTCAGATTCAATACATTAGCAAAAATCAGTAAAGAAAAATCCTGCTTGCGAACAAGTGTCCGTTTTCTTGTCCCATAGATATGTTAGTGAAAGATGAATTGGACATCTATCCTTCCAGGGCAATCACTCACGAACTTTGGTGTGTGTTTGAATCACACAACCAGGGTCCTTATTTAAAGTGCACTTCGTTGTGCCCCTCCTGAGACTTCCTGTCAACATTTGGGTGTGAGAGTCAGCCATGCTGGAAATCTGCATTTTTTAAAACACATCCCAGGTGATTCTTGATCAGGAAGTCCATGGACCACCTTTAGAGAAAACTAGTATGTAAAAAACACAGAATTTGAGAGCAGACAGACTTGAATTCGAATCTCAGCATGACATTTACTAGCTGTGTGGCCTTGGATTGTTGAAAGGTGACATGGTACCACCATGCTCATTTGTAAACTGCAGCTAATTTTATTCTCCCTCTCAAAGGGTTGCTGTGATAACCAGAAATATACAAATACATCTGACTCTCAATAACTAAATTAGATAATTCCTTTAAAGGAGTTGGCACAATGCCTGACACAGTAAAAACTCCATAAATATTTGGTATTATTAAGATGATCATTCCCTAATGAAAGGGGACACCAGAGTCTCCCTCACCCAGAAGCCAGACTGGCTCATAAAATACTGACTAGCGCCATTGATCTGTGAATAAGCTTTTTCCTCCTCCCCCAGGAGGCGGAGCAATGCATCTGATTGGCAGATTGGCAAGAATCTGAGCTTCATTGGTCCACTGTTTGGGGGAAGAGTTAAAGTGTTACCACCTCCCTCTTCCCTTTTCTCCCTTTCTTTTCCTCCCCGTGGTTTTTTGGGGTGTTTTTGTTTTTTGTTTGTTTATTTGTTTTTGGTTTTTGGTGTGTTGTTGTTGTTGTTGTTTTTGGCCTTCTATTCCCCTTTCTTTTATCTCACTTCTTATCTTAAGAAGTTCTCAAGTTCTAGACCAGGAGAGTAGAATTCAGGAGGATGATTAGGTCCACAGGTCCAAGCCATGTCCTCCCACCCACATTAGCCAGCAACAGGCCTGATATTTTGATCCCTGACTCCTGTGTCTGTTAATTTCTCCGTCAGTCGAAAACCCACAGAGCAAAGAGGTGACCATCTGGCTGAAACCTCACCACCCAGTGTGTGCCTTCTGGGTGCCTGATCTCATGCCCAGTGGGTAAGTTCCCTTGATAGCCATTGCCTCACTTGGCAGGTTCTCCCTGAGGCCAATTATTCAGTCCTGATTAATCATGGCAACCATACTCATGCACTAATTTCAAGGCTGCCAGAACTTCCCCTCATGCAGCATCCTTTATTTACTTGAATTATGACTTTCTTTCATCAATTCTTAATCAAGTGGGTTTATGTGTGCAAAAGCAACAAACAGAATATCCACGTAAATGATACCTCAAAAAGAGAAGCCCTGGGCTCAGTCCATTAACAATTAATCACTGAGTTCTGAAGGAATTTTCAAAAGCACGTAATACGTGTTTACAAACAATACCACTGCCCAACCAGCTCCGGTAAAAACAGCAGCAACACCCAGTGGGTGCAGGCTATGTGCCAAGCACACTGAGTGGCACTTTACATACATTAATTATGGCATGTAATCCTCACAACAACTCCATTTGCAGAGGACAAGTCTGAGCTCAGAGAGTATAACAGAAGACAGTGCCCAAATTCACACAGCCAGAAGTCACACTAGGGAGGCCTCGGCAGTTGGATAACCTGAGGTCGGGAGTTCAAGACCAGCCTGGCCAACATGGGGAAACCCCGTCTCTACTAAAAAATACAAAAATTAGCCGGGCGTGATGGCGGGCACCTGTAATCCCAGCTACTCGGGAGGCTGAGGCAGGCAGAATTGCTTGAACCCGGGAGGAGGAGGTTGCAGTGAGTCACGATAGCGCCACTGCACTCCAGCCTGAGCGACAGAGAGAGATTCCACAAAAAAAAAGTCCTCTTCTTCTTCCACCACACCATGATGCCACCTTGTAACCCTCTCATCATGTATCCCCTTGTATCTGAGATTATATCAGCCGAACTCCAGGATTCTTATCTGCTTATACTCTCAGAGTAATTCCTAGATTGAAATCCTGGCTCTTCCTCTCGCTAGCTGTGTGATCCTGCGCTAATTACTTGAACAATCTGAGTCTCAATTTCCTCAACATGAAGACAGGAATAATAATCTTGCCCTGGTTATTTTATGGTAATTACTTTCTGGGGTAGCTGCGAGCATTAAAGTACAGTGATGGATATTAAAGTGCTTTGTAATCTGTAAAAAATATACAAATTACATTGGACTCTTGAACAACATAGGGGTCAGGAATGCCAACCCCCAACACAGTTGAAAATTCACATATAACTTTTGACTCCCCTAAAACTTAACTACTAATTGCCTACTCTCCACTGGAAGCCCTGCCAATAACATAGTTAATTAACACATATTTTGTGTGTTATCTGTATTATACACTCTATTCTTAGAATATAGTAAGCTAGGGAAAATAAAATGTTTCTAAGAAAAAGAAGTATTTGCTTCTTTTTACTATTCATTAAGTAGAAGTGGATCATCTTAAAGGTCTTCATCCTTGTCATCTTCACCTTGAGTAGGCTGAGGAGGGATTGGTCTTGCTGTGTTAGGCAAGCAGAGGCAGAAGGAAATCTGCATGTTTGAATCTTCACAGTTCAAGCCCATGTTCTTTAAGGGTCAACTGTATTATTTTTTGATGTTATTATTTAAATTATTCTTCTGTGGTAGGCAGAATTCTAAGAGAGCACCCAGTGATCCCTGCTCCCTGGTATTCAAGTCCCAGTATAAATCCCTTCCCTTGAGTGTGCAAGGGACCTGTGAAAACACAACCAACGTGATGGGATGCCGTTTCCACACTGGGTTACAAAAGAATGTGACTCCTGTCTCGCTAGCAGACTCTATTACTTGCACATTCTGATAAGGCAAGCTGCCATGTCGGAGGGCCCATGTGGCAATAAACAAGAGGAAATGAGGTCCTCACTCCAACCACCACAAGGAACTAAATCCAGCCAAAGACCACGTAAGTTGGAAAGCAAATCCTTGCCCAGTGGAGCCTTGAGATGACCGAATCCCCAGCTAACACCTTAACTGCAGCCTGTGCCACAGAACCCAGATGAGCTCTGCCTGAATCCCTGAGCCACAGAAACTGTAAAACAATAAATGTGTGTTCTTCTAAGCCACTGAGTCTTGTGGAAATGTATTAACCAGCAATAACTAATACACCATTCAATCACTGATTCATTCAAACATTCACTCAGCCCCTATGACACACCAGGCACAATACTAGGGGAGGGGACATAGAAATAACTGGGGCATGGTCTGTATCCTCAGGTTGTTCATTCTAGTGCAGGATCTGACTAGCATATAAATGAGAGCAAGGTACACAGCCCACAGGAAATAATGCGGAATCCGTGCACAGGGATGCAGCGTTAATGTGTGCACAGCAATCTCCTTCCTCAAAATGTAAGTCCTAAGTACTAAGAAATGTACATTGTTTTAGTTACAATTTAAAGGGAAAATGTAGTTTAAAATAAAGAAGAAAAGAAACACAAATGTGTCCATCAACAGGAGCATGACCCCAAAAAAGAAAACCAAAACACAGTTATATTTGCAGTCCATGAAGTATCTAGCAGCCATTTAAAATAATGAAGTAAGTCTATATCTGTCTATATAAGTCTATATATGTCGACATGGAAAAAATTCCAAGACTCATTGCTGGTTGAATTTGTTAAGAAAAAAAATAGCTTAATTGTAATAGTATGAGAAACAACTATTCAATAAGATACTATTTACAATTTAAAAATAACCCATTTTGGCTGGGCACAGCGGCTCACGCCTATAATCCCAACTCTTTGGGAGGCCGAGATGGGTGTATCACTTGAGGACAGGAGTTTGAGACCAGGCTGGCCAACATAGTGAAACTTCATCTCTACCAAAAATATAAAAAATTAGCCAGTCACAGTGGTACTCACCTGTAATCCAAGCTACTTGGGAGGCTGAGGCAAGAGAATTGCTTGAACCTGGGGGGCAGAGATTGCAGTGAGCCAAGATCACCCGCTGGACTCCAGTCTGGGCAACAGAGCGAGACTCTGTCTCAAAAAAAAAAGTAAAATTATCCATCGTGCACACACATATGCATGAACATACACACATAAACAGCATTTACCTTCAGTGACATATAAACATGTACCACAGGTAGAGAACAGTACAACGAGGATTAAGGACACAAACTATGGACTCAGACTTCAGGGACCCAACTTCCAGTTATGCCATTTACTGGTTATGTGACCTTGAAAACGTTTCTGAAATGCTTTGAGGCTTAGTTTCTTCATCTGTAAAATGGAAATGATAATGGTGGTATGGTTTGGCTGTATCCCCACCCAAAATCTCATCTTGAATTGTACATTTGTATAATTTGTAATCCCGTAATCACCATGTGTCAAGGGAGAGACCAGGTGGAGGTATTTGAATCATGGGGGTGCTTTCCCTATGCTCTTCCTGCTAGTGAGTGAGTTCTCATGAGATCTGATGGCTTTATAAGAGGCTCTTCCCCCTTTTCTCAGCACTTCTCCTTCCTGCTGCCTTGTGAAGAAAATATCTTGCTTCCCCTTTGCCTTCTGCCATGATTGTAAGTTTCCTGAGGCCTCCCTAAACATGCTGACCTGTGAATCAATTAAATCTCTTTTCTTTACACATTATGCAGTCTCAAGCAGTTCTTTACAACAGTATGAAAACAAACTAACACAAATGGTATATACATCATAGAGTTACTGTGAGGATCAAACGAGCTAACATAAAGCTGATGCAAAGTAAGTGCTCAATGAATGTTTGCTATTATCAATACTAGTACAATGGTTATGATGACTCCCATGACCACTCATGATCTGGAAAGATACATACAAAATGAAAATAATGAAAATAAAAGAGAAAAATAATGATAATAATATAAACAACAGGGGTATTGGAATGAGAATGGAGAACAAAAGGGTCTTTAGACATATCTGTAATTTCTATTTTTTACAGGGACAACAGTTCAGGTATTGTGTAACTAACAACCAAAATCAAGAAATAGATAGTCAAATAAATAGTCAATTGAAACCAACACATAGTCAAATAGTAGTACAGGTGCTCAGGTATCATGGGGCACAAAGCAGAAAAGTACTCCGTTTTCTCTGAAAATGGAGAGGATGTCAAGGCAGGCTCCATGGAAAATGTGATTCACCCAGAAGTCACCCGTCCCACTGATATTTTCTCCAAGTACAAATTTTCCTCTTTGTCATCTTTGCCTGAAGACGTGCTGTGAGGCCTTCCAGAGTTCCCTACAGATTGATAAAAGTCCTGCTGAGAACCCAGGGAAGCAGGGGGTTGGGAGGCAAAGGCTGTTCCCAAATTTTCCCAGAAACCCAGGAGGACATGGCTGGGCCAGCTGCCAGCATGACCTGGCTGGACCCCCCAGGATACCCAGCAAACTCTTCCAGCCCCGCCGAACTGTGCATTAATAAACTCATAACGAGCTGTCTTCCCATTCCAGGCTGCTGCCGCTGCTGAGTGCTGCTGAAGGATACCTGTGTCTTGTGAAGAGGTTTGGCTGGTAATGGTGATGGATGGCCCTTCCTCTGCCTGCCCTCCCTCATCTGCCTTGATCTGCCAGGTCACTGGGCTGGTGGGGGCTGCAGACTGAAGTGAGGAAACCCACAGGAGGGGCTTCTGAATGGAAGCAACTAAATCTCCCAGCACCTTGGGGCTCAGACCACAGTTGGGATCTCATTAACTCCAAGCTCTAACTAAGTGCCCACCATGAATGAGCATCTCCTTTTGAAGCAATAAATTCACCCAGAGGAAGAATTAACCGAACCAGTAAGAGTAGGAGGGAGCAGAGAAGAAAAATTTATCAACAACCTCCTCATTGCTTGTCCATTTTTCCTCATTTAACTTACCCAATAAACTTTTCTCCTAATTATTTTATTTTCTTTTTTTGTCAGTCGCTGCTTATCTGTAATTATTTTATTTTTATCATCCAATAGTCTTTTAATATCGTCACTATTATTATCTCCCATTTTATGGATGAGAAAACTGAGGCTTGGAGAGGTTCTGACTTATTCAATAGTACACAGCTAAGAAGCAAATGGGCCAGGCGTGGTGGCTCATGCCTAGTAACCCCAGCACTTTGGGAGGCCAAGGTGGGAGGATTGCTTGAAGCCAGGAGTTCAAGACCAGTGTGGGCAACAAAGCGAGGCCCCATCTGTATAAAATTTTTTTTGCAAAGATTAGCTGGGTGTGGTGGCATGCATCCCAGCTACTCAGGAGGCTGAGGCAGGAGGCTCCCTTGAGCCCAGGAGTTGAAGGCTGCAGTGAGCTATGATGGCACCACTGCACTCCAGGCTGAGAGACAGAGCAAGACCCCATCTCAAAAGACAAAAAAAGAAGCAGTAAATAAATTTGGTCCTCATCACATTGTTTATGTCCATTTGTTTATGTCCATTTCACAGATAAGAAAACGGAGGCTTGGGAGATCAGGTGGCTTTCTGAGGGAGGACCATATGGTTGGGAAGTGATGTAGCCATTATTTCTTTTTTTTTTTTTTTTTTTGAGATGAAGTCTCACTGTGTTGCCCAGGTTGGAGTGCAGTGGTGCAATATCAACTCACTGAAACCTCCGCCTCCTGGGTTCAAACGATTCTCCTGCCTCAGCCTCACAAGTAGCTGGGATTACAGGCATGCACCTACAGGCACGCACCACCATGACGGACTAAATTTTGTGTTTTTAGTACAGATGGGGTTTCACCATGTTGACCAGGCTGGTCTCAAACTCCTGACCTCAGGTGATCTGCCCACCTTGGCCTCCCAAAGTACTGGGATTATAGGCGTAAGTCACCACACCCGGCTGATGTGGTCATTATTTCTGAACTCAAGTGCAGAGTTGATTTGATGCCTAGAGACGGAAAGAGCATCTGACCTTCTTCATCAACCACCTGGAGGCTGGATCAGACTTTTTCTGATCCTCTAAAAGTGGTCCTGGGTTCACCCCCAGCAGAATCAAACTAGGGCACATGTTAAAATGCAGATTAGCTGGTCCTGCCCCCAGTCTTTGAAACAGACACTCTCACCAAAAGATCTGGAGTCTGCATCTTAAACAAACACCCCAGAAAGAGTCTCAAGCATGCTGGAGCTTGGGAACTACAGCACAGGCATCCCTCTCTGAGGCTTGGTACATCTTGATCCATGAAGAACAAGGCAGCTTTTGCAAGAGCGCTGTTTAATATTAGTGAGCCAAATTTTTTAATCTATCATCATTTTACATTTATGAAGTTCATTTTCATCCTCTTAATCAGAGATCTAAAGCTGGCAGACTTGAGAATTTATTTGGCCAGCTGTTTAGTCTCTTGGACCAGTGTTCTGAAAGAATCTAGTCATGGTCCTAAACAGAGACCACCTTGGTTCACATCCCAGCTCCCCCAGCCTCCACCTGTGCTGCTCACACATGCTGACCTCAATTTTCTCAGCTGCCAAATGGGGTAATAGTAGTTCTTGCCTCCTAGTTATATGAGAGACTTAAGTACGTTCATTGATAGAAAGCTTATAAAAGAGTGTCTGGAATAGAGTAAATGCTCAATAAAGGTTAGCTATCAACATTAAAATGTAGATTTCTGCCGGACGCATTGGCTCGTACCTGTAATCCCAGAACTTTGGGAGGCCGAGGTGGGTGGATTGCTTGAGGTCAGAAATTCAAGACCAGCCTGGCCAATATGGTGAAACCCCATCTCTTCTAAAAATAAAATCAGTCAGGCATGGTGCTGGGCGCCTTTAGTCCTAGCTACTGAGGCAGGAGAACTGCTTGAACCCAGGAGGGGAGATTGCAGTGAGCCGAGATCGTGGCACCGCACTACAGCCTGGGCGACAGAGTGAGACTCAGTCTCAAAAGAAAAGAAAATAGAATAAAACGTAAATTTCTAGATTTTCTTGATTTCCTCACCACCACACTTACCTGGATCCAGGTGGTGTCTGCCCACTTTCGGTGGTGCGGAAGGCTGTTGGATCACCCACAGCACTTAGTCACCTAGCCATCCCCATGGGATGGGCATGCTGCAGCCAGTCCTGCAGGCCTTTGCATTGGTGACCCTATGGGCTTCGTTGAAATCACACGTCCATCATTGCTCCTCCCCAGGAGCCACGAATTCCAGCACTCATTTCACAGCACCAGCCCTGGGGCTGCCCTGGGACTCCACACCCACATTCTGGTGATAGACCTGGAGCAAGAGGCTTCCAAGCCCCCTCAATCAAACTCTTGCTTTCCTGCCCAGCCTTGTTGCTCACCTCTCTCCCCCTCCAACTTCAACTCCAGTTGGATCATTGCAATTACTCAGCAGTAGTATCTTGCCATCCCGTGAAGTATGAACTCAGAAAGAGTTCCAGAGACAGTCCTTCTAAGATGTGTTCCCCTGGCTAACTTACTCTTGTGCATTCTAGTCTCAGCTGAAATGTTAGTTCTTCTAGAACACTTACTTGGCCTGCAGAGGCTGAATGAGCTGGCCCACTGTGTGCTCCTTCAGTCCCCCAATAAACATGTGTTAAATGGATGGATGACACAGAGTTTCTGTTCAGGTACAGGAAAAGGGACCAGAATTCTGTTTACAAAAGCAAGCAAGAAAGAGACAAGATAAGACAAGACAAGACAAGCATTTACTGAACACCTACTATACACAAAGTTTCACAATAATCTTATGAAGTAGCTGTTATAAGCCGTTTTTTTTTTATCTTTTTTGAGGAGGAGTCTCGCTCTGTTGCCCAGGCTATACTGCAATGGCTCGATCTTGGCCCACTGCAACCTCCGGCTTCCGGGTTCAAGCAATTCTCCTGCCTCAGCCTCCCAAGTAGCTGGCATTGCAGGTGCATGCCGCCACGCTCAGCTAATATTTTTTGTATTTTAGTAGAGATGGGGTTTCACCATGTTGCCCACGCTGGTCTCGAACTCCTGAGCTCAGGCAATCCACCCGCCTCGGCCTCCCAAAGTGCTAGCATTACAAGCATGAGTCACCGCGCCTATAAGCCCCTTTATAAGAAAACTGAGGCTCAGAGAAGTTAAATGGTTTGTTCGAGGCCATTGAGGTAGAACAGAGGTCAGCAAAGTTTTTCTATAAAGGGACAGGTAGCAAATACTTTTTAGGCTTTGTGAGTCACATGGTCTGTGTCATAGCTATTCAACTCTGCCAGTGTTAGCACAAAAGCAGTCATAGACAATACATAAACAAATGGGTTGGGCTGTGTTCTAATAAGATTTTATGTACAAAATGGGCAAGGGGCAGGATTTGACCTATGGACTGTAGTTGGTGAACCCTGAGTTAGACAGTCATCTAAGAAAGATGGAACCCATGTTTGTCCATTAGGTATGAAAGCCTCTCATACAAGAAGCTGGAGGAAGACAGGTTCATAGAAAAAACAGTGAAGATCCAGGAAGGGGTGTTTGCTATGAGAAAGACCAAAGCAAATACAGTCCATCTCATCATGAGAGCTCATATCTTTTACTTTTCTATAAAACATTGATTGATCAACTACTGTGTGCTAGGACTTTGCCAAGTGTTTGGGGGACCCAACCATGAGTAAGGCCAGTTCCTGCCCTCTCTTAACCTATAGTGTATTAGACTGTTTTCACACTGCTATAAAGAAATGCCTGAGACTGGGTAATTTACAAAGGAAAAAGGTTTAATTGACTCACAGTTCCAAATGGCTGGGGAGACCTCAGGAAACTTACAATCATAGCAGAAGGCAAAGGAAAAGCAGGCACCTCCTTCACAAGATAGCAGGAGAGGGAGAGAGAGCATGAAGGGGAAAGAACTCCACGCTTATCAAACAACTGGATCTTTTGAGACTTACTCACTGTCAGGAGAACAGCATGGGGGAAATCACCTCCGGGATCCAATCACCTCCGACCAAGTTCCTCCCTCGACACATAGGGATTACGATTCCAAATGAAATTTGGGTGGGGACACAGAACCAAACCATATCATACAGAATGGTAAATGAAATGATAATTATGCACGTTCTTTCCGTCATTATATATTTACCCAGCACCTACTGTGTGCTGCAAATGAGACTACAGCTATGAACAAATCAAGGCTTGGTCTCTGTTCTTAGGGAGGTTACAGCCCAGCTGCAGAAAAGGACATGAAATAATAATCACACAGATAAATATTTAATTACAAATTGGGATAAATGCCATGAAGGAAATAACATGATGCTATGAGAGAGAATAACAGGAGAAAATTCATTTAGGTTATCAGGGAGAGGGCTGGTCAGGGAAGAACTCTCTGGAGAAATGGTAAATGCTAGAAAACTGAGACAGCAAAAGGTAGAGGCAGTTCAAAGGAAGTAAGGTTAGAAGAGGCTTCTGGAAGGCCATGCCATTTGAACTTGACTTGGAAAGATGAGTGGGACTTGGAAGTGCAGGAACCAGCCTGCCACATGCAGTTGTACAGACTGTGCACTGCTCAACTCCAGCAGGCACATTCACATGAACACAGTGGGAATGGCACCCCCTAGGGTTGTGCAGTTGTACAACTGTCTCCAGCAACGCTGTGCTGCAGTGGGGAGAAAAAGCATTCCTAAAGAAGGGAACAAGGCACCAGGTAATAGTTAGCAGTCCCTTAATTTCACCAGGACTGTGAACAAATTGCCCTGCCTTAAATGCTTCCTGTTCGGTGTTCTCCCTCTACCTTTTCCTCCATGGCCTGCAGTTTGTGCATCATGGGGAATTCTCAGACCTCCTCAGCAGCTGTGATGAATGTTTTCTTATTGCCGGTAACCATTCCCCTGCGAGTCCCTTGCCCGGTTCCCCATCAGCCCTCCTTCTGGCTGCCGTGTGTTAAGAGGGTACTCAGCCCCATACTTATTACTCCAGTTTAATGAGCTGGTGGCAAAACTTGCTGATATAAAATTTATATTTATTGAATCTGATTGTCCCTGAGCCTACTTCTGCATGTGTAGCCTGCTTGTCCTAGAAGCTGGGACCACTCTGGATTATTGTGTTACAGTTTTATTGATGGGTGACCCATTTGCTCATTTCTTTGTACAGGAAGTCACACCCCCTCCCATCTCCACTGACTGGGTGCAGGCTGGTTTTCCACCTGGCAACTCTCTAAGCCAAGTAGGGAAGAATTAGGGCAGGAGTCCAAATTCATGTGCCTGCCAGGACCAGGCGGGCATGACAAATTAGTGAATTGGGCTGGGAGAGAGGGGAAGAGACAAACTAGAGAGCACAGACATCACCTAAAAGTGATGGCCCTACTGGGTTCCTAGCCATTGTTGCCAGCCCATATGCAAATGATCCCCATTGTGAGAGGATCTTCAATTTTCCAAGAATTTGGGAAAGGGGGATTTGTGTGTGCGTTTCTGATATCTTTCCAGTTTAAATACCTGCAATTAATTTTTAAGGATATTTTAACACAGAAGTCAAACAAATTACTTCTGGAGGTCAAATCCAACCCTTGGATTTCTGTTCACCATCTCTGAGCTCAAGGAAGCTGAAAAATCTGAAGATAAGAACACCCTTTCCTGGGGGAAACCATAGGTCATCTGACCTGAAAGAGACCAACTTTTTCAAGGCAGAAAGATGTGCTGCTTAAGAGAACAGGCTTTAGAGTCAAACAGATTTGAATTCAAATGCAGGCTCCACCCTCCTTGTGTGACCTTGGGCAAGTCCTTCACCTGCTGAACCTCAGGTCCCTCATCTGAGAACCAGAGAGAAGTCTACCTGCTTTGCGGGGTTGCTATGTGGAATTAAGGCTTGCTTCGATCCAGTGAAACATGAGCACAATGATGTGTATTTGCTCCAGGAAGAAACTTTAAGAGCCAATGCACCATGTGCTATGTGCTCCTTCTTGTACTGTGACCACATGTCACAATTTGGAGCCTCCATCATCCTGGGTTCCTCAGTAACAATGAGGAAAAGATTCCCCTGCTGACCTTCAGCAGACACACAGCATGTGGAAAAAGTAAGTTCTATTCTAGCTAAGCCATAGCGTATTTGGAATTCTTTTTTTCTTTTGTTACTGCAGCAAAGCCTACCCCATCCTGATTGGTATGTAGGATGGGGTAGGCTTGCTGTAGCAACAAAAAATTACAAAATTACTGAATTTTGCAATTACTTTTCATTGCAAAAACTGCAAAATTGCAAAATTAGTACATTTTGCAATTATTTTTAATTGCAAAAATCACAATTACTTTTGCACCAACCGAATATCTCATAACGTTGTTCTAAGAGTTAAATGAATTATTAAATATACATGAAACACAGAACAGTGCCTAGACATGGTAAGCCCTTCTAATTATTGGCTTTGTTATAATATCACATAATTCCAACATTTCAGTGGCTTACAACCACAAAAGCTTACTTCCTGGTTTCTTGCTAAAGGGCAGCCCCTCTCTGGGATAAGCCCTAAGATGTACCATTCTTGTGACAGAGGAAAGGAACAAGGGAGCTGGCAGAAAAGTTGCTCAGACATCCATCACATCCCTCCAGACACCACTGGCCAAAGCAAGTCACAGGGCCAAGTCCAATATCAGTGTGACAAGAACATTGCTCCTCTCACTGGGAGGCATGTCAATCACACAGCAATGAGCAGGAATGTATAATCCTCTTATCAGGAGGCAAATAATCGGGGGGGGAATTATAAAATCTAAAATACCCCTCAGTAAAAGTTAGTGATTATGCTTTTCGCACATGGTAAAAGGAGTCGGCAGGGAAAAGTTCGGGCTCTGAAGTACAAAGATATAGGAGAAGATGAGGAGGATGACTGGGAGTTTGTCCTTTTATTTGGCCTCTTGGATATCATGGTTGGGAGACACAGCCAAAGGAGCCAGTTTCAACATAAAATCCAAACACAGGCTGGGTGTGGTGGCTCACACCTGTAATCCCAGCACTTTGGGAGGCCACGGCAGGAGGCTCACTTGAGTTCAGGAGTTCAAGACCAGCCTGGTCAACATGGTGAAACCCTATCTCTACTAAAAATACAAAAATTAGCCAGGTGTGGTGTTGCCCACCTGTTATCCCAGCTACTCAAGAGGCTGAGGCACGAGAATCGTTTGAACCTGGGAGGCAGAGGTTGCAGTGACCCGAGATTGTGCCACTGCACTTCAGCCTGAATGACAGAGCAAGATTCCATCAAAAAAAAAAAAAAAAAAGGACTGTCGTAGATCCTAGGTCCACAGGATAAAATATGACTCAGAGCCAGAGTAGCCGAGAAAGGCCTTCTCTCCACCCTGGGACTAGGATGCAGCAAGAAATGGACACAGATGCAGTGTTTTACATCATCTCCAGGGATTGTCATTTTTGGAGGGTGGAGGACAGAACTCCCTGACCAAGGGCTTGGCATTTTCAGAGGCACCAACTCAGTAGCCACAGCGAATGTCCTTCCTTCTCACGTCTTATCAGACAGCCAAGGTCAGCCAGAGGATGCAGAGTGGGAGCTGAGAGGACTGGTCAGGGGGACACGTGAGAAACCCGTGGGACTACAGGGATGACGAAGGAAGACTCAGGGTTGGGTCCACGGGCATCGTGTGTTATGCAGTCAAATGCATGAACCAGCAAACGCTGAACCGTGCTAGTCAACAAGTCTCTTTTGGTCCTCACAGGTTGCTGAGCTTGGCAAAATCAGGTCACTAGTAAAACTGCACACACACAAGGGCAAGATGTACGCACACCCAAAAATTATCTCTAGGCAGAAATATGCAGACAGCACCACTGGACATTCAGAAGGCGTTTTCTCACCTCCACAGGCTGGGGGAAAGGGGTATGCTGCCAAAAGGCAGGCCAAGGTGGCAGCTGTGACTGCCAGCTGGTGTCAAGATGGGATGGGAAAGCATCAAAGGGGTGGTGATGTTCCCTTCTGGAAGTCCCCAAGACGCAGACTATATTCTGGAAGGAGATGAGTAACTATGGGTTGGAAATGAGGGTTCATATTAACATTATTCAATAATTATTATTAAAAATATTTTTAAAGCTTGTAATTAGGTTGGCTCATACGAAATTGATATTTGACCAACTCTCATATGACCAGACTCATATGAATTGATATTTTACCGGTTCTGACCTGGGCGATTTCATAAAGCACAGTTTCACAGGGGGTAACCTAACATACGCCAGACACTGTGCTAGGCAGTTAACACATAATCATTTTACTCAATACCCCTCTAGCCCTCAGTATTAGTCCATCTTCATGCTGCTGATAAAGACATACCTGAGACTGCACAATTTACAAAAGAAAGAGATTTAATGGACTGAGAGTTCCACGTGGCTGGGGAGGCCTCACAATCCTGGTGGAAGGTGAAAGGCACATCTCACATGGTGGCAGATAAGAGAAGAGAACGTATGCAGGGAAACTACCCTTTATAAAACCATAAGATCTCATGAGACTTATTCACTATCACAAAAATAGCACAGGAAAGACCTACCTCCATGATTCAATTACCTCCCACCGGGTCCCTCCCATAACACGTGGGAACTGTGGGAGCTACAATTTAAGATGAGATTTGGGTGGAGACACAGCCAAGCCATATCACCCTCCGAGGCAGATTCCATTACTATCTCCATTTAACAGAGGAGACTGCGGTTAAATTATTTGCCTGAGCTGGGCGTGGTGGCACGTGGCTATAAACCCAGCTACTCAGGAGGCTGAAGCAGGAGGATCACTTGAACCAAGAAGGTCAAGGCTGCAGTGAGCCATGATCATACCACTGCAATCCAGCCTCTTAAGATAAAAATAAAAAATAAATTTAAAAAAATTATTTGCCCAGCCGGGCGCAGTGGCTCACACCTATAATCCCAACACTTCAGGAGGCCGACGTGGGCGGATCATGAGATCAGAAGATCAAGACCATCCTAGCCAACATGGTGAAATCCCATCTCTACAAAAAATACAAAAAATTAGCTGGGTGTGGTAGGTGCATGCCTGTGGTCCCAGCAACTTGGAAGGCTGAGACAAAGAATCACTTGAACCTGAGAGGTGGAGGTTGCAGTGAGCTGAGATCATGCCACTGCACTCCAGCCTGTTGACAGAGCATGACTGTCTCAAAAACAAACAAATAAACAAAAACTTATTTGCCCAATGTCACATGGCTAATAAATTACAGACCTAAGATATAACCCAGAGGGTGAGAATCTGGGGCCCAAACTTTTCACTACAGGGCTCTGGCTGCTCAACGTGGGTTCCAAGGATCAACAGCAGCAAGCCTTTCCTGGGAGCTTGTTTGAAATGCAAAGTCTTATTTGCACATCCATGATCACGGCAGCATTATTCACAATAAGCAAAAGATGGAAACAACCCAAATGTCAGCATGCTGACTGATGAATGGATAAAATGGATAAATGTAGTATATACAACAGTATATTATCCAGTCTTAAAAAGGAAGAAAATACTGACATACGCTGCACCTTGAGGACATTGTGCTAGGTAAAATAAGCCAGTCATAAAAAGACAAATACTGTGTGATTCCACTTATATGAGGTCCCTAGAGTAGTCAAATTCATAGAGACAAAAAGTAGAATGGAGGTTGCTGGGAGTTGGGGAGAGGGAAGAATGGGGAGTTGTTTAATGGGTAGATTTTCAGCTGAAAACTGAAGATAAAAACAGTTCTGGAGACTGGTTATACAACAATGTGATACACTTAATGCCACAAAACTGTATACTTAAAAATACTTATAATGATAAGCTTTGTATTATGTATATTTTATCACAATAAAAATGATTTCAGGCCGGGCATGATGGCTCACATCTGTAATCCCAGCGCTTTGGGAGGCCGAGGCAGGCGGATAGCCTGAGGTCAGGAGTTCAAGACCAGCCTGGCCAACATGGTGAAACCCCGTCTCTACTAAAAATACAAAAATTAGCTAGGGATGGTGGCCTGCACCTGTAATCCCAGCTACTCAGGAGGCTGAGGCATGAGAATCGCTTGAACCCAGGAGGTGGAGGTTGTAGTAAGTCATGATTGCTCCACTGCACTCCTGCCTGGGAGACAGAGCAAGACTCTGTCTCTAAAATTGATTAATTAATTAATTCACAAAAGGCAGAGTCTCAGGACATGCCAAGTTTGTTTTTTGTTTTTTTTTTAAAGACAGGGTCTTGCACTGTTGCCCAGGCTAGAGTACATAGAGCGCAGTGGTGCAATCGTGGCTCACTGTAGCCTCAAGCTCCTGGGCTAAGGAGATCCTCCTGTCTCAGCCTTCTGAGTTCCTAAAACTACAGGGGCATGCCACCATGCCCAGCTAATTTTTTTAGTTTTTTAGAAAGGGAGGTCTCATTTTGTTGCCCAGGATGGTCTTGAACTCCTGGCCTCAAGTGATTCTCCCGTCTTGGCCATCCAAAGTGCTGGGATTACAGGTGTGAGCCACTGTACCCAGCCAAGACTTGCCTTTATGATAAGATCCTCAGGTATCCTGTGCACATTAACACTTGAGGAGCATTACCACTGACTAGACTATCAGGCCGCCCTTATAGGGATGGCCGTTTACAGGGAAGAGTACAAGGTAGCATAAATGCAGAAAACAAGGGGGAGCAGCTCTGAACACAGGTTCCCCTTTGCAGGTGTGCTCCATGCTTAGGAGGCAATTGCACTCCAGCCTCCTCCCTTTCCCACCCTACACCAGGAAGTGCTCTTGACTAATGGAGTCTTGGCGTGCCAGCCATCAGCTGGGACAACACGGCTTGCTTCCCCCACCATGTTTAGCTTGGCTGCTTGGAGCCCCTTGGCTGCCAACTGAAGTCACTGTAGTGCTCTGAGCTCTGCTACAGATGAAATTAATTCCTCCAGAGCTGAGGAAGCCTGGGCAGGCAGAGGAGCGGGCGCTGGGCTGGTGGAGCAAACTGCTTTGGCAGCAGCTGTTCCATTTGGGGAACTAATGAGACTCGAGGAAAAACCTGCCGAGGGATGCCAAGTGCTTGTTTGTTTGTGGAGTTGATATAGCCTTGGCCAAATTGGACAATGATGCAAAAATGTCCATCATTTTTTTTTTTCTGTTCAATTTTGTGACTCCGTCTTGCATTTCAGAAGAAGAAGGATTAAAACTGTGTCTGTCGCCAGGCTACCCCTCAGTTCCACAGAGATTCAGAGAAGATAAGCACCTTACAATGCAGGTATTCCAAAAGATCATTGTCTGCATTTCCTACTGACTCATTCACCACCAAGCCCCGATCTCACCTCCTAAGTGTTTTTTTCAAAACTGTTTGGTTCTCTGCTGCTTTTTGTAGCCAATGCATATCTCTTTGCAGCAGATACAACATTTTAAAAGCCGCAAACCCAGGTGAGCAAAAATATAATCTCTTTTACTTCCTTATAACTGAATTTTATTATTTCTCAGGGCCCCCACTCTATGTGGCTGCAGTAAACCTAATCCTGTTCAATTGAGGATAAACTCGGACAATTCAGGAAGAACTCAGCAAATTCAAGGTTTCATTGGTTATTTCATGGTCTACTTCCTTCTGCCTTCTCCTTCCAGTTGCATCGCATTTCTGGGAGGTGTTCATAGCATCATGGCATTGGTGGGGGGCATTCTTTGGCCCTTGGATATCCCTTTGGTAGCCACTGAGAAGTTGCTTCTCTTCAATCAACGTCGTTACTCCTCTTGACTTCGTGGGGACTTAATGCTTTCTGGTCCCACTAGTCAGTGATGGCCATTTTCCATCATTCCCTGTACAAGGCTCTCACCACTCCCACCATGCTAACCTTGGCCACAGAAGCATGTTCTCTTCTCCTAGGAGATGCCGGGGATGTTGATGACACAGTGAGCCTGCCCCTGACCAGTGTTGACTCAGACAACACTAACAGCCACCTCTTATCTACCATTTCAAGCTGAGCCGGGTAGAGGCTTCTCTGAAAGGCCTGACAGCTGAGGCACCAGTCCCCAACGCTCTTGACCTCCCAACCTCACTAGTAAACTAGAGTTTACTTATGCAACCCCTCCCCTACTTGAGAGTCAGGTGAGGGAACAAGAGCCAAAGTTCTTTCCAAAATAGACTTGTGGCAGATTGGATTTCCCAAAGATGGGGGCAATAACGTCTCTTGTCCAACTTGCTCTTCTTATAATGTAACCTTGATACTCCATCCATGGAGTGGTGGAGTCTGTATCTCCTTCTGTTTTAGTCCATTTTCTATTGCATATAACAGAATACCTTAAACTGGGAAATTTATAAAGAAATGAAATTTATTTCCTAGAGTTCTGGAGGCTGAGAAGTCCAAGGTCAAGGCGGTTGCATCTGGTGAGGACCTTCTTGCTGGTAGGGACTCTCTGCAGAGTTCTGAGGAGGGCACTACATGGGAAGGGGGCTGAGTGTGCTAGCTCAGGTGTCTCTTTCTTATAAAGTTAGCAATGCCGCTCCCATAATAACCCATTAATTCATTAACCCATCAATCCATGAATGAATTAATCTATTCATGAGGGCAGAGCATCCATGGTCCAATCACCTCTTAAAGGCTTCACATTTCAATACTGTCACATTAGGGTTTTAAGTTTCAACCTAAGTTTTGGAGGGGATAAACATTCAAACCATAGCACCTTCCCTTGAACCTGAGCAGAACGTTATGACTGCCTCCATCAATAGAGGACGGTGGAAGAGATACTATATGACTTCCAAGGTTAGATCATTTTAAAGCTATGCATTTCTGTCCTCCTCTCTTGGGATACTTGCTCTTAGCACCCAAATCCCATGCTGCAGAAAAGTCCAAGTAGCCATGCAGAGACTTGTGGAGAGGACTGAGATCCCTGACCCTAGCCCCAGCTGAGTTTTCCAACAGTCAGCACCAACTTACCAGCCCTATGAATGAGCCATCCTGAAAACAGATCTCCTAACCACCTCCCAACCCCACTCCATCAAGCCATCCCAGCTGATGTCACTGGAGCAGAGAAGGACCTGCCCAAACTGCAGAACAGTGAGCAAAATAAATAATAATTGTTGTTTTAAGCCACTAAGTTTTGGGGTGGTTTTTGCACAGCAATAAATAACTGATTCCATACTTATCCACACCTAATTCTCTTGTATCTCCTTGTTTCTGTCTCTTCCCAGGGAGATGTTATCATTTCTGTAGTGATAAAATTGCCTCTTCATCTACCCTTTCCAAGTTTATTATGATATAAACCATACATCCTAAGCTCTTTAGGACTTAAGCTTTTGAAACCATTAAAAACAACCTGGCTTTTATAAAGCAAAATCCTTGGTTTTCAAAATTATTGTCAGTTGCCAAGCATTTCAAAAACCTGTTTTGAAACTCAAAAGCTGAGCGTTGGCTTTTTTTTTTCCTTCCTCTGTGCATGCCGTAACAGCCATCCCTGGATGGTGATGAGTATGGAATACTGCAGTCTCAGGTGGGAGGGCGGGCGAATGATATACAAAATTTCCAGAAGTGGTGGGATGTACTGGGTAATATAATACTATCATGCTATTTTTACCCAAGCAGATACAAATCTCCAGTGTGCAAGGTTATCCTGTTCCTTCATTTTATTTAAAACAACTTCAATCCAACTCTGGGAGGCCATCCACTGTCCTGGTGGAAAACGGGACTTCAGTGATTATCAGAACACCTTTTCTGAGCACCACCCCCTACCCACAAGGGGTGAACAAAAGTTCTCAGGTCTTAGCCCTATTCTTTCAAGGCAATACTCACAGGTTTTGGTTTTGCCCCAATGTGCATCTCTGCTGAGATGCACATTGTCAAAGCCAGTCAGCAAAGATTTTTTTGTAAAGGGTTAGATAGGCAGTATTTTCAACTTTGCAGGCCATACAGTCTATGTTGCAACTACTCAGTTCCGCTGTTGTATTGCAAAAGCAGCCACAGGCAAATCCATAACTGAATGGTCTCGTTTGTGTTGCAATAAAACTTCATTTACACAAACAAGTGGCAGCCATAGTTTGCTGACTCTGGGTCTAAGCCCACACAAGTCCCTTGAATTCCTGTGTTTCTCTGATTATGTCCCAGGGAGAGGCATCAAAATATTTTCTTTTGAAACAGTATCTCTGTCACTCAGGCTGGAGTGCAATGGTGGGATCATGGAATATCCAATGAGGCTTCACTGCAGCTTATGCTTGGGCATAAGGGAGGCGGCACGAGAGGGAATTCCTTAAACCAATTCCCTGAAAAGAGTGGGTAGGGCTTTTTTATTAGGCAAAACATGGAGATTGAAATCGGGGGAGGGTCTGCAGGCTGTACTGGGCAAGGCACATGAAGGGTAGGGTGTGCAGTTCAGTATATCAGGTTGCAATGGCTGTTTGGAGTCATGGGTCACCTGGTGGTCTGGCCAGCAGCAACAAGGCTATAAATCCACTGTTCAGCATTCCTTCCCAAGGTAGAATACTCTGCAACCTTGGTTATCTCCTAGAGCCAGTTCCTGGAATTCTTAGCATTGAAGTAGTGGTGTGGGTTTGTGATCAGTGAGACTGCATGAAAGAATGCTCTAGAGTATGTGAGCTGAACCAACCCCATCTCTACTGTGTCTCATTCCCCACTGAGAGAATTTATTCTCCCTCTTCTTAAGGAGAAAGAGCAGTGGTTTCCTCTTTTGGAGCTACTTCCTGCCGGCCAGGGTCATTGTTTCTGCCTAATTTATGAGGTCATAAAAACCTCTTGATTTAGTGTTTTATAGGAGCTTGGCTCCTCCTGGGATGGAAGGGGTTGGAATCCTTGCACCACTATGAGTTTGACATGAACTGTTGAAGCCTGGAAGACAAACTTCAACCACCTGCATCCCTGTTGAATATAACAGATAATTATTTTTAAAATCAAATAGCACACAGTAATAATTACTAAAATGCTTAAGCTCAGTTTAACAATGCTTATAAGAAGGGATTGAATGCCATTTGAAATTTAAGTTAGCAGGCTGGAAAACCGGTCTCCTGTTGTCTGAAATATAAAGCAAACAGACTTTTAATAGACGCATTTCTATGGAAACAGAAGAAAAACAAGCATTAATGGTGGGCACAATCTATCCAGATGTTAGATTCAAAGCATCTTTAGTTACAGAGGAAGGCAGTGGCAATCTGACATGTTCTCACCTGTATCATAAAGAATAAGCTTTAGCTTGCAGGGAATCAGGAAAAAGACAGTAGAAATCCTATTAAGTCAGAAAATGGAAGAAAAATTTGAAAACATTAGTTTGGAGACTTATAGTCCAGAAAGGACTTAAGATTCAATCCAAATAGTGGCAAATACTTTTTCTTTTCTTTTTTTTTTTTTTTTTTGAGACAGAGTCTCGCTCTGTCGCCCAGGCTGGAGTGCAGTGGCCGGATCTCAGCTCGCTGCAAGCTCCGCCTCCCGGGTTTTTACGCCATTCTCCTGCCTCAGCCTCCCGAGTAGCTGGGACTACAGGCGCCCGCCACCTCGCCCGGCTAGTTTTTTGTATTTTTTAGTAGAGAGGGGGGTTTCACCACATTAGCCAGGATGGTCTCGATCTCCTGACCTCATGATCCGCCCGTCTCGGCCTCCCAAAGTGCTGGGATAACAGGCTTGAGCTACCGCGCCTGGCCGCAAATAATTTTTCAACTCAAAAACAATGAGCAAAAACAATGAACAAGAACAGAATCTAACAGCAGGTATATTATAAGCTTTCTCCATCCAGTCTTTCGTTTTTGTCAATGACAAATCACAGCAGGACCGATTTGCAAAATAAGTTTTGATCTTATTACACTTGGCCTGATTATTTGCATAAAGCGCAACAAAAATATTTATTTCCCATACAGGCTCTCTTTTAAATTGGCTTTCCTAGAACTTTTTCCATAAGGAATATCAGATTTGACTTTTTAAAGCCTCAAGCCCAGTCGCACATTTATCTGTGCCTGCAAATACCTGTATGAGTTGGGTGGATTCCTCTCTTCTGGAGGTCTTAAGATAAACTGGGGCTTTTGGGCCTGTTAGAAAGTGATGTTCTTGCCAGGCATGGTGGCTCATGCCTGTAATCCCAGCATTTTGGGAGGCCAAGGCAAGCAAATCACCTGAGGTTGGGAGTTTGAGACAGCCTGGCCAACATGGTGAAACCTCGTCTCTACTAAAATTACAAAAATTAGCCACGTGTGGTGGCATGCACCAGTAGACTCAGCTACTCAGGAGGCTGAGGCAGGAGAATCCTTTGAACTCGGGAGGCAGAGGTTGCACTGAGCCAAGATCATGCCACCTGGGTGACAGAGTGAGACTCTGTCTCAAAAAAAAAGAAAAGAAAAGAAAAGAAAAACAAGAAAAAAGAAAGTTATATTCTTTACTTACCACAGGTTAGGAACCCTATGCAGGGGCTGGGTAGACAAGGTATGAGGCCAGTTCTCCCAAGGAGCTTTTATCAGCTCTGTAAGTCAACTTTGATTCCCTAAAGCAGTCTGCTTATATGTGAAAGCATGTCATTTCAGTGAAGGCCTTGGTAAATAACCAATATCTCCAAGTGTGTCCTATCATAAAAGAAAACAGATTCTTATTGCACTTATGCAAATAACTATATTGCTATAAGTTAAGAATACTCACAGTTTTCAAATTCTATTTGAAAATAGAGAAATCAGACAGAGAAATTTTGTTCACAGGAGCATACTTGACTCAATTGTTAAAACCTGTAAGTAGCTCAAAAGAAAAAAAAAAGTGTTCTTGACTCTGAAAAACAAAATAAAAAGGACCAGCAGCGTTTCAAGCAAAATCTTTTATTAGTTTGGTCCGTGCAATTAACTTCTGGGCTGTTCAATATTTATGAACACATTACCTCCCCAAGAAAGTCTTGGAAGTTTTTCCCTCTATTCTAATGACTCAATCCTCAAAGTTATCAGAGACCTGCATTCCAGAGTACCTGTCAGAGTCCTCTAGCTGATTATAAACTGTCTTTTGAATAAGATCAAAACAAGACGATTGTCTGTAGAGGACAAAAGTCTTAGGGCAGCCACAGTGAAAGACACAATTGACAAGGAAATCTAGTCATCTGTGTGGCACACAGCAATGTAACATAACAATCATAATTAACAACACAATACTGAGATATATTAGAATTACAGGAATTTTATATAATTTTGTGATACATACAAATAACATATAAATATAACCCAAAGAAAGTTAAACACCATTTTATAATTGACAATGTTTCCTGCATGGTTTTTACGTACCAAACAAGCTAGATACGTCTCTTTTGGACTTCAGGGAACTTAATATCTAAAAAGGTCTATCAAGTCAAAAAAAGGTTTAGAGTATGATTTTGAAAAGTTAATCAAATATCAAAGGTTTAAAACACTTTTCATCACAAAATAGAACCACAGTTTATTTTAGTCAAAGTGATTAACTCAAAGATTTCAAAAAAGCAAAAATCCATTAGTCTTTTATAGAGAGGAGACAGCTTTCCAAACAACAAAACCCAAAACAGACAGCTTGAAGTCAACTGAATCCGTCTCTTCTCTCTCCCTTTTTCCTACAGGCAAATGAAAATCTTGTTTAAAAGAGAAAACCAAATGTTACCTCTGCATTAGTGTATGAATGCTAAAGTTCATTTTAATAAAATTTTATAAACAAATCTATCGAATTGTAACCAATTTGACCATAAGGTAAGATTTTTATAAACCTTTTATAACCCTTTATAATTTTTTATTAAAGAACAGATCAATACTCCAAGAAAACCCTGCTACTCTGACACATGGGCCCAAATTCTGGCCCTGCATCAATATGATTTTATTTTAATGTGTAATTCATGGGAAAACTAAATCATCTTAATTTTAGCCAACTTTCTCACACAATTTTCTTAATAATATTAATTTTTCACCAACCTTCTTCAACTTGCTTAAACCATCCGTTTTATTCTATCTTTCTTTTAACCTAAGATAATCTTTAAACCTGCAAACCCTGAAAATCCGAGACAGGTCTCAGTTAATTTAGAAAGTTTATTTAGCCAAGGTTGAGGACGGACGCCTGAGACACAGCCTCAGCAGGTCCTGATGACATGTGGTCAAGATGGTCAAGGCACAGCTTGGTTTTATACTTTAGGGAGACAAGAGGCATCAATCAATATATGTAAGATGTACTGTACGTTCCCTCTGGAAAGAAGGGATAACTCAAGCAAGGAGGGGGCTTCCAGGTCACAGGTAGGTGAGAGACAAATGGGTTGCATTCTTTTTTTTTCTTCTCCTTTTTAAAATTATTATTCGTTTTATTATTATACTTTAAGTTCTGAGATACCTGTGCAGAACACACAGGTTTGTTACATAGGTATACACGTGCCATGATGGTTTGCTGCACCCAACAACCCATCATCTACATTAGGTATTTCTCCTAATGCTGTCCCTCCCCTAGGCCCCCACCTGCTGACAGGCCCCAGTGTGTGATGTTCCCCTCCCTGTGTCCATGTGTTCTCATTGTTCAGCTCCCACTTATGAGTGAGAACATGCAGTGTTTGGTTTTCTGTTCTTGTGTTAGTTTGCTGAGAATGATGATTTCCAGCTTCATCCATGTCCCTGCAAAGCACATAAACTCATCCTTTTTTATGGCTGCATAGTATTCCATGGTGTATATGTGCCACTTTTTCTTTATCCAGCCTGTCATTGATGGGTATTTCAGTTGGTTCCAAGTCTTTGCGAATAGTGCTGCAATAAACATACATGTGCATGTGTCTTTTAGAGCAGCATGATTTCTAATCCTTTGCGTATACACCCAATAATGGGGTTGCTGAGTCAAATGGTATTTCTGGTTCTAGATCCTTGGGGAATAGCCACACTGTCTTCCACAGCGGTTGATCTAATTTACACTCCCACTAACAGTGTAAAAGCACTCCTATTTCTCCATATCCTCTCCAGCATCTGTTGTTTCCTGACTTTTCAATGATTGCCATTCTAACTGGTGTGAGATGGTATCTCATTGTGGTTTTGATTTGCATTTCTCTAAAGACCAGTGATGATGAGCTTTTTTTCATATGTTTATTGGCTGCATAAATGTATTCTTTTGCAAAGTGTCTGTTCATATCCTTTGCCCACTTTTTGATGGGGTTGTTTGTTTCTTGTAAATTTGTTTAAGTTCTTTGTAGATTCTGGATATTAGCCCTGTGTCAGATGGATAGATTGTAAAAATTTTCTCCCATTCTGTCCATTGCCTGTTCACTCTGATGATAGTTTCTTTTGCTGTGCAGAAGCTCTTTAGTTTAATTAGGTCCCATTTGTCAATTTTGGCTTTTGTTGCCATTGCTCTTGGTGTTTGAGTCATGAAGTCTTTGCCCAGGTCTATGTCCTGAATGGTGTCTTTTGAGTTTCTGATTAGCCTTTCCAAAGGAGGCAAACAGATGTGCATTTATCTCAGCGAGCAGAGGAATGACTTTGAATAGAATGGGAAGCAGGTTTGCCCTAAGCAGTTCCCAGCTTGACTTTTCCCTTTAGCTTAGCGGTTTTGGGGTCCCAAGATTTCCAAGACTTATTTTCCTTTTACCAACCCTTTAAATTAGACAAAATTAGTTTTTCTTAAAAAACCACATTCCCATGCCGTTTTACCAAAAACATTTAATTTTTATTTTTAACATAAGCAATTATAATTATGTATCAGGTGCAGAGTCTAGGACATAGGACAGAACAGCAGATAATGTCTAACTTTCTAGCATAGCTAGGGCTCATGTCTAACACCGTATGTACCCAAATCTTACCTAGAATCTATGACTTTTTTTTTTTTTTGAGGCAGGGTCTCACTTTGTCACCCAGGCTGGAATGCAGTGTGGCATGATCTCGGCTCACTGCAACCTCTGCCTCCAGGTTCAAATAATTCTCGTGCCTCAGTCTCCCGAGTAGCTGGGATTACAGGTGTGTGCCACCACGCCTGGCTAATTTTTGTATTTTTAGTAGAGACGACGTGGTTTCACCATGTTGACCAGGCTGGTCTTGAACTCTTGGCCTCAAGTGATCTGCCCACCTCAGCCTCCCAAAGTGCTAGGATTATAGGCATGAGACATCGCGGCCAGCTGAATCTATTATTGTTAATAATAAAAACTGCAATTACTTTCACACCAACCTAATAATAGCTCTAAAGCCAGCAAGTCGAATAATTATCAAAAGTCATAAAAGCAATTTATTACTTCAAAGCCATCTAGTAAAGACAGTATCTGAGCTGTCTAATGTAGACCAAATGCTTAAATTTTGAAGTTTTTATTTTATTCATAATCTTTAAATTATTATTAGTAGTACCAAAGATTACTAAAGTCACGTGAACTAAAAGGCATTCAAGTTTTCATTTTTTGACAAAGTATATTATTTAAGCACTTATTTTTAAGCCAATTAGTTAGAGTTCTTTTTTATAAACATCACACACAACATATATAAATACACAGACAGAAGCAGATCTGGTACAGTAATAAATTTTTCATTTGCCAGTTTCTCTCTTGACAATTTTAGACCAAGAGTCTTTTGATTACCTGTTTCCTGCCTAAATAATTGTCAGCTAGGCAACTCTAAATTTGCATTTGTAAAGGAACAACTCAGGTGAAACAAGTTAGAAGACTGATATTTTACTCAAACCAAGGGAAAATGGTGTGAGCAAAAGTTCAACTAAGATGGCCAGGAAACGGACCAGGTGCGGTGGCTCAAGCCTGTAATCCCAGCACTTTGGGAGGCCAAGGCGGACAGACTGCTTGAGGTCAGGAGTTCAAGACCAGCCTGACCAACATGGTGAAACCCTGTCTGTACTAAAAACTACAAAAATTAGCTGGGCATCGTGGCACATGCCTGTAATCCCAGCTACTCAGGAGACTTAGGCACGAGAATCACTTGAACCTGGGAGGTGGAGGTTGCAGTGAGCCGAGAAGACTGAGCCACTGTACTCCAGCCTAGGCCACAGAACAGGCCACTCCATCTCAAAAAAAAAAAAAAAAAAGATAGCTAGGAAAAGCAGACACTCTTACTCATGGAGATTTCCTTAAAGATGTAAATTTTTTAATTGGATTATTGGCTTTGGGGTGGAGCCTTTTAAGGAACAAGGCCAGAAAAGTTCATTTCTAAGGCCTAACAAGCAGGCACAGCTGGATGGCAAAACAGATTCCCAGGGATTGAGGATCCCATTTTTATCCCGAGTCCTGGTTCCCCAAAAAGAGGGAAATGCTACACGACAGGACAGTGCAATGCTTCCACAGCGCATCTCACTGCAAGGACATTTCTCCAATGCTGGTGGGCAGCCCAGTACCAATCAGAGCAGTTGGTAATCAGCCCATCCCCTCATTCCATATCTTCTAGGTACCCAAGAGCACACTTTTCTTATCTAAATGTTCAAAGAAAGAAGTATCGCCCTGTAATAATAAACATTCACTGTAAGCAACCATCATTAGCCATCCCTAAAAGTCTATTTCTCATCTAGCTGTTACACACCAAAGCTAAAAGTTTTCTCATAAACTAGTATGTGATACCCCCCAAAGTCAAAATGTTTAGGTAATGTAATACAAAACAAAGCAAAGCATTAGATTGTGAGATGAATCTGTCTGCTTACAATTCATGGGGTTCTATGAGGAAAACAGAGGTTTCTCCCCAAACAGGGTCTGTGATGCCTCCTCTGTTTCTCCAAGGAGTCCTAGGCTGTTAGAAATGACCTTAGGTCCTCTCTTGCAGGCATTGTGGGTGGAAAGGAGACAGACAGAAGTAAATGGAGAAACAATTTAGTCAACTAAGAAGAAAAAAAAATTTCAAAACCCAAGATCCAAGAAGAAAAACAAAAGCATAAAAGACTTTTAAAATTAATCCGGCTTTTAACCATAGAGCTCTTTTTCAAAAAGAAAAATATATATTTTAAAATATTTTATTACCAGACTTTAGCCAGGACAAACAGTCAATACCTCTGGCTTTTAAGCGTTTTCTCCCCACAGGTATTTTCCAAATGAAACAATAAGCCTTAACTAAGATTATGACTTAATCATGGATGCACAAAGTGTTTCCAAAGAGATGACAAGCAGTTTTTAGAAGATCTAGAATCGCCCCAGAGGTAGCTCAGAGAAAAAACAAAAAATTCAAGACAGGAAATCAGAAGCTGTCCATGGAGGGGAAAAGAATTAATAAATGGCAAAAGTCCCACATGTTATCAAACTAGAAAGAACTCATTCCCTAAGCCAGGAATTGAACCCTAGCCACTTTCATCAAATGACAAACCCTTAGCTACTGAACCATAGTATGAGGCAGCCACCGCTGTTTCTCCCAGAAGGTATCTAGAGCAGTCATTGTTGAAGTTGCAGAACATTTTTAACTGCTCAAGAGAATTTTTTTTTTATTATACTTTAAGTTCTAGGGTACATGTGCACAATGTGCAGGTTTGTTACATATGTATACATGTGCCATGTTGGTGTGCTGCACCCATTAACTCGTCATTTACATTAGGTATATCTCCTAATGATATCCCTCCCCCCTTCCCCCACCCCACAACAGGTCCCGGTATATGATGTTCCCCTTCCTATGTCCAAGTGATCTCATTGTTCAATTCCCACCTATGAGTGAGAACATGCAGTGTTTGGTTTCCTGTTCTTGCGATAGTTTGCTGAGAATGATGGTTTCCAGCTGCATCCATGTCCCTACAAAGGACATGAACTCATCCTTTTTTATGGCTGCAGAGAATTCCATGGTGTATACGTGCCACATTTTCTTAATCCAGTCTGTCACTGATGGACATTTGGGTTGGTTCCAAGTCTTTGCTATTGTGAATAGTGCGTGCCGAAGACTAGTTGTGACATGACCATGTTCCTTTCAGACCAAATGCCTGATATGAACCCAAAAATTCTCACCCTCCAGATGGCAAAGACCAGAAGAAAGTATGCCTACATGGTCACAAAGTCAAGCTCTCAAGGACATAAAACGAAACGAGGGGAATCCTCACCCAGTTTTTATTTCAGGGACCCACAGTAAAGTTTGTAACTGACTAGTCTGCTGGGCTGTCTCAAACAGCAAGCCTACACAATTTCTATTCCCAGGTTCTGTCTTGTGGTGCCCCTCTCCACGACAGAACAACACAGACAAATCCTTTTTCCCATTAATCAAAACCTTACAGAGAAAACAAACAGTGATTTTTACCATTCACTCAACTGGTTTGCATAGAGAGAGAGAAGCCAGGAACCTGGATGGTAAGAAATGCTTACCCTCTTGCTAGCATGCCAGGCTTTTGGATTCCATTTCTCTGCAGCTCCCAGAAGAGCAGAGCTGCTTTTGCTGAGTTTACTCACTGCACCATAGCTATGGGGGGCCAAGTCACATTACAAAAGAAAATCATCTATTTCCATTTCATGGAACCACAGGCAAGAGCCTTCAAATTACTGAACTCTATAGGTGCAGGTGAACCATTTGATCTCTGAACTTTTCTTTTTTTTTCTTTTTCTTTTTGAGATGGAATCTCACTCCTGTTGTGCAGGCTGGAGTGCAGTGGCAGATCTTGGCTCACTGCAACCTCGACCTCCCGGGTTCAAGCGATTCTCCTTCCTCAGCCTCCCACGTAGCTGGGATTACAGGCATGTACCACCATGCCTGGCTAATTTTTTTTATTTTTAGTAGAGACAGGGTTTCACCATGTTGGCCAGGCTGGTCTTGAACTTCTGACCGCAGGTGATCCACCCGCCTCAGCCTCCCAAAGTGCTAGGATTACGGGCGTGAGCCACCACAGCCGGCCTGAACTTTTCTTATTGTGCAGAAAACCCATACTGACAGTCACCCCCTAGGCATCCCTGGTGCCTTCCTGAAGAACAGCCAGGCATCACCAGCACGCTGTCTCAGCCATTCTCCCTACACTTAAAGGGCCACACATGAGACAGATGCCCAGAAAGATGATAGGCCTCTCTTCCCTATCAGAGGTGACAAAGGGAAGTGAAGTAATGAGGGGTTTTGAATAGAGTTACAGGATCAAGGGCCAAGGTGCCAGGTAGGGAGAGGGAAAAGAGAGAGAGAGATTTTCTTGGGGCTCAACCCCAAACCAGCTTAGGCCAGGGGATGGATGCAGCCCATCTCACTGCCTGCTGGGTTGATCAGATCCAGATATCACCTGTTTCAATCCATCCCTCAGGGATGTCTATAAGTAAAACAGGGAAGCCATTTCAACCTGTTTCTCAAGGATATCTCTTTAGGCCAGGGGTCCCCAACCCCTTTCCGTAGCCTGTTAGGAACTGGGCCACAACAGTAGGAAGTGAGCAGTGGACAAGCAAGCGAGACTTCACCTGTGTTTATAACTGCTCCCCATTGCTCCATTGCTGGCATTACCATCAGATCAGTAATAGCATCAGATTTTCATCGGAGCAGAACCTCATTGTGAACTGCACATGTAAGGGATCTAGGCTGTGCAGTTTTGTTTTGTTTTGTTTTGTTTTTTTGAGATAGAGTCTCGCTGTGTCACCCAGGCTGGAGTGCAGTGGTCAGATCTCAGCTCACTGCAACCTCTGCCTCCAGGGTTCAAGCAACTTTCCTGCCTCAGCCTCCTGAGTAGCTGGGATTACAGGTGCATGCCACCACGCCCAGCTAATTTTTTTGAATTTTTAGTAGAGACGGGGTTTCACCATGTTGGTCAGGCTGGTCTCAAACTCCTGACCTCGTGATCCACCTGCCTTGGCCTCCCAAAATGCTGGGATTACAGGTGCGAGCCACCGCACCTGGCTAGGTTGTGCACTTCTCATGAGAATCTAATGCCTGATGATCTATCTCTGTCTCCCATTACTCTCAGATGGGACCGTCTAGTTGCAGGAAAACAAGCTCAGGGCTCCCACTGATTCCATGTTATTGTGAGCTTTATAATTATTTCATTATATATCACAATATAATAGTAACAGAAATAAAGTGCACAGTAAGTGTAATGCACTTGAGTCATCCCAAAACCATCCCCCTGACCCCGGTCCATGGAATAATATTCTTCCACAAAACTGGTCCCTGGTGCCAAAAAGGTTAGGGACCACTGCTTTAGGCTACCCAAAGCAGTAAGAAGTAGAGACGAGAAGTAAAGCACCCGAGTGACAGAAAAGACAGAGAAGGGAAGGGAGAGAAAGAGAAAGAAGGGGAGAGAGAAAAGTATTGCTAGTTGAAGGGAGGTGAGGAAGTTGGGGAGGCTTCACCCATCACAATGACACTGAATCAAAAGTTCAGGTGGCCACTTGTCAGCTACAAAGGGATCTTGTCCAGCAGTCCCATCAGCTCACAAGTCTCCCCCTGAGAGAGAGAAAGGCTCCCCGTGTCCTGTAACCCCAGACAAGCCCGCAAAGAATATGTTAGCAACCACAGGTTCTTGGGCTCTCAATGCAACAGAAATTGAGATGGTACTGAAAGAGTTTTCCCAAACAAGGCTTCATTGGAGCTTATGCTTGGGCATAAGGGAGGCAGCATAAGAGAGAGAATTCCCTGAACTAATGACTTGAAGAGTGGGTAGTGCTTTTTTACTAATCAAAGCACAGGAATTGACCTCAGGGTAGAGTATAGAGGCTGAGCTGGGCAAAGCATGTGAAGGTAAGGTATGCAGGTCATCAGATCTGGTTGCAATGGTTTTCCTGAGTCATTGGTCCAGACTGCAACAACAAGGCTGCAAACAAATTGTTCAGCATTCCTTCCCCAGGTGGGACACTCCACAACCTTAGTTTTCTCCTAGAGCCAGTTCCTGGAATTTTTAGCAGTGAGGTCGTGGTGTGGTTTTGTGATGGGCGGGAATGCATGAAAGAATGCTCTAGAAGAGGTGAGCTGAAACCAAGCCCCATCTCTACCGTGTCTCACTAAGTGCTCCATAAATATCTCTTGAATTAAACAAAGTACTTCCTGTAGGAATATCTGGTGATGGAGTTCCCAGAGACATTCTCAATAGCTTGGCACTAAAGTAACTGAAGTCCTCCATATTTTGGTAATTTTTTTCCGGGGGTAAAAAGCAATCCTGATGAGTTCTGGCAACGAAAGTATCAAATAAATAAAAGACAATCTTAAGTTGAAAACAGATGCCCTTCACACGGTAGGATTTGTATCTGCACAACTGAGGAGGATAAAAAGCAGGTTGAATTAACAAGAAAACAGGGAGACCCAGGGAGTCCTTTATGTGGATTCCGAATGCAACCCTGGATTCTTTCAATGGCTTTTGGGGTTAACATGATGGTTTTCTTTGACATTGGTGTGCCAGATTGAAACTAGAGTTTTTCCTTCACCTTAATTCAGGTATATCACCCAAACTGCTCTACCACTTGACAGGCCTTGTTATGACATCTGAGGTTTTGTGTTTTTTTGTTTTTTTTTTTTTTTTGAGACAGACTCTCATGTCTGTCACCCAGGCTGGAGTGCAGTGGCGCAATCTCAGCTCACTGCAACCTCCAGTTCCTGGGTTCAAGTGATTCTTCTGTCTCAGCCTCCTGAGTAGCTGGGATTACAGGCACCTGCCACCACACCTGGCTAATTTTGTATATTTAGTAGAGGCAGGGTTTCACCATGTTGGACCAGGCTGGTCTCAGACTCCTCAGGTGATCTGCCCGCCGCAGCCTCCCAAAGTGCTGGGATTACAGTCCTGAGCCACTGTGCCTGGCTGACATCTGAGGCTTTTATGTGAAACAGAATAAAAGGAAAGGAAGAGAAAGATTTGCCTAAAGGAGAAGAGTTGAGCAAGAGATGGAAGAGAGGGTGAAAGTTAAGGGAGCACATGTATGTAGTGTGTGCACCAGTGAGATTCCCGAAATAGAACCAAGATTTGTGTTCAGTGAACAAGGGAAGTAGCATGTGCACTCAGTCCCCTTGCAGAGGAAAACAGGAGATAGTAAGAAAGAAAATGAGGCCATCCACGGTGGCTCACACCTGTAATCCCGGCACTTTGAGAGGCCAACGTGGCAGGATCACTTGAGACCAGGAGTTTGAGACCAGCCCAGGCAACATAGCAAGACCTCATCTCTACAAATAATAATTTAAAACAAATAGCTGGACATAGTGGTATGTCTGTAGTCACAGCTACTGTGGAGGCTGAGGTGGGAGAATCGCTTGAGCCCAGGAGGTCAAGGCTGCAGTAAGCTCTGATTGTGCCACTGCACTCCAGCCTGGGCGACAGTGAGACCCACTGTAAAAACAAAAAAAGAGAGAGAATAAATCAGACTATCCCAAGGCAGCCACTAGGAGGTGCTTCAGGACTAACATAGCTTGGGTGCTTGGGTTCTGTCTGGAGTTTTGTTGGGATCCAAGGGAGATTTACCATCAGGGTCAACCAGATGCCTGCTGTATCACAACTCCACTCTCACCTGGCACACTTTCTTGTCTCACTTAAATGGTTCAGACCAAAATGTCCATTTTGTGTCCAGTTGTGGCCCTAATCAGGAAATTGATTAGGAGCCTCCAGCACTGAAGAGCAGTCTTAAGATCAATTCTTACTATTAGTGTCCCAGTCATGCTTCTTGGTCTCTTTGTCTAGATCCAAGTCACTCAATCTTTCGGCAGAAGCTTGTTCCTTCGGCTAACAGTCTGTCTACTCTGTCACCATTGATTTGAGCTCTGGGTCACATACTAGCTGTGAGAATTCTGCCAAGGTCTTCATCTCCCTGGTCCAGTTTGCTGCCCCCTCTCACTTGAGCTAGTGCCACAGTTTCATTATTGGTCTTTCTGCCTTCACTCTTGCCCTTTATTCCCCAAATATTCAGGCAGAGTGATCCCTTAAAAATGAAAACTAGGACCGAGCGCAGTGGCTCACACCTGTAATCCCAACACTTTGGGAGGCTGAGGAAGAAGGATCACTTGAGGCCAGGAATTTGAAAGGAACCTGGGTAACACAGTGAGAGCCCCATCACTACAAAAAATAAATAAGTAAATAAATTAGCCTTGTGTAGTAGCACACACCTATAGTCCCAGCTACTTGGAGGCCGAGGTGAGAGGACTGCTTGACCCTGAGAGTTCAAAGATGCAGTGGGCCATGACTGCGCCACTGTACTCCAGCCTAAGCTACAGAGTGAGACCTTGTCTCAAAAAAATTTTTTTAATTAAAAAAAGTCTCTATAACCACTAATGTAGCCAATTTCTAGCCCATTATATTTTATTTTGCTCATAACTCATCAATATCTGAAAGTATGTTCTTTATTTATTTGCTTATCTAATTATTACCTTGACTCCAAGAATGTGAGCTTCAAGAGGGCAGGGACCTTGTCCATTTTGTTCAATGCTGTATCTCCAGCCTCTAGCATAATACTTGGCCCTTAGAAATGATTTGCTGAATGTCAAATGAATGAATAGGGCTGAAGGGTCCAAGGAACTAGGTAATTTAGTTACCTAGAACTAGAACATCTGAAAGCAACAAAACCAAAATCACTTATGTACACAGTCAGCATATATTTGGTTCACACTAGATACCACCCACCTTAGGTGGCACAGGCCAACACTGTGCGATGATGCAAGTTGATCCTGCGCTTTGCTTGACTCCTATAGGACATGCCTTTCGCCTAGTAAAATATTGTATGGCTCTGCCAGCCAGTGGCCTTTGTATTAACTTAGTACTCTACCCTGAGGATGCTGAAGGACCCACTGGAAGACAAAGTGTCCTTGGGAATGCGGACTGACCTGGTAGCCAAAGATCACACACCCAGCTGAGTGATCACACACCTTTGAATTACTAGGCTGTTCCGATCGCCGCACCTCTACCCTCAGCTTTCATGAGACATAAATCAGGGGCTGGAATTCACCACCTTCTCTGACTCTTCTGAGTCTATTCATCACACTGATGTTTGTCAAACCTTTCAGCACCCACTCAGAAAGGAGAGAAGGTGAAAAATTGGATAGGAACCAGAGACACCAGTGAATCAAGGAAAGATGAAACTACAGGGCCCATCCACAGAGTTCTTTCTCCTGTGTCCCAGGAAAGGGCTAAAGTTTTGTCTTCGTGCCACCTGGGCACAAACATCTTCCCAGGGAGGGGCCTGAACTGGAGGAACGAGAGAAAGAGAGAGACAGAGACAGACAGAGAGAGAGAGAGATATATAGAGAGAGAGAGAGATCCTTGTAATAAAGGCCCAGGAAATACACTCCTATTTCACCTCTGCCCTTTGGATGGATGTCTGACCTCTACTGTGCTGGTCTATGGGCCAGATGGAAATAAGCACTGATTGCTGTCTGCTCAGCCCCTTATCTTCCTTCAGAAACAATCACTTTTATCTTTTGAGAAACTACAGGAAGCTCCCCATAAAATGCATTCCTTTCATGAGAACCTAAAGCCACAGTCTCCAGATGTCCTTATTGCACCCTGTGTTAATAAGCCTTGGACTATGCACCCCAGTACATACATACACTTATATACAAAATAGATGCACGTCCAGCTGTGTTGATATATTGGATAATTAAAAAAACATGCACAGGAGGGGATTTTTTTAAGGATAAAATAAAAAATAAAGAGAAAGAAATGTCTACTTTTTCTCCCCACATCGTAAAGAATGTCTCTACTTAGAAGTCCACTGCTCTAAACAGTGACGTTCCCCGAATATAAACTGAATAGATGTCATTTTCTTTCTTTTTTTTTGAGACGGAGTCTCGCTCTGTCACCCAGGCTAGAGTGCAGTGGCCGGATCTCCGCTCACTGCAAGCTCCGCCTCCCGGGTTTACGCCATTCTCCCGCCTCAGCCTCCCGAGTAGCTGGGACTACAGGTGCCCACCACCACGCCCGGCTAGTTTTTTGTATTTTTTTAGTAGAGACGGAGTTTCACCGTGTTAGCCAGGATGGTCTCGATCTCCTGACCTCGTGACCCGCCCGTCTCGGCCTCCCAAAGTGCTGGGATTACAGGTTTGAGCAACCACGCCGGCCCCCGATGTCATTTCCAAAACAATATTCCTTACAGTGATTCTTAATTACCTAACCCCCAATAAACAACCTATGCAAGTCAGTATCTTAAGTCTCTAACCCCCAATAAACCAACTTATGCCAATTAGTATATTTATCCAGTAGTTTAGTAGCTGAGGTACCCTAAGTGTGGTCACGGACCACAGCATCGGCATCCCGTAAGAGGACAGTTGAAGGAATATGCAGAATCTAAAGTCCTGCTCCAGGCCAGGCACGGTGACTCATGCCTGTAATCCCAGCACTTTGGGAGGCAGGCAGATCACCTGAGGTCAGGAGCTGGAGACCAGCCTGGCCAACATGGTGAAACCCCATCTCTATTAAAAATACAAAAATTAGCCAGGCATGGTAGCGGGCACTGGTAATCCCAGCTACTCAGGAGGCTGAGGCAGGAGAATTGCTTGAACCCAGGGGGCAGAAGTTGCAGTGAGCTGAGATCGTGCCACTGCACTCCAGCCTGGGTGACAAGAGCGAAACTCCATGTCAAAAAAATAAATGAATAAAATTTAAAAATAAAAATAAATAAAATCCCTCACCAGACCTGCTGAATTAGAATCTCCATTTGAATAAGATCATCAGATGAATCCCGTGTGCACTAAAGTTGGACAAGCAGCGATCTAAGAGATCATCTCCCAAGGTTCCCTGATTATAAGACTCACCTGGGATGCATGAACAAATTTACATCTCCGCTCCCACTTCAGGCCTACTGCATCAGAACCTACTGTGGCAGGGCCTGGGACTCTGTGTTTTTATGAGAGACTCAGGCGATTCTCAGATCAGGCAAGTTGGGAACTAATGCACTAAGTGGGTTCTATCAATAGTAAAGCTTCTTCCTTCTTTTTTCATAACGGTAAGTCTACGGACGCAGGTGCAAAAAAGGAAAGTAACAAGCCAGACAGGTAACAACCACCTTCCTACCTGTGCACTTACCTGGGGCAGGTGCAAAAAGGAAAATATTAAGCCAGATGGTAACAACCACCTTCCATCTTGTGCACTCACATGGTACAGCCCAAGATTATGAAGTAGGAGAGGATGACAAGGCATGGGCACTCCAACCTCAGTATTAACTGCAGGTAGGTCAAGGCTCCCAATCTCCCTGGAACCACAGCATTCACTTCAATGATTACCGTCACTTCCAAAGGTGGCAATGGTTTTCTCTTGTAATCATTGATTAATACAACTTAAAATGGATACGACACAAGTTTTGTGTAAAGCATCTGCCCTCTCTTAAACATAATGAAATAACAAATAAGGGCTTGAAAGGAAAATTGAATAAATTATTCACCAGGAAAGCTTCAGCTTTAGAAGTTTGAACCGGGGTCTATTGTTTAGTGGGCTGGATCAGTGAGTATGTGTTGCACATTTGCTCTAATTGGATGAGTGGGATCTCCCCAGATACACCTGCTATTTAGATCAGAATAATTTAAGAGGATAAAGTAAAATCCAACTAAGCCACTGTCTGAAACAGCGTTCAACTGCTGCTATACCAAAGAACATTAAGATTCCCAACAGGTAAGCCTTGGGGTTATGAAGAATGATTCCTTTGAAAAATTTCCTTTCCTGGTTTATTGCCTCAATTTCACTGGACAGTAGCATTCCCCATTTCACAGAAGAGAAAAACGAGGACAGGGTAACCATCTTACAGCTACCATTGAGTGCCTGCTATGTGCCTGGCATTGTGCTAAATGTTGCATAAAGAATGTACTATTAGGCCAGGTACGGTGACTCACACCTGTAATCCTAGCACTTTGGGAGGCCCAGACAGGCCAATCAGTTGAACTCAGGAGTTCAAGACCAGCCTGACCAACATGGTGAAACCCCATCTCTACTAAAAAATACAAAAATTAGCGGGGTGTGGTGACACACACCTGTAATCCCAGCTACTCAGGAGGCTGAGGCAGGAAAATCGCTTGAACCCAGGAGGTGGAGATCATGCCACAGCACTCCAGCCTGGGCAACAGAGCGAGACTCTGTCTCAAAGAAAGAAAAAAGAATGTACTATTATTACACCCCCATTTTAACCTCTGAGGCTCAGAGGGGTTAAGTAACTTGCCCAAGGTCATGCAGCCATCTAAGTGACAGAGCTAAAACTGGAATCCATATTTGCTGATTCCAAAGTATGAATGAATGTCTAACCTCTATTTTATGCTGCCTCCTTTTTCCAAAGCTCACAGAACCGGCAACACCGAGCACTGTCCTCATGTGATGATCACTCTCTGGAAGCCTCCCCTTCAATCAGCAAAGATAACAATTACTGAGTGTTTACTATAAGCTGTGCACAACCCCAACTGTGGGTGCCTAACCTCCACCCCTCGAAGTGTACACAGGGTAGAGGAAATGACATGTAAATGTTGATGCACAAAGAAGAGAGCAGACAATTCTCTCCGGATTCGAGATCACTGAGACAGCTTCTTGGAGGAGAAAATGCTTCAAAGATGAGACCGTAAGTTCTGGGTAGAACACAAACTGCATCTGGTGTTCAACTACACCAAAATCTGTGCCTCACAAGAGTCCAAGCATCTCTCTGTGTTGCAACGTCTGGGTAGGAGGAGCAGGACAAAGCATGGCTGATAAACCCATTGTACAGGTATCTAATGTTGTCCCCCTGCTGCTTCTGGGAATTTATCCTCTCCCATATATATCCATAGGATTTCTCTAAGAGCTGCCAAGTTCTTCTTTGACCTCAAGACACAATTGATTGGTTCTTGGATGGGTACTTGACCCAAACCAGGCCAATCACAGATCAAGATTTTTTATTATTATTTTGGGCCACAGGGAGCAAAAAGTGGCCTCCATCTGGTTGGTAGGAACATGATTTGAAAAAGTCAACACCAGTGGCCACCATGTTTTCTACCATGGAGAGTTACTCATCCATCATGAGAGATGCTAACACTTGGAAAGGGGCAAAAACAAGAGAAGAATGGTCCTGCTTCCTGTGATTCATCAGGTCCAGCTGCCTCACAGCCCTTCCTGCAATGTTGCTGTTCAACCCTTACCTGAATTCTAAGTGCCAATAAAACCCTATTGACCAAGGCAACTTTGACTTGGCTTTCCGTTACTTTCAGCCAAACAATATATTCATGCTTCTTAGTTTCCAAAAAGATTGATCAATTAGTACCAATCTTGGCTTCTCTTGTTCCTTCTAGATTTGACTCTGTTCTGAAATATCTGTTCAGTACCAAGCATGTGTCAGACTGAGCTATAACTTGGATGAGGTGATTGAGACTTGCTCCAGGGCACCAAAATTTAGATTTTAATATTTATGGATTGAGAGAGCCTTGGGACATGTGGTGAAGCTCTCAAACTTAGCACACAAAGGAAAGCTATTTATGATGGTGTTGTCAGTCAAACATGAAGTGAAGGCTGTCACATCATGCTGTCACTTAACTTTGGTAGAAAACTATGTGTCAAAAAAAGTGACTCATTTTTTGTTTGTCCTAAGATTTAGTGCAGAGTCGTTAGTATAACCAAAATTATGTTAAGTACATCAAACGTAATATAAAACTTAGCTTTTCCAATTTCATAACTCTCCCTTTTATATTTTTCCTTATTTTTCCCCATTGTCTGCAATGAAATGTTGGTCTCCTTTTAAACAAGATTCATCTTTAGTGAGCTGACCCTAACATAAATTGTCTTTGGATAACAAGGACCTCCTATAATTAAAATCAGCAGCTCCCAGATGGTTCATGAGGGGAACATTTTGTGTTGCTTCCCTGGGATCACAAATGGAGAATTCGACCACTGCTGGTTCTCCTGTCTCATGGAGCTCTCAGTCTAGCTAGAAGAATCAAACCCCTTCCAATCAACTCATTTCTATGGCCAGGGCTGGCAAAAGAAGGAGAGATTCTCCCAGAACTCCCACTGTGTAATTTATCCCCTCTCTGCCCTCACCAAAGAACCCCAGGCAGAAAGACCTGATAGCTCCTAGAAGACACTCTCCGTGGGAGGCATTTTTCCCCCATAGATACCTTTCTCTAGAGCATGGGTTGGCAAACGTTTTCTGTAAAAGGACCAGTGATGTGGTTTGGCTGTGTCCCCACCCAAATCTCATCTTGAATTGTAGTTCCCATAATCCACATGTATCATGGAAGGGACCCGGGGGGAGGTAATTGAATCATGGAGGCGCTTACCTCCATGCTGTTGTCCTGATAGTGAGTACTCATGAGATCTGATGGTTTTATAAGGTGCTTTCCCCCACCTTCACTCATTCTTATCCTTCCTGCCACCATGTGAAGAAGGATTTGTTTGCTTCCCCTTCCGCCATGATTGTAAGTTTCCTGAAGCCTCCTCAGCGCTATGGAACTGTGGGTCAATTAAACCTATTTCCTTTATAAATTACCCAGTCTCGGATATGTCCTTACAGCAGTGGGAGAACAGACTAATACAACCAGACAGTAACTATTTTAGACTTTGCAGACCACATGGTATCTATTGCAACTACTCAGCTCTGCTGTTGGCATGCACATGCAGCCAATGATGGACAATACATACCCATTGGCTGGGTGCCAATAAAACTTTATTTACAAAAACAGGTGGTGGGCTGGATTTGGCCTTTGGGCTGTAGTTTACCTACTCCTGTGCTAGGATATTTTGGGGATGAGGTGTGCTGGCTCTAGGCCTGTTTGCTCTCAGAGACTCCTACCCCTACCCCTGCTCACAGGGAGTGCTACCCCCGCAGCCTGTGTTCCCCAGGGTCCTGAGTCAGTGTGTGTCTGGCAATCGTTGGCAGATCACAGACAGGAGAAAGAATAAAGCAAGGACATTTCCTTCTCCCACACCTGAGGCTTGGGCAGCTTCTCTAGCAGTTCGTTTGTCTTCTCTGAGCCTCCAGTCCCCATCAGAAAAACCCTCATGATACCAGCTTCTTCTGGAAGATACCAAGCCCTGGGGTCTGCCTCTACCACCTGCCTTTGCCCTTCCAGCCCTACCGATGGTGGTGGCTTCCTGTTTGGCTACCCCAGCTCTTCCCTCCTCTGCATTACCTATCCCCTGAGTACCTACATTTCCTCGGTTTTTAAAACTTAGAGTCTTTTTTTTCTTGGACCCTGGCTGATCCAGGAGGCAGTGATTATGCCTTTGCTCTCCAAAAGCAACAGTGCTATGAAACATTGCTGGCTGGGCCTGAGTGGGTTTTAAAGATGATATCCTTTCCTGGCTCTATTGGAAGAAATAATGCGTTTAGCAGAGAAAGCACTTTGCTTTGAGAGTGAACCTTTCAGCAGCACTCGACCTGAGCTGATGGATGGCCTGGCATGGAAGGCTGCTCCTCTGCTCAGCTGCTATGGAAGGAGGCAGAAAGAAGGTAGGAACATGAGAGGAGCTGGTGGCAAGGGCACCTTGTCCACAGATGATGGTGTGGGGGGCCCACCACAGCCAGATTCTGTGCAATGCAAAAAATAATAATTACATATATATATATATATAGAGAGAGAGAGAGAGAGAGAGAGAGAGAAAGAGAGAGAGAGAGAGAGCCAGGCACAGTGGCTCACACCTGTAATCCCAGCACTTTGGGAGGCTGAGGTGGGCAGATCATTTGATGTCTGGAGTTCGAAACTAGCTTGACCAACATGGTGAAACCCCATTGCTACTAGAAATACAAAAAATTAGCCAGACACGGTGGCACACACCTGTAATCCCAGCTACTTGGGAGGCTGAGGCACGAGAATCACTTGAACCCAGAAGGCAGAGGTTGCAGTGAGCAGAGATTGCACCACTGCACTCCAGCCTGGGCAATACAGCGAGACTCCATCTCAAAAATAAATAAACAAACAAATTAAGTAATTAAATGAATAAATGATAACTATGATAATACTGTATGTCACACACTATAATTAATAAGGTAAAAATAAATATACAGAGAACTAAGTGGTTTGGATATTTATCTTGGTATTTCCCAAATTTGCCAATTAAAATTAGTGATTCCTGGACCCCCACCTCAGTTTTATTAATTCAGAGATGAAACTGAGAAACTGTATTTGGATAAAGAGCCAAGTGATGCCACTGACCAGGTCACTTGGGGGCAAACTGTGTCATCTTGTTTTATCTCACATCTTGTGATCTAGTAGATCCTCTTATTCTCATTTTATAGATGAGAAAATGAAAGCACAGAGAGGCAAGGAGGCTTCAGAAGGGTCACAGAGCTAGAAAATGGCAGAGTTTGATTCAAATCCAAATCTGTTTGGCTCTAAAGACCAGAGCACATGTCCAGTTTATCAGTCATCTGGCAAGCCATATTCCTTTCATATACCTGGATCCTCACAGTAACCCCAGGAGGCAGGGATTATTATCCCAGGAATAACTGTAAATGGGCATGAGGAACCTTTTCGGAATGCTGAAAATAATCTAAAACTGAATGGTGATGATGATTTTCAACTCTGTAAATTTATTAAAAATCACAGAATTGTACACTTACAATGGTGAACTTTATGGCATATAAATTGATACCTCAATAAAGCTATTGTTTTAAAAAGCAAAACAAAAGAATAGTATCTAAGACTAAAGGGAGGCTGTCACCCTTGAATCCAGCAATGCCTCCAGAAGCCACCAAGAGGAAGATGAACCTCTAAGGACAAGCACTGGAGACAGCAAAGGCTGATTCTTTCCACATAGAGACACTCTCTCCAGTGAGGGGGTCTGGACTTTATTTTCTTAAGGAAGGTAACATGTTCTCCTTCCTTCTCTGCTTCCCTTTCCCCCTCCCTTGGGCAGTCCTCAATGGCCCAACTGAGCAATGTCTTCAAAGTCTTCCTCCAAATGAATCAGTTGGTCTCTCAGGAAGCAAGGTCCCAGCAAGTGCTTGCAGTATATGTCTAGATGTTTTTCTGCCCACTGAAGGCAGGTGGCCAGCCAGGCAGGTGGGCACCCAAGGGCCCAGAGCTGGTGCAGCAGGTTTTTCATGCAAGATCAAGCAGAGTATAGAATGAAAAGTGTCTGCTGCATTTCAGCAACTGGGATCACTGGCAACCTTAACAAGAGTGTGGAGCTTACATCCTAGGAGGGGAATGTATTTGTTATCCATCACCATGCAACCTATTACCACAAAACTTGGCAGCTTCAAACATCCCATATTTATCATGTCGTAGTTTCTGTGACTCAGGGATCTGGGCCTGGCTTAGCTAGGTGCTCTGCTCATAGGTCTCTCCCAAGCTACAATCAAGGTGCCAGTTGAAGCTGGGGTTGCATCTGAAGGCTGGATCAGGGAAGGCTCCACTTCTTTTTTTTGTTTTTCAACTTTTAAGTTCCGGGGTACATGTGCAGGATGTGCAGGTTTGTTACATAGGTAAATGTGTGCCATGCTGGTCTGCTACACAGATTAACCCATCACCTAGGTATTAAGCCCAGAATCCATTAGCTATTCTTCCTGATACTCTTTCTTCCTGCACCCTGCTGACGGGCCCCAGTGTGTGTTGCTCCCACCATGTGTCCATGTGTTCTCATCATTCAGCTCCCACTTATAAGTGAGAACATGCACTGTTTGGTTTTCTGTTCCTGCATTAGTTCGCTGAGGATAACAGCTCCCAGCTCCATCCATGTCAAGAAACAATGGATACTGGTGAGATTGCAGAAAAAAAGGAATACTTTTACACTGTCGGTGGGAGTGTAAATTAGTTCAGCCATTGTGGAAGACAGTGTGGTGATTCCTCGAAGATCTAAAAGCAGAAATACCATTTGATCCAGTAATCCCATCACTGGGTACATACTCCAAGGAATATAAACAATTCTATTATAAAGATATATGCACACATATGTTCACTGCAGCACTATTCACAATAGCAAAGACATGGAGTCAATCCAAATGCCCATCAATGATAGGCTGGATAAAGAAAATGTGGTATATATATACCATGGAATACTATGCAGCCATAAAAAGGAAGGCTCTGGCTGGGCACGGTGGCTCATGCCTGTAATCCCAGCACTTTGGGAGGCCGAGGCGGGCAGATCACGAGGTCAGGAGTTCAAGACCAACCTGGCCAAAATGGCGAAACCCCTTCTCTACCAAAAATACAAAAATTAGCCAGGCGTGATAGTGTGTTCCTGTAATCCCAGCTACTCAGTAGGCTGAGGCAGGAAAATCGCTTGAACCTGGGAGGCAGAGGTTGCAGTGATCTGAGGTTGCTCCACTGCACTCCAGCCTGGGTGACAGGGCGAGACTCCATCTCACAAAAAAAAAAAAAAAAAAAAAAGAGGGCTCCACTTCTAACCTCACTGGTTATTGGCAGGATTCAGTGCCTCAAAGATTGTTGAACTCAGAACCTAAGTCCCTTCCTGGGTATGAGTCAGAGGCCCCTCTCAACTCCTTGCCACATGAGCCTCTCCATAAGGCTGCTTGCTTCATTAAAGTGTGCCAGCCAGGAAGGCAACAGAGAGAGTTGTCTTGCAAGACAGAGGCACAATCTAACCACAGAAGTGACCTCCCCTCAATGTTGTCATATTCTGTTGGCTAGAAGCAATTTACTCAGTGAGAGGGGATTTCATAACAGCATGAATAATAGGAGGTGGAAATTACCACGGGCCATGATACAGGCTACCTGCCATAGGGAGCAAGACAGTACGCAAGAAAAAAAGCAAACCATGTTGTATATTATGGTATATATAAGGAAAAAGACACAGCAAGAAATAAAGACAGGGAATATGGGGATATAATTCTGAATAAAGCAGTCAGTGGAGTCCTGAGTGAGAAGGTAGCATTTCAGCAAATGGTAGAAGGACGTAATGGCATGCACCTAGCCAAACTCTGGAGACAGAGCCTTCCAAGCAGAAGGAACAGCAAGTGCAAAAGCCCTGGGGTAGGAGTAGAGTTGGAGTGATGAAGACCAGCAAGGAGGCTGGCTGGAGGGACAGAAGGGTGATAAGATCATGCAGGCCTCGGGGGTCTCTGCAAGGACTCCATCCTTAAGTCTGGAGAATCTGGAATACAGAAATGAGCAACTGTCACAGGGTGGGGGCAGGGTATCCCCTGAATTCTCCTGCTGCAACCCACCTCCTGCTCTTGCTGGACAGTGACCAGGAAAGGCTGGCTGAGGTCCAGACAACCAGCTGGGAGAGGGCAGACAGGAACACGTGCAGGACAACACACTTCCAGAGGGATCCTGGGTTGCCTTGGCAACAGGGGCTTCCAAAAAAGTTCCCCAGGGACTCCCTGGGCAGCAGCAGGCCTGGCTCATTTCTTGTAAGCTAGCAGCATGAGGACATAAAGAAATCAATTTATTGGCACAAATGGTCCTTTGGGCTCCTGCTCTTATTGTCCTTAGAATTCCATTCAGCTCAGCTCTCAGTTGGAGCACATTCATGAGCATTGCTCTTGACAGGAATGGGGCTCTTGTGAAATGGACTGAGTGGTCTCCCCAACACTTCCTGGAGTAAAGAGCCAAGGCTCAATGGTCATAGCACTGGGTTCAAATCCCAGCTCCATCACCTGCTAACTGTGGGATCTCAGTCAAGTCAATTAAACTCTCCGAGCTCCATGTTCCTCTCAGTCCAGCGTTTGTGAGAATTTAACAAGCTGATCCATATCTTGTGCCCAGAGCCTCCTCCCGTATAGGACAGAGTCCCCTGTGTGCCCCAGATCCTGACTCCCCCCACACTACCCTTCCTTTGTCCTGAATCATCTCCCTCACCTCCTTCAAAATTTTGCTCAAATGCCCCTTTCTCAGTAAGGCTTTCGCTGCACATTCTATTTTAAACTACAACATCTGGAATACCCAAATGACTAACAAAATGTGGAAAGGGTTGACTTCATTCACGGTTAGAGAAATGCAACTTAAAACCACAAAACGCTCTGCCCTTTTGCAACCAAGCTTCTCAGAGAAAGGAATCTAATGTATTTGTACTCTCTCTTTCTTTTTCACTTCTCAGTCCCTGCAATCCTGCTGCAGTCTCTAAAACAGCTCTTTGTGAGGACTGCCAATAACCTCAAGTTTGCTAAATGCCATGGAAGCCTTTCAAGTTGTGTTCTGGTTAGCCTCTCAAAAAGGAGAGTGGCCCCTCAAAATCCCACACCAGCTGGATCAAGCACCTCCCCACAACCTTCATGATGAGGAAAGGACATGTCCTGGCTATATCCTAAATGCTTCTCAGCACCCAGGCACTATGGAGGAAACCAAAGGGAGAGAACCAAAAACCTTGCAAGGTAATTATGGGCAGGATACATACATACAAACATATAAGGCAGCAAACCATATGGGGGAAATTCACTAGACAACAGGAGGTATAAGTGTTCAGCAAAGTTGGAAAATGGCATCTCCAACCAAAGCCTTTGAGAGTCTCCATTATCCCAAGCCCTCCCTCATCCCAAATGCTCCACAAGGTGATGACCTGCCACATCACCCACCATAACCAGGCCCTGAGGTCAACACCAAGTGAAGGCAATAAATCTTCCATTACAGAAAACTCATAGCTACAAAGAGAGTAGCTGCCACAATATTGTGAAAGACAATGAGCCAAGTGAGATATTACATCCAATATCTGCATCCATCTCTTCACTTGAGAGCCTTCTGCTCAGCGAGATAAAGAGATGGAAATGTGACAGGTGGATGGATAAATAGGTAGGTAGGTAGGTAGACAGATGAGATACTTCAAAATCTAACAGGAATTCAAAAGAGGAGAGACTACAGAAAACAGTTGAAAAGAACCAGTTTTTTGGAGAGAAAATGGCTGAGAATTTTCTAAATCCTTGAAAAACATGTCACAAAGAAAGTCAAGTCCTGAGCAGGATAAAAACATTAAATTCACACCCAGACACATTGTGCTGAATACAGAGATCTCGAAAGCAAACAGGAAGAAATTACAGACCATGTATCAAAATAGGATATAATGGAAGTTTTCATCAATCTTGGGAAAGGTAGGGTAGTACCTGGGGACAACCGAACTTGGACATTTTAACACTTTCTGGGCTCTCTGTCCTCTCTAACTCTCACATTCCTGCTTCTCTGGGCCTGTTTATAACACACACTCTGCACTATCAATCACAAAAAGACACGGCTGCTGTATTCGCACTTCTCCTTCAAAAAGAATCCCAGGGAAAGCTTCTGACTGGTTCAGTGGGAGGCCATGTGCTCATCCTTGGGCCAATCAACTATGGCTATGAGGGTGTAACCTGAAATTGACAATAACCATAAGAATCCTCAGGTGGGAATGGAATAGGGAGGAATAGCAAATGCAGTTCAACAAGGGAAGGTTGGCAGGGACTAGAGGTGGGAGAAAAATGAAGCATTCCCAGAAGAAGGGAGGAGTACTGGGCAGGCAAAACAGCAAATACTGCCTGCACTACATTTTCTGATCCTCTGAGAAAGGAGATGGGCCTGTTTCTGAATTCATTCATAACCAATTCCCTCCCTTCTCTGTTATCAGCAAAATAGAGAGATTAAGGTTTGGGTTCTGGAGCAAGACTGCCAGGGTCCAGATATGAACTCTTACTAACTGTGTGACCTTGGACAAGGTACTTAACTTCTCTGTATGACAGTTTCCTCAACTATCAAATAGGGATAGTCTATGACCTTCTTCTGAGATTGTTTGAGGATTATACAGGTTTACACAAGTACAGGTGTAAATGTTCAAACAGTGGCTGGAACATGGTAAATGATTTTAAAATGTCATTATTATTTTAGAATAATCAGTATGACGTTAAAAAGAGAGTATGGAACAGGATCTCTCAACCACGGCATCGTTGACACTTAGGGCTGGACCATTTTTTGTTTTAGGAGCTGTCTCGTGCACTGTAGCGCATTTAGCGGCACCTCTGTCCTCTACCCGCTAGATGTTGGTAGCACACCTACCCCAAATAGTGGCAACCAAAAGTGTCTCCAGACATGGCCAAATGTCCCCTTGGGTGAAATTATTCCCAGTCAAGAACCACTGCTACACAAAGAACAATAGGTGGGAGGTAGGAGGCTTGGGGCCTAGGCACGGCTCCACCCTCATTGCTGGATACTCCTTGGTAAGTTTCTTGACCCCTCTGGGCCTTGCTTTTCTTATTCGTTACATGGAGATGACACCTACCCTACCTCCTGGGGCTGTGACAAGAGTCAAACCTAACAAAGGATACAAAAGGCACCACAGAAAGCTCTGGGGTCTCCCAGTCCCATCCCCACAAATCCTGCCCATATTCTCCTGGGTCAGGAAACCCAGCTTCAAAGAAGTAAATGGAGAAAAGGAACAAGAAAAGAAAACTAACACGAATGGTTACCATGGCTAAACAAACATGTTACATTCATTCTTTCCCTTGGTAATCACAACACAACCAGACTGGTTGCTGTCATTCCCATTTTACAGGTGATGCAACTGAGACCTAAAAGGGTTTGAAAATGAGCAAGCCAGCTGGGCACGGTGGCGCATGCTTGTAATTCCAGCACTTTGGGAGGCCGAGGTGGGCAGATCACTTGAGGTCAAGAGTTAGAGACCAGCCTGACCAACATGGTGAAACCCTGTCTCTACTGAAAATACAAAAATTAGCCGGGTGTGATGGCACACACCTGTAATCTCAGGAGGCTGAGGCAGGAGGATTGCTTGAATCCGGGAGAGAGAGATTGCAGTGAGCTGAGATTGTACCACTGCGCTCCAGCCAAGGCAAGAAAGTGAGACTCCACCTCAAAAAAAAAAACAAACAAAAAAAAACCAACAACAATTAGACATGGTGGCAGGTGCCTGGAATCCTAGCTACTCAGGAAGCCGAGGCAGGAGAATCGCTTGTACCCACAAGGCAGAGGTTGCAGTGAGCCGAGATTGTGCCACTGCACACCAGCCTGGGCGACAGAGATTCCATCTCAAGAAAAAAAGAAAATGAGTAAGCCCAGACTATCTGTCTCCAAGGCATATGTGGGTTCTCCTGATTCCCACAGAAATAATCCACTTCAGAGGGGCAGGGAGCAGCAAGTTACAGGGCACCCACTTGTTCTAGGCATTATTATAGCAACAGTGAGATTATTACTCCCCTCGTGTAGATGAGAAAATTGAAGCAGAGAGAGGTTAACTTACCCAACGTGACTTAGCCAGATTTGCACCCACTTCCGATTCTGCCTTTTCCATATCCCCCCACACCAGAGTGACATTTAAACTCAACAGATGCTTCACAGAGAATCTCTTCCCTAAGCCAAGGTGAAAGTCACCAGAAGGTCATAAGCACCTTTATCTGTGACCACACAAACTGTCACCTGCTGATACCCCTCCTCCCCATGCGCGCGCACACACATGACCCAACATGAGACCAAACCTCCCCAGGTCAGAGAAGACACCCCAGACCTCCTCCAACTGTGCTCAGAGTTGATCAGACACCTTTGGTTGAGCTTTGTAAGTCACCACAGTGGTTGCCCGGCTAGATTTGTTAAGACAGTTCCCTCTAAATGCTCACAGGCAGCAAGATAAGGCATCCCAGTGTCCCCAGCTGGTATTTCCAGAGGGCTCTTTGCCCCGGGGCCCTCACTGTGCATTCTTCTCAAAACCCCACTCAGCTCTTGCTCCCTTCCCCATTGCTTATGATGAATGAAACAGACCACAAGTGAATCCCAGAAGCTGAAGTCAACCTCTCATTCAGCAAACAGTTACACCCAGCCGACCCAGCATCGGTATTAGGACCTCAGAAACGAAAAACACACAGGCCCCTGTGCCTCAGTTTCTCTCTATGAAAGTGGGACCCAGTGCAGTGGCTCACACTTTAATCCCAGCGCTTTGGGAGGCTGAGGCAGGAGGACCACTTGAGTCCAGGAGTTTGAGACCAGCCTGGGCAACAAAGCAAGACCTCATCTCTACAAAAAAAAAAAAAAAATTAATTAGCTGGGCATAGTAGTACTTGCCTATAGTCCTAGCTACTCACAAGGCTGAGGCAGGACTAGTTCTTGGGCCCAGGAGGTAGAGGCTGCAGTGAGCTCTGATAGCCCCACTGCACTCCAGCCTGGGTGACAGAGCGAGACCCTGTCTTAAAAAAAAAAAAGAAAAAGAAAAAAGAAAGAAAAGAAAATGGGGCTAGTGAGAGCACCTACCCCACAGAGTCACAGTGAAGATTAGATGAGATAATGCACTTAACACAATGTCCTGCACATAGTAGGTACTCAATCAACTGAAGTTCTGGTGTACAACCTTAAAGCTTTGCACCATTTATATTCTTTCATAAGGTCCCACCAAGGGCCAAAGGCTCACATGAGCTGCAGAGCTGAGGTCATGATCGTGGGACTTTGGCAAATCCTGTCACCTCTTCGAAAAGGGCTCTTACCAGGTTCAAATGTAGTAATACATACCAAAAGCATCGTCCAGGGCTTGGCACTAGTCATTGTTTTAAGACTGTTGCTATCACTTTTGACTAACATTTATGAGGTATTGTTCCAAGCACTCCATGTGTATTAACCCATTTAATCTTGAGATACCCCTAGGTGGTACTATTATTTTATTATTGTGTTAATCATCATCTCTACTCACAGATATGAAAATGAAGACACATAGAGGTTGATTTGTCTATAGCATGTCCAACAGTAAGTGGCAGAGTTGGGATCTGAACCCAGGCAGTCTGACTCCCAAGCTCCCAGTCTGAACTACCATGCTCTGCTATCTGGTTATTTTAACACGTTTTGCCTGTCTCACCAGGTTGGACAAGGATCAAATAGGACATGGTAGAGTCCAAAATCTGTAGAAAAATTGCAAAATCAGTAATTCAGGCTGGGCACAGTGGCTCATGCCTGTAATGATAGCACTTGGGGAGGCAGAGGCGAGTGGACTGCCTGAGCTCAGGAGTTTGAGAGCAGTCTGGCAACATGGTGAAACCCCATCTCTACTAAAAATACAAAAATTAGCCAGGCATGGTGGCACACGCCTGTAGTCCCAGCTATTTGGGAGGCTGAGGCATGTGAATTGCTTAACCCCAGGAGGCGGAGGTGGTAGTGAGTTGAGCTTGCGCCACCGCACTTCAGCCTGGGCAAGAGTGAGACCCTGTTTCAAAACTAATAATAATAATAATTCAGGCAAACCCCCAAAACGGTCCAAAATTCACCTTGAAAAATCTCTTATTTCATTAATAAAGTAAGCATGGTACTGAATATTACTGTAACTACCTCTGCCAGTCAGGTTTTTTCTCCAGCATCAAAACAGAACGTCGATCCCTCAGTTAAACAACCTAAAAAATACCTATTGGAGAGTTATTTGGTTTGATTGCTTGGCTGGGTGATGATATATTAGCTAAGCATGCGTGGTATAATCCATACCAAGTTAAATGGGCATGTGATGTGTCTCTACTACACCGTGCAGAAATGCTGAACTCTCTCTCCAGAGGAATTACAGTACCAATGAACACTTAAGTATAGCCGCTATCATATGTCAAGCGCTATTCTGTGTGTTTTACATAGATGAGTGGATGAATTTAATCCTGTCAATAGCCCTCAGAGGTCAGTATTGTTGTTATCACCCTCATCTTTCAGATGGGGAAACCGAGGCATGGAATTTCAGGCACTAGCCTGGCATGATCCAGTGGATCTGACCCCAGACCCTCTGGCTCCAGAGTCTGTGCTCCCAGTGGCTGTGCCATGCCATCTCTCCCAAGGATCTCAAGGTGAAGGGTGACTATGACCCCACTGTCCTCCGTCCATGCCCCCAGCCACGTTCCTCTATGATCCAGCTGCTCCGAAGAGCCTGTTGGTCGCTGGGAAGAAATAGTTTCGTTGGATCCTCTCTGAAAGCTAATTCGGCCATTTACTCTCAATTTGTATCGGATGCTGTCGTCTCTCAGATTTCAAAGAAGATGAATGCATGGGTCGAATTGGATTAAAAAGTTTAATTGAATAAGACAGAACCAGACAGCTTGATGGAAGACTTTGATCCAATAAAGGGAGAGGAGAAAGGCGTGCTCCTAATGCCAGGGTGTGATGGGGAGCTGTCTGGACCTTGTCTAGCCCTTCTCATCTGCAGGAAAATCAGTTATGCCAATTATGGGTGAGATTGCCCTGGGGTGGTGTGGGGAAGACTGTTCTGAGGCATTTTCCAGATCATCATGTCCCAAAACAGGCTGACAGCTTGCCTACCTTACTGTTCCATCTCCGCCTCCCAACAAACCCAGTTCTCAGCCTCTGAAACTGAGGGATCTTGCCTTAGACCTCACAAAACCCCTGTATCCTGGCCGTAACGGGAACTCTACAAAAGAGATCTAAAAGAGAGAGAGAGATTGAGAAAGAGACACACACACCCATTAAACCAATGACCTGCAGGGAAGTCCAGCCTGCAGACTTGTCTCATGGACACAGTGTTTTGTTTGCTTCCTAATTAGGAGATTTCTCATTGTAAAATCCACATTTGCGACTTCTCTTTAAATCTTGCTGTTCAAAGTGAGGTCCACAGACCAGTAGCATTGCTACCAACTGGGAGCTTGTCAGAAATGCAAGAACCTTGGGGCCCATCCTAGAGGTTCTGAACCACAATTTGCATTTTAACATTGAAGTTTGAAGGGTTTGCTTTAAAGCAGTGGTTCTCACCCACTGTGTGCACGTCGGAATCACATGAAGAGCTTTTAAAAATCCAGGTGCTAAGCTCACATGCCGTCCTTGAATTCAGAATCTCTGAGGCTGGAACTCAAACTCCCAAGTTACTCCAATGGGAGGCCAAAGTTGAAAATCAATAGATTGGGCTGGGCGCCGTGGCTCACGCCTGTAATCCCAGCACTTTGTGAGGCCAAGGCAGGTGGATCACAAGGTCAGGAGTTCAATACCAGTCTGGCCAAGATGGCGAAACCCCGTCTCTACTAAAAATACAAAAAAAAATTAGGCAGACGCAGTGGCAGGTGCCTGTAATCCCAGCTACTCAGGAGGCTGAGGCAGGAGAATTGCTTGAACCAGAGGGGCGGAGGTTACAGTAAGCTGAGATCACGTGACTGCCCTCCAGCCTAGGCAACAAAGTGAGACTCCATCTCAAAAAGAAAAAAGAAAAGAAAAGAAAGAGAAGAAAAGAAAAAGAAAGAAAGAAAGAAAGAGAGAGAGAGAGAAAGAGAAAGAAAGAAAGAATCAATAGATTAAAATCAGAAAATCTAGGCCAGGTGTGGTGGGTGACTCATGCCTATAATCCCAGGACTTTGGGATGCTGAGGCAGGGGGATCACTTGAGCCCAGGAGTTTGAGACAAGCCTGAGAAACACAGCGAGACCCTCACCTCTACAAGAAATAATAATAATAATAAGTAAACAAAATTAGCCTGGTGTAGTGATGCACACTTGTGGTCCCAGCTATTCCAGAGGCTGAGGTGGGAGGATCACATAAGCCCAGGAGATCAAGGCTGCAGTGAGCCGAGATGGTGCCACTGCACTCCAACCTGGGTAACAGAGCAAGACTCTGTCCCAAAAAATAATAATATAAAAAAATTAGAATATCTGGCAACCCTGGGTTCCTATTTCCATGTGATAAAAGTGGCCAGAGCTGAGGGACTGGGCTTCAATTTCACCTCTCTTTATGCATTTTCATAACCTGCCAGATGCCACGTGCCTATGATCCCTGCTGAATTTATAAGCTTGAAGTCCCTGAAGCTTTTCTCCCTATTGGCCCCTCTCCCTACATTCCCCATCTCCCCTCCTTTTAGGAGGACCATTAGCAAGAGGCAATTTGCAGTTTCTGACTATTGGGGCTCAGAAAATAACATCCCAAAATAAAGGCCTCAGAAGCAAAAGTTTTTTCTGAACTTCTCCTGCCCTCCTGCTCTCAGCCTCATTGTCCTCCAAGGCTAGCCAAAGAAACTAGAATCCCTCTTCCTCAAGCAAGTCTTTTCCCCAAAGCCACCCATAACCCTAAAAATATTATTCTAACTTTCCTTCCACCTTTCTGTGTAAAAACTGGCATAAAGAAATTATCTGACCTACCTTGCTTGACTATAGGTCATAAGACTCCCATTCCAGAGAAGGTCCTGCCCCACGCCCAGAAGGAAGCAACGATTCTCAGGGAGGCCAGGATGAATCTAGACAGGCCTTGCTAGGTGTCCCCTCTCAGTCCATTACAGTTCGATCATATCCTTTTTGTCAAGTCATATCGTATTTCTACATGGCTATCTATATTTTATTGAACCTAAGCATAAAAATGGACAATTCCCCTGTTCCTTTGGATCTTCATTGTGAAGTTTCCTGTGTGTACACGTTAAATAAATTTGCATGCCTTTTTTGTAATCTGCTTTTGCAAGTTGATTTTTCAGCAAAACTTCAGAAAGCCAAGGGGAATCTTACCCCCTTGGACTCTACATAACAAAGTAAACAGGCACCAAGCCTATGACTCAGCAATTCCACTCCAAGGCTGACATCCAAGAGCAAATGAACACACGTGACCACAAGAAGACTTGAACAAGAACATTCATAGCAGCTTTACTCACAAGAGCCCAAACTGGAAATGATCTGAATGACAATCAACAGAAGAAAGGATAAACACACTGTGGTATATCCATTCAGTAAAACACATCTCAGCAAGGAAAAAAACCAAACAAAAACATGGAGGAATCTCAAAAACCTAATGTTGGGGGGGAAGTAGCCAAACACCAAAGCATATGTGTTATGTGACTTTGTTTATATGAAATTATTTTAAAATGCAAAACAAAGGTATGGTGATAGAAATCAGTAGTAGTTGCCTCTGAGGTGGAAAAGCAGAGGTTTAATTGGAAAGGGTCTTGAGAGAACTTTCTGGAGTGATATAAATGTGCTATATATTGATCTGGGTGATGATGACATGAGTGTATACAATTGTCAAAACTCATCAAACTGTACTCTTAAGGTCTGTGTATTTTACTCCATGTAAGTTATACTCAACGAAGGAACAAATGTTACCACTAATTTGTTTTAAGTGTCAAGAGATAGAGTGGGGTAGTGGAATGTGTGTGAGTTTAGGAATTTGAGTCTTGATTCTCACTTTCAACCTGTGAGAGTTCAGGCAAGGGAGGCAAAGAGTCAAGCCTGAAAAAATGGGAATAACATCACTGTGGTAAACACAATTACTTAGCTACCTAAATCCATTCCCAACCCCCTTTCTCCTTTGTGGTCTCTGACTAAAGAGAAATGAAAACAAATATTCACTTTTCCAGCCTCCCTTGCGGCTAGGAGTGACCATATGCCCAAATATTATAATATGTAGACAGACCTCTACAGGACAGGGACAGTTCTGAGAGACATTTTGCATTTCTGATTGAAAATAAATAAAAGGAACAGTTGAAGCTTGTGCCATGCTTCCCTCTCTCCACTTCCTGCATTGAAAACAGACATGGTTGGGTGCAGTGGCTCATGCCTGTAATCCCAGCACTTAGGGAGGCTGAGGCGGGTGGAACACTTGAGGTCAGGGGTTTGAGATCAGCCTGGCTAACATGGTGAAACCCCATCTCTACAAAAATACAAAAATTATCCAGGTGTAGTGGTGTGCACCTGTAATCCCAGATACTCAGGAGGCTGAGGCAGGAGAATCGCTTGAAAGCATCCCTTACTACCCACCACCAAAGATTTCCAGGAGGTGTGAATGATACCATTCTTTGACAAATTCAAAAACCATGTGCCAGGCACATATTAGGTGTTGAATACATGTAACTTCTCTCCTCCAAACACCCCCTCCATATAAAAATATGGACTATTCAACAGCAAAAACATAATGAGTAGAGGTGGGTTTTTAATTAGTGCACAGATAATGTAGCATGTGTACAGCCAGAATTATGTCCCCAAAGATGTCTATATCCTAATCCCCAGAATCTATGAATATATTTTGTTTCATGGTAAGGGAGAATTAAGAATACAGATGGGGCCAGGCCCTGTGGCTCATGCGTATAATCCTAGCACTTTAGGATGCCAAAGCACGTGGATCACCTGAGGTCAGGAGCTTGAGACCAGCCTGGCCAACATGGTGAAACTGTGTCTCTACTAAAAACACAAATATTAGTCGGGCATGGTTGCAGGCACCTGTCATCCCAGCTACCTGGGAGGCTGAAGCAGGAGAATCACTTGAACCCAGGAGGTGGAGGTTGCAGTGAGCCAAGATGGTGCCATTGCATTCCAGCCTGGGCAACAAGCGCAAAACTCCGTCTCAAAAACAAAACAAAAGAATATAGATGGAAATTAAGGTTATTAATCAGCTGACCTTGAGATGGAGGGAACTTTCCTGGACTATCCAGAGGGAGGATCCAGTGTCTGTATCACAATGGTTCATAAATGTGAAGGAGGGAGGCAGAACAGTGATTTCAAAGTGATGCAACATCATAAACAATCAACTGGGCAGTGCTGGCGTTGTGGAGGCAAGAAGACACAAGCTGAGGAATGCAGGTAGCCTCTAGAAGCTGGGAAAGGCAAGAAAACGGATTATCTCCTAGACGCTCCACAAAGAACACAGCCCTGCTGACTCTTGGATTATAGCTCAGGGTGAACTGTTTCAGATTTCTGACCTCCAGAACTGTCAGATAACACATTTGTGTTGTTTTAACCCACTGAGTTTGTGGTCACTGTCACAGCAGCCATAAGAAATTAATGCAACATGATTCGGAGGCTGAAGGAAACACAACAAAACAAATCTTTTCCCAGAAGGATGAAAAAAGTTAAAATATTCCAGCCAGAAAGACATTCTAAATCTTCATCTAGCTAGTGATTACACAGGCATATACATAAGTAAATGTATTATTATATATCAATTTAAAAGTTTAAAAGCTATGGTGAACACAGGTGTACACATATGTAGATTTTCTTTCTTTACTATAGCTGTATTATTACATATCAGTTAAAAAGTTAAAAAGCCATTATGAGCTGGGCAGCGTAGCTCCAGCCTGTAATCCCAGCACTTTGGGAAGTTGAGGTGGGCGGATCACTTAAGGTCAAGAGTTCAAGACCTGCCTGGCCAACATGGTGAAACCCTGTCTCTATTAAAAATACAAAACTTAGCCAGGTGTGGTGGTGCACACCTTTAGTCCCAGCTACTCGGGAGGCTGAGGCAGCAGAATCACTTGAACTCAGGAGACGGAGGTTGCAGTGAGTGGAGATCACGCCACTGCACTCCAGCCTGGGCAACAGAGCGAGCCTCAGTCAGAACAGCGATTATTAAAAAGTCAGGAAACAATAGGTGCTGGTGAGGCTATTGAGAAATAGGAATGCTTTTACACTGTTGGTGGGAGTGTATATTAGTTCAACCATTGTGAAAGACAGTGTGGTGATTCCTCAAGGATCTAGAACCAGAAATACCATTTGACCCAGCAATCCCATTACTGGGTATATACCCAACGGATTATAAATCATTCTACTATAAAGACATATGCACATGTATGTTTATTACAGCACTATTTACAATAGCAAAGACTTGGAACTAACCCAAATGTCCATCAATAATAGACTGGATAAAGAAAATGTGGCACATATACACCATGGAATACTATGTAGCCATAAAAAAGAATGAGATCACATCTTTTGCAGGGACATGGATGAAGCTGGAAACCATCATTCTCAGCAAACTAACACAGGAACAGAAAACCAAACACCGCATGTTCTCACTCGTAAGTGGGAGTTGAACAATAAGAACACATGGACACAGGGAGGGGAACATCACACACCAGGGCCTATTGGGGGGTGAGGGGCAAGGGGAGGGAGAGCATTAGGACAAATACCTAATGCATGCGTGGTTTAAAACCTAGATGATAGGGACAGCAAACCACCATGGCACATGTATACCTACGTAACAAACCTGCACATTCTCCACGTCTCCCAGCACTTAAAATTTTTTTAAAATGTCATTATGAGCTGGGCATAGTGGCTTAAGCCTATAATCCGAGAACTTTGGGAGGCCAAGGCAGGTGGATCACTTGACTTGAGGTCAGGAGTTCGTGACCAACCTACCCAACATAGTGAAATGCCATCTCTACTAAAAATACTACATTAGCTGGATGTGGTGATACACGCCTGTAATTCCAGCTACTTGAGAGGCTGAGGCAAGAGAATTGCTGGAATCTGGGAGGCGAAGGTTGTAGTGAGCTGAGATCGTGCCACTGCACTCCAGCCTAGGCAACAGAGCAAGACTCCATCTTTAAAAAAAAAAAAAAAAAAACCATTATGAATATCATGATAACTTTTCAGACAACCCTCCCCAAGTGTTCAACCTAGTAGAAGCGAGCAAGGTGCCGCTTACAGCAGGGGGTGGCCAAGTTCATCATGAGGTTTACAGGCTTGGGGCAGAAGCCAGCCTCCATCCTCCAACTCCCCTCTCTGTATGCCTCTCATTTCTTGCTTTCCTACAAATTCTTCTAACATCTTTCTAAACCATGTTTCCAGGATTACCGAGGATGACTATACAATTTTGTTTGCCCAACAAAATCCTTATTTGCACCTGTTGTCCCAGTATTACTATTAACAGTGTGTCCCGGTTTGAATGACAAATTACACAACCACCCATCTTGAATAAATTGTTGAAAAAGTAGCACTTGGGGTGAATGTACCCCAAGAAAGAAATCACTGCCTCTACTACACTGCACCTCAATGCTTGAGTTATAGTAAAACAAACAGAAGCAAGAAATCCCATACTCTTTGGGTCTCACCACACTCACCCACTCTGCCCCACTGACCACAATGGCCTCATCAGCATGGGGATGATAAGCTCAGAACGGCCAGGTATGCGGATCTATAAAACCTCACTCACTTCCTGCTCCAGTCACAAACCAAACTGCCCACTCCATCCTCCCTGGGCAAAACCTGGGTGCTTAAAAGCATCACGTGAGACTCATTCAAAGTAATTAACAACCTGTTTGAGGTCATAAACCAGCCCCACCCTCCGGAACTTTCCCCAACCTTGGGTCTTAGATGAAAGGCAGACAAATTTGGTTTCCAATTATCTTTGGACTGAACTTTTTTCTCCAAGTGTTTGAATGATATCCTGCCTCTTTAGCGATCGAAAACACAGTCTTATTTTGTGTTCAACGACTCTAGAGTCCATGTGAAAGTCACCTTATGGGAATGGTCTGGTGAACCTGGCCCAGGGCTGCCCAGTGAGGGCTGGTTTCCAAGTGGCGAGAGGGTGATTTGATTCTGGTCTGTGACTCAATCACCTACTGAGGCTGGAGACACACAACAGCATCTCCACTTGGCTCAGCTGACAGTCAGCATCAGCAACCTAACTTATGGGTGGAGGAGTCTTTGGATGATTCCAGTCTCCAGCCTTCAAATCTTCCAGCTGAGGACCTAGACATCATAAAACAGAGACGATCCATTTCATTGTGCCCTGTCTGAAGTCCTGGTCTGCAGAAACTGTGGCAGATAATATATTATCATTATTTAAGCCACTATGTTCTGGGATAATTTGTTATGCAGCTATTGATAACTAATACATAAAGAACTTAATGATGCCATCTCATGCAGCATCCAGATACAATATTTACAGAGGGACTGTGATGAGTACTGTTTAATGTATGTAATCATCTCTGAACCAATCACTGGATTCAAGGGAAGTCTATACTATGATTGGCCCAGCCAATGGCCAAAGTGGGACACTATAATTGACAGCTTCACCTGCAAGAGAAAGACAGAGAAGGGGGTTCTCCCGAGAGAACAATGCTGGCAGACAAAAACAATATTAAGTACAATGACCTCATTGTGTGGCCATCTCCTACTCCTATCTTTCCTGCTCCTAATAGCTGTAGTAATGTCTTCTGCTGATGCCAAAACTGTTAACCCATTATGATTGAAGATATCTCCACTGCTGGTTCCCATAGATAGCTGTGCTAGAACTTCTGACACCAAGGCCAGTGTTCCATGGAAGCTGGAACCTTCAACCCACTGATGCTTTGAGCTACATTGTTACTTTTCTTTTATGGTTATTTTACTTTATTTTACTCCTGGCCTTAGAAATCAAGTATCATTCTCAATAAGACGTCTGACAGACACTGGGCTGTACCACCAAATCACTCAACTTCTGCTCCAGTTATGGTGTTTGAACCAAACACATGCTCCCCAGTTCCCCTGTTTACTTAGAAAAGTGGTCCTCAGATGGGTTGTGGTGGCTCATGACTGTAATCCCAACACTTTGGGACAAGATGGGACGATTACTTGAGGGCAGGAGTTCAAGACCAGCCTGGGAAACATAGCAAGACCCTGTCTCAACAGAAATTTTAAAAATTAGCCAGGTATGGTGGCACATGACTGTAGTCCAAGCTACTTGGGAGACTGAGGCAGGGGGATCACATGAACCCAGGAGTTAGAGGCTGCAATGAGCTATGATAATATCACTGCACTCCAGTCTAGGCAACAGAGCAAGACCCTGTCTCTAAAGACAAAAAAAAAAAAGTGGTCTCAACCTTGGATGCTCATTACAATTACCTGGGGAGACTTTAGAAACAATCTAATCAAGGTCCCAGCCAAGCCAGATATATTAGATTCTCAAGGGGTGAGGCCTGAGCACTTGTATTTTTTAAAGCTTTCACATAAGATTCCAGAGTTACAGCCAGCATTGAAGCCACTGGTTTGGTGAGGTCTGCCCCTGAATCAATTACACTCCCTGAAGGTCCCGAGGCCACCCTCATGGCAATCACAGTTCCTTCCCTGTCTTCACCAACAGCAAGTTCTATCTATTCTACTGATACAGTTAAGCTTTGTGTCCCTACCCAAATCTCATCTTGAATTGTAGTCCCCACAATCCCCATGTGCCAAGGGAGAGACCAGATGGAGGTAATTGAATCATGGGGGTGGTTCCCCCATGCTATTCCCATGATAGCGAGTGAGTTCTCATGAGACCTTATGGTTTTATAAGGGACTCTTCCCCCTTCGCTCAGGACTTTTCCTTCCTGCCACCTTGTGAAGAAGGTGCCTTGCTTCCCCGTCTCCTTCCATGATTGTAAGTTTCCTGAGGCCTCCCCAGCCATGTTGAACTATGAGTCAATTAAACCTCTTTCCTTTATAAACTACCCAGTCTTGAGCTGTTATTTATAGCAGTATGAAAACAGACTAATACATCTACCTACCAAAGATCTCTGGTTATCTCTCCATTTCAATCCAGCCTCATTGCCATGGCTCAGCACAAACTGCCATCGTAACATCACTTGGCCAGCTACAGTGAAGACCTCCCACTGTTTCCCTCACCCTGCTCCTCCTTCCCTTTCTGCCTCTGTAATGCATCTCCGTAACACCTGCCAGAGTGATCCTTTTAAAACTCAAATTGGGCAATGCCATGTCCTTGCTTAAAAAAAAAATGACTTCCCAGTGGACTTAAAAATCCAGCTCTTTGCCAAGACCGTCAAGGGTCTACATGATCTAATCCCTGCCTCCTCTGCAGCCTCACCGGCTCACCTTCCCCCTTGATTACTATGCTCCAGTCATCTTAGACCAGCCCTACCCAATAGAACTCTGTGATTATGGAAAAGTTCTTGGTCTGCACTTCCAACAAGATAATCTTTAGCCACATGTGCCCATGGAGCACTTGAAATGTGGGTAATGCAAGTAAGCAACAGGATTTTTAATTTTACACAGTTTCTTGTTTAAACTTAAGTAGCCACAAGTGGCTTGTGGCTACTACATTGGGCAACGCAGTACCTAGATTTCAAGCACACCAACTTAATTACTTCCTTAGAGTTTTAGAACAATTTTCTCTGCTTGGAACTGGGCACAAGAGAGAATTGGTTTCCCAAAGGAAAATCATGGGGGAAATTCTCATAAGAGATGACAGAAAGGCAAAAACCATGGGTGTCCACCTGAAGGACAGAAAAATTGGGGAAGTCTCTGACATCCAGTGACAGGAAACGGTGAAGGGACAGCCCAAAATGTTGAGTTCTAGTTAGCGTAGTGCTCAAATGTGACTGCTCTGCAGTGTGAGATGATGAAAAAGCGAGGTAGAGAAATACAAACTGTGTTAGTCCATTTAGTGATGCTATCACAGAATATCTGAGACTGAGTAATTTACAAAGAGGTTGATTTAACTCATAGTTCTGCAGACTGGGAAGTTTAAGGAGCATGGTACCAGCATCTGCTCGGCTTCTGGTGAGGGCTTCATGCTGCTTTCACTTGTGGCAGAAAGTGGAAGGGGAGTGGGTCTATGCAAAGAGGTCACAAGAAAGGAAACAAAGAAGGCCAGACTCTTTCAGTCATGTGCTGTCATGGAGACTAAAATATCCCCCCAATGCAAGAACTTACCCCTGAGGGGGACATAAACCTATTCATAAAGAATCCACCCATCCCCATGACCCAAACACCTCCCACTAGGCCCCACCTCCTAACACTGCCACATTGGGGATCGAATTTGAACATGAATAGATGACACCCAAACCACAACACAATTTAAATGCATTGACATAAATTCAGGAATCCATAAAACTAAACAGTACATTGTTTACAGCTACAAACATATTAGGGAAAACTAAAGAAAACCAACAGAATAAAAAACACAAAATTCATAATTGTAGTGACTTCTAAGGGAAGAGAAACAGACATGGGAGAGGCAATGTGTCCACCCTGGGCAAAGGCAATGTGAGGATTATTATTGTAGAGAATTTAAAAACAAGAAAGCAAATTAAAATTCATTTGGTCTGTTTTTCACTTTTACTCTTACCATGCTCCAGCAATTCCAAAGAATATCAGTAATAAAATACTACTCCCCTAAAAAAATTGTTGAAGTTCCAAAAATTGCTTTAATTACTATTGAGATATAGCTACAGACACATGTATACAGGTAAACTTCAAATTTTCATTCTATTCCTTATCCTTTGTGCCAGTTCTCAATTTTTTTGTGTCTCAGCTCCAAATCTACTCTTCACCACCCAGCTTTGTGATATTGGAGCTGGACCCTATAAACATTTCTCCTGTGCCAGCTGGCATGATAGGTGATGGCAGTAGAGGGCGCTGGAGGGACCTTGCAAAAGGAAGGGGCCGCTCTTCCTGGTTCCAGTCCTTTTCTTCTTAGTCCTATGGCATGGCAGCCAGTAAGTAGTGTCTTAAAGAATTTCACCAGCATCCCAGTGAGAGGCTTCCTAGCAAGTTTTGCCAACATCCCAGTGGTTTGCTTTCTACTCACCAGGCCTCACTTGGAGAACTTAAGTGAACTGTGCCACTGATAAGTGAACTACATCCCTCTCCCACAAGGTCTGAATCTAAAGCAGCCTCCAATGACACTCCCTGATGTATATGCCCTATGTAACCAGGACTCAGAATGTGTTGAATTATAATCCTGTGATTAGATTATGTTTTATGGCACAGTTGACTTTAAGAAAGGGATATTATCTGGGTGATCCTGACCTAATCATCTGAGTCCTTTAAATCTAAGTCTAAATGACAGAGACAGAAAAAGGTAGAGATTCAAAACAGAAAGACTTGCCTTGCCATTGCTGCCTTGAAGATGGATGGAACCATATGGTAAGGAATACAGGTGGTAGCTGTAAGCTTAGAGCAGCCCTCAGATACTAACCGGCAGGGAAATGGAGACCTCAGTCCTACAACCACAAGGAAATAAGTCCTGCCAACACAATAATAAACATGGAAGAGGGTTTTTCTTCAGAGTCTCCAAATGAGAACTCAGTCTGACACTTTGATTTCAGTCTCATCACACCCTGAGCTGATCTACAGAACTGTAAACAGGTGGGGTTTTTTTAATTTGTCTTTATTGTGATAAAACATACCTAACAGAGTTTACCACTTTAACCATTTTCAAGTGTAAAAGTTCAATGTCATTAATTACATTCACATTGTGCAACCATCACCACCATCCATCTCTGGGACTCTTTCACTACCCAAAAGTGAAACTCTGTCCCCACTAAACAATATTTTCCCATTTCTCCCTCACCCCAGCTCCTTACAACCACCATTTTACTCTCTCTCTGAATTTAACTTCTCTAGGTACCCCATATAAATAGAATCCTACAGTATTTGCCCTTTTGTGTCTGGTCTTACTTCACATGTTGTCAAGGTTAATCCATGTTGTACCATGTGTCATAATTTTTTTTCCGTTTTAAGGCTCAATTAATATTCTATTGTACCTATACACATTTTATTTATACGTACATCTATCAGCGAACATTTGGGGACCAGAATTCGTGGGTTCTTGGTTTTGCTGACTTCAAGAATGAAGCCGCTGACACTCACAGTGAGTGTGACAGTTGTTAAAGATGGTGTGTCCGAAGTTCGTTCCTTCAGATGATCAGATGTGTCTGGACCTTCTTCCTTCTGGTTGGTTAGTGGTCTCACTGACTTCAGGAATGAAACTGCAGATCTTCACAGTGAGTGTTATAGCTCATAAAGGCGGCATGTACCCAAACAGTAACCAGCAACAAGATTTATTGTAAAGGGCAAAAAAACAAGTCTCCCCAGTGGAAGGGGACCCAAGGAGACTACCACTGCGGGCTCAGGCAGCCTGCTTTTATTCCCTTATCTGATCCCACTCACATCCTGCAGATTGGTCCATTTTACAGAGAGCTGATTGGTCCATTTTACAGAGTGCTGATTGGTCCATTTTCCAGAGAGCTGATTGGTCCATTTTGACAGGGTGCTGACTGGTGCATTTACAATCCCTGAGCTAGACACAGAGTGCTGATTGGTGCATTTACAATCCTGTAGCTAGACATAAAAGTTCTCGAAGTCCCCACCCGATTCAAAAGCCCAACTGGCTTTGCCTAGTGGATCCCACACTATTGCCCCCGGCAGAGGTGCTGGCCAGTCCCACACCCTCAGCCCGCACTCCTCAGCTCTTGGGTGATAGATGGCACCGGGAGCCCGGGAGCACTGGGCGGCAGCCGTCTGGGAGGCTCTGGCTGCTTGAGAGCCCACCCCCAGGGGGCTTGGGCATGGCAGGCTGCAGGTCTTGATCCTTGCCCCACCAGGGAGGCGGCTGAGGCCGGGAGAATTTGAGTGCGTCGCGGGCTGGTGGGCAGTGCTGGGGGAACCAGTGCACCCTCAGCAGCTGCTGGCCCGGGTACTAAGCCTTTCACTGCCCAGGGGCCAGCGGGGCCGACCAGCCGTTCTGAGCGTGTGGCCCGCCGAACCGGCGCCCACCCTGAACTCGCACTCGCCCACAGTCCCAGTTCCTGCCCAGGCCTCTCCCTCCTCACCTCCCAGCAAGCAGAGGGAGCTGGCGCAGGCATCGGCCAGCCCAGAGAGGGGCTCCCACAGCACAGCCGCGGGCTGAAGGGTTCCTCCGGCGTGGCCAGACCAGAGGCAGAGGCTGAGGAGGCACTGAGAGCGAGCGAGCTCGCCAGCATGTTGTCACCTCTCACTTCCACATGTTGGCTATTGTAAGTAATGCCGTTTGAACGTGGCTGTGCAGATACCTGTTTCAGTCTCTGCTTTCAATTCTTTTGGGAATACACCCAGAACTGGAATTTCTGGATTTTATGATTATTTTTGTTTTTATTTTTTTAGGAACTACCATACTGTTTTTCATAGCAGCTGAATAGGTGTTGCTTTAAACTCCTTAATGTGTGCTAATTTGTTACGCGACAATTAAAAAAAGACACAAACAATATACTTTGGTACTCTTAGCCCTAGAGGTAGTAACTGCTTCATACATCCACTATTCCAATATTATTTGTTTTACTTTACCTCTGTTAATAAATCCCCTCTACGAGTTAATTATCCTTTATGAAATTTTCCCTATTCAAATTATTGGCATAATTTGTGTCTCCTGACTGGTACCTCACTGATGCAGTCTTTAAAAAAAACTGTGTTCTACATGGAAGTTAATTTAGAGAACTGGTTACACAGCCCTGACATACACCACTACCTCAGCAACATCCACTCATTATCAATTGTAAGTTCACAACAGTGTTCATTTGTTTGGGTGTTTTGGGGGATGTAACTGAGAGATCTAACCTCTGTGATTTTCAATATTCCTATGTTTAAATAGTACATTGAAAATAAGGATATCACAGTATTCTAAAGAAAAGAAGAGATTTTGTCATACAGTGAGTAAAATTAAAGTTTTATCTGGATTTACAAAAAAAAAAAGGGAAGAAAGAGAAAGAAACCCTGAGTTGTATCTTTTCCATCTTTCTATTAGATTACTTGGAATTGTTATTTGTGTTCAAAATTTAAAACAATGAAATGGCATAAACTACAAAATGCAATTATTTTTTGGTAAATCTAAATTTTAAGTCACATTAATATTTTATTGAATTTGAGTAATATAGTAATTCATATTTCATGCTTTTAAAAGAGTAATTCATACTTTTTAAAATTGTTCATTTTAGATGAGTATAAATTAACAGTAATGAGTACTACTGATTATGATCCTTACAGTAAATAATTTTGTCACATAAAGGAGGGAGGTGTTAAAAAATCATCTACTCTGAGTTTCAAATTACCACTGGGTGTAGGTACACCCAATAACAGCAATGTTAGATTTGTACTCACTGTGTTGTTATAAATATTGCCTTGTCTTTAGTCAATATATGAAAACAATTTTAAGTCAGATAGCACAAAGACATATAGAATAGGTCTGATTCTAACTTCTAAATCCCGTTCTCTGATGGTGTCCTTTCTAACTTAATTTCCTTCAGCTCTTCTGTGAAGGCACTTTGTTTCAAGCTTTGCTCTTCAGACGAAACAGCAGCCTTAGAGTTTTCAATCACCTAAACCTTTCTCCTCTTGTCTGCTTCTTCTAAAATAAAATGAAAGAACTTAATTTCTCCAGAAAGAAAGTGATGGAAGAGTAGAGAGCCTTCTTCATACACAATTTCTAGCCATAGTCCCTTTGAGAAATGACTGGTTTCTCTCAAATGCCCCTCCACCTCCTCTCTATGCCTATCTGAAGACCCAGCTGTTCCCCAACCCCTTGCGTATCAGGCCATAAACCCCTAGGGCAGGCACACATGAACCCTAGAGCAAGATTCACAAACTAAGTAACTCATATGTTGACTGACTACCATGGTAACGAGACCTGAGCCCTATTAGACCCTAAGCCGCTCCACCTGCAAACTCCACTGGACCCCCACAGCATGGAGGACTGTCGATCCTCTCCCTGCATAACCCTCCCCCTTCCCACCCCTGCTGCATGTTTACTCCAAAGGAATTCTGAACAGAAAAGGGCTCCTGGGTCATGGATGCTCCAAACTTATAACCAAGAGAGTGCATCAGATTCAGTTAACAGTGCTCTTTAGAGTGTCCTGACCCATTGAACTAGAATCTCTAAGATTGGGGCCTGTGTTTAAGTATTTCAAAGATATCCCACCAGGTCACCTTCAAGCCAGGCCCAGTAAAGGACAACAGCATTATAGAGCATGTGCAGGGAAATCACCAAAGAAAATACTGTTGAGTATCAAAGAGACAAGATGCCCAGCCTCCCCCACGGACAAGGACACCGCAACGTGATACTGTTTTTCACCTATCACATGGCAAATATCAAAAGTTTGATAATCATAGACAAAGGACTAATCTTCCTGGTTTATAAAGTTTCCCTACAAATGAATAATGAAAAGACCAATAATCTAATCCAATAGAAAAATGGCAGAGGCGATGAACAGAGTGTTGAGAAGAAAAGGAAGTACAGTCAGCCCTGGCCCTGCATATCTAGAGGTTCCTATCCACGGATTCAATCAACCACAGAACAAAAATATTTAGGGGAAGTAGAGGGAGCAAAATGGCCAGCCGAATGGAAGCTTCCACTGATCTCCTTCCCACAGGAATACCTAATTGAACAACTACACATATACGCACACACACATACACACCTTCATAAGAACCAAAAATTGGCTGAGCAATCACAGTACTAGATTTTATCTCAATATTACTGAAAGAGACACGAGAGAGGGTTGGAGAGGTGGAAAGAGAGTCTTGATTCACTGACAGTACCCTCCCCCCAGGCCAGAAGCAGTCACGTGATGCAGAAAAAGAATCTGCACTTGGGAGAGGGAGAGCACAGTGATTGTGGGACTTTGCATGGGAACTCAGTGCTTCCGTGTCGCAGCAGAAAGCACCAGGCAAAACTCGGCTGATGCTCACGGAGGGAGCATTTAAACCAGCCCAAGGCAGAGGGAAATCATCTATCCCAGCAGTCAGAAACTGAGTTTCTACAAGCCTTCAAACTGTGGGCTAAAATGCTCTGGGGTTCTAAATAAACTTGAAGGACTGTCTAGGCCACAAGGACTCCAATTCCTGTGCAAGCTCTCATGTTGTGCTGGGCTCAGAGCCAGTGGATGTGGGGGGCATGTGATCTAGTTAGACACCAGCTGGGGTGGCCAGGGGAATGCTTGTGCCACCTCTACCCCAACCCCAGACAGCACAGCTCACAGCTCTGGGAAAGACTCCTTCCTTCTACTTGAGGAGAGGATAGGGAAGAGTAAAGAGGACTTTGTCTTGCAACGTAGATATCAGCTCAGCCACAGTCGGATAGGGCACCAGGCAGAGTCCTGCAGCCTACATCCCAGGCCTAGCTCCCAGGTGACATTTCTAGACATACCCCGGGCGAGAAGGGAAACTGCTGCCTTGAAGGGAAGAATCCAGTCCTGATAGGATTTATCACCTGCTAACTAAAGACCCCTTGAACCCTGAATAATCAACAGTGGTAGCCAGGTAGTACACACTGTGAGCCTTGAGTGAGACTCTGAGAGGAGCTAACCTCAAGGCCTTGGCTCTTGGATGGCATTTCTGGACCTGCCGTGGACCAGAGGGGACCCACCGCCCTGAAGGGTGAGTTCTGGGCCTGGTAGAATTCACCACAAGCTAACTGAAGAGACTGTGGGCCTTGAGTGAACATTGGTGGTAACCAGGCAGTACTAGCCATGGGCCTGAGGCAGTGGTGGCCATGAGGAGAGACTCCCCTGCTTGTGAAAAGGGGAGGGAAGAGGGAAGGACTTCATTTTGTGGCTTGGGTGCCACCTCAGCCACAGTAGAACAGAGTACTGGGTAGATTCCTAAGGTTTCCAACTGTAGGTCGTGGCTCCCAGACAGTACCTCTGAACCCACCAGAGTCCATGAGAAACGTGTTTCCCTGAAGGGAAGGACACAAGCCTGACTGGCTTCACCACTTGCTGATTGTATTGTAGAGCTCTAAGGCCTTGAGCAAACATAGGTGATAGCTAGGCAGCGGTTACTGCGGGCCTTGGGTGAGACCTAATGCTGTCCTGGCTTCAGGTCTGACCCCACACAGTCCCATTGGTGGTGGACACAGGGCTACTTGTGTCACCCCAGCTCCAGGCAGCTCAGCACACACACGCAGAGATAGACTCCATTTGTTTGGGAGAAAGCAAGGGAAGAGAACAAGAGTCTCCACCTGGTAAACCAGAAAATTCTTCCAGGTCTTATCCAAGAACAATTACTGGAGTTAGGGTATCCGCTAATGCAGGTAATCTGGCAGTGATCAAAATTTAGATCACAACACCAAAGTCCATTCAAATACCTGGAAAGCCTTCCCAAGAAGGACAGGTACAAATGAGGCCATACTGTGAAAGTTACAGTAAATACCTAATTCTTCAATGCCCAGACACTGACAAATATCCACAAGCATCAAGACTACCCAGTAAAACATGATCTCACCAAAAGAACTAAATAAGCCATCAGGGATCAATTCTGGAGAGACAGAGCTATGTGACATTTCAGACAGATAATTCAAAATAGGTGTTTTGAGGAAACTAATGAAATTCAAGATAACACAGAGAAATAATTCAGAATCCTATTAGGTAAATTTAACAAAGAAATTGAAATGATTTAAAAGAATCAGACAGAAACTTGAACTGAAAATGCAATTGACATATTGAAGAATGCATCAGAGTCTCTTAACAGCAAAACTGATCAAGCAGAAGAAAGAATAATGAGCTTGAAGACAGGCTGTTTGAAAATACCCATTTGGAGGAGACAAAAGAAACATGAATAAAAAAAATCACACAAGATCTAAAAAATAGCTTCAAAAGGGCAAACCTAAGATGTATTGGCCTTAAATAGGAGGGAGAGAGAGAGAGAGAGAGATGGGGTAGAAATTTTATTCAAAGGGATAACAACAGGGAACTTCCCAAACCTAGAGAAAGATATCAACATTCAAGTATAAGAAGATCATAGAACACCAAGTAGATGTAATCCAAATAAGACTATTTCAAGGTATTTAATATTCAAGGCATTTAAATTCCCAAAGATCAAGGATAAAGAAAGGATCCTGGTGGGAGCAGTGGCTCGCGCCTGTGATCCCAACACTTTGGGAGACCAAGGTGGATGGATCATGAGGTCAAGAGATCCAGACAATCTTGGCTAACACAGTGCAACCCCGTCTCTACTAAAAATACAAAAAATTAGCCAGGTGTGATGGCGGGCATCTGTAGTCCCAGCTACTTGGGAGGCTGAGGCAGGAGAATGGCATGAACCCAGGAGGCGGAGCCTGCAGTGAGCCGAGATCATGCCACTGCACTCCAGCCTGGGCAACACAGCGAGACTCCGTCTCAAAAAAAAAAGATCCTAAAAGCAGCAAGAGAAAAGAAACAAATAACATACAATGGAGCTCCAATACATCTGGTGGCAGACTTTTCAGTAGAAACGTTACAGACTAGGGGAGAGCAACCTAACGTATTTAAAGTGCTAAAGAAAGAAAACTATTATCTTAGAATAATACATCCAATTAAAATATAAATCAAACGTAAAGGAGAAATAAAGACTTGCCCAGACAAACAAAAGTTAAGAGATTTTATCAACACAAGACCAGTCTTATAAAAAAAGTTACAAAACTTTTTTCAATCTGAAAGAAAAAATGTTAATTAGCAGTAAGAAATAATATGAAGATATGAAACTAACTGCTAATAGTAGCTACACAGAAAAACATATAATATTATAACACTGTAATTGTAGTGTGTAAACTATTCAGATCTTGAGTAGAAATACTAAAATATGAACTGATGAAAACTAGTAACTACAACTTTTCAAGACATAGGCAATACAATGAGATATAAATAGAAGCAACAAAACATTTAAAGGCAGGGCAATGAAGTCAAAGCGTAGAGTTTTTATTACTTTTCTCTGCTTGTTTGTGTATGCAATCAGTGTTGTCATCAGATTAAAATAATGGGTTATAAGATATTATTTGCAAGCCTCATGATAACCTTAAATCAGAAGAGATACAGTGGATATACAAAAACTAAAAAGCAAAAATTAAAACATACCACCAGAAAAAATCACCTTTACTGAAAGGATGACAGGAAGGAAAGAAAGAAGGAAGAGACAACAAAACAACCAGAAAACTAAAAACAAAATGGCAAGAGGAAGTCATTACTTACCAATAATAACCTTGAATGTAAATGGACTAAACTCTCCAGTCAAACGACATAGAGTGGCTGAATGGATTAAAAAAAAAAAAGACTCAATTATCTGTTGCCTACAAGAAGCACAGTTCACCTGTAGGACACACAGACTGAAAATAAAGGAATGGCAGAAGATATTCCATGCAAATGGAAACCAAAAAAGAGCAGGAGCAGCTATTCTTATATCAGACAAAAACAGATTTCAAGACGACACCTATAAAAAGACAAAAAAAATTATTGTATAATGATAAAGGGTGAATTCAACAAGAGGATATACCAATTGTAAGTATGTATGCACCCAACACTAGAGCACCCAGATATATAAAGCAAATGTTAGTGCTAAAGAAAGAGACCCCAATACAATAACAGTTGGAGACTTCAACACCCCGCTTTCAGCATTGGACAGATCTTCAGATAGTAAATTAATAAAGAAATGCCTAATTTATCTGCATATAGACCAAATGGACCTAACAGATATTTATAGAACATTTCATCCAGTGGTTGCAGTACACATTCTTCTTCTCAGCATATGGATCATTCTCAAGGATTGACCATATGCTAGGCAACAAAACATGTCTTTAAAATTTCAAAAAAAATAAAATTGTATCAAATATCTTCTCTAACCACAGTGGAATAAATCTAGAAAGCTGTAATAAGAGGAATTTTGGAAACTATACAAAACACATGGAAATGAAACAATATTCTCCCGAATGACCAATGGGCCAATAAAGAAATTAAGAGGGAAATTGGAAAAGTTCTTGAAACAAATGACAGTGGAAACACAATGTACAAAACCTATGGGATACAGCAAAAGCAGTACTAAAAGGGAAGTTTATAGCTATAAGCACCTACATCAGAACAGTAGAAAAACTTCAAATAAATAACCTGACAATGCATCTTAAAGAACTAGAAGAGCAAAAGTAAACCAAACCCAAAATTAGTAGAGAAAACAAATAATAAAGATCAGAGCAGAAATAAATGAAATTAAAACAAAGAAAACAATACAGAAGATCAGTGAAATGAAAAGTTGGGGTCTTTTTTAAAAATTGACAAGCCTCTAGCCAGAGTAAGAAAAAAAGAGAGAAGATCCAAATAAAATTGGAGATGAAAAGGGGACATTAGAACTGATACTGCAGAAATTCAAAGGATCATCAGAGGCTACTATGAGCAACTTCATGCCAATAAATTGGAAAACCTAGAATAAATTAGTAAATTCCTAGATACATGCAACCTACCAAGATAGAACCATGAAGAAATCCAAAACCTGAACAGACCAATAACAAGTAATGAGATCAAAGCCATAATAAAAAGTATTCTAACAAAGAAAAGCCCTAAACCTGATGGCTTCATTGATGAATGTTACAAACATTCAAAGACAAGCTAATATCAATTCTGTTTAAACTATTCTGAAAAAATAGAAGAAGGGGGAATACTTCCAAACTGATCACAAAGGCCAGTATTTCCCTGATACCAAAATCAGACAAAGACGCATAAACAAAAACAAAACTACAGATCAATATCCCTGATGAACATTGATGCAAATATCCTCGACAAAATACTAACAAACTGAATTCAGCAACACATTAAAAAGATCATTCATCATGACCAAGTGAGATTTTTTCCGAGAGATATAAGAATGCTTCAACATATGCAAATCAATCAGTGTGATACATCATATCAACAGAATGAAGGACAAAAACCCTATGATCATTTCAATTGATGCTGAAAAAGCATTTGATAAAATTCAATATGTTCTCATGATAAAAACCCTCAAAAAACTGGGTATAGAAGGGACATACCTCAACGCAATAAGAGCTATATATGATAGACCACAGCTAGTATAATTGTGGATGGGGGAAAACTTAGAGCCTTTCTTCTAAGATTGGGAACACGACAAAGATGCCCATTTTCACCACTGTTATTCAGCATAGTACTGGAAGTCCTTGCTAAAGCAATCAGATAAGAGAAGGAAATAAAGGGCATCCAAATTGGAAATGAAGGAGTCAAATTATCCTTGTTTGCAGATAATAATTTGGAAAAACACAAAAACTCCATCAAAAAACTACTAAAACTAATAAATCGTTTATAAGTAAAGTTGCAGGATACAAAATCAACATACGAAAATTAGTAGCATTTCTGTATGTCAACAGCAAACAATGTGAAAAAGAAATCAGGAAAGTAATTCCATTTATAATAGTTACAAAAATAAAATAAAATACCTAGGAATTGACCAAAGAAGTGAAAGATTTCTACAATTAAAACTACAAAGCATTGATGAAAAAAATCTAAAAGGACACAAAAAAATAAAAAGATATTCCATCATGAATTGGCAGACTCAATATTGTTAAAATGTCCATACTATCCAAAGCAATCTACAGATTCAATGCAATCCTATCAAAATACCAATGACATTCTTCATAAAAATAAAAAAAAATGCAATCCTAAAACTTATGTGGAACTACAGAAGATCCAGAATACCCAATGCTATCCTCAGCAAAAAGAACAAAACTGGAAGAATCACATTATCAGATTTCAAATTATACTTTAGAGCTATAGTAACCAAAACAGCATGGTACTGGCATAAAGATAGACCAATGGAGCAGAACAGAGAACCCAGAAACAAAACCATACATTTACAGTGAACTCATTTTTGACAAAGGTGCCAAGAACATATATTGGGAAAAAGACAGTCTCTTCAATAAATGGTGCTGGGAAAACTAGATATCCATATAAAGAAGAATGAAACTATACTCCTATCTTTCACCATATACAAAACTCAAAGTGGGTGAAAGACTTAAATCTAATACCTCAAACTATGAAACTACCACAAGAAAACATTGGGGAAACTCCTCAGGACATTGGACTGGATGAAGATTTCTTGAGCAATACTATTCAAGCACCAGGCAACCACAGCAAAAATGAACAAATTGAATCACATCAATTTAAAAATCTTCTGCATAGCAAAGAAAACAATCTACTAAGTGAAGCGACAACCACAAAATTGGAAAAAAATGTTTGCAAACTATCCATCTGACAAGGAATTAATAACTAGAATATATATAAGGAGCTCAAACAACTATAGAAAAAAAATCTAATTATCCAATTTAAAAATGGGCAAAAGATCCAAATAGACAGTTCTCAAAAGAAGATATGCAAATGACAAATAGATATATGAAAAAGTGCTCAACATCACTGGTCATCAGAGAAAAGCAAATCAAAACTACAATGAGATATCATCTCACCCCAGTTAAAATGGCTTTTATCGAGACAGGCAATAACAAATGCTGTCAAGGAGATGGAAGAAACGTAACTGTAGTACACTCTTGGTGAAAATGTAAATTAGTACAATCAGTATGGTGAACAGTTTGGAGGTTCCTCAAAAAACTAAAAATTAAACTACCATATGATCTAGCAACCAACTACTAGGTATATACACAAAATAAAGGAAATCAGTACATTGAAGAGATATCTGCACTCCCATGTTTGTTGCAGCACTGTTCACAATAACCAACATTTGGAAGCAACTTGAGTGTCCATTAACAGATGAATGGATAAAGAAAACGTAGTACATATATGTAGTGGAAGACTATGCGACCATATAAAAGAATGATATCCTGTCGTTTGCAGCAACATGGATGGAACTGGAGGTCATTATGTTAAGTGAAATAAGCTAGGCACAGAAAGGCAAATTTAACATGTTCTCACTTACTTGTAGGAGCTAAAAATTAAAACAGTTGAACTCATGGAGATAGAGAACAGAATAATAATTACCAGAGGTGGAGGAAGGGTAGAAGGGGGGTGGTTAATGGGTACAAAAATATAGTTAAATGGATTGAATAAGATCTAGTATTTGATAGAACAACAAGATGACTACAGTCAACAATAATGTATATTTTTAAATAACTAAGAGTATAATTGGATTGTTTGTGACACAAAGAAAGGACAAATGCTTGAGGTGATGGATATCCCGTTTACCCTGATGTGCTTATTACGCACATTATGCCTGTATCAAAATATCTTGTGTGCCGCATAAATATATAGAGTTACTATGTGCCCACAAAAATTAAAAATTTAAATTAAAAAAACTATTCAGGGGAAAAAGCAATAAAAATACAAATGAAAGACAATACAGAATAACAACTATTTACATAGCGTTTGCTTTGTATTAGGTAATATAAATAATTTAGAGATGATTTAAAGTATCCAGAAGGGTTGCATAAGTTATGCAAATACTGCACCGTTTTACATAAGACACTTTAGCATGCATAGGTTTTGGTAACCAAAGGGATCCTGAAACCAATGCCCTATAGATACCAAGGGACAACTGTAGAAATGATTCTTTTTTTTTTTTTTTTTTTTTTTTTGAGACGGAGTCTCGCTCTGTCGCCCGGGCTGGAGTGCAGTGGCCGGATCTCAGCTCACTGCAAGCTCCGCCTCCCGGATTTACGCCATTCTCCTGCCTCAGCCTCCCGAGTAGCTGGGACTACAGACACCCGCCACCTCGCCCGGCTAGCTTTTTTTTGTATTTTTTAGTAGAGACGGGGTTTCACCATGTTAGCCAGGATGGTCTCGATCTCCTGACCTCGTGATCCGCCCGTCTCGGCCTCCCAAAGTGCTGGGATTACAGGCTTGAGCCACCGCGCCGGGCCAGAAATGATTCTTAAATATACGAAAAGGTGATCATTTCATTCATAATTTAATTTTTTTTTCTTTTTTTTTTCAGAGTCAGTGTCTTTCTCTGTTGCCCAGGCTGGAGTGCAATAGCACAATCATAGCTCATTGCAACCTCCAGCTCCTGGGCTCAAGAGATCTTTTTACCTTAGCCTCCTGAGTAACTGGAACTATATGCATGCATCCAGAAAATTTTTTAATTTTTTGGTAGAAATGAGGGTGTCTCTATGTGACCTACCTCGTCTCAAACTCCTAGGTTCAAAAAGTCCTCCTGCCCTGGCCTCCCAGAGCACTGGGATTACAGGCATGAGTCACTACACCCAACCCATCTGAAAGTTTGGTAATGCACTGATAAGGTTTGGGAAAACAGGCTGGTAAGAAGGTAAATTGGTACAACTTCTTGCAGGAATTAGACAGTATCTATAAAATTACAAACACTTTTAATTTTTGAGCCACCGATGCTACTCCTAGGAATTTAACCATCTGATATGATTGCACATGTGTGAAAATATTTAAGTACAAGGATATTCACTGCAGCATTGTCTGATGTAGCAAAAATTCAGAAATAACCCACTTCCTAATGGGAGACCTACAGTCACACAGTGGAATAATACGCAACCATTTAAATAAAATGAGAAGTCGGATCAACGAAACAATACCAAGACATTTTATTAAATGAAAAAATAATAACAATAAAGTGTGAAACTGTGTGTATGATTAATGACAAAGCATTTTAGTAATGATCATTTAATAATTGGTAATAATCTTTGTTACTTTTTTTTTTCTTGAGACGGAGTCTCGCTCTGTTGCCCAGCCTGGAGTGCAGTAGCACGATTGCGGCTCACTGCAACCTCCGACTCCCAGGTTCAAGCAATTCTCCGGCCTCAGCTTCCCCAGTAGCCAGGATTACAGGCACATGCCACCACGCCCATCTAAATTTTTTGTCTTTTTAATAGAGACGGGGTTTCACCATTTTGGCCAGACTGGTCTCAAATTCCTCACCTCAGGCGATCTACCCACCTCGGCCTCCCAAAGTACTGTCATTATTTTCTTGGTTCAAAGTTCAGGTCTAAAATAAATAAATTAAAAATTTTAAAGAATAAATTTCCAAAATTTCCATTTTAGGGATTTTCAAACTCAATATATAACAGATACATACTTGTATTTTACAGATAACTTTGGAAAGATGCACACATACAAAATAAAAACTGAATCCAGAGGTAATCAGTAGTTTTGGTTCTTCTGGGGGCATTAGGAGAGTGAGGTTCTGGGAGTTAGAAATGAAAAGTAAACTCACTTTTCTCTTTATGCCTTTATGTCTTTTTATACTGTTTGATTTTTATTTATTTATTTATTTATTTATTTTTAAGGTTTTTTTGAGACAGAGTCTCACTCTGCTACCCAGGCTGGGTAGCATGATCTCAGCTCACTGCAACCTCTACCTCCCGGGTTTAAATGATTCTCTTGCCTCAGCCTCCCAAGTAGCTGGGATTAAAGGTGCACACCACCACATCTGGCTAATTTTTTATATTTTAGTAAAGATGGGGTTTCGCCATGTTGGCCAGGCTAGTCAAACTCCTGACCTCAGGTGATCCACCTGCTTCAGCCTCCCAAAGTGCTGGGATTACAGACATGAGCCACCGCACCTGGCCACTGTTTAATTCTTTTACCATGCAAACATTGCCTTACTCAAAACAAACAAGATGTAAAAAAAAATAAAGGCTACACAAAACCACTTTTCTGCACCAATGTCCTCACTTTACAGATGGAAAACTTAGACCAAATAAGAGAAAGCTCCCTCTGGGCACAAAGCCTCTGGCTGTCATGGCAGAGGGCTCCCCTCCCCAAGGGCTCCCAGAGCCCTTTGTTCTCTGGATTGGAGCATTGACCACATGTTGTTGCCAACATTCTCATGCCTTGTCCATCTCTGTGCCTTCAGTACCTAGCCCACAGGATGCACACTACACAATTTCAGGACGTGCCATTCACATATGCTATTATTTAACTGATGTTCTCTGGATTTGTGCAGTGCACAACCTGTGTTAACTATGTACAGTTTCCCTGCCCATATTTCCAGTAGTTCAGTGGGGAAGGTAAATTAAACAAAGCAGCATATATTTTTTTTCATTGGAATTAAGGCAACAACAACAACAACAAAAAGCATGTTGCTAAGACAGAGAACAAACAGAGGGATCTGTTTTGGGTTTCACAAAAGTCATTCTGAGAAAGTGATAGTGATAGTTATAGTTATTTATTTATTTATTTATTTATTTGATACGGGGTCTCACTCTATTGCCCAGGATCCAGGGCAGTGGTGTGATCACAGCTCACTGTAGCCTTGACCTCCCAGGCTCAAGCAATCCTGCCTCAGCCCCTCAAGTCACTGGGACCACAGGCACACACCACCACACCCAACTAATTTTTGTGCCTTTTGCAGAGACAGGGTTTCGCCATGTCGCTCAGGCTGGTCTTGAACTCCTGGACTCAAGTGATTCACCCTCCTCGGTCGGCCGAAGTACTGGGATGACAGGTGTGAGCCACCACACCCAGCCAGAAAGTTATATTTAAACCAAGCCCTTATATTCGTCAGGAATTTTATTTAGTTGATAGTAACAGAGGCTGGACTTAGTAGCTTTAGTAAAACAGAGCTTCTTTTTTCCTTATTCCACAGGAAATCAGAAAGTAGGCAGCCCAGGACTGATTTGGAAGTTCAAGCGGTTATCAGGACCCCAGCCTCCCTCTGTCTTTCTGCTCCATACCCCTTAGCATGCGGTTTTAATCCTTAAGATTGTCTCATGGTCCAAGATGGTTGCCAGAGCTCCAGCCACTACATCTGCATCACAGACAACAACATGGGGCAAGGACATTAGAGACATAAGGGATGCCTCCCCAGTCCACTTAAGGAGCTGACCGTAAGTTTCACAAAATATTCCACATCCATCTCATTGGCCCAAAACTAGTTATGTGAATATAGCACACTGCAAGAGAGGCTGGGGCATGTGAGCTCTAAAGAGCTGCCCAGGGTTATTACCAAAAAGGGGAAATTATGATTGAGAGTTAATACGTAGCCTCTGTTATGGACTGGGAGAATAAATAGGATACACTTCAGTGAAAGTGTTGTGGGGAGCAGGTTCCAGGCAGAGAGAACAGCAAATACAAAGGATCCAACAGAAAGAGGTTGGGCTGGGGCACAGTGGTTCACGCCTGTAATCCCAGCACTTAGGGAGGCCAAGGCAGAAGGATCGCTCGCACCCAGGAATTTGAGACCCGGGCAACATAGAGAGATCCCATCTCTACAAAAAAAAAAATACAAAAAATAAATAAATAAATAGGCCGGGCGCGGTGGCTCAAGCCTGTAATCCCAGCACTTTGGGAGGCCGAGACGGGCGGATCACGAGGTCAGGAGATCGAGACCATCCTGGCTAACACGGTGAAACCCCGTCTCTACTAAAAAAATACAAAAAATTAGCCGGGCGAGATGGCGGGCACCTGTAGTCCCAGCTACTCGGGAGGCTGAGGCGAGAGAATGGCGTAAACCCGGGAGGCGGAGCTTGCAGTGAGCTGAGATCCGGCCACTGCACTCCAGCCTGGGCGACAGAGCGAGACTCCGTCTCAGAAAAAAAAAAAAAAAATTAAAAAAAATAAATAAATAAATAGCCAGCCATGGTGGTATGTGAATAAAAATAAATTTTAAAAATACTCTTGCCCAGGCTGGAGTGCAGTGGCACAATCGTGGCTCACTGCAGCCTCGACCTCCAGGGCTCAGGTAATCCTCCCATCTCAGCTTCCTGAGTAGCTGGGACTACAGGCACATACCACCATGGCTGGCTAATTTTTCAAAGGTAAAAATAAAAATATTTTAAAATAAAATAAATTTTAAAATATTCAAAACTAAAAATAAAATTTTAAAATATTTTTGAATATTTTAAATATAGTGGGCCGGGCACGGTGGCTCATGCCTGTAATCCCTGCACTTTGGGAGGCTGAGGCAGGTGCATCACCTGAAGTCAGGAGTTCAAGACCAGCCTGGCCAACAAGATGAAACCCTGTCGCTACTAAAAATATAAAAATTTAGCTGGATGTGGTGCCTCACTCCTGTAATCCCAGCTGCTGAGGAGGCTGAGGCAGCAGAATCACCTGAACCCAGGAGGCGGAGGTTGCAGTGAGCCGAGATTGAGCCACTGTACTCCACCCTGAGCAACAAGGGCAAAACTCCGTCTCAAAAAAATAAAATAAAAAATAAATAAACATATATATTTAAGGAGTCAGGTTCTGTCTCAAATGTGAATATTTAAAATATTCAAAACTTTATATTTTAATAAAATTAAAAATAATTTTTATTCAAAAATAAAAATAAAGGAATAAAAAGGAGGAGGTTTGTCTGTTCTCAGAACTGAAAGAAGGCTGGCATGGTTGGAGCACATTCAATGTGAGAAGATGAGGAACCAGGGGAAGGAGAAATACCCAGGCTCTCAGGCACCTCCCCAAACCTAGCTGCATACCTTCCACTCCGGGCAAAGCCCTGGCATCAAACAGACCCATGTTCATATTCCAACATCACCTCTTAAAAACCAAGAACCCTCAGGTAAGTCTTTTAACTTACCTGAGCCTCCACTTCCTTACCTGTAAAACAATAATTATACCTGTATAATTTCTTATTTGAGTAAGAATTGGAATAATAGATTTTTTTTTTTATTATACTTTAAGTTCTAGGGTACATGTGCATGACGTTTATATCATGTATAACTCCCCAATGCAATCCCTCCCTCCTCCCCCTCCCCATGATAGGCCCCAGTGTGTGATGTTCCCCTTCCCGAGTCCAAGTGATCTCATTGTTCAGTTCCCACCTATGAGTGAGAACATGCGGTGTTTGGTTTTCTCTTCTTGTGATAGTTTGCTAAGAATGATGGTTTCCAGCTGCATCCATGTCCCTACAAAGGACGTAAACTCATCCTTTTTTATGGCTGCATAGTATTCCATGGTGTATATGTGCCACATTTTCTTAATCTAGTCTGTCACAGATGGACATTTGGGTTGATTCCAAGTCTTTGCTATTGTGAATAGTGCCGCAATAAACATACGTGTGCATGTGTCTTTGTAGTAGAGTAATTTATAATCCTTTGGGTATATACCCAGTAGTGGGATGGCTGGGTCATATGGTACATCCAGTTTTAGATCCTTGAGGAATCGCCATACTGTTTTCCATAATGGTTGAACTAGTTTACAATCCCACCAACAGTGTAAAAGTGTTCCTATTTCTCCACATCCTCTCCACACCTGTTGTTTCCTGACTTCTTAATGATTGCCATTCTAACTGGTGTGAGATGGTATCTCATTGTGGTTTTGATTTGCATTTCTCTGATGGCCAGTGATGATGAGCATTTTTTCATGTGTCTGTTGGCGGTATGGATGTCTTCTTTTGAGAAATGTCTGTTCATATCCTTTGCCCACTTTTTGATGGGGTTGTTTGTTTTTTTCTTGTATATTTGTTTGAGTTCTTTGTAGATTCTGGATATTAGCCCTTTGTCAGATGAGTAGGTTGCAAAAATTTTCTCCCATTCTGTAGGTTGCCTGTTCACTCTGATGGTAGTTTCTTTAGCTGTGCAAAAGCTCTTTAGTTTAATTAGATCCCATGTGTCAATTTTGCTTTTGCTGCCGTTGCTTTTGGTGTTTTAGACATGAAGTCCTTGCCCATGCCTATGTCCTGAATGGTACTACCTAGATTTTCTTCTAGGGTTTTTATGGTATTAGGTCTAACATTTAAGTCTCTAATCCATCTTGAATTAATTTTCGTATAAGGGGTAAGGAAAGGATCCAGTTTCAGCTTTCTACTTATGGCTAGCCAATTTTCCCAGCACCATTTATTAAATAGGGAATCCTTTCCCCATTTCTTGTTTTTCTCAGGTTTGTCAAAGATCAGATGGCTGTAGATGTGTGGTATTATTTCTGAGGACTCTGTTCTGTTCCATTGGTCTATATCTCTGTTGTGGTACCAGTACCATGCTGTTTTGGTTACTGTAGCCTTGTAGTATAGTTTGAAGTCAGGTAGCGTGACGCCTCCAGCTTTGTCCTTTTGACTTAGGATTGTCTTGGCAATGCGGGCTCTTTTTTGGTTCCATATGAACTTTAAAGCCGTTTTTTCCAATTCTGTGAAGAAAGTCATTGGTAGCTTGATGGGGATGGCATTGAATCTATAAATCACCTTGGGCAGTATGGCCATTTTCACGATATTGATTCTTCCTATCCATGAGCATGGTATGTTCTTCCATTTGTTTGTGTCCTCTTTGATTTCACTGAGCAGTGGTTTGTAGTTCTCCTTGAAGAGGTCCTTTACATCCCTTGTAAGCTGGATTCCTAGGTATTTGATTCTCTTTGAAGCAATTGTGAATGGAAGTTCATTCCTGACTTGGCTCTCTGCTTGTCTGTTACTGGTGTATAAGAATGCTTGGGATTTTTGCACATTAATTTTGTATCCTGAGACTTTGCTGAAGTTGCTTATCAGCTTAAGGAGATTTTGGCTGAGACGATGGGGTTTTCTAAATATACAATCATGTCATCTGCAAACAGGGACAATTTGACTTCTTCTTTTCCTAACTGGATACCCTTGATTTCTTTCTCTTGCCTGATTGCCCTAGCCAGAACTTCCAACACTATGTTGAATAGGAGTGGTGAGAGAGGGCATCCCTGTCTTGTGCCAGTTTTCAAAGGGAATTTTTCCAGTTTTTGCCCATTCAGTATGATATTAGCTGTGGGTTTGTCATAAATAGCTCTTATTATTTTGAGGTACATTCCATCAATACCGAATTTATTGAGCGTTTTTAGCATAAAGGGCTGTTGAATTTTGTCAAAAGCCTTTTCTGCATCTATTGAGATAATCATGTGGTTCTTGTCCTTGGTTCTGTTTATATGCTGGATTACGTTTATTGCGAATGTTGAACCAGCCTTGCATCCCAGGGATGAAGCCCACTTGATCATGGTGGATAAGCTTTTTGATGTGCTGCTGAATCCGGTTTGCCAGTATTTTATTGAGGATTTTTGTATCAATGTTCATCAGGGATATTGGTCTAAAATTCTCTTTTTTTGTTGTGTCTCTGCCAGGCTTTGGTATCAGGATGATGTTGGCCTCATAAAAAGAGTTAGGGAGGATTCCCTCTTTTTCTATTGATTGAAATAGTTTCAGAAGGAATGGTACCAGCTCCTCCTTATACCTCTGGTAGAATTCAGCTGTGAATCCATCTGGTCCTGGACTTTTTTTGGTGGGTAGGCTATTAATTGTTGCCTCAATTTCAGAGCCTGCTATTGGTCTATTCAGGGATTCAACTTCTTCCTGGTTTAGTCTTGGGAGAGTGTAAGTGTCCAGGAAATTATCCATTTCTTCTAGATTTTCTAGTTGATTTGCGTAGAGGCATTTATAGTATTCTCTGATGGTTGTTTGTATTTCTGTGGGGTCGGTGGTGATATCCCCTTTATCATTTTTTATTGCGTCTATTTGATTCCTCTCTCTTTTCTTCTTTATTAGTCTAGCTAGCGGTCTGTCAATTTTGTTGATCTTTTCAAAAAACCAACTCCTGGATTCATTGATTTTTTGGAGGGTTTTTTGTGTCTCTATCTCCTTCAGTTCTGCTCTGATCTTAGTTATTTCTTGCCTTCTGCTAGCTTTTGAATGTGTTTGCTCTTGCCTCTCTAGTTCTTTTAATTGTGATGTTAGAGTGTCAATTTTAGATCTCTCCTGCTTTCTCTTGTGGGCATTTAGTGCTATAAATTTCCCTCTACACACTGCTTTAAATGTGTCCCAGAGATTCTGGTATGTTGTATCTTTGTTCTCATTGGTTTCAAAGAACATCTTTATTTCTGCTTTCATTTCGTTATGTACCCAGTAGTCATTCAGGAGCAGGTTGTTCAGTTTCCATGTAGTTGAGCGGTTTTGATTGAGTTTCTTAGTCCTGAGTTCTAGTTTGATTGCACTGTGGTCTGAGAGACAGTTTGTTATAATTTCTGTTCTTGTACATTTGCTGAGGAGTGCTTTACTTCCAATTATGTGGTCAATTTTGGAATAAGTGCGATGTGGTGCTGAGAAGAATGTATATTCTGTTGATTTGGGGTGGAGAGTTCTATAGATGTCTATTAGGTCCGCTTGGTGCAGAGATGAGTTCAATTCCTGGATATCCTTGTTAACTTTCTGTCTCGTTGATCTGTCTAATGTTGACAGTGGAGTGTTGAAGTCTCCCATTATTATTGTATGGGAGTCTAAGTCTCTTGTAGGTCTCTAAGGACTTGCTTTATGAATCTGGGTGCTCCTGTATTGGGTGCATAGATATTTAGGAGAGTTAGCTCTTCCTGTTGAATTGATCCCTTTACCATTATGTAATGGCCTTCTTTGTCTCTTTTGATCTTTGATGGTTTAAAGTCTGTTTTATCAGAGACTAGGATTGCAACCCCTGCTTTTTTTTGTTCTCCATTTGCTTGGTAGATCTTCCTCCATCCCTTTATTTTGAGCCTATATATGTCTCTGCATGTGAGATGGGTCTCCTGAATACAGCAGACTGATGGGTCTTGACTCTTTATCCAGTTTGCCAGTCTGTGTCTTTTAATTGGAGCATTTAGTCCATTGACATTTAAGGTTAATATTGTTATGTGTGAACTTGATCCTGTCATTATGATATTAACTGGTTATTTTGCTCGTTAGTTGGTGCAGTTTCTTCCTAGCCTCGATGGTCTTTACATTTTGGCATGTTTTTGCAATGGCTGGTACCGGTTGCTCCTTTCCATGTTTAGGGCTTCCTTCAGGGTCTCTTGTAAGGCAGGCCTGGTGGTGACAAAATCTCTAAGCATTTGCTTATCTGTAAAGGATTTTATTTCTCCTTCACTGATGAAGCTTAGTTTGGCTGGATATGAAATTCTGGGTTTAAAATTCTTTTCTTTAAGAACGTTGAATATTGGCCCCCACTCTCTTCTGGCTTGTAGAGTTTCTGCCAAGAGATCTGCTGTTATTCTGATGGGCTTCCCTTTGTGGGTAACCCGACCTTTCTCTCTGGCTGCCCTTAAGATTTTTTCCTTCATTTCAACTTTGGTGAATCTGGCAATTATGTGTCTTGGAGTTGCTCTTCTCGAGGAGTATCTTTGTGGCGTTCTCTGTATTTCCTGAATTTGAATGTTGGCCTGCCCTCCTAGGTTGGGGAAGTTCTCCTGGATGATATCCTGAAGAGTGTTTTCCAACTTGGTTCCATTTTCCCCCTCACTTTCAGGCACCCCAATCAGACGTAGATTTGGTCTTTTTACATAATCCCATACTTCTTGCAGGCTTTGTTCATTTCTTTTTCTTCTTTTTTCTTTTGGTTTCTCTTCTCGCTTCATTTCATTCATTTGATCCTCAATGGCTGATACTCTTTCTTCCAGTTGATCGAGTCGGTTACTGAAGCTTGTGCATTTGTCACGTATTCTCGTGTCATGGTTTTCATCTCTGTCATTTCGTTTATGATCTTCTCTGCATTAATTAGTCTAGCTGTCAATTCTTCCACTTTTTTTTCAAGATTTTTAGTTTCTTTGTGCTGGGTACGTAATTCCTCCTTTAGCTCTGAGAGGTTTGATGGACTGAAGCCTTCTTCTCTCATCTCGTCAAAGTCATTCTCTGACCAGCTTTGATCCGTTGCTGGCGATGGGCTGCGCTCCTTTGCAGGGGGAGATGCGCTCTTATTTTTTGAATTTCCAGCTTTTCTGCCCTGCTTCTTCCCCATCTTTGTGGTTTTATCTGTCTCTGGTCTTTGATGATGGTGACGTACTGATGGGGTTTTGGTATAGGTGTCCTTCCTGTTTGATAGTTTTCCGTCTGACAGTCAGAAGGACTGTCTGTTGGTCTGTTGGAGATTGCTTGAGGTCCACTCCAGACCTTGTTTGCCTGGGTATCAGCAGCAGAGGTTGCGAAGATAGAATATTGCTGAACAGCGAGTGTACCTGTCTGATTCTTTCTTTGGAAGTTTCCTCTCAGGGGTGACTCCACCCTGTGAGGTGTGGGGTGTCAGACTGCCCCTAGTGGGGGATGTCTCCCATCTAGGCTACTCAGGGGTCAGGGACCCACCTGAGCAGGCAGTCTGTCCGTTCTCAGATCTCAACCTCCGCGTTAGGAGATCCACGGCTCTCCCCAAAGCTGTCAGACAGAGTCGTTTGCGTCTGCACCGGCCCCGGCTCTTTCCCCTGTTGGACTGCAGCTGTGCGCTGTCCGCAGAGGTAGAGTCTACAGAGACAGGCAGGCTTCCTTGAGCTGCTGTGAGCTCCACCCAGTTCGAGCTTCCCAGCGGCTTTGTTTACCTACTTAAGCCTCAGCAATGGCGGGCGCCCCTCCCCCAGCCTCGCTGCTGCCTTGCGGATAGATCGCGGCAGACGGCTGTGTTAGCAGTGAGGGAGGCTCCGTGGGCGTGGGACCCTCCCGGCCAGGTGTGGGATATATTCTCCTGGTGTGCCTGTTTCCTTAAAGCGCAGTATTGGGGTGGGAGTTACCCGATTTTCCAGGTGTTGTGTGTCTCTGTTCCCCTGGCTAGGAAAAGGGATTCCCTTCCCCCTTGCGCTTCCAGGTGAGGCGATGCCTCGCCCTGCTTCAGCTCACGCTGGTCAGGCTGCAGCAGCTGACCAGCACCGATTGTCCGGCACTCCCTAGAGAGATGACCCCAGTACCTCAGTTGAAAATGCAGAAATCACCGGTCTTCTGTGTCGCTCGCGCTGGGAGTTGGAGACTGGAGCTGTTCCTATTTGGCCATCTTCTGGAATAATAGATTTCTTATGTGAATTAAGTGAGATAATGCATATCTCATAAGAAACCAAAAATTTCTTATGTGAATTAAATGAGATAACACATATAAGGAGGTTAGCACAGCGCCTAACACATATTGAGCACACATTATTATTGATTCACTACACTTTGACCATAAAGACTTAGGTGATTGTGGCCTTGTCAACAGTCAAGGTTGTAACTCCAGCAAGTACACTGGCACATAGTTAGTGCTCAAAAGTTGGGTATGGGACAGGCACAGTGGCTCAAGCCTGTAATCCCAACACTTTGGGAGGTTGAGGCAGGCAGATCATTTGAGGTCAGGAGTTCGAGACCTGCCTGCGTGGTGAAACTTCATCTCTACTAAAATTACAAAAAAAAAAAAAAAATTAGCCAGGCGTGATAGTGCATATCTGTAATTCCAGCTACTTAGGAGGCTGAGGCACAAGACTCACTTGAACCCAGCAGGCAGAGGTTGCAGTGAGCCACAATCTCGCCACTGCACTCCAGCCTGGACAACAGAGCGAGATTCCATCTCAAAACAAAAAAACAATAGCTGAGTGCAGTGGGGCATGCCAGCTCAGAAGACTGAAACTGGCGGCTTGGTGGAGCCCAGGAGCTTGAGTTCATCCTGGACAACATAGCAAGACCCCATGACAAAAAAATAAGAAGTAAAAGAATAACGCAAAATAAAACATCGTTTAAAATGATAGGTGTTACTATTGTGGCTCTTGGTGAGGACAGCAGATGCCTCATCAGAATTTCTTCCAGTGCCTCTCTTGGCCTCCCCACCATGCCAGGCAACCACAGATACATCCAATCTTCGGATGACCAACCTCAACTGCAAAGTAGAAAGCCGGGTCCCAGGATGGAAAGTGCCACCCTAAATTGCTAACAGGCGCCTTGGGTGCCCGGCGAGAGCCTCAAACACTCTCTCTACTTTGCTCAGGCTCTCGGAGTGAATCAGCTCAGGCTGTGATGCAGAAATGCTTACTGCTCTGAACTCGAATAAAGCTCACACTCAGACTCCAGGAACCACCGTCTTTTATGTCCCCATCGATCCTCTATGCCTATTTTTATGATTCCTCTTCCCAGTGAGTGTTGTGTATATTTTTGGACTGTGTTCCTCCCATAAATAAATAAATGTGTAGGTAAATACTAATAAGAGCTAGCATTTATTAAGTGCTTGGCGTGGTGCCAGGGATGGTGCTGAGGGGTTTTGCTTGTTACTTTATTTCAGCATCATGGTGACCTAATGAAACTGGCACCATAATGATCCGCATTTTACAGGAGAGGAAACTGAGACTCAGAGGGATGAGGTCATTTGTCATTTCTCTCCAAAAACGGGCAGAACAGGGATTTGACCTCAAGGCTGTCCAATCCAAAGCCCCGATTACTGAGTTCTGAGTAGCTCGTGTGCACATGAACCCAAACTTCATCTCACTTCCTAACTGCCTTCCTTCCTTCGGCCCCCACTAATTAAGCTTCTGCCGTCGTTGCCAAGCCAGACAGGGAAATGCTAAGTGCTCAAACTAAGCTGATGATTTGAAAATGCCAATAGTCCTTCATTTCTGCTGACCACCCTGAGCCTGGGGCCAGCTCACTCCTGAGCCTGGGATCCAGAACAATGTAATGGATGAGCCGCGTGTTGAGCAATGTTTTATGCCACTCGGGAGTGACTCGGGCTGGGAACATCTCAGTAGTCAGCGTGTTAATTACAACTGCCCAAATGAGGGTCATTCATCCCTTAATACCAATGAGCCAGCTCTCGAAGGCAGAGGCAAGATGACTCGCACTCATGAATCTTGCTCATTGTAGATTCCACAACCACCATGGCCTGGCCACCCAGGCTACATCTTCATTGTTATCAAATTATTTGTACTTCCCCTGCAAGTCTCTCCAATTTTCACTCCATCCTTTCCCAAAGAAGACCCCAAGTGAAAGCCAGCATGCCTGGCACGAAAGACATGGGCTTCAAAGCTTGAGAGACTCGGTCGAATCCTGGCTCTGCCACTGACCAATAGAATGACCTCAGCAGGTCATTTCATGTCTCTGGGCCTCAGTTATCCCATCTGTCAAATGGGGCTAAACACTTCCACGTCTCTTTCACGTTCATAGTGGGAGCTAGAAGATGTGATATCTAAATGTTCCAGCTTGTAGCAAGGCTCAGCGCATGGTAGCTGTTGTTATTAATTGTATCATCAGATGGCTTGGATCACTTTCACATCATTTCCCCCAGCGCATTGGGGTTTATGGAATGGCAGCTCCCATGTGACTGGAGAGTGATTCTCAAATTTCAGTGCACCGGGATGCTTGTTGAAAATACAAGGATCTGAAGCCCCCAGCCATTCTGATTCCAGAGTGGAGCTAAAGACTGCGTGTTTGGTAACCACCTCTGGGTTTAAGGCTTTCAGACAGCGGTTCTCAGCCCTGCCTACACATTGGGATCACGGGGAAGGGGAGAAAGGAAGTGGGGGAGATGAGGGGAAGAGGTTTATTTTTTGGTTTTGTTTTTTTAATGCCTGGATCCTAACTGCATAAATTCTGATGTGCTGGGGCCCTTGTGTGGCTGGGATATCAGGAATTGTTTTTTTTAAAAACCTCCCCAGATGATTCTAATGTACAACCAGGGCTGAGAGCTGCTGCTATCAGCCAGTTGTTCTCAGAGTGTGGTCCAGGGACCTACGCGTCGGCATCAGGCTCACTGCGAACATGTTAGAAATGCACATTCTCCGTCTGTCCTACCTCAACCTGCTGATTCAGAGACTCTTGGGTGGGACTTAGCACTGATTTATAAAGCTCTCAAAGGAATTCCTTTTTTTTTTTTTTTGGATACAAGGTCTAGCTCTGTCACCCAGGCTGGAGTGCAGTGGTGCAATCACAGCTCACTGTAGCCTTGATCTCCTGGGTTCAAGTGATCCTCCCACCTCAGCCTCCTGAGTAGCTGGGGCTACAGGATTGAACCACCATGACTGGCTAATTTTGGGGGTTTTTTTGTTTGTTGTTTGTTTGTTTGTAGAGACAGGATCTCCATATGTTGCCTAGGTTGGTCTCAAACTCCTGGGTTCAAGCAATTCCCCCAGCCAGAGCATCCTAAAGTGCTGGGATTATCGGCATACGCCACCAATGCCTGGCTTCCTGGGTGATTCTGACACACACTTAAGTTTAAGAACCTCTGCTATAAGGCCTGGCATCCCCCAAATTGCATGCTGATAAGAACCACTTGGGGAAGAGGTTTGTTACTGCTCCTTTTTCGCACCCTTTCTCTTTTGAACACTGTTGTGTCTTGATGTAAAGCTTGGAGCTTTGGCAGCCATCTTAAAAACATGAGGTAAAAACCAAGGCTTCGCAGAGATGCCACCCCAGTGCCTGGCAGTCACTGAGTCACTGCCCCAACCTCTGACCCCCTACTTCCAAACTTCCCATCACCTAAATGCCTTGTTTAAGCTCCTACTATTTGAGTCTCCTCTTACTTGCAGTGGAACACATTTTTTATTGGTATAAGTATGCCCAACACAGTACGAGTGCATAGAACAACTTTAAAAGATCCCTGCCATAGGCTGGGTGTGGTGACTCGTGCTTATAATACCAGCACTTTGGGAGGTCAGGAGGATCACTTGAGCCTAGGAATTTAAGACCAGCCTGGGTAACACAGTGAGAACCCCGTCTCTACAAAAATTAAAACAAAATTAACTGGGTGTGGTGGCACGTGCTTATAGTCCCAGCTACTCAAGAAGCTGAAGTGGGAGGATTGCCTGGGCCCAGGAGGTCAAGGCTGCAGTGGGCCATGACCACGCCACGGTGCTCCAGCCCAGGTGACAGAGCAAGACCCTCTCGAAAAGAAAAAAAAGAAAAAAGAAAATCCAGGACATAGATATAATACCTAAAATTTTACTTTGAATATTCTCAGAAAAAAACCAAACAGACTAAGTGTGGAGGGAGGAGTGGGGTCGATTTTAACTTTAAAAAATATTTAAGTTAAATTTTGAGAAATCCCTCTTAAGAAAAAATTTTGAATTTGGGCTATGGGGATAGATGAAATGAGATTGCAAAGATTGATATCTACTAAATCTGGGCGATGTTGAATCTACACATACTATGTATGATTGTGGAAACTACCATGATAAAAACTAAAAACAATTCTAAAAGATTAACTGCTTAAAAAAAAAAAAAAGTCTGGGCATGCCAGCTCACACCTGTAATCCCAGCAGTTTGGGATACCAAGACGGGCAGATCACCTAAGGTTGGGAGTTCAAAACCAGCCTGACCAATATGGTGAAACCCTGTCTCTAGTAAAAATACAAAAATTAGCCAGCCTGTGGTGGCCCATGCCTATAATCCCAGCTACTCAGGAGGCTTAGGTGGGAGAATCGCTTGAATCCGGAAAGCAGAGGTTGCAGTGAGCCAAGATCATACCACTACACTCCAGCCTGGGCCACAGAGGGAGACCCTGTCTCCAAAAACAAAAACAAAAAAAAGACCAGCTCACTTCTCCCCTGGAGGCAGGGGAACTGGAAGAATTGGAGACTATCACTGAGAGTTGAGGACAAGAAATCTGCATTACGAAATGAGTCCCTGTAGATTTCATCATCTCGAGAGCCCTCATCAGTGCCGATTAGGAAAACTGATTACCAGGAAAACTAGAGAACAATATGGCACAGTGGCAGCACTGAATGATGGCTTTGGCTTCCAGAAGTTCAAGTTCAGGTCCTGCCACTTATCAGCTATGTGACCTTAGGCAAATGACTGACCTTTCTGAGCCTCAGTCACCCCTGCCATGAGTGGGGATAATAAAGATTCTCACCTCTTAGACAATTGCGAGAAAGAATAGAAATAATGTATGTATTTAAGAAATAGTAGCTGCTATGGTTATTATTTTATCTTTACTTATAAAGTCAAGAGTTGGCCGGAAGCGGTGGCTCATACCTGTAATCCCAGCACTTTTAGAGGACTGTTTGAGGCAAAGTGTTTGAGACCACCCTAGCCAACACAGTAAGACTCTGTCTCTAAATTAAATAAATCAATCCAGGCTGGGCGTGGTGGCTCACGTCCATAATCATAGCACTTTGGGAGGCTGAGGTGGGTGGATCACTTGCGAGACCAGCCTGGCCAACATGGTGAAACCCTATCTCTACTAAAAGTACAAAAAATTAGCCAGGCATGGTGGCACACACCTGTAATCCCAGTGACTGGGGAGGCTGAGGCAGAAGAATCACTTGAACCCAGGAGGCGGAGGTTGCAATGAGCCAAGATCGCACCACTGCACTCCAGCTTGGGCGACAGAGCAAGACTCTGTCTCAAAAAAAATAAATAAATAACAGTAATAATAATAAAGCCATATTCTCAGCCTTCCCTTGCCACCCTGAGAAGTGAGTGTTTGCCCTCATTTCTATATTGCTGAGCCCCACCTCTCCCACCATTCTGACCTTAGCTACCCTGTCCTCCCTATCCCAATCAGTATTAACATATAGCAAATATTCATTATATGCCAAGAACTGAGCTGGATCTTTACCTGAATTTACCTGGATTATCTCATTTAATCTACGATGTTATTAGACCCATTTTACAGAGGAAGAAACTGAGGTTCAGAGAGGTTAAGATCATACAGCTATGAAGTGGGCTCTGAGACCAAGTGTACCTAATTCCCCAAAGTTCAGGTCATTTTTTTCTGCCAACATAGATCTTGAGAGGTCAGAATAAAAGCCTTACCTACAACACTAGCCAACATTTGGGATCTACATACATGTATTATTACCCATTCATTTATCTTTTTTTTTCTTTTTTCTTTTTTTTTTGGAGACAAGGTCTCACTTTGTCACCTAGGCTGGAGTGCAGTGGTATAATCATAGCTCACTGCAACCTCCACCTCCTGGGCTCAATCCATCCTCGCATCTCAGCCTCCCCAATAGCTGAGACTACAGGCACATGCCACCACGCCCACCTAATTTTTTTATTTTTTGGTAGAGACGGGGCTTCACCATGTTGGCCTGGTCTTGAACTCCTGAGCTCAGGCAATCTGCCCACCACGGCCTCCCAAAGTGCTAGGATTAAGGACGTGAGCCACCGTGGCTGGCCCATTTACTTCCATTTTACAGATAAGAAAACTGAGTCCCAGGGTCTACCCCAGCAGCAAGGACTGACCACCTTTCCAATTCCACTTCTCATGCACTGGGAGAGATCCAGAAATCTCTGGACTCTTGACCCAGTCCTCGTTCAGCATATTTCCCTTCCCCATCCTCCATCCCAACCCCAAGGTCTCCATTTGTATCCCGGCCTGTGAAAGCTGACCAAGTGGCACAGTGGACAGGAATTGATGCAAGGATCAGAAAGTGCAGGTACCACTTAGCTGTGTGACTTTGGATCACTTCCCCTCTCTGAGTCTCAAGTTCCTTTTCACACCCCATACCCTAAAACCGTGATCCTCTTAGCAGTCCCCCATGGGAGAGAGTCCTACTCTCCTCACACACCATTCCTCATCCTGGGGAGGCAGAAAGTAAAGACTCAAGAAGCCGTAAAATACAAAGAAGACTGCTCCTCGGAGCTCAAAGTTGCTGTCCTTTCAAGGACAAAGAGAAACAGACCTTCATTAACCAATTACGCCCTGAGCGCCCCAGAGCTGGGTGGGAGTCACATCCGCAGGAAACACTGCCACCCTGTGGCCCCTGTGCTTCACTGCAGGCCACTTCCAGGGCCCTGCTGGAAACTCACCACGGGCTCAGAGGCTATCCCGTTGCGGGATTCTAAAGTGGCGAGCTCACGCCTGTAATCTCAGCACTTTGGGAGGCTGAGGCGGGCGGATCACGAGGTCAGGAGATCGAGACCATCCTGGCAAACACGGTGAAACCCCGTCTCTATTAAAAATAGAAAAAATTAGTCAGGCGTGGTGGCAGGCGCCTGTAGTCCCAGCTACTCGGGAGGCTGAGGCAGGAGAATGGCGTGAACCCAGGAGGCAGAGCTTGCAGTGACCTGAGATCGTGCCACTGCACTCCAGCCTGGGCGACAGAGCAAGACTCCGTCTCAAAAAAAAAAAAGTGGCGAGCACGGGGGAGGTGGGGAGCCTCTCAGGCTGTGAGCCTTGGAGGCTGACAAAATATAACAAGCCCTAGAAGAGAGAGAGGGCAGCATGGCATGCCAGAAAGAGCAAAAGCCTGGTTCTAGGTCACCACTGGCCATTGCATAAGCTGTTCCCCTACCCGGAACACTCTTCCCCAGATATCCCCATGGCTCCATCTCTCACTCCTCCAAGCCTCTGCTCAGCGGTGCCCTTCTCTCCAGACCCTATTTAAAATGGCGACACCGCCACTCCCCACCCACAGCACTGTATATTACAGCGTTCATCCCCATCTAAGATGCAACACAATGTGATACCTTAGACTACATATCCCTTGCTTGTCATCTCTTCCCCCACTAGAATGCCAGTTCTGATAGGACAGGGATTCTTGTCGTCTTCCTTGCTGTGTCTGCGACAGTACCTGGCTCATATTATTTTTACTTATTTTTATTTTATTTTTTGAGACAATGTCTCTCTCTGTCGCCCAGGCTGGAGTGCAGTGGCTTAATCATCGGTTGCTGCAGACTCAACCTCCCTGGCTCAAGCCATTCTCACACCTCAGCCTCCTGAGTAGCTGGAACTACAGGCACACACCATCAGCCAGGCTAATTTTTGTAGTTTTTTGGAGACAAGGTTTTCCCATGTTGCCCAGGCTGGAATATCTTATTTGATTCAATAAATGAGTGAATGGTGCAGTGGCTCGGAAGCCTCTAAGAGTCTCTAAGCCTTAGTTTTCTCAACTGTAAAATAAAGATGAAAACAATCCCTTCCTTTCTGCCCCACATGATTGCAGTGAAATCACATGAATTGTTCATCAAGGGGCTCTGTCATGAGTTGAATTATTTTCCCCAAAAATTCGTGTCCACTCAGAATCTCAGAATGTGATCTTTTTTGAAAATAAGGGCTTCGTAGATGGAATTAGATAATGTCATGGCTGGGTGCTATGGCTCACCCTGGTAATCCAAGCACTTTAAGAGGCTGAGGCAGGAGGATCGCTGGACCTCAGGAGTTTGAGATCAGCCTGGGCAACATAGTGAGACCCCATCTCTACACAACCAAAAAAAAATTAGCTGGGCAGGGTGGCATGTTCCTGTAGTCCCAGCTACTCAGAGACTCAGTTGGGTGTATTGCTTAAGCACAGGAAGTCGAGGCTACAGTGAGCTGCAGTCATGCTGCTGCATGCCAGCATGGGAAACAGCCAGACCCTGTCTCCAAAAAAAAAAAGATGAAGTCATATTGGGTAAGGATAGGCTATAGTCTAGTAACTGATATAAGATGAAAAGAGGGCTGGGCGCAGTGGCTCACACCTATAATCCTAGTGTAGCAGGATGAGCCACAGACAAGAACCTCTCAGACACCAAGTTGTGGAAGGAAAGGGTTTGATTCAGCTGGGAGCATCGGCAGACTCACGTCTCCAAAAACCAAGCTCCCCGAGTGAGCAATTCCTGTCCCTTTTAAGGACTTAAAACTCTAAGGGAGTCCGTGTGAGAGGGTCGTGATCGATTGAGCAAGCTGTGGCTACGTGACTGGGGACTGCATGCACTGGTAATCAGAACGGAACAGAACAGGACAGGGATTTTCACAGTGCTTTTCCATCCGATGTCTGGAATCTATAGATAACCAGTTAAGTCAGGGGTCAGCCTTTAATTACCAGGTCTGGAATGCAGCGCCGGGCTATCTGATTATTGATTTCACTTCTGTCTTTTCTTTAACTCCTAATTTTTCTTTGAGGCAGAAATTGGTCATAAGACAATATGAGGGATGGTCTCCTCCCTTACTAGCACTTTGGGAGGCCAAGGAGGGTAGGTCACCTGAGGTCAGGAGTTCGAGACCAGCCTGGCCAACATGGTGAATAAAACCCCATCTCTGCTAAAAATGCAAAAAATTAACTGGGCATAGTGGCGGGTGCCTGTAATCCCAGCTACTCGGGAGGCTGAGGCAGGAGAATCGTTTGAACCCTGGAGGCAGAGGTTACAGTGAGCCGAGATCACACCATTGCACTCCAGCCTGGGCAAAAAGAGCAAAACTCCATCTCAAAAACAAAAAGACGAAGAGAGGACCCATGCAGCCACAAGTCAAGGAACACCTGGGGCTCCCAGAAGCTGGAAGAGGCAAAGAGGGATTCTGCCCTAGAACCTTCAAAGAGAGCACAGCCCTGCAGACACCTTAATTGTGGACTTCTGGCCTCCAGAACTGTGAGAGAATACATCTTTCACATAGTTTGTTTTAAGCCACATAGTTTGTGGTAGTTGGTTATGGCAGCTCCACAAAACTAATATAGGTGCCTACTTAACACATTGGAAAGCGTGAAGCAGGTATTTGTGGTTGAGTGATACATATATGGCCAGGTGCAATGGCTCACGCATGTAATCCCAGGACTTTGGGAGGCTGAGGCAAGAGGATCGCTTGAGCCCAGGAGTTCAAGACCGCTTGGACAACATGGCATCCCCTCATTTTTGTTTAATAAGCCAGGTGTGGTGGTGCCTGGAGTCTCAGCTGCTCAGGAGACTGAGGTGGAAGGATCTCTTGAGCCCAGAAGTTCAAGGCCGCAGTATGATTGCACCCCCCTGTACTCCAACCTGGGTGACAGAGCGAGACCATGTCTCAAAAAAAAAAAAAAAAAAAAATTGCATATCTTGTTCAATGCAGTCCCGGTCAGCAGATTCTTTCTAATGTTATTTTTCTCTGAAATGGTTTGTAAAAATAAATGCTTCACCCCGTGCTGGACCCTATTGCACAGACATGGAAGGAGCGTGTGAGTATCAGCAGGCACGCTCCACTCTCAGCCACTGAGTGTGGCTCACTGAGCCCACCTCTCTTTCTCCTGCTTCCCTTGGGTTTGGTGGACAATCTTCACCCATAACAGAGGATCAGAGGTGTGACACTAAGGAGGCCACGCCTGCCGGCTGGTGAAGTCAAGGTCTCCCAGCTGGTCTAGGCTCCTTTAAGGAGATACTTGTATTCCTTTCTTGCTGGAACTTTTAAAAATTAACAAAAATGTCATGACTTAAAATAATACGTATGTATTATTGTACAGTTCTGGAGGTCAAAATTCTGTAACAGGTTATACTGGCCTGAAAGTCAATGTGTCGGTAGAGCTGGAGGGGAGAATCCGTGTCCTTGTCTTCAGATTCTAAAGGCTGCCGCACACCTTGGCTCATAGTCCTGTAGGGGAGGAAACATTTATTTCCCCACTCATCTTAGGTTCATGGCAGAGGCACCCATAATAAAAGACTCATGAATCAGAGAAGAGCATAGCAATGTATTTAACACAAGTTTTAGGTGACATGGGAACATTTAGAATGAAAACCCAAGGAAATGGGGAAACGTGTGTGTGGGTGTGTGTGTGTTTAAACCGTTTGTAACTTATTTTATTTTTATTTTTGTGACTTGTATTTTAGATTTGAAGATACAAGCGCAGGTTTGCTACAAAGGTATATTGCATGACGCTGAGATTTGGGGTACGATAATTGAACCCGTCACCCACGTAGCGAGCATAGTACCCAGTAGGTAGCTTTTCAGTCCTTGCTTCCCTCCCTCTGGCACTCTTGTATTTCTCCGTGTTTATTGTTCCCTTTTTTTTTTTTTTTTTTTTTTTTTTGAGATGAATCTCACTCTGTCACCCAGGCTGGACAGGCTGGAGTGCAGTGGCATGATCTCAGTTCACTATAACCTCCGCCTCCCAGGTTCAAGCGATTTGATTCTCCTGCCTCAGCCTCCTGAGTGGCTGGGATTACAGATGCCCACCACTACGCCCGGCCAATTTTTTGTATTTTTAGTAGAGATGGGGTTTCACTATGTTGGCCGGGCTGGAATCCTGACCTCCTGACCTCAAGTGATACACCTGCCTTGGCCTCCCAAAGTGCTGGGATTACAGGCATGAGCCACTACATCCAGCCCATTTTATTCTCTTCCTAGTTTTTATCACTATCTCAAATTATCTCAAGTATTGTATTTACTTGGCTATTTTCTGTGTGTCATGAAGGTAAGCTCCATGAGACCAGAAACATCATCTGTCTCCTGTATCCCAAGGGCCTGGGACAGTGCCTGGTAAGTAACAAGTGCTTGTAAGTTGCTGTATCAAGTCATATAGGTATTATTATTAGCCCTGGGGTACAGAGGAGAAAACTGGGGTGCAGAGAAGTTGATGACGTGTTCACCTCCTATAGCTATGGATTAGCATTCCAGAGCTGCTGTAACAAAGTACCACAGACTGTGGGCCTTAAACAACAGACACTTATTGGCTCACAGTGCTGGAGGCCAGATGTCCAAAATCAAGATATTGGCAGAGTTGATTCCTTCTGTGGGCTATAAAGGAAAATCACATTCAAGGCCTCTCTCCTTGGACTGAAGATGGTCGTCTCTCTCTCCCGTTGTCTTCCCTCTGTGTCTGTCTGTGTTCGAATTTCCCCTTATTATAAGGACCCCAGTCACCCTCCAAGGCCTTCCCCTCACTCGGAATAAAACCCAAACTTCCAGGCCAGGCGCCAGGAATATGAACTTTCAGTCATATTGGATTAGGGCCACCCTTGTGACCTCTCTTCATCTTGATGACCTCTGTAAAGACCCTCTCTCCAAATAAGGTCACATTCTGAGGTACCAGGGGTTAGAATGTCAACATATACATTTGGGAAGAATGTGTCTCTGTCCATTTTCTGTTGCTTGTAACAGAAGACCTGAAACTGGATAATTTATAAACAAAAAGAATTTATTCCTTACAGTTATGGAGTCTGGGAGCCCATAGGTCAAGGGGGCACATGTGCTGAGGGCCTTCCTGCTGGTGGGGGACCCTTTGCAGAGTCCCCAGGCAGCACAGGGCACCCCGTGGTGAGGGGGCTGAGCTGCTCACTTGCTAGTTCAGGTCTCTCTTCCTCTTCTTATAAAGCCACTAGTTCTACTCCCATAATAATCCGTTAACCCATTAATCCATAAGTGGATTAACCCATTCATGAGGGCAGAGCCTTCATGATCTGATCACCTCTTAAAGGCCCCACCTCTCGATACCGTCACATTGGGGATTAAGTTTCAACATGAGTTTTGGAGGGGGGAAATATCCAAACCATAGCAGAAGGGTTACAGTTCAACCTCTAACAAGCTGGTATGTGGCAGAGGTAGGATTCAAGCCCAGCTCTATCGACTCTGACATGACTGCAAGAGAGATTCAAATGAAGGCCATAGACAGAGACATTGGTGGTCCCCTCCCACACTGACGTGGCTTGGCCATGGGATTCGCTTCAGTCAATAGGACTTTTGCATGTAGGAGGCCAGCAGATTTGCTCTGAGGATTGGCCTGTTGGACCACTGTCTCTTGGAACCCAGCCATCATGGCCTAAAGAAGTCCACCTACCTTACTGGAGAGAAGTTCACTCGAAAAGAAGGCCCTGGAGCATGAGAGATGAGCTTGGATCTTCCAGCCCTAGTGGATGCCATGAGAACCACAGATAAGCCCTGTGCATATCACACAGTCATGAGCAAATCAGTGGTTTATTTTAAGCCACCGCATTTTGGAGTAGTTTACGATATAGTGTGGCAACTCAAACGGTGATCTATGCTACTGTGAATTTATATCATCAGCTGATTTTTTTTTTTTTTTTTTTTTTGAGATGGAGTCTCACTTTGTTGCCCAGGCTACAGTGTAATGGTGCAATCTCTGCTCACTGCAACCTCGGCCTCCCGGGTTCAAGGTCCTTCCTCAGCCTCCCGAGTAGCTGGGATTACAAGTAAGCAACACCATACCCAACTAATTTTTGTAATTTTAGTAGAGACAGGGTTTCACCATGTTAGCGAGGCTGGTCTTGAACTCCTTACCTCAAATGGTCTGCCTTCCTCAGCCTCCCAAATGCTGGGATTACAGCCACCAGCTGTTACTTAGACCTTTCGGACCCCAAGCCACCAGCACACTGCGATTTGCTTGTTTACAACGTTGTCTATGAGGGTGTTTAATAAGCAATGGGTTTGCCTCCGTTCTTTTTGGAATAGGGCAAAGAATGAATGAACAATTGAATGAATTAATAAACAAATATATGCTCCTACACACTGTAAATAGTATTACTAATCCTTAGAAGAGAGATGTTCTCAGACGCCTTTAAGAGCTTGCCCCATGTCATGTGTCAGAGCCCAGGAATCCATGTGTCTCTGGGGAGCCCTGGGCAGTGTAGAGATTGTACATTCAAAAATGTGTCAGAGGAGGCTGGGTGCTGTGGCTCATGCCTGTAATCCCAGCACTTTGGGAGGCCGAGGCAAGAGAATCACTTGAGACCAGGAGTTAGATGCCAACCTGGGCAACTTAGTGAGACCCTATCTCTACAAAAAATTTAAAAATTAGCAGGGTGTGATGGCACACACCTGTAGTCCCATCTACTCTGGAGGCTGAGGTAGGAGGATCACTGGAGCCCAAAAGTTTGAGGTTGCAGTGAGCTATGATTACACCACTGCACTCCAGTCTGGGCAACAGAGACAGACTCTGTCTCTAAGAAAAGAAAAAAGATGATCAGGGGCACCATTACTTCTTCCACTCAATCCCATCTACTCATTTATAACAAAGCCCAAAGCATAGGACACGCCAAAGACAGTGAAGATTTTTTTTTTTAATGAGGCGTCTGACCAGAGACAGATGTAAAGCTCAGGACAAAGACAGACGTCTCCCCCAAGTGGAAATCCGGGGTACTGAGGTCTAAGAGAAGAAGAGGGAACCTCCAAATTCAGCACTGAATGAGAACCTGAAAGCGGAGTTCAAGAAGGAAAGTCACCATCTAGGTCATGGATGCACGCTCGGCCCTTCTGGGGCAGGCAGGGGTGGGCATTTGGGAGGCAGGTTGGGTGTGGCGACAGGGAGTATAGGGACCGGGCAGCTACCACCACCACTCAGCTGAAACTCTGGGCTCTGTAGGATGTTGGGGTCTTGGGTCCTAGAGGAAAAACATTTCCAGGAGGGACACAGACAATATTCCATTAAATCTCACGCTGCAGCTGCCACCTGGTCCCTTTGGACTCTTCATGGTGGGAAGCATGAGCAGGCAAAGAAAGGAGCCTCTGTCCTGGGCAGAGGAATGAACTCCACTGTCAGGAGGAGGGAAGGCTGTCTGGGGCCAGGGAAGATGTTTAGCCCTCGGGTGATTTCACCTGGGCATTTCTACTCACCCGACTTTTTTTTTTTTTTTTTTTTAAGAGACAGCATCTCGCTCTGTTACATAGGCTGGTGTTCAGTGGTGCCATCATAGCTCACTACAGCCTCCTACTTCTGGGCTCAAGTCATCTTCCTGCTTCAGTTTCCCAAGTAACTGGGACCACAGGTGCACACCACCCTGCCCAGCTAATTTTAATTTTTTTCTTTTTTTTACAGAGACAAGGTCTCACTCTGTTGCCCAGGCTGGTCTCAAACTCCTGACCTTAAGTGATCTTCCCACCCCGGCCTCCCAAAGCACTGGATTACAGACCTGAGCCACCACATGCAGCCTCTGGCTCACTTTGGATGGGAAATGGTCACATGCAACAGCCACAGCCTGAGAAGGAAGGGGATGACGACCAGGGTCTCAGGACCCTCAGCAATGAAGGTCTTGATCAGTCCCTGGGTGAACCACTGAGGTCAGTGGGGCCACGGCCAAGGGCAAGGGGAGCAAGAGTGAGTAACAGAGGATGGAGATGATGAATACCTGCTGGTAGTCGAGTCCCCTCCCAGCCTCTTCCTTTCAGGAAGCAGGTGAGCAGACTCAGCCAGGGTCTGCAACCGCTTTGACGTGAGGCACGAAGGCTCAGCCCCCTCTCCCCAGTGTGGAGCAACTCTACGAGGCCAGTTCCAGAGCTGCTGGGAAGATAATGCAGCCCAACCCACCCCTCTGCCCAGTGCTGCCTCCTCCCGCCCTGGATGCTGATCCCGAGAGCACCCCCCAAAAACCTTTCCCATGTGCCAGTCTCCACCTCAGAGCCTGCTTCCCAAGGTGCCCACCTGCACCACCAGCCCAATTCCCGGGGAGCAGCTCTGGCAGGCGGCTTTCTCATGCCCGACTCCAATTCCGCTCACTGAGCACACACCCATCCCCTCTTGCTTCACCTGGATCCCCCAGATATTTCTTCTGTTATCAACCGAATATTTGTGTCCCCTCAAATTCATATGTTGAAGCCCTCATCCGCAGTGGGATGGTATTAGGAGGTGGGGCCTTAGAGAGGTGATTAGGTTTAGAAGAGGTCATGAGAACAGGGCCCCCACGATGGGATTAGTGCCCTTATGAGAAAGAAAGCAAAGCTCTGTGATGTGTACACTCTCTCTGTGTGTGTACATACATATAAAATCTGTGTATGTGTGTATACATGTAAAATCTGTGTGTGTGTATATATGTATGTGTGTATATATGTGTGTGTATATATGTGTGTATATGTGTATATATATGTGTGTATGTGTGTGTGTATGTGTGTGTGTATGTGTGTGTGTATGTGTGTGTATATGTGTGTGTATATATGTGTGTGTATATATATGTGTGTATATGTGCGTATATATGTGTGTGTGTATGTGTGTGTATATATGTGTGTATATATGTGTGTGTATATGTGTATATATGTGTGTATATATATGTGTGTATATATGTGTGTATGTGTGTATATATATGTGTGTGTATGTATATATATATAGTCTCCCCACCATATCACTATCCAGCAAGAAGGCAGCCATCTACAGCCAGGAAGAGAGCCCTTCCCAGAACCCACCCATGCTGGCACCTTGATTTTGAATTTCCAGCCTCCAAGAAATAAATGTGCTTGTTTAAGCCACCCATTCTATGGTATTTTGTTCTAGCAGCCAGAGCTGGCTGAGACACCTTGTCATGCAATTTTCCTGCCTCATAAGGATCTCTGAAGTCTGGAGGTCACCACCATCTCCCACATCTACCCCTATAGCCACACTTTACTCCCATACAGAGGGCAGAGGGAGATACAACTGCCTTCCCTGGGACACGGGCGTCTCTCAGATAGAACAAGCCCTTCCCTCACCCGGCACTTCTCTCTACCGTGTTTGGGATGGGTTAAGAAGGACAAAGTTTATGGGTGATAAAGAAGACGAAAGCCAATGTGGATTTTTTTTTTTTTTTTGGAGTCAAGAGAGAAAGTTCGTCAAATCTGCAGGAAGGTCTGAAAAGGTACTCTTGCACCTCTACCACCACTGCCACCATTACCATGCAGGTGGGGCTGCCCTCCTGTGCCTACTGCCCTGGGGCTGACCACAGTCAACTCACCTATTCAGCCACTGCTCCCCCAGGCACCGCACCAGCCAGAGGGGCTGAGTACAGAGGGCCTCCCACCCTCAGCCACCCGCTGTGTCAGAAGAGATCTTCCCACTAAAGAAAAATCCCAGCCCTGGCTGGGCGTGGCAGCTCACACCTGTAATCCCAGCACTTCTAAGAGGCCAAAGTGGGTAGATCACCTGAGGTCAGGAGTTTGAGACCAGCCTGGCCAACATGGCGAAACCTTGTCTCTACTAAAAATACAAAAATTAGCTGAGCATGGTGGCACATGCCTGTAATCCCAGCTACTCAGGAGGCTGTAGCTGGGAGGCGAAGGTTGCAGTGAGCCAAGACTGTGCCCCTGCACTCCAGCCAGCCCAGGTGACAGAGCGAGACTCCATCTCAAAACAAAAACAAAAAAATTCCCAGCCCTGACATTAAGTCCAAGACACAAGCTCAGACTCCAGTTTCACTGAAGATTATTCCAACGCATCAGAGAAGTTCGGATCTCTATCCTGATTCCTTCGGGCTGCTATAACAAAATACTTTATTTGACTGAGTAATTTTTTTGAAACAGTCTCACTCTGTTGCCCAGACTGGAGTGCAGTGGCACAATCTTGGCTCACTGCAACCTCTGCCTCCCAGGTTCAAGTGATCCTCCTGCCTCAGCCTCCCGAGTAGCTGGGATTACAGGCATACGCTACCACACTTAGCTAATTTTGTGTTTTCAGTAGAGATGGGATTTCACATGTTGGCCAGGCCGTCTCCAACTCCTGACCTCGAGTGATCCTTCCACGCTGGCCTCCCAAAGTGCTGGGATTACAGGTGTGAGCCACCGCACCCGGCCAAGACTGAGTAATTTAGAAACAACAGAAATATCTTGTTCACAGCTCTGGCTGGGGAGTCTAAGATCCAGGCACTGGCGGATTCCATGTCTAGGGAGGACCTGCTTGCTGGTTCACGGATGCTGTCCTCTCACTGTGTCTGCCACAGGGTGAAAACAGGGCTAAAAAACTTTCTGGGATCTCCTTTACAAGAGGTCTAATCCCACTCATGATTCTGGAAGGCCTCTCATATCTTGTTACCAAACTCCTTGACTGTTTAATTAACCAGAGCCCATTTCTGTTGCTTGCAAACAAGAACTCGGAGTAATACAGAGCCCTTTCCTGCCCAAATACCTGAATGGATAGGGGTCTGGAAACTTCTAGGCACATGGTAGATGCTCAATGTATGCATATCGAATGGATAAGAACACAATGGCCACCCTCAAGACTTAATTACCTCCCAAAGACCCCACTTTCTGATACCTTGGGGTTAGGATTATTATTATTATTTTGAGACAGTCTTGTTCTATGGCCCAGGCCAGAGTGCAGCGGTGCAGTCACGGCTCACTGCAGCCTCAAAGTCCTGGGCTCAAGTGATCCTCCTGCCTCAGCCCCTCCTGAGTAGCTGGGACCACAGGTGCATGCCACTATGCCTGGCTAATTTTTTTTTTTTTGTAGAGATGGGGTCTTGCTATGCTGCCCAGGCTGGTCTCAAGCTCCTGGGCTCAGGTGATCCTCCCACCTCCACCTCCCGAAGTGCTGGGATTACAGGCGTGAGCCACATCCGGCCATTGTGTTCTTATCCATTCAATGTGCATACATTGAGCACCTGGAAGTTTCCAGACCCCTACCCATTCAGGTATTTGGGCAGGAAAGGGCTCTGTATTACTCTGGGTTCTTGTTTGCAAGCAACAGAAATGGGCTGCGGTTAATTAAACAGTCAAGGAGTTTGGTACAAATATATGAGAGGACTGCCAGAATCATCTGTACTCAGTGGGGCCAGGAGAGTGGAGAATAGAGCCTGTCACGGCAGGGGCCTTGGCACTGCGGGTGGCAGCCGGACGGAAGAACCACCCCGATCCCCTGTCCCGGTTTCCTCCTACATGGTAGCCACCCTGGCTAGCAACAGACAATTTCCTCTGCCCTGTCCTCCTCTTTCCTCTTCCAGCTCCTGGTATCTTCCCTAGCCCTGACTCACTGTGCCATCCCTGCCCTCCTCTCCCCACCATTACATAACTCCCCTGTCCCAGGGGCCCTTATGTAACTCGAGTCACCTCAGGCTCCCTTCCCCACCTCGCAGCTCCCACCTCAGCCTGCCCGGCCTGGTACAATCTTTCACAGTTGGCTGGGCCAAGCCCTCAGTAAGAAATGTGAAAACAGAGAGAGAGGAGGAAGAGGAGGACACTGCCCCTCCCAGCAGTGGGACAGAACAGAGACAAGGCCCAACTGGCAGGAGGACCTCTAGAGGAGGCTCTTCTGCACATGAAGCCCAGGCCTATGGCCTCTGTCAGGGGACTTGAGCAGCTCCCTGTGCCTCAATTTGCACTTCTGTAAAATGGGGATATAATACATGTCATAGGATTGTCATGAGAATCAGAAAGTTTATTTATAATGCATGTGTGTATACAAAGTGTTTAGGACAGTGCCTGGGCCAGGTATGGTGGCTCATGTCTGTAATCCCAGCACTTCAGGAGGCCGAGGTGGGCAGATCACAAGGTCGGGAGTTCAAGACCGGCCTGGCCAATATGGTGACACCCTGTCTCTACTAAAAATACAAAAATTAGCTGAGCGTGGTGGCATGCACCTGTAGTCCCAGCTACTCGGGAGGGTGAGGCAGAAGCATTGCTTGAACCCATGAGGCAGAGGTTGCAGTGAGCTGAGATGGCACCACTGCACTCCAGCCTGGGCAACAGCACAAGACTCCATCTCAAAAAAAAAAAAAAAAAAAAAGAACAGTGCCTGGCAAACTGTAAATGCTATATAACTGTTCATTACTCTTTTTGAGAGATGGTTCTAAATAAGTGTTCTTTGAGTGGTGGTTTTCAATCTTCATGGTCTTGGGACACTTTCACACTCTTAAAATTGATAAACTGGTAGAAGACCCCCAAAGAGTTTTTGTTTAGGTATATGTCAATACTTTATATCCTGCCTTGGACAGAGTCAGGGCCCAGTAGAGGTTAAGAGCTATTGTTCTCATTTAAAAGGACTTGGAGGCCAGGTGTGGTGGCTCACACCTGTAATCCCAGTACTTTAGGAGGCCAAGGTCAGTGGATGATTTGAGGTCAGAAGTTCAGGACTAGCCTGGCCAACATGGTGAAACTCCATCTCTACTAAAAATACAAAAAATTAGCCAGGTGTGGTGGTGCACACCTGTAATCCCAGCTACTCAGGAGGCTGAGGCACAAGAATCGCTTGAACCTGAGAGGAGGTGGAGTTTGCAGTGAGCTGAGACCACGCCACTGCCCTCCAACCTGGGTGACACAGTGACAGTCCATCTCAGAAAACTAAATAAATAAATAAAATTAAAGGACTTGTAGGAGGTAATATTCATAGGTAAGTATGGAGTAAATACCTACCAATATTCACCCTATTTCAAATTAAAGCCAAGGAAATTTAAAAATATTCATACAATAAACCTATTACATGTTAACATAAAAGCTTTTTTATGAATAATAACTATTTTCTTTTTTTTTTTTTTTTTTTTTGAGACGGAGTCTTGCTCTGTCGCCCAGGCTGGAGTGCAGTGACCGGACCTCAGCTCACCGCAAGCTCCACCTCCCAGGTTAGACCATTCTCCTGCCTCAGCCTCCAGAGCTCCAGAGTAGCTGGGACTACAGGTGCCCGCCACCTCGCCCGGCTAGTTTTTTTGTATTTTTTAATAGAGACGGGGTTTCACAGTGTTAGCCAGGATGGTCTCGATCTCCTGATCACAGATCCGCCCGTCTCGGCCTCCCAAAGTGCTGGGATTACAGGCTTGAGCCACCGCGCTGGCCTGAATAATAACTATTTTCTAAAAGAATAGGCTGTTAGTGTCAGGCTCTGAGCCCAGGCTAAGCCATTGTATCCCCTGTGACCTGCACATACACATCCAGATGGCCTGAAGCAATTGAAGAATCACAAAAGAAGTGAAAATGGCCGGTTCCGGCCTTAACTGATGTTATTCCACCTTTGTGATTTGTTCCTGGCCCACCTTAACTGAGTGATTAACCTTGTGAAATTCCTTCTCCTGGCTCAGAACCTCCCCCACTGAGCACCTTGTGACCCCCGCCCCTACCCGCCAAAGAACAACCCCCTTTGACTAGTTTTCCTTTATCTACCCAAATCCTATAAAATGGCCCCACCACTGTCTCCCTTCGCTGACGCTCTTTTCGGACTCAGCCTGCCTGCACCCAGGTGATTAAAAAGCTTTATTGCTCACACAAAGCCTGTTTGGTGGTCTCTTCACACGCGCGTGAAAACTAGTGAGAAGCACAGCAATAGTTTACATTTTTGAGAACCTCTGAAATGTCTGACTTAATAGAAGACAGCGGGACCGTCACGCCTGCTCCCACCGTCGGTCAGTTGCAACATCACATCTCAAAAGCCGCTGGGAAACTCCACTGTACATTCATGAGAGAATGACAGTGAAAGGGGAAAATAAGGTCTTAGTGCTATTATGAAAACAGTTTTGATCCTGCAGACCCCCAGAGAGGTTCCCTGGACAGCACTTCAAGAACTTGGTACACTGAGGAAAGAGAGAGCATGGAAAGAAACAAGCATATTTTCATGTTTTCACCCCATTCGTACTCACCAAAGGAATGACGAGTAACTAGAGATCAGCTTTGCTTTCTTCATCCAAATCGCCTCCAAGCCCTTTTAAATTAAAACCACAACACCTGACCCCTACGGGCACTGGCTGGGTCCACTTGGTTGCTAATCACTCGGCTCTAACAGGTGGAGACTATTATGAGCCCCTTCATCTCACAGGTGCAGAAACCAAGATGCAGAGAAACTAAGTGATTTCTCTAAGGTGACATGGCCACCTGGAAATTCGATCTGGTGTTTCTGATGTCTCCCACCCTGTTTAGCAATGGTCTGAGCCTGCTTCAGCCTCCAGACCCAGTGATTCTCACTTAATTGAATTGGTCCAGGAGAGGACCCAGGCACCGTTTTTTTTTTTTTTTTTTGACTCAGGTGATCCTCATGAGCAGCCAGGACTGAGAAGAACTGGGCCAAGGTCTTGCTACTGAGAGTGCAGACCTGGGTCCGGCAGCCCAGCTGGGAGCTTTTGGGGGTACAGAATCCTCTCCCTCCCTCTGAACCAGAATGTTCATTTGCACAAGAGCCTGGGTGATTTGGAAGCACATATCACAGTGTCACAAGGAAAAACTAGGAGAAAGTGAAGCTAATCATAGGATCCCTGCCCAGGGGTAAGACGGCAGGATGGGGCAGTGGTTAGAGCCTGGGCTCTGGGGCTGGCACATCCAGGCTCTGCCTCCACCCTCTCTCTTAAAGTGAATCCCACATCACTTTAAGCTTCATAACTGAGTAAAAATAAATGGTTCAACATTTCTTAAACCTCCACCAGGAAGTTCATAGACGCCTATAAACAACCTAGAATTGCAACCATTCAAATCGTTCTTTATTTTACATAGGAGTAGAGGCTTGAGTTTGCCTTTGGGGGCCAGATAGTTCCTTTGTTTTGGAGACACAGCAAGGGACCTTCTCGGAGTGAAATGACAAAGCAGAAACCTTTTTTTCTGTTTGTGTTTTTAGAATGAGTCTCACTCTGTTGCCCAGCCTGGAGCACAGTGGCGCGATCTCAGCTCACTGCAATCTCTGCCTCTCAGGTTCAAGTGATTCTCCTGCCTCGGCCTCCAGAGTAGCTGGGATTACAGGCATGTGACACCATGCCCAGCTATTTTTTTTTGTATTTGTAGTAGAGACAGGGTTTCACCATGTTGGCCAAGCTGGTCTCGAACTCCTGACCTCAGGCTATCCACCCACCTCAGCCTCCCAAAGCGTAAAGCGGAAACCTTCTATGAAGATAGAGAGCTGCTTCTGTGACAGAGTTGCATCAGGAGAAAAGGAGGGGAGGGGAGAAGGGAAAGGGGCCACACACTTTCTATCTGGCCCTGGAATTGGGTTTGATTCCCCTGAGACAGTGACTCAGAAGCTACCCTCATAGGTGGCTGGGTAGGACAGTGGACCTGCATGCCCCCAGCTCAAGCCTCTGCTCCTTCAACTCTCAGGAAGGTCACTTGGGGCAGACACTGAGGGTTCCTGCCTCAAGCACCTTTCCCTCACCCTCCTTTACTGAGTCTCTTGGTGCCAAGAGCTCACTTCGCAGCCTCCTTTGTACATGGGGAAGCAAGGTGATTCCGTTCCGACCAAGGAAATATAAGGATGATTCTGCACCTGGGGTGAGAGGTGGGGCAGTTCTAGGAATGATTTTCTTTCTGATTAATAGGCAGACTCACAAGAAGAGCTCTCTTCCCTGGACAGCTTCTTTCCCATATTGGAGATTGTCAAGTGAAGATGTGATGTCTGGTGCCATGGCAGCCATCTTGTAACTATGAGGTGCCAAGCTGAGGACAGTCGATCAGAAAACTACGAGAAAGACACTGGGCCCCTGTTTACATTGTTGAGCAATGGCCCAATTGTGGGATCACCCACATCCCTACTTACTGTTGTGTGATAACAAACATCCCTACTATGTAGGCTATAACAATTGTTCTGTTGCTTAAATGTTTCCTGACAGCTTTGGAGGCTTTGGGAGAGCGTCCCCATGTGGCCTTGCAGGGCACCAACGGGGCCATGATGAGGCTACTCCAAGCAATCTTGCATACTCACAGACAAGAACCTGTGGGAGCCGTTCCAGGAAAGGAGAGATGGTAGCAGTCACATGGTGACGGCAGCTGACACACTGGTTTGTGGATGTCTAGGGGGTCACCCTGTTGGGGACTCCCAGAAACAACTGAAGAACACTTTACCACTGTAAATTTTTCTTTTCTTTCTTTCTTTCTTTTTTCTTTTTTTTTTTTTTTTTTGAGACAAGGTCTTGCTCTATCACTCAGGCTGGAATGCAGTGGTGAGTGGTGTGATCACAGCTCACTGCAGCCTCAACCTCCCAGACTCAAACAGTCCTCCCACTTCAGCCTCCAGAGTAACTGGGACTACAGGCACATGCTACCATGCCTGGTTACAAATTTTTTGTAGAGATGGGGGTTTTGCTGTGTTGCCCAGGCTGGTCTTGAACTCCCATGGCTTAAGTGATCCTCCCACCTCAGCCTCTAAAAGTGCTGGGATTGCAGGTGTGAGCCGCTGTGCCCAGCCTGAATTTTCTAACACTTAATGGGCAGTTACACTTACAGACTGAGGGCATTAAAAGCAGAAAAGAGCGCAGCAATCAATTGGTGATGTCTGTCATGGGCACAAAATAGTGGAATGGTGGCAGTGGTGTGTTCCACATTTGTTTACTCAGTGCTCCTGGCTGCTCACCCCAAAGATGCTTCCAGAAATGCCAACAGCCTGAAGTGTCCCCCATTTCTGCTCTAAGGGGAATAGCAAGTGCTGGAGTCTCAAGGGAGCCTGGGACCCTTCTCAGCCTAGTCAAGCAAAGAATGTAGGTAGGAAGTTGATATGGGTTGGATATTTGTCCACATTAAATTTCATGTTGAAATGTGATTCCCAGTGTTGGAAGTGTCTGGGTCATGTGGATGGATCGCTCATGAGTGACTCACAGTAATGAGTGGGTTCTCTCTCTGTTAGTTCACACAAGAGCTGGCTGACTAGAGGCGCCTAGCATCTCTCTCTCTCTCTCCATGTGACATGCAGGCTCCCCATTCACCTTCCACCATGAGTAAAATCTTCCTGAGGACTCCCCAGAGGCCGAGCAGATGCTGGGGTCAAACTTGCCTGCAGAACTGTTAGCCAAAACATCTCTTTTCTTTATAAATTACCCAGCCCCAGCCACATGTGGTGGTTCACGCCTATAATCCCTGCACTTTGGGAGGCCAAGGCGGGTGGATCACCTGAGGTCAGGAGTTCGAGACCAGCCTGACCAACATAGTGAAACCCTGTCTCTATTAAATATACAAAATCTTAGCCGGGCATGGTGGCACATGCCTGCAGTCCCAGCTATTCGGGAGGTTGAGGCAGGAGAATCGCTTGGGGAACCCAGGAGATGGAGGTTGCAGTGAGCTGAGATCATGCCATTGCACTCCAGTTTGGGTGACAGAGCAAGACTCCATCTCAAAAAAAAAAAAAAAAAAAAAAAACTACCCAGCCTCAGGTATTCCTTCATAGCAATACAAAATGGACTAAGACAGAGGTCCTTCAACAGTGCCCTGTGCTAAACCCCCTCACACTCTACCGAGAAGGTCAACCTCCTCCATTGACATAGAGCACCCTGAGAGCAAGATCACATCTTATCCATCTAGGGACCACCAACGGGTTCAGGCACAGAGCCTGGCACTGAGGAGACCCTGCTGAGGTCCTGTGGTCAGGCACTGGGACCACAGTGGGAAGTGAGAAGACCATGGGTAACTGGGTTTGAGTCCCGCCTCTGACGCGTACAGCTGTGAGATCAAGGGAAAGTCCCTCAACATTCCCAAGCCTCATTTTACCACACGCGACACAGACACTGACTTCGGAAGATTCTGCTGTTTAGGCAAGATGATTCGTGGAAATCGACTTTGACAGCTCCAGAGCCCTGAGTGCCACATTCCTCTGGGAGATGCTCTGCTTATTAGCTGAGACAAGAGGATCGCGAAAGGTCTGGACACAGAATAGACGTACTTGAAAGGGGAAAGCAAAGCTGGAATTCAATTCTTCTTCTTTTTTTTTTTTTTTTGAGATGGAGTCTTGCACTGTCGCCCAGGCTGGAGTGCAGTGGTACGATCACAACTCACCGCAGCCTCGACCTCCCGGGCTTAAGCAATTCTCCCACCTCAGCCTCCTGAGCAGCTAGGTCTACAAGTGCACACCACCATGCCTGGCTAATGTTTAATGTTTGAGACAGGTCTCCCTCTGCTGCTCAGGCTGGTCTCAAACTCTCTAGCCTCAAGCTATCCTGCTACCTTGACCTCCCAAAGTTAATTATTCTTTTCGTAAACAAATATTCAATGAATATTCAATGCCATGCACAGGATGCCAAGATAAACAATAGACATAGTACTTGTCCTCATCAAGCTTAAAGATATGCTATGCATACAGTAGCCACATGTGGTTATTGATATTTATTTATTTATTTATTTTAAGAGACAGAGTCTCACTCTGTCACCCAGGCTGGAGAGCAAGGGTGCAATTATAGCTCATTGCAGCCTCAAATTCCTGGCCTCAAGCAATCCTCCCACCTCAGTTTCCCAAAGTGCTGGATTATAGACGTGAGTCATCATGCATGTCCGGCCTAAATTTAAATCATAAAACTGAGGCCAAGCTCAGTGGCTCAGGCCTGTAATCCCAGCACTTTGAGAGGCCTGCACAGGTGGGTCACCTGAGGTTGGGAATTTGAGACCAGCCTGACCAACATGGTGAAACCCCATCTCCACTAAAAATACAAAAATTAGCCAGGCATGGTGGCAGACACTTGTAATCCCAGCTACTCGGGAGGCTGAGGCAGGAGAATCGCTTGAACCTGGGAGGTGGAGATTGCGGTGAGCCAAGGTCATGCCATTGCCCTCCAGCCTGGGCAATAGAGACTCCATCTCAAAAAAAACTGAAAGTTCAATCCTCTAGTCATACTAGTCACATATAAAGTGCCCAGTAGGCACATGTTTAGTGGCTGCTGTTATCAGACAGTATAGATTGGACAGCACTGAGATACAGTCTTGTAGGGGAGACAGACACCAAGCAGAGAGCCACGCAAATACCTGATTACACACTGATGTGGTTTGGCTGTGTTCCCACCCAAATCTCATCTTGAATTGTAGTTCCCATAATCCCCATGTGTCATGGGAGGGACCCAGTGGGAGGTAATTGAATCATGGGGGCAGGTCTTTCCCATGCTGTTCTCATTATAGTGAATCAGTCTCATAAGATCTGATGGTTTTATAAAGGGCAGTTTCCCTGCACACGTCCTCTTGCCTGCCACCATGTGAGACGTGCCTTTGCTCCTCCATCACCTTCCACCATGATTGTGAGGCCTCCCCAGCCATGTGGAGCTTTGAGTCCGTTAAACCTCTTTTTCTTTATAAATTACTCAGCCTTGGGTATTTCTTCATAGCAGTATGAAAAATGGACAAATACATGTACCATGACATTTGTCAGTGGGAAGCCATGGGTAGTGCACTGACCATTTAGTGCCAAGGAAGCCACTGGTTTTTTAGTGTGAGGCTAGTGCCAGGGAAGCCACTGGTTTTCATTAGACAAAGTGAACTGGGCCCTTGAGAGCCTGACATAGTTCCCTGGACCTCCTAGAGCCATTCTCTCCAAGGCTGGAGACCCAGTGAGCTCTCCTGGGAGATAAGGTTCCTCTGTGACAATGTCCAACCTGGCAGCGGATGACACCAGTTTAACCATTGGTTGATAATATGGCCTGCGGAGCCAGATGGACTGGATTGGATTCTGTCTTTGCCAACCGTCTAACCCCAGGGCGGTACTCCCTATTTTACAGATGGAGACACTGCCTCAGTGTCTCCATCTGTAAAATAGGGAGAACAACAGTATCTGGCTTCAAGGGTAACTGGAAGGATTAAATGAGTTAAAGAGTTGAAAACACTTAGAATAGCTCCTGGCACACAGGAAGCACTATGTACTCAGCTATTATTATCATCCACGGGTGTTTGAACTTTTTGGAGGGAAGGAATGCACCTGCCACTCAGCGTCCTCCTTCATTTTCACTCTGTGCTTCCTGTGGTATCATCACCCAAAGCGAAACTGACCATCACAGTCAGGGTCTTCTGTAAAACAAGTGGGAAAGGGAATATAACCGTAACTGCAATGTTAACCAGTTCATACTAAGGACTTTCCACATGCCAGACCCTGCGTGAAGCACTTTACATGTAACATGTGTTAGACTTTCACAGCAACTCTAGTAGGCGTGTGCGATGAAAAAGATCTCCATTTTACAGATACTGAGGACATGTGGCTCACAAAAGTGAACCTGCCCACGTTTACGAAAGGATCTCGGCGTCAGTTCCAAGGGCTGCCACCAGATGACAGTGCCCATCCACTTTCCAATTGAGCAGTCTGGCGGGAACACACTAGGAAAGGGTCGTCCCGCAAACGTTTAATGAGCGCCTACTGTGTGCCTGGAACTGTTCTAGGCTCTGAGGATCCACGCAAATAAACCACGGGTGGGGGAAAAACTACCATTATGTTTCTTCCCTTCCATTTTCCCTTGAATATAATAAAAGGTATCCCAGAGATGCCTGCCCAAGGGGGAGGTGGCCTAACCGGACCGGAACTGGGAGGCTGGCGGGGAGGGATGGGAGTATCTGGAAGGGCCACGGTTCCCAAAGATCAGGGGCTGCAACTATTCCCAGAAGGGAGTGTTCTTCTGCATCTCACCTTCCTGCAGCCCCCGGGAGAGGGGAGCAGGGGTCTGTCCTCTCCCTTTGGTATCTTATGTGGCTGGGATGGTTGCGGCGATGGGGGCGGGGACGGGGTGGGGGGCTTCGGAGGGGGAAAGGAAATCTCACCCTGAGAATCTGGAGTGCGGGGAAGGGATGCTGCTCAAAGGTCTGTTTCTGGCTTTGGCAGGGGGGTCACCTGAGACTGCTCGGGTTTGCTGGTCTGAAGGTCACCCAGGGAACCAGCCCCATGTGGGGTGCCGGAGCGCAGCTCCCAGGCCTGATCGAAGCAATGCCGACTTCGGAGAGGCCTGTGGACTAGGACGAGTGAGGGGGACTCAGTGCCGAGGCGGAAGGCTGCCCCGGACCCCTCCTTCAAGCAGGTCCCACGGCCGCCCAGCGGACACGCGTCTGGGCTGTGCCCTGAGCGTCTGCGGAGCGCACAGCCAGTGGCCCGAGCCACTGAGTATGTGCGCCCTGAAGGGCGGTGGACGTGTGCGTACGTGGGTGATGTGTGCGGTAGGGGTGGTGGCCATCCTGCGTAGGGACCCACGTGAGGGGTGCACCGTGTGGACGTGTGTGTTTGGAGGGGCGAAGGACGCGGGTGTTAGACTCAGTGTGCGTAAAGGGACAAGGACACCTGGGAGGTGGGCAGTGAGGAGAGAGAAGAGTGTGTCCAGGAGGAACCTGCCTAGAGGAGGCCTAGCGGTGTGTGTGCCCCTAGGTGCATACCGGGGTGTTGGCGACTTCGAAGGGCACCCGGCGGGATCGATCCTCTGCGTCCTGGACCTGGTGCTGGTGTGTTTCGGGGAAGTTACTGCTTATGAACCCACCTTGGAGTGTGGCCTGGGGGCAGGAAGGCTCCTGCGCTGGGACCCCTCGCTACCCCTCGGTCGCGATATCCCTCGGTAAGTGTATTGGCTGGGGGACGGGTGTTCCCGCAAATGGATGTACCCTGGGGAGCTGCCCGGCTCGTCTGGATTGTTTCTGGGCGCACTGTGGTTGTGGGGGGAATGTCCCCGAATTGGGGACACGGGAGGTGGGGGGGATCGTCTCAGCGATCCGGGCCTGAAGCCACGAGCTTGGGCTCCGAGGGTGCATGCAGACGGCGCCTAGCCCGGCGCGGAACCGCCAGCGGGACTGGGGGTGGGGCTCAGAGGCCCGGGGGCGGGGCCGGCCGAGGGGCAGGGGCGGGGCCGCGGCCGCTGCAGCAGCGCGGGCCGGGCCAGGGGGCGCCTCGCGCGGCAGCGACTCTGGCAGGCGCTGCAGTGAAGCTGGACCCGCAGGCGGGCGTGCGTGGAGCGGGGGCCGCGGCCGCGCTGCAGAGATGTGACTCAGGCCGAGGGCCAGCTGGAGCGTTGGCGCTGCGGGGCCGCGGGGGTCGGTGAGTGCGAGCTGCGCCGATGCGGTGGAGGACGCTGTGGGAACCCCAGAAACTTTTCCCGCCGTGGATTTGGGAGGACTGGGGGGTCTGCTTCTTGTGTTTTTCTAAGCGGCCCCCCAGCCCCAGCCAGGGAGTTCATTGGGAGATGTGGGATCTGGGCGAGGGGAACCACGGTGCGTCGGGAGCGGAGCCGTAGAGGGGTGGGCGGGAGAGGGGAGGGTCTGGGGACCTTTATGGGGAGAGGGGGACTGTGCCCGGATCAGGTAGAGATCCAAGTCTCCCAGGAGGGTCTGGGGGCGACCACAGGTGAAGGGCAGCTGGGGAGCGTAAAGGAACCCAGCCATGTCCTAGTGACTCGCCGTGTGTGAGGAGCTGCGGGCTGGTCCTGGGGCCGCGTGGGGGGGGCTGACTGTGGACTGGGCAGACGCAGCCAGGGGCACAAGGGCTGGACTTTGTGGGTGAACAGCAGCACCTGTCGCGGGGGCTGGGGGTCAAGCCCTTAGCCGGCTTGAGTGCGCATTACTCAGCAAGGGGAGGGGGGGACATGGCGGGGGAAGAGGGCAGAGCTGAGACCTGGGCTGGGGACGAATGACGGGGAGGAGTAGGGAGGAGGGGGCGGCTGCATACAATGGCGCGGCGGGGGGAGTGGCGTTTCCCTTCCAGACCGGGGGCACTTGGACCTCTGGGAGAGGCGGCTAGGCTGGGGATAAGGACTAGACCTCTGCTCTGTCCCCTCTCCTTGGGGGACACAGGATTCCAGCCCCACGAGGACCCCACACATCCCGGGGTCCCTAGGGCTTGGACCGGAAAGGGAGAGCGCTGGAGGAGCCCGCACCCGCCTTGGCACCAGGCAGCAGGTTAAACAGCTTGGGAAGGGGCCAACGACCTTGCCCCAGAAGTCTCCCCCGTGCAGCGGGTTCACTCCTCAGTCCTTGCTCTGTCACACCCAGGCCTAGCCAGTTCCCCCTTTCCGTCCCCCGTTCGCTAAGGGGGCGGCTCCTTGGAGCGCGGACAAAGGCCCCTGGAGTGTGGCGGGCAGCGGCGTCCCCGCCTGGGGCCCCAGCCCACGCGCCACATTGGCCGCCCAACTGCACCAGGCCGGGGGGCACCTGAACGGAGCCCAGAAAGCCCTGGGGGTCCCGCAAAGACAAGAGAAGTGGGGGAGGGATCTGGCACAAAAACCCCGGCACTTCAGCCAAGGAACCTTCTTAATTCAGAAGTTTCTTCGGTGGGGACTCGAGGCTTGCGGAGGATCCAGGCTTTGAGTTAAACTGCATGCAAATGACATGTAAATAGAATGCAAATTGGCATCTGTCGTTTGGAAGCCCTCCCGGCCAGTTTGGTATCTAAGACTGTGGAGTGAACAGCTTCCTATCTGCTCCCTGCTCTAAGCCTGGAAAGGGGTCAGCTGAGTTGGGAAGGGAAGGAGATTCCAGGGGGAAGGAGCCGCCATTTGGGGCACAGGCAGCAAGACAGGCAGTTTTGTTAGAAAGATAAACTCAGAATCTTTATTGGATTAATATGTTATTTCAAGAAACATGCCAGGGACAGAACTGGGTGCCTTGTATAAAACGGACAAGACCCCTCCTCTCCCGGGGCTGGGGAGGTGAGTGGGCAAACATTAAACAAACCCATAGCAAATGGATATGAAATCCGATTGGGATAAGGACAGCCAGGAAAATAAGATGGGGTGATGTAAAAGAAGGTGACAGGGGTGTATGTACCTGAGAAGACTGTTCGCGGAGTGACATTTGAGTGGAGCTCAGCTAAAAGGGGCGCGCCGCTGGGGAGGTCTAGCGGGAAGACTGAACCAGGAGGAAGGCACTGTGCGTGCAAAAGGTTGGAGGTGGGAATGAGCTTAGAGGAACTGAACAAAGGCCATTGTGGCTGGAGCTGTAGGCAGATTTGGGGGTGGAGATAGGGGAACGGTGGGGACCAGCCAGATCACGATCTCTTGGGCCATAGAAAGGAGTTTAGGGTTTATTTCGTTTGGACCAGTGAACCCTCCTAGGGTTTTGAGCGGGAGGCCATGGGATCTCATTTGTAGAAGCTCTCCTGAGGTTGACAAGATGGAAAATAGTCCTCCTTTCCATTCTGCCCATGGGGAAAGAGAGATGCTGGGAGCCTCCGAGGGGCTCTGTCTAGCCTTGGGGGACCGCTTTGAGCCTAGCCAGCCACTGCAAGCCAACTGGAGGAGCAGCTCAGGTTTTAAAATCCATTCCCTACTTTAAAACAGTGTTTATCCACCCTAACTGAGCCACCCGGAGCCCGCCGCCCCATAAGCACTTTCTCGCAGAGCTTCCTGGGGGTTCCGAGTTAGTCACATTTTCTTCTCGGAATTACAGCCTGAGAGGAACCAACCACCGAGGATCGGGCAGCCAAGGATGCAATTTGCATTTAAATGATTGCTTTTATTTACAGGACTGGAGCTGCTTTGCATATTCATGGATCACAGAGCTTGTGTTCTTGCAACCCTGTTTACTAACCTATGAGGATTTTCTAATTTGAGAGCCCTCAAATGGGCCAGTGGTCTAGTCAGCATTGGGAAATGAAGATTAGGAGAACCTGTAACTTGGAAAAGATATCAGAGGGTGAGAATTGCGGGTCTGGGAAAGAGCTTAAAGTCAGGAAACCTTGTAACAGTTTAATCCTGCAGAGCAGGAAATGGACCAGAGGCTCCAGCAGGAGTGAGCTGGGACAGACTGTGATGCTGGGGTGCATGGGGAGACTGGCTCTGCAGCCCCATCCTGGGCCTCTGTCATACGTGGGGGCTTCAGAACAGGGCTGCAGCAGAAAGGCCTTGAGGTCAGGAGCTGGGAGAAATGGGTTCTAGTCCCAGGCCAGCCTGTATATTCCAGTGAGCCTCTGGCCAATTTTTCTGATGTCTCTGCCTTCATTTTCCCTACAGGAAAATGAGAATCATGATTGTCTTTTCTTTTTTGAGACAGTTTAACTCTGTCACCCAGGCTGGAGTGCAGTGGCGCAATCTCGGCTCACTGCTAACTCCGCCTCCCCGTTTCAAGAGATTCTCCTGCCTCAACCTCCCGAGTATCTGGGATTACAGGTGTGCACCAGAGACAGGGTTTCACCATGTTGGCCAGGCTGGTTTCAAACTCCTGTCCTCAAGTGATCCGCCCACCCCAGCCTCCCAAAGTGCTAGGATTATAGGCATGAGCCACCGCAGCTGGCCATGATTGACTTTTTAACAAGCAATTCACTAAAAAGCTGTTGCTTCCTCTGTGTCAGGCACCAAACCTGACTTTTCTTTTCTTATTTTATTTGTAATAGAGACAGTCTTGCTATGTTGCCCAGGCTGGTCTTGAACTCCCTTCCTCAAGCAATCTCCTGTCTCCTATAGAGCTGGGATTATAGGCGTGAGCCATCACGCCTGGCCCAGACTGAGTATTTTTCACATACTTCTCACACTAGCCTTGTAAAGCAGTGCTATCATTATTCCCATTTTACAGATGAAGAGACTGAGGTTCACAGAAGTTAAGTAATGCCCAGTGTCACATAGTTCTGTCTGACTCCCCTCTTCTGGCCTCCCTCCCACTGAGACCTTTCAGCCTGGTGGGAGCGTGAACAGTGTACCCGTATGCATGTGGGTACTGGGCACTGAACTATTACATATGCACAGGGCTTGGAAATCCACTCCCACCCCACCTACTCATTTTGTCTTTCCCTTCTGTGTTCCAGTGCCTACCGCCATCTTTAGAGAAGGTAGGTTAAGATGCCACTGACCTGCTAGACACTGGGGGGGACGTGGCTGGGGTCAGGGGGATCCAGGGTGCAGCCATGCTGGTAGCAGCTGGGGCAAGGCCAGTAAGAATGTTCTAGAATGATTTTGTACATTTCATGTCTCCTTTCCCGTGGGTGAAAGGGAAGATGGGGATGCTGGTTCCCAAGAGAATGGCTGGTGTCTGCTCTGACTCTGCAAGACAGACGCACGGTTTCAGGGCACCCCAAGGTCCTCTGGCCTAGGTTCTACCTCCACAGCGAGGCTCTCACTTAGAGCACCTGCTGCAGGTGGCAGAAGAGTGTGGAAGTCCCCAGGGCCAACCACTCCAAGAGCGTCTCCCCTTCACACCACCTCAGGGACCTCTTTGGTTGGTGTGTGATGGTGGAGGCTAGAAGCCAGCAGTGGACAAAAACCTAAACCAGTAACCTCATGACAACACATTCTTTTCTTTTTTTATTTTATTTTATTTATAACAGAGACAGAGTCTTGCTATGTTGCCCAGGCTGGTCTTGAACTCCTGCCTCAAGCAGTCTCCCACCTCGGCCTCCCAGAGTGCTGGGATTACAGGCATGAGCTTGGAAGCCAGCAGTGGACAAATAGCTACTCGAGCCACCTTGTTACAACACCATCTCCATGGCAACTGCCCCTTCTAGAAAAATGAAAGCACTCCCCACCTCAGACAAGAGAGCGTTTGCCAATCTTTTTTATCTGTGTATTGTATTTGATTATTATTATATTTTGAGCTGTCTTTATGCTGTCACCTAGGCTGGAATGAAGTGGCTCAGTCACGGCTCACTGCAGCTCAAACTCTTGGGCTCAAGTGATTCTCCCACCTTAGCCTCCTGAGTAGCTGGGATTACAGGCACACACCACCACACCTGGCTAATTTTTGAATTTTTATAGAGACAGGGTTTCACTGTGTTGCCCAGGCTGGTCTCCAACTCCTGGACTCAAATGATTTGCCTGCCTTTGGCCTCCCAAAGTGCTGGGATTACAGGTGTGAGCCACCGTGCTTGGCCTTTTTAATGTATTTAATAGACACCTTATATAAACTTCTTACCCCGTTAACTACTGTCCTAAACCCTAATTATTTTAACCGTCACCGCAACCCCATCGGGTGAACACTGTTATCACCTTTGTTTTGCAGATGAGGCACCTTATGGCAGCTGCCCAGAGTCACAAGGTGCTAGCAGGTGGTGTGGGGACATTATTGGAAACTGGAAGATCTGATTCCTAAGTTCACACCAAGGTATGGCCTTGGCATAGCCTCCGGGCAGGCCTTGTTTTCCTTCTCATGCAAGGAATCCTGCCTGCCTGTGTTTTGGCCTCTGCAGGCCCCAGCACGTGGAGAGAGAGTGCTGTTCCTCCCCCTGCTAGCTGCTTCTGGCCCCTCTGCAGAGTGTGTGCATGCGCACGCGCACGCGTTTGTGTGTGTGTGAGAGAGAGATGCAGTATATTTAAGAACATCTGAGTGAGTCACATTTCTAGGAGCCTGGCTGGCAGAAAAGGTAATTAGTATGTGAGCTGAGTCTTGTGCATTCGTTCACATTTATTCATTACTCCTTTTGAGAAGTGCGCACGCTTGCATCCCACGGGTTTGTTGCCATATATTCATCCTGTCCCAATCAGTCCTGCCTCAAGGCTGACTCAAAACCTCTAATCTGGTATTGTTCCTTTTGGGGCTCTTGGAGAGCTGCCAGCTCTCAGGGTGAGAGGCACCAGGTGGCTAATTTAGCAGGATGGGGGCTTACCTGCCAGGGGGCACAGTGGGGTGTGGGCATTGCCTGCCTTGTCTTGGGCTGGGGTGGGGAGATGAAGGAGGTAGTGCTCTGAGTTCCGGCTCTTGCTGCTGTACATGTCCTTGTGTATCCAACCTCAGTACACCCCGGCATCGCCTACAGTGCTTGTGGAAGCACTGGTGTCTGGACCCACTCCCTGAGAATCTGCATTTCTAAAGAGCTCCAGGGCGATGTTGTTGCTCTTGCCAGCCCAAGAACCAAACTTCGACGTAAACCTCTCAGACCCTCAGTTTTCTTCCTTATAAATGGGAATGAGAACACACGGCCTTTCAGGGTGGTATGAGGTTTGGAGACCACATTTATCCATTCATTCGGCAACTGGATTGTGAGCACTGCCCATGTGCCAGGCACTGGGGAATTGGTGCAGAACAAGACGACAAGGTCCTGGGCATGAGGTAGGGGTTGGGGGAGGAGGGGAATGGCGAGGAACAGACCAAAAGAGTACAACAAATAAAATAATCTGGCCCAGTGTGGTGGCTCTCGCCTGTAATCCCAGCACTTTGGGAGGCCAAGGCAGGCAGATCACTTGAGGTCAGGAGTTTGAGACCAGCCTGGCCAATATGGCAAAACCCCCGTCTCTGCTAAAATACAAAAATTAGCCAGGCGCCTGTGATCCCAGCTACCTGGGAGGCTGAGGCAGGAGAATCACTTGAGCCCAGGAGGCAGAGATTGCAGCGAGCCGAGATCATGCCACTGCACTCCATCCTGGGCAACAGAGCGAGACTCTGTCTCAAAAAAATAAATCAAATAATTGAAAATTGAGATACACGCTACAAAGACAACAATCAAAAGTATTGACAAGGACAGGGAGAATCTACTTTGGGTTTGTTTGTTCGTTTGTTTGTTTTTATGATGGAGTCCCTGTTGCCCAGGCTAGAGTGCAGTGGCGTGATCTCGGCTCATTGCAACCTCCGCCTCCTGGGTTCAAGTCACTCTCCTGCCTCAGCCTCCCAAGTAGCTGGGATCACAGTCACGTGCCAACACGCCTGGCTCATTTTTGTATTTTTAGTAGAAAAGGGGTTTCACCATGTTGGCTAGACTGGTCTCGAACTTCTGTCCTTAAATGATTTGCCTGCCTCGGCCTCCCAGAGTGCTGGGATTATAGGTGTGAGCCACTGTCCCAGGCCAGGGAGAATCTACTTTGATTGACTTGCCAGTCAAAGGCTCAGCAAGTGGCACTTCTAGGACTCTAGTGTGTAGTAAAAGCCCAGGAGCAATAGTACAATTGTTTGCGTCTGGCCTCACCCTTTGTAGCTGCGTGACCTTGGACAAGCCTGCTGTTCTCCCTGTTTTATCTCCTGTAAAATGGAGATAGTAATAGTACTTACCTTATGGAATTATAATGTAGAATTATAATGTAGATCATTAGGTAATAATATACGTGAAGTACACAGAGTGCCTAGAACATAGCACTGTAAGGGTTATTATTGTTGTCACTTTGGCTGCAATAGGAAACTCTGGGGGGGCATTTCTGAATCCCCCAGAAATCCTAGATGAGCTGCCTCAGCGTCAGTCTGTGAGGCAGTGTGCCACACCCCTCCCCCAAACAGCCTGGACATTGTCCTATGGAGTGCGGTGGCTGTCACCTCATGGGCAGCCTTGGCAATGATAATGACCCACTTGAGACAAGCGGTGCCATCAGTTGCATCTAGGTGCTTAGACGTTGGGTAGGGAGGACTTCCTGGAAGAAGGGGGCCATAAGATGTGGGAGGAATATTAAACTTCTTTGTTGTCAAGTGACAGAAACCCAGCTCAAACTGGCTTAATCCAAAAAAAAAGCAGGGGCTAGGGGGAGTTAACTGGCTGCTGGAACTGCAAAGACCAGACTGGCTTCAGGCATGGATGAATCCAGCCATTCAGTGTATTAGGACTGTAGTCCATCCCATAGCTGTTTCCTCGGGGACAGCTTTACTCTCAGACAAGTTCTCGCCCTGTGATGGCAAATGTGCTCTCCAGCTTCAGGCCTCCGTCCTCGTAGTTTTTCAACCCCAGCAGAAAGAGAAGACCTCCTTCCAGTGAGTGCTAGAACAATCCTAGGGTGGATTCTCATGGGCCTGGCTCAGGCCACGTGCCTTTCCATGAACCACTCACTGTGGCTTAGGGTAGCATAAATGCTGTGATTGGCCAGGCCTGGGACAGATGCCCATGCTAGGAGCTCGGACGCAAGGTAGCTCTCCAAGGGAAAATCAGGTACTCTTTCCAGAAATGGGAGAAACGGATGCTGAGCAGCAAAAACAACAGCTGTCCCGGAAGAGCAGAGAGTTCCACCCTCAGGGATGAAAACAGAAAGCAAGAGTGTATCCATTTCCCACGTCAGAGAGGAGTCAGGAGCTGGAAACCTGGACCAGGGCCATAGAACTCTGCACCATTTCAGAAGCTTGGTCGCCATCTTGGTGTTGGCGCCCTCCGCATAGGTTTTCTGTTGTGGTTGCACGACTGAGCAGGAATAGGGAGGAGCTGGAGAAACAAAAGTCCCAATTTGCAGCCAGGTCTGGAAAAGAGAGAACCGCCTCCAAGAGTGAAAGGAAACAGCTTAAGAAGGCCAAGTTCTTGCAAAGAGACCCAGGGTGCAGGCTTGCTGCTGAGGGGCCTGGCTGGTTTCGTGGCATCTTCCCCATCCATTCTGTCTTTACTTGCCTAAACCAGGCTTGCTCCACCTGGGCACAGTTGACCTGTAGGGCTGGATAATCCTTTCTGGTGGGAGCTGTCCCACCAGATGTAGGATGTTTAGCAGCATTTCTGGCCTCCATCCCCTGATACCAATTGCATCTCCCTCCCTAGTTGTGACCACCGAAAATGTCTCTAGACATTGCCAAATGGTCCCTGGGGGTAAAAATTGCACCTGGTCGGGAGCCACTGGCCTACAGGGGGAGGAGGGGTTGGGGAATTGGTGGTAGTCAGGACTGCAAAGCACATTCCTGCCTGTCATCCTCCCAGCCACCCTGGGGCTGGATGGGATTAGAGAGGCTGCTTGGGACATTGCTTGCTGAAACTTGCTGAGAAGTCTCTTAACTGAGCTGGCCATTGATGAGGCGTCTCAGGGGAATCCACTCCAGGGCCCCTCCACCGGTTAAGGGACTGTTAGCATTTTGCTCTGACGCCTCCAGTTCTTACATTTTGATCCCTCGTGTGCTTTTAGGACCTCGTGACAAGCAATTGTGTTAGGATGTTTATCCAAAGAGTGGTAGGTTGAAATGTGCCCAGTGGGTATGCAACATAGGGTACATCAACCAGCAATTCTATTTGATATTTACTTATTTATTTTATTTATTTATTGAGACAGAGTCTCGCTCTGTCGCCCAGGCTGGAGTGCAGTGACAAGATCTCGGCGCACTGAAACCTCCACCTCCCAGGTTCAAGCGATTCTTCTGCCTCAGCATCCCAAGTAGCTGGGACTACAGGCACATGGCACCACGCCCAGCTAATTTTTTTATTTTTAGTAGAGAAGGGGTTTCACCATGTTGGCCAGGCTGGTCTCAAACTGCTGTCCTCAAGTGATCCTCTTGCCTCAGCCTCCCAAAGTGCTGGGATTACAGGCATGAGTCACTGCGCCCAGCCTCAATGAGCAATTTAAAAATGTCTGGAGATAAACACTTGAATGTGTTTGGTTTTCTTTTAAGTAGGTTGATTCAAAAGTTAAGTAAATAACTGCCCAGGTGGTGTGTGGACAAAGCACAAGTAGCTGCAGTGGCACGCCAGCAACTGATGTGGCAGGACCACGAATAAGTGCTGGATTGCAGGCCGACCGTCAGTGCCTGAGGTGCATCCTCAACCCTGAGCGTACCTGAGCAGGATGCTGAGGCGGGATGCTGGCCAGATGCCTTCTATTCCGAGCCTGCCTCCTCTCATCAGTAGGCAAAGGACATGAGCCCGACAGCCCCAGGCACCTTTTCCTTCAGTAACATCAATAATTTATGCCAATGGAAAGCCTCACAGCCAGGGCAGGATCTGAGACGCTCACAGGATCTCTGTAACAGTGAGGTGGTCGATACCACATTTACTTAGGGAAGCCCCAGGGACATACTGGAGCCGGGGGAGAGCAGCTGGTCACAACCCCACACATGGGCTGAGCTGGGGCAGTAAGTCTGGCTTGAGATGCTGGGAAACGAGAGCCCAGCCAGCTGTGCAGGCTGTGGCTTCCCTAAAGACCAGGCTCCCTTCAAAAGCAAGGGGCTGTTAGAGGGGGGAAGAAAAAAAAAGCGAGGAGCTGGTAGCTGTGAGGTAGAGGACGGTCCTTGCTGTTTCTCATTCACTCAGTATTTACTAAACATCTACTTCATGCCAGGTGCTGTGTGTCGAGCTTCAGTCTACAACATCCAGGGGACATCTGGCACTGTCGAGGGACATTTTGGGTTGTCACAGTTGGTGGAGGGGACGTGCTACTGGTATCCAGTGGGTAGACCCTGGGGATGCTGGTAAACATCCTACAACGCACAGTCCCCCATGACAGAGAACGACCCAGCCCAAATGTCAGTCATGCCAAGACTGAAGGATTCTTGTCTGCTGGTGAACAAGAGAGACCATGTCCCTGCCCTGCCACGTCTTGCAATGGGGGAAGCAAGGATGGGAGGACAGGAGGAAGGGAAGGCAGAAACAGTAAACAGTCAAAAAATGACAGACGCTATTAGACCAGAGGCTGTGGTGGAGAAGACTGGGGTGTGACCTTGGCCAAGGTCTGAGTTGATGGCATCAGAGCTGAGCTCGGCACGGGCAGGAGGAGTGGCCAGGAAGAGGGAGCAGAGGGGCAAGAGGAGACTTGGGTTAGGCCGGTCACTGAGGCTGCTGTGTGGAGTCCAGCTCGTATATGGGCAAGAGAGAGGGCAGCAGAGAGAATCCTGCAGGTTTCCCAGGGAGAGACGCACTCCGGGGAATCCTCCAGAGATGTTCTAGAGAGTGAGCGTGGGAGGTGAGGGAGAGACACAGCCTGGAACCAAGGAAGACAGCTGCTTTTGTGTTTACTACATTTGAAATGCTGGGATCCCGGCACTTTGAGAGGCCGAGACGGGTGGATCACTTGAGATCAGGAATTCAAGACCAGCCTGGCCAACATGGTGAAACCTCGTCTCTACTAGAAATACAAAAAAAATTAGCCAGGCGTGGTGGTGCACGCCTGTAATCCCAGCTACTCAGGAGGCTGAGGCAGGAGAATCGTTTGAACCTGGGAGGCGGAGGCTGTAGTGAGCCAAAATTGCACCACTGCACTCCAAACTGGGTGACAGAGAGACTCCATCTCAAAAAAAAAGAAAAAGAAAGAAGAAAGTGAAGAAATGCTGAGAGCCCTCGGAGTGAGGTCGCATCCAGGAGTTGAGTTGTGTGACCTTGTGCAAAGGTTGTCACCTCCTGGAGACTCTGTATTGTCACCTGTAAGATGGAGGTCCTAAAAGGAGCTGTCTCTCACAGGGCATTGTGAGGACTGGATGTATCCAATTCCTGTCCTGAAGTTAGTTGGTAGTAAATGTTAGCTGTTAGCCTCGAGAGGCTGAGACCGGGTAATTCATGCCACTCATTCTCCTAGTGCAGCACTTGACCTGTGGCTGTCTCTTTAAAGTTTCATTTTTTTCCCCCTTACTTTTCTTTCTTTCTTTCTTTTTTTTTGAGACGGCGTCTAGTTCTGTCGCCCAGGCTGGAGTTTAGTGGCGCAATCTTGGCTCACTGCGACCTCCGTCTCCCAGGTTCAAGCAATTCTCCTGCCTCAGCCTCCCAAGTAGCTGGGATTACAGCGCCTGACACACACCCAGCAAATTTTTGTATTTTCTAGTAGAGATGGCGTTTCACTGTGTTGGCCAGGCTGGTCTTGAACTCCTGACCTTGTGATCCACCCATCTCTGCCTCCCGAACCGCTGGGATTACAAGCATGAGCCACCGTGCCCAGCCTTCCCCTTATTTTTCAAGAGGTCTGACGTGGCACAGAGTATCAAATTCAAAGAATACAAAAGGGTATAGAGAGAAGTTGGCCTCCCTCCCACCCTGTCCTCCAGCCACCAGCGGTGATGATTCATGGTTCTTCACTGCACACAGCCAAGGGTACAGATGAGACCCAAAACGAGAGGCGGGTCTTCAAGAAGTCAGGAGAGGGGTAGTCTTCCAATGAATTGATCTTTCCTTCCCCCCTTGGCTTTTCTAGAATGTTCGTGGCATCAGAGAGAAAGATGAGAGCTCACCAGGTGCTCACCTTTCTCCTGCTCTTTGTGATCACCTCGGTGGCCTCTGAAAACGCCAGCACGTCCCGAGGGTGCGGGCTGGACCTCCTCCCTCAGTACGTGTCCCTGTGCGACCTGGACGCCATCTGGGGCATCGTGGTGGAGGCGGTGGCCGGGGCCGGCGCCCTGATCACACTGCTCCTGATGCTCATCCTCCTGGTGCGGCTGCCCTTCATCAAGGAGAAGGAGAAGAAGAGCCCCGTGGGCCTCCACTTTCTCTTCCTCCTGGGGACCCTGGGCCTCTTTGGGCTGACGTTCGCCTTCATCATCCAGGAGGACGAGACCATCTGCTCCGTCCGCCGCTTCCTCTGGGGCGTCCTCTTTGCGCTGTGCTTCTCCTGCCTGCTGAGCCAGGCGTGGCGCGTGCGGAGGCTGGTGCGGCACGGCACGGGCCCCGCGGGCTGGCAGCTGGTGGGCCTGGCGCTGTGCCTGATGCTGGTACAAGTCATCATCGCTGTGGAGTGGCTGGTGCTCACCGTGCTGCGCGACACGAGGCCGGCCTGCGCCTACGAGCCCATGGACTTTGTGATGGCCCTCATCTACGACATGGTACTGCTGGTGGTCACCCTGGGGCTGGCCCTCTTCGCTCTGTGCGGCAAGTTCAAGAGGTGGAAGCTGAACGGGGCCTTCCTCCTCATCACAGCCTTCCTCTCTGTGCTCATCTGGGTGGCCTGGATGACCATGTACCTCTTCGGCAATGTCAAGCTGCAGCAGGGAGATGCCTGGAACGACCCCACCTTGGCCATCACGCTGGCGGCCAGCGGCTGGGTCTTCGTCATCTTCCACGCCATCCCTGAGATCCACTGCACCCTTCTGCCGGCCCTGCAGGAGAACACACCCAACTACTTCGACACATCGCAGCCCAGGATGCGGGAGACAGCCTTCGAGGAGGACGTGCAGCTGCCGCGGGCCTATATGGAGAACAAGGCCTTCTCCATGGATGAACACAATGCAGGTAAAGTGGGCACCGCCCGGCTGGGTCAGAGCATCTCAGAAGACGCTCTTCTTCCTCTGCAGTGGGGATGGGCAGTCCCAGTGCCTGGGACAGTCGCAGCAGATCAGAACCCACAAACGTTGGCTCCTGTGCTGAAACTGGCCCAGATATGGTTTGGGTTTGTTTGAGACGGATTTTCGCTCTAGTCACCCAGGGTGGAGCGCAATGGCGCAATCTCAGCTCACTGCAACCTCCACCTCCTGGGTTCAAGTGATTCTCCTGCCTCAGCCTCCCAAGTAGCTGGGACTACAAGCGCGTGCCACCATGCTCAGCTAATTTTTGTATTTTTAGTAGAGACGGGGTTTCACCATGTTGGCGAGCTTGGTCTTGTATTCCTGACCTCAGATGATATGCCCATCTCGGCCTTCCAAAGTGCTGGGATTACAGGAGTGAGCCACTGCACCCAGCAGGGTTTGGGTTTTGTTGTTGTTGTTGTTTTTGTTTTTGAGACAGGGTCTTGTTCTGTTGCCCAGGCTGAGTGCAGCGGCATGATCATAGCTCACTGCAGCCTCAACCTCCTGGGCTAAAGTAATTCTCCCACCTCAGCCTCCCGAGTAGCTGGGACTGCATGCATGCGCCACCATGTCTAGCTAATTTTTTTATTCTTTGTAGAGACAAGGTCTCATTATGTGGCCCAGGCAGGTCTCAAACTCCTGGGCTCAAATGATCCTCCCGCCTCAGCCTTTCAAAGCTCTGAATATGGATTTTTATTAAGCTTTCTTTTCCCCCTACCAATTGCCAGCCAGTTTATTTTAAAAATACAGGTTTCTGGCTTCTTTTGCAAAGTCGAATCTGGCAACACTGGACCAACATTTCCACTGGGTTGCAATGGTCTGAAACTGACTTGAGGTACCATGTGCACTAGAAGACTCTGGCCCCTCCTGGAGCTGTGGCTGCCCTTCAGATGGGAATCCACTTTTCTGTTCACCACACTCTCCACCACTCTCTATTGCTCCTGACCCAGCTGCTATATATAGCATAGTAACATTAATTCCCTGGCTCCCCCAAGCATTTGAGTCTGCAATTCATGTGCTGGATGGATGTAGGGGGCCACAGCGGGAATTGCTCCCATCCCCTCTCCTACCTCAGTCACCAGGAATGTACTAATTTGGGCCCTGGAGCCAGGTGTCTGGGTTCAAATTCTGCCTCTGCTGTGGCTTTGAACAAATTATATTACTTTTATAAGCCTCAGTTTTTCTCATCTGTGACTAGAAATAGTGAGAGACTGTACCTCATAGAGCTGTTAGGAGAAAGAACACGGTGAGTACAAAGCCCTCTTGGTGCCTGCTGTGTTCTCTGTGCATCTCACTCGGCTTCCCCTGAAAGCCGAATCTGAGACAAGGGCTCCAGTGCAGGTGGTTTAGTGGGGCGGTGGTCCCTGCAAGGGAGAGGGCAGGGAGAATGAGACTGAGAAGGCAGAGATGATAAAACAAGTACATGAATGAGCCAGTTACCACCACGGGCAGCAAAGGCTCCTTCGTGCTGGGAATCCTCTGAGGACACAGGCTGGATGAGCCTCAGAATTGGTCCAGGAAGAAAAGGAGGCTGGGGCATCTGTCCACCAGCTCCCATCTCCCAGTGTTATTTGGTTTTGGTTTTTGTCTTTATGGATTGAGTCTCGCTCTGTTGCCCAGGCTAGAGTACAGTGGCACAATCACAGTGCATGCAGCCTTGACCTCCTGGGCTCAAGCAGTCCTCCCACCTCAGCCTCCCGAGTAGCTGGGACCACAGGCACATGCCACCACACCCAGTTAACTTATTTTTTATTTTGATAGACACAGAGTCTCACTATGTTGCCTAGGGTGGTCTCGAATTCCTGAGCCCAAGTGATTCCACCCACCTCGGCTTCCCAAAGTGCTGTGATTACAGGCATGAGCCATAGCACTGGGCTTCCAAGTGTTATTAACATCCCCTATAATTCTGGTGACTGGGGTGGATAAGTATCATCTGTTCCAAGGCAGAAAAACAGATTTGCTGAGCACTTGAGATGGACGTTTTTGGGTACCCAGGGCTATCTGCTACTGCTGCAGGGGGCTTCAGAAGTGAGGTCCTATCTAGGGGATGTGGCATAGGAACCCACTAGGACCTGCCTAGGGGATGTGATACAGGAACCCAAATCCCCTGCTACTGACACTTGAGAAGTATCTCTTAGAATCATTACCTGAAGGGAGTCAGCCAGGGTCCCAGCAGTTGAGATTAAATAAACTTGCCCTTTCTCAGTTCTTTGAGAAAGATGCATCAGGGGCTACAACATTCATAATAATAATAACTAGTATTGTCATCATTTGTTGAGCACTAACTATGTGTCAGGCACTATTGTGCATTTTTGTTTTTTTTTGAGGCAGTGTCTCACTCTGTCACCCAGCAGGCTGGACTGGAGTGCAGTGGTGCGATCTCAGCTCACTGCAGCCTCTGTCTCCCAGGTTCAAGTGATTCTCCTGCCTCAACCTCCTGAGTAGCTGGGATTACAGGCACCCACCACCACACCTGGCTGATTTTTGTATTTTTAGTAGAGACAGGGTTTCACCATGTTGTCCAGGCTGGTCTTGAACTCCTGACCTCATGTGATCCACCCGCCTTGGCCTCCTGAAGTGCTGGCATTACAGACATGAGCCACTGCGCCCGGCCACTATTGTAAATATTTGACCTGCATTAGCTCATTAGTCCTCACTACCACCTAATGAGGCAGGTCTTGTTATTATCCCCATCTTATGAATGAATAAATGGAGGCTCTGAGAGTTAAATGACTTGCCCGAGGACTTCAGATTATCAAGATTCCCTCTTCAGTGACATTCACCCAGCGACCTGGTGCATGGGCCATAGCCCCTCTGCTAGATAGGGCTGGAAATCCCAGTGTGGCTTTTATCAGCTGCTCTCTTCCTACTCTGAAGTTCCAAGTCAGCAAGCCCGTGTTTGCTGAAATGTGGCAGGGATGGCAGAGTCAGCCCAGCTTGGAGGCTGGCTCCCCGGGATGCCAGAAGATAGGGATCAGGACAGAGATCAGCACTGGGAACCCAGAGGGCCCTTCAGGGAATGTGGTGAGCAGAGATGAGGAGCTGGTCAGTTCCTGGGGTCCTGGTTGGGCCATCTCTTTGCTGGCCCAAACTCCCCATGGAACTCAAAAACAGCAATAACTCCTGAAACGGGGCACAAACTTTTATGCATTAATGTTTTCCTTTTTTTTTTTTTTTTCTTGAGATGGAATGTCACTCTTGTTGCCCAGGCTGGAGTGCAATGGCATGATCTTGGCTCACCACAACCTCCACCTCCAGGGTTCAAGCAATTCTCCTGCCTCAGCCTCTCGAGTAGCTGAGAATACAGGCATGCGCCACCACACCCGGCTAATTTTGTATTTTTAGTAGAGACAGTGTTTCTCCATGTTGTTCAGGCTCACTCAAACTCCTGACCTCAGGTGATCCACCCGCCTCAGCCTCCCAAAGTGTTGGAATTACAGGCATGAGCCACCGCACCCAGCCCCTTTGTTTTGTTTTGTTTTATTTTGTTTTGTTTTGTTTTCTAGATGGAGTCTCACTCTGTCACCCGGGCTGGAGTGCAAGGGTGTGGTCTCAGCTCACTGCAACCTCCACCTCCTGGGTTCAAGCAATTCTCCTGCCTCAGCCTCCTAAGTAGCTAGGACTACTTGAGATGGACACTCGAGATGTGCGTGCCACCACACCCGGCTAATTTTTGTATTTTTAGTAGAGACGGGGTTTCACTATGTTGGCCAGTATGGTCTCAAATGCCTGACCTTGTGATCTGCCCGCTTCAGTCTCCCAAAGTGCTGGGATTACAGACGTGAGCCCCTGCGCCCGGCCATCGAGCCTCTTTTATAAGGACACGAATCTCATTCATGAAGGCTCCATCCTGATGGCCTTATCACCTCCCAAAGGCTCTACCATCTAATATCATCACACTGGAGAAGAGGTTTTAACATACGTTTCTCTAGGGAATTGTTCTGTGGCTTTGTCAGATTCTCAAAGCCACCCGTGACCCCAAAAGGTGAAGAATCAGTGTGTTGTTGAACATGATGGTTCCATTTTCTTGAAGTAAAACCACGATGCCAGAGTTACCCAAGTATTACGGCCTTTACAGTGTAAGATAACTAACCTCTGCTGGGGGCTTCCTGGGGGCTCACTATCATTCTGAGCATTTTAGTGACTGATCTCTTTTAATCTCTGCAGTAACTCCATGAGTTCTGATTTGCAGATAGGAAACTGAGGCACAGAGAGGCTAAGCAGTTTGCCCAAAAGGCAGAGCTGGAATTTGAACCCAGGCAGAGGCAGAGTTTAAATCAAGGCAGAGCCAAGAGTTTGAACCCAGGCGGGATAGCTCCAGAGGCCACATGCCTGACCCCTGTGCCATGGAATCACCCTCCTCTTCATAAAGCACTTAAGCGCCCCTCATCTCACTGAGGTGTCAGGACAACTCTGTGCATTTGGAAAGATGAGGACTATCAGACCCATTTTACTGAGTGGAAAACTGAGCCCAGGGATGTCAGGCAGCTTGTTCAAGCGTAAGCTATAAATACACGGCAGACCAGGAAGAGAAAAAGTTGGTTTCCTGAATTCCATTACTTACATCCTTTCTTGTAAAAATGCAGCCAAGACTTTATAGCCAGATAAGATCCAGAGATGCAAGGGCTCTGGGATCCAGGTTGGTGTCCGCAGAGCTGGGGCTGGCGCAGGGGTGATGGAGAGTCTGGAGGTGCCGCCCACCCTATCTGTTTCACATCTGTTTCACAGTGACACATTCTAAAGCCAAGGAAGTTGTTTTTCCATTCCCCTCTTTCTTTTCCAAAACAAAAACACCTTTATCACTCCTTCTTGGTGGCAGATAAGCAACAATAATCATATAGAATCAGCGGAATCATGTAGGTTCAACAAGTAAAAATAATAGCCAGGTGCGGTGGCTCACACCTGTAATCCCAGCACTTTGGGAGGCTGAGGCGGGCGGATTGCTTCAGCTCAAAAGTTGGAGACCACCCTGGGCAACATGGTGACACCCCTGTCTCTACTAAAATCCAAAAAAAAAATGATAAAATAGCTGGGCATGGTGGTGCATGCCTATAATCCCAGGTACTCACTCAGGAGGCTGAGGTGGGAGAATGGGAGAATCGTTTGAACCGGGGAGGCGGAGGTTACAGTGAGCTGAGATCGTGTCACTGCACCCCAGCCTGGGTGACAAAGGGAGACTTTATCTCAAATGAAAAATAAAAATAAAAAACAATAATAAACAAAAATTGCTTAAAATCCCTTTGACCAGGGGCAACGGTTTGCTTCCACACTCACACACAATAGGGCAGAGTGCTTCTTAACCAGGCTACACATTATAATCACTTGGGCTGCTTTAAAAAATCACCAGTGCTTGGCCGGGTGCAGTCCCAGCACTTTGGGAGGCCGAGGCGACCTTGGGTGGATCACAAGGTCAGGAGTTCGAGACCAGCCTGGCCAATATGGTGAAACACCGTCTCTACTAAAAATACAAAAAAATTAGCCAGGCATGGTGGCACATGCCTGTAATCCCAGCTACTCGGGAGGCTGAGGCAGAATTGCTTGAACCTGGGAAGTGGAGGTTGCAGTGAGCTGAGATTGTGCCACTGCACTCCAGCCTGGGCGACAGAGTGAGACTCCGTCTCAAACAAACAAAAAAAAAAACAAAAAACAATGCTTGCTCAATTGTGATTAAGTCTGAGTTTGGGATTAGGTGTTTTCTAAGCTCTCCAAGTGATTCGCAGATGTAACCAGGTTGAAACCACTGGTCTGAGTGATGTTCTTCAGTGTGCTTACTTTAAATCAATGTTACGGAGGTAGCTGCAGATCAGTAACTGCAGAGCTACAGTCTCCTTTCAATGATGCAGAGCTTGCCATTAGGCCCTGTCACTTAATTTTTTGATCTTCAGCTGGTGAATCTTCTGCCTGCTTCTGGCTCTCGATGATAAACAGTGCTGCAGTGAACATTCTTATGCATTCACCTTCAGGCTTTTAATCAATTCACTCCTTGCAAAACAATTTTCTAGATATGGGTTAAAGTCTGCACTTCAAATCTTGATACAGTAAATCTTCACTTGACATTATTAGCAGGTTCTTGCAAACTGTGACTTTAAGTGAAATGATGTGTAATAAAACCAGTCTTTTTCCTGATCAATTTCGCTAGCAAAACAATGACACTATTCAAGGACCTCTTGTACGTTCCTTCACTTAAGTCGCAGTTTTCAAGAACCTTTTGATGGCATTAAGTGAGGAATTACTGTACATACTGCCAGATGGCACCCCAGAAAGGTAGACCAGTGGACTGTTCTTCCCCTTGATAAATGCATCAGAGCCCCATCTCTTCACTTCTTCAGCAACCCTGGGTGTTGTCAGACTTTTTTAAAAATAGGCTTCTTTTGAATCATCCCAAATGTGTGTCCACCAAAATTCACACGAAGCTGGGTGCAGTGGCTCACAACTGTATCCCAGCTCTTTGGGAGGCTGAGGCAGGAGGATTACTTGAGCTCAGGAATTTAGAGACCAGCCAGAGCAACATAGGGAGACCCTGTCTCTACAAAAAAAATATAAAAATAAGCCAGGCATGGTGGTGTGTGCCTGTAGTCCCTGCTACTTGGGAGGCTGAGGTGAGAGGGTAACTTGAGCTAGGGAGGTCGAGGCTGCAGTGAGCCATATTCACACTGTACCCTAGCCTGAGACAGAGACCCTGATTCAAAACAAAAAAAAATTCCTTTGAGACCGGGCAAAACTCCCACAGAAAGGCTAAGTTGGAGTCCTGGCTAGATGGCCTTTGTTCTAGAAACCCTTGCTTTGCTGGCTGGGGACTATCTGGCATGCTCCCTTACCACAGGAGGAACAGCTGTTGGCATCTTTGGTGCTGACCTCAGCCAGCTTGTATTTTAGGAACCAGGCCCCATGAGGCAGAGGCCTTATCCTTGAGCCTTTGGGTCTCACAGAATAGCCGGTGCTGAGGAGCTATGGTTGGCCCAGTTTCTCTTGCATTTTAGCCTTTTGGGTTCTCTTCCTTTGAGAGTCCATCCCTGACATGCTCATGCGGTGGGAAGGGCATTCTCCAGGCTTGCCTGTGGCTTTGCCAAGCCTCAGAAGCCTCCACACCCTATATCCTTCCACTGAGTGAGACCTCAAATATATACAACCTCACTTACCTGCTGCTTGTTAATAAGTATCAACAAGGCATAAGGTATGTGATAAAAGATGAAAATACACTGAGAGATGTAGCACTTCGGATCACATCTTGGAAAGCATTAACAAGGCACATGAAATGCTCACTTTCAACAGAGCAATAAAGAAAAGTGTTCTTTCCTCTATTAGGGGCTTTGGGCTCTCAGATCTCATTAGGGCCAAGGCCTATTTAAAATGACCTTTTGCTTCTTGCTGGAAGGCCCCGAGTTGGCTATGGGGGCAAGGCCAGCCTAGCATCACATGCAGGGTCTATGCAAGAAAAGGCTGGCATTCAGCCATTTGAGCTTTGATTCCTAATGGGACCTCCTTGTCTTAGGAGAGGTCCTAAGCAAGGTGGGTGGGCCTTGGTTCCCTTTCTCTCCGGCCCAGGTCTGGGTACGGTGTTAGTTGGGCTTCTTGAAGTAAGTTGCAAGTAATCAAAAATCCAATGTGAGTAGGCTAAAGCAGCTGTCCCCAATCTTTTTGGCACCATGGAAGACAATCTTTCCATGGACCAAGGTTGTGGGGGTTGGGGGGCGGTTTCAGGATGAAACTGTTCCACCTTAGATCATCATTAGATTCTCATAAGGAACGCGCAACCTAGATCCCTCGCATCCACAGTTCTCAATAGGGTTTGAGCTCCTATAAGAATCGAATGCCAGCCGGGCACAGTGGCTCATTCCTGTAATCCCAGCACTTTGGGAAGCCGAGGTGGGTGGATCACTTGAGGTCAGGAGTTGGAGACCAGCTTGGCCAACATGGCGAAACCCCGTCTCTGCTAAAAACACAAAAATTAGCTGGGCATGGTGGCGCGTGCTTGTGGTCCCAGCTACTTAGGAGGCTGAGGCCCGAGAATTGCTTTAATCTGGGAGGTGGAGGTTGCAGTGAGTCGAGGTTACGCCACTGCATCCAGCCTGGGCAACAGAGTGAGACTCTGTCTCAAAAAAAAAAAAAGAATACAGATTCCTTGCCTGGGTCCCAATGCTGACTGTGCCCCTTACCAACTGTGTGACCTTGGGCAAGTTGCTTAACCTCTCTGTGCCCCAAGCAAAGTGGAAATAATGAAAGTACATATAGTCAGCCTGGGCAACAAAGTGGGACCCCATCTCTACAAAAAATATATTAAAAAATTATGCAGGCATGGTGGCATGTGTCTGTAGTCCCAGCTACTTAGGGGGTTGAGGCAGGAGGATCGCTTGAGCCTGGGAATCCAAGGCTGCAGTGAACTATGATCATGCCACTGCATTCTAGCCTGGACAACAGCGAGAGCTTGTCAAAAAAAAAAAAAAAAGGACCTATCATGCGATGAAAATGAAATGAGTTAAAAAGAAAGGAAGAAAATGAAATGAGTTAATAGTTAATGTATATAAAGTACGTTGCACAGTGCCTGGCTCCTGGCTGGCACTCTATGAAGCTTAACTGTATAACTAAGTTGATTTTGGTCCCTGCCCCAAGTAATTTGCAAAACAAATAAACAGACAAACAAAAAACAAGAACAAACTCTCTTGTTGCTTTTTAGCGAGAAAAGTGGCTCCCTTCAGGGAAGACTTTTCTGTTTTTGAGACACAGTTTCACTCTGTCACCCACACTGGAGTGCAGTGGTGCAATCTTAGCTCACTGCAACCTTTACCTCCCAGGTTTAAGCGATTCTTATGCCGCAGCCTCTTGAGTAGCTGGGATTACAGGTGCGCACCACCACACCTAGCTAATTTTTGTATTATTAGTAGAGAGGGGTTTTTGCCATGTTGGCCAGGCTGGTCTCGAACTCTTGACCTCAAGTGATCCACCCACCTTGGCCTCCCAAAATGCTAGGATTAGGGATTACAGGCTTGAGTCACTGCACCCAGCTTCTACCTTTTTTTTTTTTTTTTTAAGATTCCTCCATGTCTTTTCATGTTAGTTTTTCTTTAACAAAAAGGAAGTTCAAATCTCTAAAAGTACAGTAGATAAGAAACACTGGTTTTACCCATCTTTCAGAGGGAAAAAGTGCCGACATGCTGTCTTGGCTTTAGGTCTCTCTTTTATTCTTGTTTGGAATAACCCTACATGTGTGGTTAGAGTCTCCCTGTTCTCATCCCTGGTCACTTTCCAGTGAAGACTCTTAGCAGCTTCCTCCTCAGTGTGTGTCCAGAAACAGCAAGCAGTTCTGAGTAGCGTGATGCTGAACTTTACATGAATGGCTTTCTGTAGTGAGAAGGCGCCTGTCACCCATGGCCTGCAGTGGCTGCGTGGCTTGGGGGAGGCTGCAGGCCCAACCATGAGCCTCCTTCCCCTGGTCTCTACAGCAGCTTTTCCCAAACCCACTGAGATGGGTCAGGCTCCTAGAGAGCCTGAGAACAAAGCCCCTTTGTGACTTTTGTTTTGAATCAGGCTTGTGACAAAGGGGAGGAGCCACTGGGCTGGGTAGATGGGGGTGCCCGCAGCATGGTGGTGTTGCAGAGGAAGAAAACAAAATTGTGTCTTTTTTTTTGGTGATGTTGTCTTGCCAATCCCTCCCTCCCCCAGCTCTCCGAACAGCGGGATTTCCTAACGGCAGCTTGGGAAAAAGACCCAGTGGCAGCTTGGGGAAAAGACCCAGCGCTCCGTTTAGAAGCAACGTGTATCAGCCAACTGAGATGGCCGTCGTGCTCAACGGTGGGACCGTAAGTATCAAGATGTGATGTGGGGGTAGGAAGCCTAGGAGTCTACGGTGTGGGGGAGCAGCTTCAACAGGGACATACTCCTCCGTGGAGGCTGCTCATGTGGCCTGCAAGGACCGCAGCTCAAACGCATGCAATGCTTTTTTCTTCTTTCCCTTTCTACCCCTTTTCTCCACACACGGGATACCCACCTCTGTTTAGAAGACCACCTGTAGATTCGTTTGAAAGAGTTCCTAATCCTTGAGGCTTTTGCACCAACTGAATTATTTGGCTTTCGTGATGCAGTGCCCCAGCTTTGTCCCTGGGAGGTGACTCTTGGAAGAAGCCCAGAATGATGGAGCGCCCCTAGCAGATTTTGCTGACATCCAACCTAGTTTAAGGTCCCCGGTCACCCCTCTGTTGATTCCCCCCAGCTGGGTACCACGTTCTCCCATTCCCTAAGAGAGGTCTTAAGAAACTGAAGGAGTTACTATTTCTCTCCCTCAAATACAGAAGCAGGTTTACTACTATCTGATGCCAAACAGACCTTCAGCAGAATTGTCATTGTTTACGTTTGCCTCGGTGGAATGACATTATTTTGTTTCTCCAGCAATCCAAAGATGCACTCTCATCCCCACATTTAATTTCCAAACATAGCTACATGCTTCTTTCAGAAACAAGGCCTGAGCCAGTTTACATGTGTAAATTGGGTTTCCATTCTTTATATCATGTTCCAACTCCATAACTCAACCTGAACATTCTTTTTTTTTTTTTTTTTTTGATGTAAATTAGGGATGGTCTTTGATCTCTAGAGGGAATTTAGGTTTTCCTGGCCTTTGGAATGGTATGGTAGGCATTGGTTTGCATTGGTTTGGAACAGGCTCAAAGACAGAATCACAGATTTGCATTCTTAAAACCCCCTGCCAACCACTGGGCTGTTTTATTGTCCCGTGCCAAGAAAAGCCTGATTCACAAGCATTCGGCCTGTGTGTTATAATAAATATGGTTAGAAAAGCCCCCATCCGTCACTCTTAAGCCCTCCTGTTTCCTTCAAGGCCGCTGTGTGAAAAAATAGTCAAGACAGAAAGTGAATGAGTTGAACTTACATTCCTTAGGGGTGGATGATTCTAGAAAAGGGAGCTGGGCTTCCCAAGAACCACAGCAGCATGACACACAGTCATTGCTGCCCCTCTCCTGGGATTAGTCGGCCCATCTAGATAAAAGCAAGGTAACTTATTTTTGCCGCGTTGTTTACGCATCGGTTTCTAATGTTGATTTTTGCAAAGCACAGAGTTCTCAGTGTGTTATCCTTATGTGTTATTCCAGATCCCAACTGCTCCGCCAAGTCACACAGGAAGACACCTTTGGTGAAAGACTTTAAGTTCCAGAGAATCAGAATCTCTCTTACCGATTTCCCTCCCTGGCTGTGTCTTTCTTGCGGGAGAAATCGGTAACAGTAGCCGAACCAGGCCGCCTCACAGCCAGGAAATTTGGAAATCCTAGCCAAGGGGATTTCGTGTAAATGTGAACACTGACGAACTGAAAAGCTAACACCGACTGCCCGCCCCTCCCCTGCCACACACACAGACACGTAATACCAGACCAACCTCAATCCCCGCAAACTAAAGCAAAGCTAATTGCAAATAGTATTAGGCTCACTGGAAAATGTGGCTGGGAAGACTGTTTCATCCTCTGGGGGTAGAACAGAACCAAATTCACAGCTGGTGGGCCAGGCTGGTGTTGGTTAGAGGCGGGGGGCTCCCACTCTATCACCCCTCCCCAGCAAGTGCTGGACCCCAGGTGGCCTCTTGGAGATGACCGTTGCGTTGAGGAGGACAAATGGGGACTTTGCCACCGGCTTGCTTGGTGGTTTGCACATTACAGGGGGGTCAAGAGAGTTGAGGTTGTGGGTGGGATTCCAAGGCGAGGCCCAACTGAATCGTGGGGTGAGATTTATAGCCAGTAGAGGTGGAGGACCCTGGCATGTGCCAAAGAAGAGGCCCTCTGGGAGATGAAGTGACCATCACATTTGGAAAGTGATCAACCACTGTTCCTTCTATGGGGCTCTTGCTCTAGCATCTATGGCGAGAACACAGGCCCCGCCCCCTTCCCTGGTAGAGCCATAGAAATATTCTGGCTTGGGGCAGCAGTCCCTTCTTCCCTTGATCTTCCTGTTCCTACATTTACGGGTGTTTCTCCAAACCCTTTCCCAATTTTATTCCCTTGTTCATTTCAAGAGCTCCAATTCGGTCACCAGCTGAAAGCACCTCCAGGAGGCAGGTTGGAAGGCAGGCACCACGGCAGGTTTTCTGTGATGATGTCACCTAGCGGGGCTTCCGGGGTGCCCACTAGGATGCAGAGATGACCTCCCGCTGCCTCGCAAGCAGTGACACCTCGGGTCCTTTCCGTTGATATGGTGAAAGTTCCCGGGTGGAATGGATCACATGAGGGTTTCTGGTTGCTTTTGGAGGGTGTGGGGGATATTTTGTCTTGGTTTTTCTGCAGGTTCCATGAAAACGGCCCTTTTCCAAGCCCATTGTTTCTGTCATGGTTTCCATCTGTCCTGAGCAAGTCATTCCTTTGTTACTTAGCATTTTGAACATCTCGGCCATTCAAAGCCCCCATGTTCTCTGCACTGTTTGGCCAGCATAACCTCTAGCATCGATTCAAAGCAAAGAGTTTTAACCTGACGGCATGGAATGTATACATGAGGGTGGGTCCTTCTGCAGATACTCTAATCACTACATTGCTTTTTCTATAAAACTACCCATAAGCCTTTAACCTTTAAAGAAAAATGAAAAAGGTTAGTGTTGGGGGCTGGGGGAGGACTGACCTCTTCATAAGCCAGTACGTCTGAGCTGAGTATGTTTTAATAAACCTTTTGATACTTCTCAAGGCCCTAGTCTCTGCTGTCTCCCCTCCCGACCCCATCCTTGCAAAGCATTGGGGAAAATAAGGCCAATCTGGCCTTCCCTGTGTGGCCCTTCTTGGAGTTTTCCTTAACAGCTAGTGCATTTCCTTGTGTTACCACGCATGGGGAAGAAAACGCATGGCCCCAGAATGCCGCCCCCACCTGACCTCCCTGACCTCCCCGGAAGCACCCCGCCTCTGCCCAGAGCATGTGCTTGCTTCTAGAGAATCCCGTTCCAGTCATTGCGTGGACTGAAAACGTAAGAGTCCTGGGGAGGGGTGGGAGGGAATGAAGCTAGGAGCTGGGGTGGGGGTGGGGGCGGCTGCATGCAGACCTGGTGTTCTGAAAAGAAAGAAATCTTCAAACACCTCGGTCCCGTCCGGTGAAAAACGACAGCATTACACATTCTCGTGCCAGGAAATGGTTACTCACCCCCGCTCTCTGGAGTCCTTTGGAGCTTTCTGATACCATTCACACGATGGAGCAATTCACACGTTCGTTTTCTAAGTTCTTTATTGTCCAAGCATATAAGGTGAGCACAGCACAAATGGCTGCCATGGAAAGTCATGCTTCCCCAACCTAAGAACAGAGCCATCTTTGAGCCATGGGAAGCCTCACTTAATAAGACCTTTACCCCCCCCTTTAAATCTGATGTGTTACTGCACTTAGGGTTTTGTTTTATTTTGGCTTTTAAGGTTGAGAGTGGGCTGAACGCCTTCATAATGGGGGCGGAGGTGGGAGTGAGGGGAGAAGGGAGAGAACTCTTCTTTTTCTAATGACTTCACCTGAAAAGTACCAAGAGGCATCTTTGCCAAGACTGTAGCAGCCAGCTGCCCCCCGCGGAGCAAGGTTTAAAGACAAAATTAAATGGCACCTCTCTTTAAGATCTGTTTGTGTAAACAAGACTTGTTTAGGGAAGACGACCTGGAAGGAGAGCATCTGTGATCAAAATCTCTCATTGTAAGCACAAATCGTTCCATGTCTGGTTGTTAACATCGCTTTGGGACTATAACAGCCACTCTTGTCCCCCCTTTAATAGAAAATTGTCGTTCTAGGCTGGATTTCTCCCCACTGGAAATGGAAATGGAGGGTGGGAAGAGAGGGAGTCAGCTCTGACAGCTTACAAATTGGGAAGTTCTGTGCATCTCCAGGGTTTCCAGAGTTGAAGATTCGGTTGTTGGAAGTTGGGCGCCCAGTGCTTTTTTTTTTTTTTTAGCCCAGATGCCGTCAGGGCCCACTGAACAAGGGTGAATTCGGGTGGTGGTCTTGGTTGGCCAAGGCTGAGTTGAACGCCTCAGGCCAAACCCCAAGCTGAAAGGGAGCATTGTGGCTTTTATAATCCAATGATGCAATGATGATACCAGCTTACAGGAGTCCTCAGCAGGTGCTTTTTATTAATTGATGAAGAGCTAAGGCTCATTTTTGATAGATAATATATATTTATTAAATGCATTAATGTGTGTTTTATAATGTACCTTTATCTTCCCCCTGGCTGACTGTTGCATACTTATAAAAAAGAAGTTAAAGAAATTTCAAGACAATCAATATGTACCATAAATGACTATATAAATATTACAAATTTAAAAGGTTGTAAAGCATGGGCAGATAGGTTTTATTTTCAAAATGCTGTTCTTAACACAAAAATAAAGGCTTTACTATTTACTTAAGACGTGTGGTAGCTTGTGAAAACAACTCAGTGCAACTACTAGGCTTTCGGATCTGCCCTGAGGCTCAGTCTGTGGCATTTTAAATGGGAGAATCTTGGTTAATGGCAAACCGCAGAACAAATTAAGATAATAAGCTTATTTACCCATAAAAGCAGAAACTTTCTATATAATACTTTGGGACTTAGACAACAGAAATCCTTTGTTACATCTGTCTGGGTTTAAGTGTCTCATCTTGTTGGGTTTGCAGTAAAAGTTAAGGGGTGGTCTCCTTTGGAAATGATCGTAAGTATAAGGTCTTTTGTTATAAAAAGAGTAGTCAGTCACTAGGTAAACTTAAAACCAAATTCAGAGGTTAGGGACTTAAATTAGAATACGGATCTTTGCAAAAGCGGCCAACAGTGGGAAAACTGGTAATAAGAGCACTTCTGTATCCCTTGGGACTAGAGCTCATTGTACATTTTAACAGCAGCTGGTGTAGAAGGATACTCCTGAGGCACTGAAGAAATAATCTGGATGAATGAATAAAATGTGAGGATAATGCAGAAAGTGAAGACTGGTCCTTTCTTTTCTAAACTGCTTGCACTAAAGCTTGTTTGCAATGAATCCTATCTTGTACAGAAAAGATTCCGTTTTCATATGTTCCAAGTCTTGTTAAAGAAATCACAAGAGAGAAAGCATACTTTGGACATTTTCCTTGCACAAGCTAACTTGTGCTCGAATGGGCAGAGATACCTCTTAGCTGTGGTTAAGATGATGGAATTTTCATTTTGCCTGCAGGTACCACATCGTCCTCCATTTTGCATTTCACTGCAAAGAAAAGAAAGGGAAAGTCAGGATCAATTTACATACATAGACAGGCTTGTCATTGGGAAACCGGAAACTCTGATGTGTGGACAAGGTCAGTTGCACCAAAACCCACTGTGCGCCTGCTATTCATGGTTCCGGCCCCATGGATCCACGGGGAAGAACACAGGCCCATTGTGCTCTAAGGACAGCACCTGAAAGTTCAAAATCACTTCCCGGACTGTTCATGGCCATTCTTAATTCAGTTCAGAAAGAGGTCAGAAGTGTGCTTTGCCGGTCAGGGTACTGAAGGAAGGCAATTTTACTAAAGACGATGACAGATTCCAGGCTCTCCACTCAAACCCATCTGTCACCACACACCCTGTTCTCCAGCCACCCAAAATGGAAAATTCAGGGTATCACTGGGGTCAATGCAAAGGTCAGAAGAAAATCTTTTCTCTTATGTCGTGGTCTGGACCGAGAACCTGATCTCGGTAATTTCCTGTGTCTGCCAAACAGGAAAGTTAGCTCCATACAGGGCATGGCTCTGTGTGTAAGGGGAATTAATCCCAACAGATAAAAGCCTCTCCCCAATTAAATATGGAAACCCAGTCCCTTGGTGGGTGCGGTAGGGGTCCTTTTGGAAAGACCCTCGCTTTTAATACATCTTTTGCCTGGAGTGTCCAAGTGCTGCTTGCCCATATGTGAATGTCTTGAAAGGTGGTTTGAGCCAGGCCACAGGGTCTGATGATTTGTGGAGAGCACGGTTCTGGTAAAAAGGGTGTTTGAGCTTGTTACTATGTAGGGCTGAGGTTTCAAGTGAACCTGCCCTCGTCCTGACCTCCCAGCAACTAAGGGCATGCACCAGCCAGATGTGGCAAAGAGGTGGGTATGTACATCATCCCATGAAATACATTTTTTTGTTTGTTTTTTGGGGACAGAGTCTCTCTTTTGTCTAGGCTGTAGTGCAGTGGCAAGATCTCGGCACACTGCAACCTCCACCTCGCGGGTTCAAGTGATTCTCCTGCCTCAGTCTCCCTGGTAGCTACAGGCGTGCACCACCACGCCCTGCTAATTTTTGTAGTTTTAGTAGAGATGGGTTTCCCCATGTTGCCCAGGCTGGTCTCGAACTCCCAGCCTCAAGTGATCCACCTACCTCAGCCTCCCAAAGTACTGGGGTTACAGGTGTGAGCCACTGTGCCTGGCCCTACTGTGGTTATTTTCTGATGGAGGTGGGATGAGTGCCTTCGGCAACACAGACCAGCCCTGCAGTCTTCAGACTGAGGGCAAGGGTTCTTGGTCATGGTTCATTCAAAGGAAATCAGTTTCCAGATCATCAGCTTCCCCTCCTCCTGTCATTCCTGGCCTGGTGTGTAAAAACATCCCAGGTGTCAAACAAGAAATCAGTTCAAAATGAGGGCCCTCACAGTCTCCTTATTTTCTACGTTTGACAACTATCAAATTGTATCATGTATTTATTCGGTTTTGCGTACTACTAATAATTGTATTAGCAACATAAATCAGAAAAAAATATTTTTAATACTTGGAGCCTGTGGTCACAGGACATTTTAAAACATTTTTTCAAGGTATATACCTTTTTTATTCCGTGTATATGGAAGCTCTGTGGGAAACCACAGTGAAAACCCTATGTGCATCTAGACCCTATTAACGATGACACTGACCCTTCATAGTCAAGGATGCGCCACACTTCCCTAAAGACTGTCCCACTATCTCACTGATTGCTGAGATGCTGGCGATTAACAGCTCACCAGGGATTGGGGGAGAGTCCTGAGTTGTAGCATTTGCCATTTCCATAGTCTATTGGAAGCCAGCAGCCTGACAACGTAACAGGGTTGGGAAGCACAGTGAGATGGAGAGGGGCTGCCCTGGATCTTCCCAGGGAGGTACGCAGGTCAACTAGTGCAGCCAGCGTCAGGCATAACTTCAGACCTGCAGGTTGGCTCTCTAGGGACAAGTTGGGGATATTAGCAATAGGGGGAAATTGTTAGAAATGCAAATTCAGGGCCTTTTTCCAGGCAGACAGAACCAGACACTGGGGGTGGAGCCCACCCATCTGCATTTTAACAAGGCCTCCAGGTGATTCTGATGGATGCTAGTTAAAGTTTGAGACCCCTGATTACTGGTTTTCTACCCTGGCTGCATGGAAGAATCACGTGGTCAGCTTCTGAAATGTATTGGTGCCTGGGTTTCACCATAGCAATTCTGATGTAATTACCCTGGGGCCCGGGCATCGGTAGCTAGGTAAAGCTCCTGTGTGTTGCTAAGGTTCAGCCAGGGTTGAGACACAGATGAGGCTTAGAATCCCTTTAAAGAAACGTGACTGTAAGACCCTGAGGAGTCCAGAATTCCCCTCAACTTCTAAGCATCATGCTGGCTGCCTGTGAGTCCCACAGGTTAAGCTGCTAGAGAGATAGTTGGCAGACAGGCCGGGCACAGTGGCTCATGCCTATAATCCCAGCACACTGGGAGGCCGAGGCGGGTGGATCACTTGAGGTCAGGAGCTCGAGACCAGCCTGGCCAACATGGTGAAACCCTGTCTACTAAAAATACAAAATTTAGCTGGGTGTGGTGGCAGGCGCCTGTAATCCCAGCTAGTTGGGGGCCTGAGGCAGGAGAATCGCTTGAAGGGAGGCAGAGGTTGCAGTGAGCAAGATCGCGCCACTGCACTCCAGCCTGGGTGACAAAGCAAGACCCTGTCTCAAAAAAAAAAAAAAAAAAAAAAGAGAGAGAGAGATAGCTGGCAGACAAACAGATGCTAGAGGCAATTAATAGCTGGAGGGAAGGACTGGCTTCTGGGAGGATTCCCTAGCCCTTGGGTTTTCTTTAGCTTTTTTCAACTGCCTAAAGGAAGAATTCACCTGCAAGCCATTGTCCTGGTATTTCACCCAATTCCTGTCCATGCCTTGACAACCTTGTTGCCTACTCCCTACGCATAGACCTTGCCTGGGAAGGCAAGACCTTGCCTGGGAAGGCCCCTTAGTGTCTCTTTAGATCATCACTCAGAAATCTTGACAGAGGAGAGCAGAAAGGAATGAGCTGGGGACCTTGTTCACAGTGGAGGGCTGAGAGATGTTATCTCGAATAGACGGGCTGGAAATCAAGGTGGGATGTGGAGCCTCCCAGTGGAATTACCTGGGGAGTTTTGAACACCCTTCACAATTAGGTCACCATCTCTGGAGGCACAACCACACTGGAAAACTGCTTGGCGTTACCAAGTGGAACTGAGTCTGACAGTGAATACAAACGATTCCACTCCTGTATCCCACTGCAGAAACCCTTCCATACGTGTACTGGGAGGATGCTCATGATAGCGAAAACCTGAAAACAACCCAAATGTCCATCAGCAATGGACTGGATAAACCAATTGCAGTCTACTTGACCAGTGATTATACAACAGTGAACATGAGCGAGCCACAGCCACACACATCAACGTGAATTAGCTTAAAAACGTTAAAGGAGAGATGGAGGCACGGAATAATACATATAGTGTGATTCTATTTATAGCAAATCTAAATGCTGAGAGATGCATAGAAAGGTGAAAAGAGCTCCAAAGAAAAGCAAGAGAACTGCTATCACAATAGTAGGGAAGTGGCTCCATGGGGGAAGAGCTTTAAAAGTGTTGACAGTGTTCTGTTGTTTGTTTATTGGTTGGTTTGTTAAATGTTGTAAAGAGGTCTCGCTTTGCTGCCCAGGCTGGAGTGCAGTGGTGTGATCATAGCTCACTGAAGCCTCTGACTCCTGGGCTCAAGCGATCCTCCACAAATGTTTTATTTCTTGTTATATGCGTTTTATAGTCCCTGTTGTACATATATTTCACCCCCCAAAAGGTAAAAAGAAATAGGTATGTTTGTATATTGCTTGAAATTACAAAGCCAACCAATAAAGGAATAGAAAAGAATGATTTAGCTGTTTTGGGTGGGAAGGGGAGGGATGGAATCTAAGCTAATCCTCACCTATCATGGCAGGAAATCAGTAGATCCTATCAAAAAATCTTATTACCATAGAAGCCTGTTCCAGATACAGAAGTAAGGCCAGAGGAGCAGCTGAAGTTCAAAGTCATTGCCTCTGGGGATGCACTACTTTGCTAAAAATTAAGCAACAGATACAATCTCTACTTGGTGGTCTTTCTCCTGGTCTTGGCAGAACACAGCCTTGCACAGGTAGGTACTTGATCCGCGGAGGGAGGAAAAGGGAAGGGAAGGAGGGGTGAGAGGCAGGAGAGCAGGGTGCTGTAGGAACGCAGCTTCCACCTTCGCTCAGAGACATCATCATGGTTGGCTTCCAACACCAACAGACAGATGCCTCAGTGCCCCTATGCTGTCCTTGTCCCTCTCAGCAGGCTGGTGCCCAGCCAGTTCCGGAAGGGCTGAGAGAGTGGAAAATCCCAGAGAGAGAGATGCCAGCCCTTCAGCTTCAATTAAAGGCAATGTGACAAGAAGGGCCTTGCATACTAATGAGACTCGGTACATCTTCTCCTCGTGGTCGCCCTTATCCTCTCCTGTTCCTGTGAGTGACAGGACTGAGAACTCAATTCACGGACGGCCCAGAGAAAAACCTCCCAGCCAGCAGCACAGGACAGATAAAGAAGATGCCTAAAGCTCAAGACAGGAAATGTGGGGACCACAGGGTCATCTGGCCTCCCGTACAATGTTGTCCAGACAGGGCCTCAGCATAAAAGGATGACCTGGGGTGAAAATATAGATTCCTGGGCCCCACCCCAGACTTTTAGAAACAGAATCTGCAGGAGTGAGGCCTGGGAATCAGTATCCCCCTCCACCTCAGTGCTGTGGATGGGCATTTTGATCTGGCAAGTCTGGGAAAGGGCAGATTTGGGCAAGTTTGGGAAACAGTGCCTGTTTCCTGAGGGCCTGAGTCAACTGTGAGCCAGGGCTGAGAATGGCACCTGCCTCGTAAGGGCGCTGAGAGAAGCAAAAGAGGCAAGCCGTGCAAAATGCAAAGTGCTCAGCACTGGTTCTGACCCAGAGTTAGGCACTTGATAAAGATCAGCTATTATTATTCTCGTTTTTATTGAGACCAGGTCTTGCTCTGTTACCCAGGCTGGAAAGCAGTGGTGCAAATCAGGGCTCGCTGCAGTCTCAACCTCCTGGGCTCAAACGGTCCTTCCGCTTCAGCCTCGTAAGCATTAATAGCTGGGACCACACACACACCACCATGCCTGGTTAATTTATTTTTATTTGGGGTTGAGATAGGGTCTCGCTATGTTGCCCAGCCTAGTCTCTAACTCCTGGGCTCAAGCAGTCCTCCTGCCTCAGCCTCCCAAGATGATGGGGTCACAGGTGTGAGCCACAGCACCCAGCCAGCTATTGTTATTCTTAGGGCATCTTCTTTGCCCTCAAAGAGCTCATAGTATAGAAGGTGAGGCAGAAAAAATCAACAGGAAATTGTAAGAATCAGGAGATGCTCACATACTGCGGAGAGAACTTGCTTCCACAGATGATCATCTGCAGCACAGCTATGGACCATAACCGTGCTGAGGCCTGGGATTACAAGGAGGAGACTGGCTCACGCTCTCAAATCAGCAATATCTATGAGAAAACTTAAAATGTTCATCTTTTACTCAGCTCCTGATTTCTAGGATTCCAGGTAAATAATAAAAGCAAACACTTATATGGTACTTATGAAGCCCTTGACACATACAAAGTCATAGTGAGCTAAATGCTATTATTTTCCCCAGTTTTACAGGTAGGGAGGCTGAAGCAGAGACAGGTTATGTAACTTGCTCAAGGTTGCACTGTGAGCTGTCTGGCTGCTGCTGCTCTTAAAACTACAGGGCCAAGATCTCGCAATGCCTCCCACCAGGACAGTAAAAATGTCTGTGATTAAAGAAGCAGCAATGATGTTATACAGACAAAGGTGTTCACTTCCGCATCCTCTACCACATAACAGTTTGAGAACAACCTAAATGCCCGACAATCAGGGAATGATTAAGTATCTGATAACCTATAACCTTGATGTGATGTAATATAATGAAGCCATTCAAAACATGAAGTTTTGGCAAAGTGTAAAAACAGGGAGAAATGTCAGTGGGAAAATACAGTGCAGCACATTTCCTGTAAATTTCCATTATGCAAATTTGAAATTGTTCAATACCAAGTTAATCGTGTCTCCAAGGAGTACAAGGATGCCACAAGGGCATGGAGGCTTCTGTCTGTTGGAGATGGAAGCTAAGCGTGATGATGTCTCTAAAACTAAGATGTAAACCAGGCTCCTTCATTAAATAATCCCTGCCTTCCTTTCTTTTCTTTCTTTCCTTTTCTTTTCTTTTTTTTTCAGAGACAGGGTGTCACTCTGTTGCCCAGGCTGAAGTACATGGTGCAATCACGGCTCACTGTAGCCTTGACCTCCTGGGCTCAAGTGATCCTCCTGCCTCAGCCTCCTAAGTGGCTGGGACTACAGGTGTGTACCGCCATGTCCAGATATTTTTTTTTACTTTTCGTAGAGATGAGGTCTCACTATGTTGTCCAGGCTGGTCTTGAACTGCTGGGCTCAAGTAATCCCACTGTCTCGGCCTCCCAAAGTGCTGAGATTACAGGTATGAGCCACTGCACCCAACCGCTGCCTTTCTAAGGTGGTGGGGGCGGGGGGGAGAAACAGTTTACTTTTAAAAATTTTTATTTTTTTAGAACAAGTGACTCGTATTCCACATTCGTGGGTGAGATCTTCATAATACATCTCTTAAATGTAACTGCCCTGTAGAAAATTACATTCATTACCTCCAAAATTACATCTATTGCTCAACTAAGTTATAATCCAGCATCTCAAACACATTAAAAAAAAAAAAAAACTGAACATAGATGTAATGATTGAAAGGAAACGTGAATTTTTTGTTTTCCCGAATGCAACTGGGGGAAACTCTTTCTAAAAGAATCACCAGAAAATATACCAGACAAAAGAAAAAAGACCCTCAGGGTAATCAGCACCTAAACAGTATTGCTGCAATGAGAGCCCAAAGGTGGGAGAAAGGCAGGAAGGATGAGAAATGGTGTTGAGTGGCCAATCAGAAGCTGCAGGGGAAACTCCCTGATCATCAGATCCAGGGTGGGGCCACAGTGACAAGAGATCCACCCACAAGTGAAGTTGCCTTAGTAGGGGTGACCATTCACAGAAATAATTATGAAATGTTTGCTAGGAAAAGTTTCTGATTAGCAAATTTCTAGGAAAATAATGTTTCCTCCTCAACTTGCTTGCTAACTAAAGGGTACACTTTGGCATCAAGCAGACGCAGTGTTCAAATCCTGGCTCTACCACTTAATAGCTGGATGACACCCCACCTCTGCCCCCAGCCTCAGTCTCCTCATTTGAGCTATAGGTATAACAATCTCCACCTCACAGAGTCCTTACGAAGATTAAAGATGATCCATTCAAAATGCCTGGCACAGTGTACCAGTGGTACTGGTGGCATCAATACACGGCACATGAAGAAGTACTCAACAAATGTGGCTTCCTTTCACCCCAGGTGGACTGCAGGAATATAAGCTGAATTGCTGCTAAGTAGTTCATTTAGCATCTTTTAAAATTCATAAGATGTCACTCATCTGAATGTTACTTATCTTTGCAAACTCAGCTATCAAACACAGCCTAGAACTTGAAAGTAAACAGAAGAAGCCAATGTGGATGTTCCAGAATGTATTCCCCAAACTCAGAGCATGGGTGCTCATTCTTTAAACGTCATTCTGGCAAGCTGACCTATCAGATATCCCAACAGCAGAAATGAATTTAGGAATGCAATACGGTCCCAACGACTGATAGGCACATAAAAAGGTGTGCAACGTCATTAGTCATTAAGGAAATTAAAGCCATGATGAGATAGACAGCACACACCCACCAGAATGGTTAAAATGAAAAAGACTCATCACACTCATTGTTGGTAAAGACGCAGCCTGCTCGTGCATCACTGATGGGGATATAAAATGGCATAGCCACTTTGGAAAATGAGTTGGAAATATCTTAGAATTAAACATGTTTGCCCTATAACCCAGCAACTCCAAATCCACAGCTGAACTATTTACATCTGCCAAAAAACAGATCCAGGAGTGTTCAAAGCAGCAGCACTGGGCCAGGTGTGGTGGCGCATGCCTATAATCCCAGCACTTTGGGAGGCCAAGGCTGGAGGATGGCTTGAGCCTAGGAGTTCAAGGCTGCAGTGAGCTATGAATGCACCACTGCACTCCAGCTTGGGCAACAGAGTGAGACCCTGTCTCTAAAAACAATAATAAAATCAACAAAGTAGCAGCATTTTTCATAATAGCCAAAAAGTGGATATAACCCAAGAATCCATTAAAAAGTGACTAGATTCACAACTTGTGACAATAATCATAAAAAGGAATGCTACAACAGCAGCACAGCAATACAAGATCAACCTAGTGCTACCCTCAACAATATAGCTGGATCTCCCAGACATAACGTTCAGCAGAAGACACAGATGCCAGACACAAAGAAGTTCATCCTGTTTTCCAGTTAGGCAGAGAAGAAGCAAAACTACTCTGTGGTGAAAGGAGTCAGAACAGAGTTTACCTCGAGGGAAGGGGACACCGCATGAGGCATGAGGGAGCTGGCTGGGGGCCGCCCATGTTCATTATCTGGATCCAGGCGGTGGTTGGTTTGGATTCATGCACAGAATTTCACAGTGCACTGCACTGTGACCAGTGTACCTCACTGTACGTGAATGCCACCTCAATCACAAAAAATAAAATAGGAACAATGGGGAGGAAGAGAACAGGCACAAAAATGTGCCCGCCTTCTTTAGTCAGATCCTCAAAGAGTCTTACATACCCGAGAGGGTCCCTATCAACAATACCATAGAATTAATCAGGAAATTTGTACTAGCCAGAGGCTGGACACTAGGCTCAGGGCTTTACACACATTCATTACCTCATACAATCCTCCCAACCACCCTGGGAGGTAGACGCTATCCTCACTTCCATTTTACTGACTGGAAAATTGAGGCTCAGAGACCATAAGCAACGTGCCCAAGGTCACAGAGTGAAGTAAATGGCCACACCAAGATTCTGATCTTGGTATTTTTGAGTCCAAAACTCATGGTCTTAACCATCATCTGACACCACCTTGGAGTGTGAATTGGTCCCTAATATTAGAAAGGCAGGGGAGTGTATGATACATATTACCCAGATTTTATTTTTCCGTGAAGAGCAATACATTATAGAAAATTCGAATAATACAGGAAAAAAAGAAAACAAAAATCTATTCTCCTCTCCCCCCAACTAGAAGAACAAATTGTGGAAGATTCCTTTCTACAAAGAAATACATGTTGACATTCAGGGGGTAAATGCCAGTAGCCTGGTAAATTTACCTCCATTTCTTGACAGTACCAGATACTGTGTTGCATTATTTTTGGGAAAATTAAGCCAACTTGGAAGCCACAAGGCATTCCGGGAGAACGTGACAGCCTTGAATGTGCAGTAATTGTGGCTTTCTGTTGTTGACTTCCAAACAGTTACTAAAGTTAACCCAGAGCAAAGTCTCCTTGAAGGCAGTATTTTAAATGGAAACATTTGGCGCTGGGCGTGGCAACATTGGTTATATTGAGACAGAACCATGGGATTATCGAGGTTTGACCAAGTAAAGGGTCTTGATTCCTGGAAAAAGAGAGATTCAATAAAAGGCTTGTTTTTAATAGGAGAAAACTGAGGTCTTGACAGGGGAAGGAAGCCACCAAATCAAACCTAGCAATGGGGCCATCCAGGCACAGCTTAGCTGCTTAGAGCACACCACTTGGGAGAAGGCAGCTCTGGCTTTCAATCCTACTACCATTTACCAACTGGGTGGCCTGAACAAGTCTCTCAACCTCTTGGAAGCCTCAGCTCTCATCCATAAAATGAGGATAGGAAGACCTTCCTTTCGGTGGAATTCAAGGATGAAATGAAATGGTACATATTTTATGGCACATAATAAAGATTCAATAAAATTATTATTATTTTTTGAGATGGGGTCTTGCTCTATTGCCCAAGCTGGAGTGCAGTGATGTGATCTCAGCTCACTGCAGCCTCTGCCTCCTGGGCTCAGGTGATCCCCCACCTCAGCCTCCCAAGTAACTGGGTCCACAGGTGTGCACCACCACACCTGGCTAATTTTTTGTGTCCTTGGTAGAGATGGGGTTTCACCATGTTGCTTAGGCTGGTCTCGAACTCCTGAGCTCAAACGATCCGCCCACCTCAGCCTCCCAAACTGCTGGGATTACAGGCATGAGCCACCGTGTCCAGCTATAAAATTATTTTTTAGCACACAAGTAATGCAGCTACTGCAGAAAAACTGGAAAATATAATATTTTCAAACAAATATTTAAGCAGGTTTTCTTTAAATCATTGAGTAAGCCTTAGTTTATGTGTTATTCATATGTGTTTATAGATCTATTCGTATTTTCTTTCTATATCTCAGTTTACAAGGGTAACTCCATTTTGCAATTAGCTGAATCACGTTGAGATTGGAGTTTTAGTGCCACAGTTTAAACAGCCACCATCTGGTTGTCCTTCGAAATTTTGTGTCTTCAAAAGCCGAGTGAGTCATGGGTGTGAATGAACACAGACAAACCCCGTCAGCCGTGTCTTATGACTTCTTATTTATCACTGCATTCTCAGCTGCCGCTGCCCAAACTGAACCTTTAGAAATATCCCAGGCATTCTGATTGAGTTTAGGGTATAAACTGTTAGCCAGTTTAGACTGGCAGAAGCTCTGTATATTACATGCTGCCTTTAAGAACAACAGAGACAAACCCTCCAGTTTACTTTTAAACAGCTCCTCTACAAGTGTAACAAATTAATAAATAATTGAGAAATTATTTCAATCTGTACTTAGAGATTGCGAGACAATATTCACTCATCTTGATGGCTGACTCAGAACCCAGGGCAGATAGGGCTAACGTCAAGAAACTCCAGGGAATAAGAAACTAAACTGGCAGGGCATGGTGGCTCACACTTGTAATCTCAGCACTTTGGGAGGCTGAGGCAGGCTGATTGCGTGAGCCCAGGAGTTCGAGAGCAGCCTGGGCAATGTGGTGAAACCTCTACAAAAAACACAAAAATTAGCCGAGCATGGTGATGTGTGCCTGTAGTCCCAGCTACTAGGGAGGCTGAAATGGGAGGATCACTTTAGCCCAGTAGGCAGCAGTTGCAGTGAGCCAAGATTGTGCCCCTGTACTACAATCTGGGGGACAGAGCAAGACCCTGTCTCAAAAACAACAAAACAAAAAACTTCCCATCCCCTTTCTTCAGGTTTGGTAAGGTGTTTGTTATTATTGTTATTGTTGTTTTTACCAAACATGAAGAAAGGGGATGGGAATTAACATCCTTTGAGTTTCAACCAGAGTTCTTTCTAACAGGAAGCCCCCGGTCCACTGAAAAGAAAACGTGAACGTTTTCAACCACTTACTACGATGAGAAATACCTTTATCTACAAATCAAGCTACATTTTTAGAAAAGATCACTGATCTCATCTTTGTCGTTTTTACCCCATAAATGTCTCCTAAATCTGTCCACTTTTGTCTGTTCTCACTGCCACCGGGTCATCTGACCCATCTCCAACCTGCCCCGTACTCATCTTTCCTATAAAGCCCTCCTGATGCTGTGTGGCCCAGCTGAAACTGAGTTCAACTCTGAAGTCTTCAACAAGGCCGGCCAGACACAGTGACTCACACCTGTAATCCCAACACTTTGGGAGGACAAGGTGGGCAGATCACCTGAGGTCAGGAGTTCGAGACCAGCCTGGCCAACATAGTGAAACCTTGTCACTACTAAAAATACAAAAATTAGCCAGGTGTGGTGGCGGGTGCCTGTAATCCCAGCTACTTGGGAGGCTGAAGTGGGAGAACTGCTTGAGCCTGGGAGGTGGAGCTTGCATGCAGTGAGTCGCGATCATGCCACTGCACTCCAGCCAGGGTGACAGAGACAGAACCTGTCTCGAAAAAAAAAAAAAAAAAAGCAAGCATATAAGTATACAAAACCTTGTACATGAATATTCATAGCAGCATTATTCATAATAGCCAAAAAGTGGAAACAACTCAAATGCCCATCAATTGATTAATGGATAAGTGAGTTGTGATACATCCATACAATGGAATATTACTCAGCCATGCTACAGACTGAGTTATGTCCCTCAAAATTCATATGATGAAGCCTTAACTCCCATCATCTAACTGTATTGGAGATAGGACCTTGAAGGAGGTGATTAAGGTCAAGAGTAGATACCTGATCTGGTAGAAGTACCCTTACAAGAAGAGGAAGAGACACCAGAGAGCTCCCTCTCCCATGAGATGATCTGGCAAGAAGGTGGCTGTCTGCAACCTGGGAAGAGAGCCCTCACTAGAACCTGACCATGCTGGCTCCTTGAGCTCAGACTTACAGTCTCCAGAACTGTGAGAGAACAAATGTCTGTTGTTTAAACTGTCAAGCCTGTGGTATTTTGTTACGGTGGCCTGAGCTGACTAATACAAGCCGTAAAAAGGAATAAAGTACTGATACATGCTACAACATGGATAAACTTTGCAAACATTGTGCTAAGTGAAAGAAGTCAGTCACAGAGGATTACATCATGAATGATTCCATTTATATGAACTGTCCAGACCAGGCAAATCCATAAAGAGACAGAGTAGATTAGTGGTTGTCTGGGGTTGGGAGGAATGGAAGTCTTGGGAGATAATGGCTAAAGGGTGTAGGGTTTCTTTTGTGGGTGATGAAAATGTGCTAAAATTCATTTAGGGATAGTTGCAAATTCTGTGACATCTGTACTATCTGTGATATACTAAAAGCCATTGAGTTGTACACTTTGAATTGCGTGATATATGAATTATATCTCAATACAACCTTTTTAAAAAGAAAGGACATTTCAGTAATGGTCATCTCTAGGTGGTGAGACAGAATTATCCACTTTTTTGTTTAGGTTTCTACAAAGAGCAAGTATTACTTCTACAATCAGTTAAGAAGAAAGTTATTTTTAACAATTCTGTTAAAACAAATACCAGCCCTATTCTCCTTGTCGACAAAGCTGATAAAACTTACACCTTTGCAAGAGTCAGATATGCTCTAATGACAATTCCCCCTGGGCCAGGCTTCCCAGTGTTTTATGTTCTTCTCCATACATTATCTCATCTGAGGTTCACAACCTCTCTGTGTCGTAAGCAAGGAAAACAACTGTTTTCCTCCTGAATGTTTTCACATCCTGCTTCCTTCCTTAAAGGATTTGAGATAATTTATAATAAAAGATGGTAAATCAAAACAGAAAAAGAAAACCAAGCGTGAAGAGAAATGGAGAATTTACATATGCTAACCATAGCATTTAAGAAGTTGCTATAAATGAGTTTCACATTGAACTCTGAGCATCCTGGCCAACAAGGCAAAAAGGGAAAGTCAGGGAAGAAGCAAACCATTTGAAAGGGAAACAACATTTTTCCTGGCACCATTTGCTGGATGACATTTCACATATGGATTTATTTTTGAAATGGATTTAATGGATTTTGACCCAAAGAAAAAATTTTACAGAAGATGTTAAAGTACATTAACATGGTTATTTCCCAAAGGTATCTTGGTTTGTAAGCCAAAGACACACCACCTTGGCAAATTCAGGGAAAATCTAAAACCATGGGAACCAAATTTATAATCTAACTTAGTGGTTTTCATATTTTTAAACTGCTACCTTCAATTTAAAAAATACATTTTACATTGCTTTTAAGATGCACAAACACATCTCAAACAAATATTTCTCCAAAAAGTATTTCCCTTTCAATAAGCGAAGCATGTTGATATTTTCTCTATATTGTACTTCATTTTTCAAAATGTTTGTGGCAACCCATTAATTGATTTCACCACTCAGTGGGAAAAGACACTGCTCTAAAATGATTCAAAAATGACATGGGGCCGGGTGTGGTGGTTCACACCTGTAATCCTAGCATTTTGGGATACCGAGGTGGGCGGATCACCTGAGGTCAGGAGTTCAAGACCTGCCTGGCCAACATGGTGAAACCCCATCTCTACTGAAAATACAAAAATGGGCTGGGCGTGGTGGTGGGCGCCTGTAATCTCAGCTAGTCAGGAGGCTGAGGCAGGAGAATTGCTTGAACCTGGGAGGTGGAGGTTGCAATGAGCCGAGATCTAGCCATTGCACTCCAGCTTGGGTGAGAAGAACAAAACTGCATCTCAAAAAAAAAAAAAAAGATGGCTTACAATGGTAGACACTGATCATTATTGAGCACCCAATGTTTACGAGGCATTGGACTAAGCATATTCATTACAAGCATTGTCTCATTTGAGAATCCAGCGAGGGGATACTTTTATTTCCATTGTACAGGTAAAAAAAAAAAAACTGAAAGCTAGAGGGTTTAAGTAACTTGTCTAAGGTCACATAGCCAGTAAGAATTTGTAGGTGAAATTAGCTCAAGTTGTTGTTGTTTTCACACAAATAAATTTGTCTCTCAGTTGGGCCTTCAGGGAGAGTGTTAATTTAATTCTGCAGCTAAAAGATGAGCCATCAGGAAGGTTAAGTGCCGTGCTCAAGGACACACAGCTAGGAAGTTTCCAGTCAAGGTTCCAATGCAGGTCTTGGGACTCCAAGCCTAGGACTCTTTCTACTATTATTAGCTGCTCATCCTGAACAGCTTCAAATGTCACTTTGAAACCTCTTAAGTGACAAGTCTCTGGATGCCACGAGAAGAAAATGAGGGCAATTCCAATGCACGTGGCAACAGTAGTGCTCATGCAAAAGATTCCTTAGTCTCCCCCATCTCCCTCCTACTCAGATCTGGCAAAGTAAGGCATTTTTGAAAAGTTTTCCTAGCCACCAAAGTATTACCAGTGACAGTGAGGTGGGTACCTTTCTTAGATCTCTTGGTACTATTCTGTATTTTTCATAATGAGAATGTATTGCTTTGATATGGGGACAGGTTTTAAATTATTTTTAAAAAGATAATTTAAGAGATAATGAGAGTTGAATCTGAAAACTGGCAAGACAATTTAGCTGTTCAGATCCTAAATTTAGATCCTAAGGGTGAACACCATGTGTCGACAGTCTTGGACTGGAGCTCACAGAGAGAAGTGGGGACAATTTGGTGGGCGGGATCATGACTCTTTAAGGCAGGCTCACAGGCATAAAGGAGCATGTGCTTCATGCCCTTGGCAATGCAACCAGAAGTCCTAATGGACCTTGTAGGAAACTGAACACCAACAGATTTCTCTCGAGCATTTGAACTCCATAAATAACATCTGTGCATTGCAGCCTAATGAGGAGAGCGCGAGGACTCTGGAGTCAAGCTGCTTGGTTCTGCTACGTTCTTGCTCTGTGGCCCCAGATGTATTGGTTGATCTCTCTCTGCCTCAGTTTCTTCATCTATAAAATGGAGACCATAATAGTACCTACTTCAAAGGTGTAAAGATTATTTAATTGAGTTACTACTAGTAAAAAGCTTGGGAAAATGCTTGCCTCATAGTAAGTGCACAATGAATGTAAACAAATACTCATTTTTATTATTTTTAGAAATTATGGATAATCGAAAAAGAAAAATAATCATTTGTTTTGGAAAAAAAGGCAAAAATAAATCAACTCAGCAATCGCCTGCATTATAACCACTCAGAGATAATCACTATTAGCATCTGGGGATTATATTCTAATGGACTTTTTGTCTTTATTTAGTTAGTTATTATTATTTTTTGAAATGGAGTCTCTCTCTGTCGCCCAGGCTGGAGTGCAATGGAGCGATCTCGGCTCACTGCAACCTCCACCTCCCAGGTTCAAGCGATTCTCCTGCCTCAGCCGTCTGAGTAGCTGAGATTACAGGGGCCTGCCACCATGCCTGGCTAATTTTTGTATTTTTAGTAGAGACGGGGTTTCACCATGTTGCCCAGGCTGGTCTTGAACTCCTGATCTCAGGTGATTCACCTGCCTTGGCCTCCCAAAGTGCTGAGATTACAGGCAGTCTTTATCCATTTATATATTATATGTAAGCATATATCTTTCCTTAATTTTTTTTTTTTTTTGGAAACAGTTCTGTTTGCTTTATTTTTCTTCTTTTGGAGACAGGGTCTTGCTCTGTCCCCCAGGCTGGAGTGCAGTGGTAAAATCATAGCTCACTGCAGCCTCAACCTCCTGAGCTTTAAGAGATCCTCCTGCTTCAGTCTCCTGAGCAGCTGGGTCTACAGGCATGCACCACCATACCCAGTTATTTATTTTTTATTTTATTTTATTTATTTTTTTTTGAGACGGAGTCTCGCTCTGCCGCCCAGGCTGGAGTGCAGTGGCCGGATCTCAGCTCACTGCAAGCTCCGCCTCCTGGGTTTACGCCATTCTCCTGCCTCAGCCTCCCGAGTAGCTGGGACTCCAGGCGCCCGCCACCTCGCCCGCTAGTTTTTTGTATTTTTAGTAGAGACGGGGTTTCACCGTGTTAGCCAGGATGGTCTCGATCTCCTGACCTCGTGATCCGCCCGTCTCGGCCTCCCAAAGTGCTGGGATTACAGGCTTGAGCCACCGCGCCCGGCTATTTTTTATTTTTTTAGTGGATACAGGGTCTCTTAACATTGCCCAGGCTAGTCTCGAGCTCTTCAAGTGACCTTCCCACCTTGGCCTCCCAAAGCGCTGGGATTGCAGGTGTGAGCCTCTGTGTCCCGCCTCAGTTCTGTTTACTTGCCCAGAGAGTGTTTGACAAACTGGTTGATCTGGGAAGGAGGTTACGTAACACAGATCCATTCATCCAACCAACAAGTATTCCTTGACTGTCTACCATGTGCTGGGCCCTGTTCTAGATGCTGAGGAGAGAGCAGTGAACAAAATAGGAAAGAAAAGTCCCTGCTGTCAGAGAATTTATATTCTAGTGCAGTCACACAGACAATAATCAAAATAATTCATTAAAATCCTGGGCGATTGGCCAGATGTGGTGGGTCACACCTGTAATTCCAGCACTTTGGGAAGCCGAGGAGGGTGAATCACTTGTGGTCGGGAGTTCGAGACCAGTCTGGCAAACATGGTAAAACCTCATCTCTACTAAAAATACAAAAATTAGCCAGGTGTGGTGGCGCATGCCTGTAATCCCAGCTACTCGGGAGGCTGAGGCAGGAGGATCACTTGAACCCAGGAGGTGGAGGTTGCAGTGAGCCAAGATCATGCCATTGCACTCCAGCCTGGGTGACAGAGCGAGACCCTATCTCCAAAATAAATAAATAAATAAATAAATTTTATCAGCTCTGCCACTTCAAAGCTGTGTGACCAAAGGTGAATGATTTAACCTCTGAGACACAGTTTCCCTCCCCTGAAAGATAGGGGCAATAATAATTTCCTTTTTTTTTTTTTTTTTTGCTATGGAGTCTCACTCTGTGGCCCAGGTTGGAATGCTGTGGTGTGATCTTGCCTCACTGCAACCTCTGCCTCCTAGGTTCAAGCAATTCTGTAGCCTCAGTCTCCCGAGTAGCTAGGATTACAGGTGCCCACCATCACGCCTGGCTAATTTTTGTATTTTTAGTAGAGACAGGGTTTCACCATATTGGCCAGGCTGGTCTCGAACTCCTAACCTCAAGTGATCTGCCTACCTCGGCCTCCCAAAGTGCTGGGATTACAGGCATGAACCACTACTCCCGGTCAGGCAATAATAATTTCTACTCATTCTGTTTGCTGTGAAGATTAGAAATAATATATGCAAAGTGCCTGGCATGTAGTTGGCACTCAATAAATCAGAGCTGCTATGAGGACTGCAGATCTTTGCAGACACCCAACGTTTGGCAGCCACAGGTAGGCAATGCTGTCCTGTAGGCCGGGCCACAGCTTGACAAGGCAGACAGAATTTCACATTGCCCTCCCGGTTAGCTCCAACTTGCATTTAGAAAGAGTCATTCTGGATGTGACAGGCCCAAATGTAGTGACAGGAGGAGTCTATGCTTCCTACCTTCTCAAACATGTGATCAAACTTCACAAAAATCTCCTTTAAACCTCCCTACTCTTTTCCTCCAAACTTTCCCAAATTGCCAAATACCAAATTCATGCCTCCCTCTTCTCTGCCTCACACTCTAAACTTCCAGATTTACTTTCTGCCTCCCCCAGTGATCCCACCTCGCTTTTCCCCAACAAAAGCCCAGTAGTGAGCAGAATGTTCACCATCTATTGTTCTTGCCTTCAACGTTGAGACCAAACTCCCAAACCTGGCAACAGCCACCAAAACAGCAGCAACAGGTTTTCAAGGTTTAGATTTGCCCAGACAGCAGGCCTCTTGCCTGGGAGGCAGGAGATTCTACAGCAAACACCTATGGGATATTCTGTTTTACTGTTACAGAGATTTCCTGATTCAACGATTCAATTTTTCAAAGCAGAAAGCAAGGTCCATGTAGCTGGTAAATTGCAGAGTCGAACAGGAACTCAGATGCCCTGAATTTCAGACCAAATGAAACTGCATTCGTGAGAAGAGCCTCGCTAAGGAAGATTTTGAATCCAAAGCTATTACTGGGATCTTGTAGCTAATCCATAGTATTAGGGCTTTGCTGATGTGGTTACAATACATTCTCTACTAATAAACCCATGTAATCACTTTCTCTGGCCTCTAGCCTGACACAGCTTATAAATTTCCCCCAGGAGATTCTAATCTACAGCCAGCATTGAGAACCACTGCTGTACAAAAATATGGAATAAAAACTGGAATAAAAACTTTATTTTTGCTGACAGCTTTAAAAAATATTACTAAAACCAGCCACCAGTTACTGACCATTCACTTTGTGCCAGAGATCTGTTTAATTCCATACACGGCTGTTTTATTTAATCCTCACAGTAGCCCTTTGTGGCAGATCCTAATTGTCCCCACATAACAGAGGAGAAAACAGCCTGGTGAGGATTAACAACTTGTCCAGGAGCCACACTGATGGTAAAAGGCAGGAGCTCGGTTCCGTCAGACCCTCCAAAGCCAATATTTTTATTTTATGTTTTTTTGAGACAGGGTCTTACTCTGTTGCCCAGGCTGGAGTACAGCAGTGTGATCATGGCTTTCTGAAGCCTCGACCTCCCAGAACCAAGAGATCCTCTTGCCTCTGCCTCCCAAGTAGCTGGGACCACATACACACACCACCACACCCAGCTAGTTTTCATAATTTTGTAGACATAGAGTATCCCTATGTTGCCCTGGCTGGTCTGGAAGTCCTGGGCTCTCAAGTGATCCTCCCATCTTGGCCTCCCAAAGTGCTGGTATTACAGGCAAGAGCCACTGCACCTGGCTGCCAATATTCTTAACAATATATATAAACCATAGGTTGAATGCTTTGCTTAATTAATAATTATCATTTATTGATCACTTATCATGGGTCAGGCACTATTCCAGTTCATTTAATCCTCACAAAAACTCTATGGTTTGGTTACTAGTATTAGTATTGCCATTATATTGCCAGACAAACTGAGTCACAGAGAGGTTAAGCAACCTGCTCGAGGTTGCACAGTGAGAAATGGGAAACTTAACCCATTCTGGTCATGAACCGTCTAGGGTTTGTAGATTTATCTATATCCTTCAAAAGCATTCTGCATCGGCCAGGCGCAGTGGCTCATGCCTGTAATCCCAGCACTTTGGGAGGCTGGGGTGGGCAGATCACAAGGTCAAGAGATCGAGACCATCCTGGCCAACGTGGTGAAACCCCGTCTCTACTAAAAATACAAAATTTAGCCAGGTTTGGTGGCACTCCTGTAGTCCCAGCTACTTGGGAGGCTGAGGCAGGAGAATCACTTGAACCCGGGAGGCGGAGGTTGCAGTGAGCCGAGATCATATCAGAGATGAAGCTCATGAAGTTGGAAGTGGTCATTTGCATAAACTTAAATATAGGATCTTGAACTTTTAGGGCAAATCATTAAGAAAGGAAATAATCTTTTATGTTTAAATCTCAGAACAGTAGGGATCTTCAGGCACCTCAGTAGGACACTTGTGCCATGTCATAGCTGTGCAGACTTTTGCAAATTTTAAATGAAAAGATGTGTGTAAAAGCTGATGTCATCCAAATATCCCCAGACACTGGTGAGTCCTAAAAATGGAATTGATGAAGGCAGGGCCAAGGCATGAAGTCACTAGATGTCTCTTAATCAAATGATTTATTTTGCAGGTTAAAATGGAGAAGGAACTAAGTTTTGAGGAACTATGAAAGAAAAAAATGAAAATGACACCTTAGATTTACAGATATATGTCTTCTAAAGGAGCCATGGTCCTATCAAAACAATGACCTCATTTAGAATTATTACTGAGGCATAAGAATTCTCATTTTACAAGTAGAGAAAATGTAGCACAAAGATGACATCACCCATCAAAATTCCCACAGTGGGTTGGCAGCATTAAGTATAAATTAATATAACATTTTTGGATGAGAATATGGTGATCACTGTCTAAATTTAATACGTCTGTGTCCTTTGACCCAGCAATTCCACTTCTAGGAATTTATCCTATAGAGATACTTCTACAAGCCTGGGTGCAGTGGCTCACGCCTGTAATTCCAGCACTTTGGGAGGCCGAGGTGGGTGGATCACCTGAGGTCAGGAGTTCGAGACTAGCCTGGCCAACATGGCAAAACCCCGTCTCTACTAAAAATACAAAAATTAACCGGGGTGTGGTGGCACTCGCCTAAAATCCCAGCTACTTAAGAGGCTGAGGCAGGAGAATTGCTTGAATCCGGGAGGCGGATGTTGCAGTGACCTGAGACTGTGCCACTGCACTCTAATCTGGGTGACAGAGCAAGACTCTGTCTCAAAAAAAAAAAAAAAAAAAGAAATAAGAAAAAGAAATACTTCTACAAGTAAGCTAGAATATAGCTACACCAATGTTTATGGAGCATGGTTCATAATACAAGCCAACTATCCATTCATAGAAATTGGTTTTATAAAAGTATGGTACAGCTCTATCATTTTTATGGAGCCACTAAAAATAATGGGATAGATCTGTGTATGCTGGCATGAAACAGATGGCAATGATATATTGCCAAGTGAAGAAAAAACAAGCAAGTTACGGTACAGCATATGTAATATGGTTACATGTTTATAAATACATATATTTGTGTTTTTTTATTTTCTTGAGACAGTCTTGCTCTGTCACCCAGGCTAGAGTGCAGTAGTGCGATCTCAGCTCACTTCAGCCTCCACCTCCTGGTTCACACAATTCTCATGCCTCAGCCTTCCGAGTAGCTGGGACTACAGGCATGTGCCACCACGCCTGGCTAATTTTTTTGTATTTTTAATAGAGACGGGGTTTCACCATGTTGGCCAGGCTGATCTTAAACTCCTGACCTCAAGTGATCCACCTGTCTCGGCCTCCCAAAGTGATGGGGCTATAGGTGTGCGCCACCGCGCCCGGCCTATATTTGTATGTGGATAGATGAATGGGAAAACTATGGGCTGATACACTCAACAGTGATTGTCTTTGGAAAACACATCACTAAAACTTGACCTTTTTTGTTAGATGACAGACTGTTGGTCACAAAGGTTCTCAACCAATGCTAGAACCCACTTCCTGAGCCACAGGCTAGAATGTTCCCTGTACCCAGGTTCCCTCTCTGGTGGCCAAACACTTCTCTGCTCCTCAAATGTAGATGGACAGAGGATTTGGAAGGAGGGAGAAAAGAATATCCTTATCCTGATTCACTTAACCCTGGTTTCTTGCTTTAGTAAAAATATCTCCCCAAACTACTCACGTATATCCTGCAGCCTTTGAATGGTGCTCTCAGCCTCCTCTACCACTGTACTTGTGGTCTGTGGGCACTTCAGTGTCAGGGTGCAGGCTGGGAGGCATGGCCAGACACTGCCTGCTGTCCAGCCTGTGGGTCCTTAGTTACCATGCTGGGAAGCTTTGCAGTGGACCACTGCGGCCTATTGGGCACTTGGGTTACAAAACAGCATGGCCTGGGATGGCCCTAGCCTCTTTGGTATCAGGTAGATCCGGGTTCAAATCCCTGGTCTCTGGCCTGACTGGCTGCGTGGACTTGTGCAAGCTGTGTATCTTCCCAGCCCCGGTTTCCTCATTTGTACGATGGAGATAATCTCACCTCTCTGAGACATCAGGTGTGAGGACTACATGGAAACATAAGGTGCTTACTGTAGTGTCTGGCATATGGTATAAGCTCCATCGCTCATAGCTACTCCCTAGTTGCAGACATCCTTCTCTGCTCTTGGCAGTGCATCCAATTACATGCGCTAGGAAGGAAAGAACTAAGTTCCAGCGTATCTTATTTATTTATTTATTTTGAGACGAGGTCTTGCTCATTGCCCAGCTGGAGTGCAGTGGTGCAGTCACAGCTCACTGCAGCCTTGTGTTCCTAGGCTCAAGCAATCCTCCCACCTCAGCTTCCTGAGTAGCTGGGACTACAGGAGTGTGCTACCACGCCTGGCTAATTTTATTTTTTGTAGAGACGGGGTCTCATTGTGTTGCCCAGACTGGTCTCGAACTCCTAGGCTCAAGCAATTTTCCTGCCTTGGCCGTCCAAAGTGCTGGGATTATAGCCGTGACCCCAGCCTTCAGCACAGCGTAAGGTCACAAGCAGGTGGGGTGGCTAAGATGAGGTGTTCATCTTAAGAATAGCCTTTAAACCACAAGGACATCCTAATCACTAGGATTTGTCATTGTAATCTAAATTAAAATTAGGGAAAAGAACTTTCTCCCATCTCCACCCTCTACTCCCGGCTTTCATGTTTTCCTTCTAGAAGGAAATATTGCTCTAAGAAACTTACTATATTTGGGAATAAAATGGTGTTCAGTATGTTATACAGTGTCCTCTTTATGAAAGAAAAATCAAATCTCAGCTCCAGGAATGTGTGCTTCCAAGAAACTTACTTAATCTTGAGGACACAATAAACCATTAATGATCCTATTTCCTTTATTGTTGTGGCTTCCAGGAAGCTCAGAGCCATATTTCTATTTATTATAGGAATATTTTTGAGGCCATCATGCACATTGCATAATGTATTAGGGAAGTTCTGAGTATTTCTTGAACAAATGGTTTGTCTTTTTTCTTATGGACACTGTGAATTTATGTAATAGATTCTATTCCCATCTTTACTTTGGCACGTTTTCCTAAGAAACTTCTACATTGGTCAAAGGGTACAAACTTTCAGTTATAAGATGAATAAGTTCTGGGGATCTAATGAAAAGTATGGTAACTACAGTTAATAATACTGAATTGTTTATTTAAAAATTGATGAGAGAGCAGATTTTAAGTGTCCTCACCACACACATACACACACACAAATTGTAACTATGGGTGATGGATGTGTTCATTAATTTGATCGTAGTAATAATTACATAGTGTGTATGATACGGTTTGGCTCTGTGTCCCCACCCAAATTCATCTTGGATTGTAATCCCCACATGTGGAGGCAGGGATCTGGCGGGGGGTGACTGAATCATGGGGGAGACTTCCACTATACTGTTCTTATGATAGTGAGTGAGTTCTCATGAGATCTGATGGTTTATGTTTGACAGCTCCCCCCTCACTCTCTCTCTCTCCTGCTGCCATATAAGACGTGTCTTGCTTCCCTTTTGCCTTCCACCATGATTGTAAGTTTCCTGAGACCTCCCCAGCCATGCAGAACTATGAGTCCATTAAACCTCTTTTCTTTATAAATTACCCAGTCTCAGGTATTCTTTATAGCAGTGTGAAAACGGACTAATACAGTGTACAAATCATCATGCTGCACATCTTGAATATATATAACTTTTATTTGTCAGCATAGGCCTTGAAATTAAGTATTTCACTTACAGCACTGAGTGGCCCTATTTTTTTCCCTAACCTTAATTATTCCTTAATTACCACCTTTACCTAAAAATATCATATTGTGTGTATTTCTGTAACTATTAAAAACCACTCTTGGAATGAAGTAGGAAATAAACAGTTAAGCAAACAAAAAGTAGGCAATTCATTTCCTTTGACAGATCAACCAATCTCTCCCTCCAAGTCTCTGCCTTTTCTTCAAAACATTAAGAAGTGATAGTTATTTAGAGATTATTTCTGCATATGTAAAGAATACACACACAAACACATATATGATAAATTTATCTGATATATATATACACACACACACACACACACATATGTAATTTAATCTGATGTTATGGGAATAATTTCTATGGTTTCTTTCTCCCTGCTCATACTAGATGTCCAAATAAAATACGGATATTCAATCACAAAGCACATTTGAAAACAAATACTATGTGAGGCTAAAAATATGCTATTAATCGAGACACGATTTTTTTTACTACATCTCAAAAATGACTTGGGCATCTTATTTTAAACTACATTGGCTGAAATTCTTACCATACACATTTTAAAATAATTCCTGCATCTGTCCTGAGGGATAGAGACTTGAAGATAACTTCACACCACTTGCGTCCTAGAAGAAAATACTGTTTGGGACAGGCAGCCTCTGACTCACTGTAACGTGAGACGGGCTATATATGACCACGATTCCACCACCCCGACAGCTGATGTGACTCTCCCTCAGACCTCCTGTCTGCTCAAGGTTGCTCTAAGCTATGAACTTGGTAAAATCTATTTGTATTGTAAATGCCGGAGCACAATGTGGATAAAATGGCAACACCTTAAAAAGATACGCCTGTCTCCTGGATGTATACATAGATGAGCTTTTTTTTTTTTAAATGAAGTTGAAAAACCATTTTCATTTGCAATCACCACACTATTTTTTATTGCAAGTCTAAAGGAGAACTAGCATGTGCTTAACATCCGCTTTCAAACTGCTTCACTGGAAGCCTTTGAGGTCTAATTGAGGGGTCACCTTGGCTGGGGAGATTTATTTTGTAACCCCCCACACTATCCAGATTCATAAGGTTTAAAATAGGAAGTAACTCTAGCGCATGAGCTTAACAAAATGATTCAACTCGGCGACAGTTAAAGGGAACAAGAAGTTCTGCTTCGCTTGATGTGCAGCAGGTTGTACTCTGCTTCTCATAATTCAGCCCCTAGCTGGAGGCTTCAGTCCATGAAAACATAAACAGCAAGCACCCTGAAGCCCAGATAGGCAATTGAACAGGTCATATGTCATGTTCCGGAAGATTCCAGAGAAGTTGGGTCTGAGGGCAGAACCTAAAAGAATGTCTTAACTCTCTGCATCTGTCCTCCAGGATGTGTTAGAACACTGGACAGAGACGGGGAAGTCCTGGGCCCAGCCCCAGGCTCTCCTCTGCTGTGTGACCTTGGGCAAGTCACTCAATCTTGCTGGAACTCAATTTCTTCGTATGTAAAATGAAGCCCAGGGCTTCGTCCCCTAAATATGTACAGACCACCTGCTCTGTGCCAGGCTCATGATGAATAAGACAAACACGGTCCCTACATGAAAGCCCATGGAGCTTGGAGTCTATTGGAAGAAAGCAACACAAATATTTTAATAATACGATCATGACAATAACTCACACTTATGGGAACCATGTGCCAGGACTTGTTCTAAAGATCATCATCTCTTGTAATCTTATAATAACATCTGTATGAGATAGACACTATTATTAGTATCTCATTACCATTTTGCACAAGGGAAAACTGAGGCTTCATGAAGTTCACTAGATCAGGGTTACATGGATAGAAGTGGTAGTCAGGATTCCAAGGGCAGGTCTGGCCAACTCCAAAGCCGGGTCCTTTATCTGTCCTTTCTGCTGTCCTGACTTCCTTCTTAACTGATCACAGACCTGGGGACAGACTTTAGAATTGGCTTGTTTGCCCAAAGGCCATTCCACAGTCTCAGCGTCAATAGGAACCTATCCATGGGTTCACAATGGGGTATTTACCAAAGAGGTGTTTCTTGTTTGGAAAGCACAGCTCACTCCTTCCGGAGCCCTTGGAAGGTGGCACGGGAAGCCAGCAACAGATGGTGGAAGTGGATTTGCTTTCACCAGCCCCTCCAGCCCCTCTGCTGTGGACTGGATAACGGCATGAACTCCAGGTCTATTCTCCCTGCTCCAGAGCGAGCCCAATCAGTCAATCAACCAACCGCAAATCAACTCCAAAGAATACAGACCAACAGAAATAAATAGGCATGCTGCACTTTCCTCGACCTTTAAACTGATTATAGCCCTGATTGCCTTCCAGTTTTGAAGCCAAATGAACCTGCAGTTGTGCATGGAACAGAGGCCTGTGCTGAGCCAGCCAAACAGTAATAGCTCAAGCTGCTTCTTTATAAGGGCAGCTTTGACTGACAATTTGATGTGCTCCTACTCTGCACCAGGAACTTTCTGTTTATTGACTTGTTTAAAACTCACAGCTCCATTCATTCATTCATGCATTCGTTCGTTCAACTGATATTTATCTGCCACTCACTTTGTGCCAGGCACTGTACTAGGAGATAAACCAGGCAGACACATCACATCAGGAGGTACCATGATGTCAGTGTGTCCTATTATTTCATGTAGGTTACATGCTAGTGGGGAAGACAATTGTCCAGTAAATAAATTTAGGTTGGTGCAAAAGTAATTGCATTCAATGTCATTATTTTTAATGGCAAAAACCGCAATTATTTTTGCACCAACCTAATAGCAGCTGTACAGTCAAGCATCAACAGGACTTGTCCAGAGCTGAGAGCACAGGCCTAAAGGACTCCACATTTAAAGAAAGCACAAAACAACTGGGCATCTCGCATCTCCTTAGGTTCTCCATCCTGGCTGAGCAATAGGTACAGCGGCTGATGCCCATAATCCCAGCACTTTGGGAGGCCAAGGAAGGAAGATCACTTGAGGTTAGGAGTTCAGGACCAGCCTGGCCAACATGGTGAAACCCCGTCTCTACAAAAAATATGAAAATTAGCTGGGCATGGTGGCAAATGCCTGTAATCCCACCTACTTGGGAGGCTGAGGCATGAGAATCACTTGAACCCCAGAGGTGGAGGTTGCAGTGAGCTGAAATTATGCCGCTGCACTCTAGCCTGGGTGACAGAGCGAGATCCTGTCTCAGAAAAAAAGAAAAGAAAAGAAAAGGAATAGAAAGTACAGAGTCCCAAGGGGAAGAAGGCATTGGCAAATTGCAAGAACAGAAAAGAGACTAGAGGGGCTGCAGTCCACTGAAGGAGGATGGGGACAGGGTAGGATGGGGAAGTTAGAGGACCCAAGGCATGATGGCCTGTGGCCTGCTGAGGGATGTATGACTATTTTTGTAGTTTCTCATAATCATAATCATAAAGTACTATGTGCTTATCTAAAAGATTCCAACAGTGTGGTTCCACCCCTCTGGTCCAAATTCTCAAAGGTAACTACCAATAATTTTCTTCCAGACCGTTTAGCATATCTGTGTTTCCATGCATATATATATATATATATATATATATATATTTTTTTTTTTTTTTTTTTTGAGACGGAGTCTGGCTGCATTGCTAGGCTGGAGTGCAGTAGCACGATCTTGGCTCACTGCAACCTCCGCCTTCGGGGTTCAAGTAGCTGGGATTACAGGTGTCCACCACAAAGCCTGGAAAATTTTTGTATTTTTAGTAGAGACAGGGTTTCACTATATTGGCCAGGCTGGTCTTGAATTTCTGACCTTATGTGATCCACCTGCCTCAGGCTTCCAAAGTCCTAGGATTACAGACCATGCATATATTTTTTATATGAATAAAATCTTATAGTTCTGCAATTTAATTTTCTCCACTTGAAAATATATCAGGCTGGGCGCGGTGGCTCACACCTGTAATCCCAGCACTTTGGGAGGCCGAGGCAGGCGGATCACCTGAGGTCAGGAGTTTGAGACTAGCCTGGCCAATATGGATGGTGAAACTCCATCTCTACTAAAAATACAAAAATTAGCCAGGCATGGTGGCAGGCACCTGTAATCCCACCTACTCGGGAGGCTGAGGCAGGCGAATTGCTTGACTCCGGGAGGCAGAGGTTGCAGTGAGCCAAGATCGAGCCACTGCACTCCAGCCTGAGCGACAGAGCGAGACTCCATCTCAAAAAAAAAAAAAAAAAAAAGAACATATCAGCCAGGCGCGCTGGCTCATGCCTGTAATCCCAGCACTTTGGGAGGCCGAGGTGGGCAGATCACTTGAGGTCAGGAGTTCAAGACTAGCCTGGCCAACGTGGTGAAACCCTGTCTCTACTAAAAATACAAAACTTACCCAGGCATGGTGGAGCATGCCTGTAATCCCAGCTACACAGAAGGCTGAGGCTGGAGAATCATTTGAACCCAGAAGGTGGAGGTTGCAGTGAACCAAAATCGCACTACTGCACTCCAGCCTGGGCGAACAGAGTGAGACTCTGTCTCAAAAAAAAAAAAAAAAAAAAAAAGAAGATATTGGCTCATGAAATTATGGAGACTGAGAAGTCCCACAATCTGCCATTTGCAAGCCAGAGACCCAGGAAGTCCAGAGAACCAATAGTGTAGATTCTAGTCTGGTTTGAAGGCCTGCAAGCCAGGAGCAGGAAGGGCAGGAGAGATCAAGGCCCCAGCTCGCATGGCCAGGCAGAGTTCATGCAACCTTCCTCTACCTTTTTGTTCTATTTAGGCCCTTAAGAGATTGGATGAAGCCCAGTGGGGAGGTCCATCTGCTTTATTCAGTCAATCAAATCAAATGCTAATCTCTCTGGATACACCTTGACAGACAGACCTAGAAATAACGTTTAATCTGGGCATCTCACAGCCCAGTAAAGTTGACACATAAAATTAGCCATCGCAAAAGGGGAGAAGACAAGCATAAAATACCATTTGAGTTCAGACACACAATCAACAACTTAGAAGAATAACTGTAACTATCCATCATACTGATAGACACTGTGTTTCCAAAATAATGGGTTATTATTGATGTCTTGTAGCTTCAAAAATAGAAACCTGCAGACACAGGGAGACATTGAATTTGTCCCTGTGGGAGAGAAATGGCCCTGTAAATTATATCACATCACCTCTGTCATTGCACAGCAGAATCTTAATATGCAGCCACTTCCCCCATGCACAAGTTGAGCTCCATACAGACAAGGACCTTACAAAACCTCAGAGGGCCTCCTTCTTGAGCCTGGAATAAGAATCAGGCTTTTCTTGAATGAACTAAGGACTGTGAATCCAGCAACTTACCTTTTTGTTCTTGCTTGGCCCAGAAAATTTTGACTCGCTGGTGAATGTGCTTGGCCTCGCGCAGTTTCTTCTGCCACTGACGCAGTTCTTGAATCTCAGGATCACAGCGAACCTGGAAAATCCCAGTAAAACTTCAGTCCCTTTTCGACTGTACACGAGCTTATTAACCCTGCATGGAAAATCCTTTACAAACCAATTGGATGTACTTTTGATTCTCAATGAATCATCGTCCTAAATGAATTATTGACACTCCTAGAGCTTATATCATATTTGAGCATAAATGAGGTTGTGTGAAGATTAGCTATAGTAACAGTAGGTTAAGAATGAGCAGGTCTGTGCTGTCCATAGAAAGATAAAGCAGCCACCACATTTGTAACTTTAAACTTCCTAGCTGGCATCTCATTTTAAAAAGTAAAAGCAAGCAGATAAGATTATTTTTAAGAATGTATTTCACGGCCGGGCGCAGTGGCTCAAGCCTGTAATCCCAGCACTTTGGGAGGCCGAGGACGGGCAGATCACGAGGTCATGTGATCGAGACCATCCTGGCTAACACGGTGAAACCCCGTCTCTACTAAGAAAATACAAAAATCTAGCCGGGCGAGGTGGCGGGCGCCTGTAGTACCAGTTACTATGGCGTGAACCTGGGAGGCGGAGCTTGCCGTGAGCTGAGATCCGGCCACTGCACTCCAGCCTGGGCAACAGAGCCAGACTCCGTCTCAAAAAAAAAAAAAAAGAATATATTTCACTTGGCCAGGCACAGTGGCTTACGCCTGTAATCCCAGCACTTTGGGAGGCCGAGGCTGATAGATCACCTGAGGTCAGGAGTTCGAGACCAGCCTGGCCAACATGGTAAAACCCCCTCTTTACTAAAAGAACAAAAATTAGCTGAGCATGGTGGCAGGTGCCTGTAATACCAGCTACTTGGGAGGCTGAGGCAAGAGAATCGCTTGAACCCAGGAGGCGGAGATTGCAATGAACCGAGATCACGTCATTGCACTCCAGCCTGGGCAAACAAACAAACAAGAATGTATCTCACGTAACCTAAAACATTCAAAATCTTATTACTTCAACATCGTAATTAATACAAAAAATTATTATACAGGGCATGCTGACTCATGCCTGTAAATCCCAGTACTATGAGAGGCCAAGGCAGGAGGATTGCTCAAGCCCAGGTGTTCAAGACCAGCCTGGGCAACACAACGAGACGTCATCTCTATAAAAAATAAACAAAATTAGCTGGATGTGGTGGTGAACGCCTGTAGTTCCAGCTGCTCAGGAGGCTGAGATGGCAGGATTGCTCGAGCCTGGGAGGTTGAGGCTAAAGTGAGCCAAGACTGTGCCACTGCACTCCAGCCTGGGTGACAGAGTGAGATCCTGTCTCAAAAAAATAAAAATACAAAATTTATGAATTATCTTACTTTCTGTTTTACATGCTAAAGTCTTCAATACTGTGTGCTTTTGCACTTAAAACATACTTCATTGGCTGGGCGTGGTGGCTTACGCCTGTAATTGCAGCACTTTGGGAGGCCGAGGCAGGTGGATCACGAGGTCAGGAGATCGAGACCAACCTGGCTAACATAGTGAAACCCCGTCTCTACTAAAAATACAAAAAATTAGCCGGGCGTGCTGGTGGACACCTGTAGTCCCAGCTACTCAGGAGGCTGAGGCAGGAGAATGGCGTGAACCTGGGAGGCGGAGCTTGCAGTGAGCCGAGACCGCGCCACTGTACTCCAGCCTGGGAGACAGCGAGACTCCATCTCAAAAAACAAAACAAAACAAAACAAAAAACTTCATTTCAAGTGTTCAACAGACACATGTAGCTGGTGGTTACTACATAGAACAGCACAGTTCTAGGTTCACCACAGTTAATGCATTAACCACAGTTCTATTTAACACTGACTGCTTACTTCATACCAACTTTAGTGCTAGATGTTGAGATTAAAGAGATGAATAATAGTAATCGTAACAATAATTATTTTTATTTTTATTATAGCTCATATTTATTGAGCATTTATCTCCCAGGCATGGTTTGAAGTATCTTACAAATTTTATTTCATAGAGATAGAGTCTTGTCATGTTGCCCAGGCTGGCCTCAAACTCCTGGGCTCAAGCCTTGGCCTCCAAAAGTGCTGGGATTATGGGCGAGAGCCACTGTGCCTGGCCAAATATTTTACAACTTTTTTTTTTTGAGATGGAGTTTTCGCTCTTGCTGCCCAGGCAGGAGTGCGATGGCACAATCTCAGCTCACTGCAACCTCCACCTCCTGGGTTCAAGCAATTCTCCTGCTTCAGCCTCCCAAGTAGCTGGAATTACAGGTGTGCACCACCAGGCCTGGCTAATTTTGTATTTTTAGTAGAGACAGGGTTTCACCATGTTGGTCAGGCTGGTCTCGAACTCCTGACCTCAAGTGAACCATCTGTCTTGGCCTCCCAAAGTGCTGGGATTACAGGTATGAGCAACTGCTCCTGGCCTATTTTACAAATTTGAATCACTAAGCCACACTGATAAGGCAGGAATGGTTATCCCCATGTTACAGATGAGATAACTGAGTTTTAATGGTTTGCCAAGCCGTATTGGAAATGGTGGAGCTGGAATTAAAACTTGAATGGGGCCGGGTGCGGTGGCTCACGCCTGTAATCCCAGCACTTTGGGAGGCCGAGGCGGGCGGACCACAAGATCAGGAGATCGAGACCATGGTGAAACCCCGTCTCTACTAAAAATACAAAAAATTAGCCGGGCGCAGTAGTGGGCGCCTGTAGTCCCAGCTACTCAGGAGGCTGAGGCAGGAGAATGGCGTGAACCCAGGAGGCGGAGCTTGCCGTGAGCCGAGATTGCACCACTGCACTACAGCCTGGGGGACAGAGCGAGACTCCGTCTCAAAAAAAAAAAAAAAAAACTTGAATGGATTGATTCCAGCTGCCCTTGAGAAACTTCGAGTGTAGGAGGAGACACAGGAATAAGATCAATAAGGTATGGTAAGAGTAGAGAAATTGGTGAGTGCAAGGGAAAACAGAGGGGGCATCTAACCCAGCCTTGGAGAGGTTAGAAAACCCCGGGCTGTTTTGAAGGATAAACTAGAGTTTGCCATGGGAAGAAGGGATGGAGTGTAATGGTATTCCTGGGAGGGATACTAGCCTCTGCAAAAGGTGCAGAAGGGTGAAACAGTCTTGGATGATCCAGGAACTCCAAGGTGAGAAAGTAACAAAGGGCTCAGAAAGGCCACAGCCACTCACATCCTTCCTCTTCCTGATTCATCCTTCTACCTCTTCACTTGCCAGAGGAGCTGCACCTCACAAAGCAGAGTCCGAGACTGGAAGGGAGTGATTTGATATATGTGGAAGTGTGTCAACTTTATCTTGAAAGATAAGTTAAAGTCACAAAAGAATGCTGCGAGACATACCAAGAAATGAGAGCCAACATTTTCCAAAGAAGTCCCTGACTCAGCTCTCTAGATTAATTATTCAATAGGGCTACTTTGGGGGTTCCCCTTATTTTGGGGGTTGGTCCATGGCCTGTTAGGAACCAGGCAGTACAACAGAAGATGAGTGGCGAGTGAGCAGTGAAGCTTCGTCTGTATCTGTAGCCACTCCCTATTGCTCACATTACCACCCGAGCTCCACCTCCTGTCAGATCAGTGGCAGCATTAGATTCTCACAGGAGCAAGAACCTTATTGTGAACTGCATATGTGAGGGATCTAGGCTGCGTGCTCCTTATGAGAATCTAAATAATGCCTGATGACCTGTCACCGTCTCCCATCACCCCCCAGATGGGACCACTTAGTTGCAGGAAAACAAGCTCAGGGTTGCCACTGATTCTACATGATGGTGAGTTGTATAATTACTTCATTACATATTATAATGTAATAATAATAGAAATAAAGTACACAATAAATGTAATGTGCTTGTATCATCCCAAAACCATCCCCCCACCCCAGTCCCCCATCCATGGAAAAACTGTTTTCCATGAAACTGGTCCCTGGTGCCAAAAAGGTTGGGGACTACTGTCTTAATCAGCTTATTTATTTATTTTTAAGAGGGAGTCTCATTTTGCTGCCTAGGCTGGAGTGCAGTGGTGTGATCTCACGTCACTGAAACCTCCGCCTCCTGGGTTCAAGCAATTCTCCTGCCTCAGCCTCACGAGTAGCTGGGATTACAGGCATGCACCACCACATCTGACTAATTTTTGTTGTTTTAGTAGAGACTGGGTTTTGCCATGTTGGCCAGGCTGGTCTCGAACTCCTGACCTCAGGTGGTCTGTCCACCTCGGCCTCCCGAAGTGCTAGCATTACAGGCATGAGCCACTGTGCCCGGCCAGCTCCATTCATTTTAAATGAGGCAGTAGCTGTGTATTCTGGAGGAACAGTTGCCTGAACTGGAATGAGCATGTAGAACTGAGGCAGTCACATTCCACATGCCCAGGTCAGTGCTTCCCTCTCTAGGCCGTGGTCCCCTCCTGTCTCTCCAGGGACCCCAGGTGCCCAGAAGGGTGGCCTCCTTGCTCCTCCTCTCTTCTTAAAGTCACAACTCAAACCTGCTGGTCTGATAGTCAGGAACTACTGTCTCTCCTGTTGGGAGGGATGCAGGGCAAACTGAGGCAGAAATAGCAATCTGCCAGGCCTACAAGACCCAGCATTTAAGAGAAACTGGTGAAGGGAGTGCAGGGTGAGGACAGACCAGAGAGCCAGGCTTGTCTAAAGGGATTGGCTGCTCCCCAGCTCTGCTGACCATGGGGATGCCATCAAGCCAGAGCTCGATCTCCTGCTTTTTCAGATCACCACTGGATCTTGGGACTTCCGACCTTGGTCCCTGGGCTTCCTACCATGGTCACTGCTATCTTTTGAGGGTGCCCAAGTCTGGGCTGCCAAGTTTCAACTTGCTCGAGTCACCCACACATCCACCATCTTAGGACACAAACACAGTCCCCAAAGGGCGAGATTGAGCCAGGTTTCACCACCAGCTACCTCCAAGCCCCAGAACTACCATTCCCTCTCGTCTCTCCCCTATTGATAGAGGGGCCACCTCTTCCAATTCTCTTAATAATTTTACGTCAAAGAGCCTTATTGTCCTTTCCTTCCACTGAAACTTTATCAGATTCACAAGTAACCTTAGTGATTTTTTAAAAATTTGGTCAAATACACATAGCATAAACTGTACCATTTTAATCCTTCTAAAGTATACAGTTCAGTAGCATTAAGTTACACTTACAATGTTATGTGACCATCACCATTCTCTCGTTGCAACACATTTTCATTAGGCCAAAAGGAAATCCCAGATTCTTTAAGCAGTGAATTCCCATTCTCCCCTCTCCCTGCCCCAGCCAACCATAGCCTCTCTGTGTCTTTAGATCCACAGTCTCTCTGGATTTGCCTATTCTGGATATTTCCTACAAATGGAATCATATAATCATGTGTCCTTTGTGTCTGGATTCTTCCAGTTAGCATATCATATTTTAAGGTTTATCCAGATTGCAGCATGTATCAATACGTCATTCCTGAATAATATCTATCGTATAGGTATGCCACATTTATTTTTATCCATTCATCACTTAATGGAACATTTGTTTTGCTTTTTTTTTGAGACTCTGTCACCCAGGCTGGAAGGCAGTGGTGCGATCTCAGCTCACTGCAACCTCCGCCTCCCTGGTTCAAGCAATTCTCCTATCTCAGCCTCCCGAGTAGCTGGGATTACAGGCACCTGCCATCATGCCCAGCTGATTTTTGTGTTTTTAGTAGAGACAGGGTTTCACCATGTTGGCCAGCTGCTCTCGAACCCCCGACCTTGCCTTGTGATCCACCTGCCTTGGCCTCCCAAAGTGCTGGGATTACAGGTGTGAGCCACTGCCCGGCCTTTTTTTTTTTTTTTTTTTTTGAGACAGGGTCTCATTCTGTCGCCCAGAGTGTAGTGCAGTGATGCATGATCTTGGCTCACTGCAACCTCCACCTCCCAGGGTCAAGCAATCCTCTCACCTCAGCTGGGACTACAGGCACACCACTGCACCCAGCTAATTTTTTAAATTTTTGCTTTTGTACAGACAAAGTTTCACTATACTACCTAGGCTGGTCTCAAACTCCTGAATTCAAGCAATCCTCCTATCTCAGCCTCCCAAAGTACCTGGATTACAGGTGTGAGCCACCGAGTCCAGCACTTAATGGAACATTTGAGTTGTTTCTATCTTTTGGCTATTGGGAACAGGGCTGCTATGAACATTTGCGTATGAGTTTTTGTTTGTTTATTTATTTATTTATTGAGATGGAGTCTCGCTCTGTTACCCAGGCTGGAGTGCAGCGGCATGATCTCGCCTCACTGCAACCTCCACTTTCAAGCCATTCTCCTGACTCAGCCTCCTGAGTAGCTGGGATTACAGGCACATGCTACCATGCCTGGCTAATTTTTTATATTTTTAGTAGACACAGGGTTTCACCATGTTGGCCAGGCTGGTCTTAAACTCCTGACCTCAGGTGATCCACCTGCCTCGGTCTCCCAGAGTGCTGGGATTATAGGCGAGTTTTTGTTTAAATACCTATTTTCAATTTGGAAGGGGAGCTGTTGACCTAGAAGTCAAACTTCTGGGTCACATGGGTAATTTTACATTCAACTTATTGAGAAAACAAACTGGTTTTCACAGTGGCTGAATCATCTTATATTCTCACCAGCAATGAATGAGGGTTCTAATTGAACCACATTCTTGTCAACACTTGTAATTTTCGATTTTTTTTATTTTAAATTTAAATTTCATTTTTAATTTAATTTAATTTTTTGAAATAGGATCTCGCTTTTTTGCCCAGGCTGGTCTCAAACTCCTGGGCTCAAGTGATCCTCTCACCTCATTCTTCTGAGCAGCTGGGACTATAGGTGTGTACCACTGTGCCTGGCTCTGTTTGTTTTCACTATAGCCATCCTAGTAGATATGAAGTGGCATCTCACTGTGGTTTAAATTTGCACTTCTCTAATGTTTAACGACATCCAGCATCTTTTCAGGTGCTTGTTGGGTGTCTGTATATCTTCTTAGAGAAATGTCTATTCAAGGCCTTTGTCCATTTTATTTGTTTACTTTTTTTCTCCCTCCACTTCCCTTTGCCCTTTTGAAAAGTGGGTTGCTTGTCATTTTGTTGTTGAGTTGTAAGAGTTTATTATATGTTTTGGACACTATACCCTTCTCAAATATATTATTTACAAGTATTTTCTGCCATTCTGTAGGTTGTCTTTTCACTCTCTTAATAGTGTCCTTTGATGTAAAAGGTTTTAAATTTTGATAAAATCAAATTTATCTTTTTTTTTTGAGACAGAGTTTCCCTCTGGTGCCCAGGCTGGAGTGCAATGGCACAATTTTGGCTCACTGCAACCTCTGCCTCCTGGGTTCAAGTGATTCTTGTGACCAGGAACCAAGAGCATGATCTCAGCTCACTGCAACCTCCACCTCCCAGACTCAAGCAATTCTCCTGCTTCAGCCTTCTGAGTAGCCGGGACTACAGGCACCCGCCACCACGACCGGCTAATTTTTGTATTTTTAGTAGAGATGGGGTTTCACTATGTTGGCCAGGCTGATCTCGAACTCCTGACCTCAAGTGATCTGCCAGCCTCAGCCTCTCAAAGTGTTGGAATTACAGGCATGAGCCAACGCACCCAGCCCCTTGTGGAATTTGAAACAAAAGAATAAGCAGCAAAAGCTACCGTGATAGGTCCAGATCCACCAGTGGTGGGGAGCCCAGCCTTAACAGACTCACCATCATGTACATCCTTTAACGTTTCATCTCTCTGATCCTGTTCTTCTATAGCAAAGGCCTCCAACAGATTTTGATAACTAGGAAACTTGGGGAGAAATATTGGGATTGTGGTGATCTCAATCCCTTTCCTCCCAGAAAATTCTAGATTTTTTATGCCAATTGATCCAATGCCACCCCAGAGCTTTACTCACCGAGAGGAATTTGGATAGATGGTCTTGTCAAACTCAAGAAAAATAAAGTCCTTCCTATTACTACTTCTTCCAGAGCATAGGGTGCCTTACTTATTTTAAGAAAACCATTCAACTGATTTTTTCCTCCCAAATAAAGAAGATTGGTTGTTTTCAGCTAAACTTACAAATGGAAGTTTATCTTGCTTAATAAAAAGAAAATACACAATTTATCTCTAAATATATATAAAAAATGGCCGGGCACGATGGCTCATGCCTGTAATCCCAGCACTTTGGGAGGTCGAGACTGGCAGATCACCTGAGGTCAGGAGTTCGAGACCACCCTGTCCAACATGGTGAAACGTCGTCCCTACTAATAATACAAAAATTAGCTGGGCGTCGTGGCACATGTCTGTAATCCCAGCTACTCAGAAGGCTGAGATAGGCAGATCACTTGAACCCAGGCGGCCATTGCACTCCAGCCTGAACGACAACAGTGAAACTCCGTCTCAAAAAAAAAAAAAAGAAAAGAAAAATGTATATATGTAAAACATTATATACGTGTATACACACACACACAAAGTAGTGTGTCATGCAAATCTCAGAGAGGAAAATCAGCTCTATATTAATGTCACAGAACATGGGATAAGGCCCCAAACCTTTTTTATTACAAACCAATGTTTTTACAGTATTTCTTAAAGTCTTATAAGAATCAGGCATCCTAGACATCTCTGATCTGGGTAGGATGGGTTATCATATTTTACTAACCATAACTTTAGCTGTGATCTCAATAACCCAAACCCTCCTAGAGGCGAAGGGCAGGGGAGGAGGCAAACAAGGGATTAACCCCAACTTTCCCACAGGCTCGTGTTTATCAGGATCTAAGCACACAAGAATCCCCATACTTCTGGACTGCGACAATTGATAACCTTCATGAGCATAAGCCCAACGGATCTTCTGAATCATTGAAGGAAGGTCTAGTTACAATCAGCAACTTGACTATGTTTTATCACAGTCAAATTCTCTCTTTACAATTGGTTTACCCTTAATGTTTGGAAGGACATACAAGGTGGGTTCGTCATCAGGGACTATCACTTTTTAGTCCATATTTTTCTGGACTGGATTGTTTGGGATATTTACAATGAGCATGTATTGTTTTAGGAATACAAGAAGTGTTTAAATTTTTAAGTTAACAGGTTCTGAGAGGCAAATAAAAGTCCTTTAACTTATAAATAATTAATTTTTCCTATAATCGTTTGACTCTCCATTACCTAAATACTCAACAAAAGAACAGAAACACCCATTTCCCCATCATTCTGGAAGCCTGCAGTTGTTCATAGGCTTCTGCTGACCAGTTTAGCGTGATTTTGCTCTGTCTGGCCAGAGACCCTTTCATCTTTTCCTTAATTTCCTTCATTTTGAAGGGAGGACTGCTATTTACCCATGGAGAATACAGCAGCCGTGTTAGTTCATTACCAGGGAAGCCTGGATCTCTAGAGAAGTCTTTTGTGAGCCCTGGGGAAAGCATGCACCCATTGAACTGGGCTAATCCCAGTCATTATCATCATGATTAGGGAATCAATTTCAATGGCAGTGGTTGTGCCAATCAGCAAATACCATGGAGTGCAGTTTAATGTTTAACACATAAACAATTTCATTGCCAAACAAAGCCTCCCTTACTTTGTTTCTACTTTTATTTCAAAAAAGCTTTCTTTTATTTTTAAAAATTACTGTGTGGAGTCCATTTGCTCCTCCAAGACAGGAACATAAATAGGGTATACGTTATTTATGTCAGTTTTTTAAAAAAATGCCTGTGACACCATCAGATTCTCCTAATTATAGATTACCCTGATGGAAGCCAGTACAGGGTACCATATTGGTTTTAAAAGCCAACCCTGGATCCGATAGCCTGAGGCTGAATTTCAGCTCCACAAATTACAAACTGAGGAGCCTTGGGCAGGTTCCTTAAACTCCCTGAGCCTCAATGTTCTCACCTGTAAAATGGGGATAATAAAAATATTTTTTCATTGGGTTGGTGTGAAAATAAGCTGAGATAATACATGCAAAGTGCTAAACTAGTGTCATTACACATAGCAAGCTCTCACTGTTAGCAATTTCTTAAATCAATTGCTAAAGTAGTGAGAATCACCTAGATTCAGCTCTGATGCTGAATCTTACAATTGCTATTAATACATGGAACTGGCTGAGGGGCTAGTGATTCAGAAAACTGAAAACAAGGCTCCTCCCAAGGGTTTACAAAGTGTTGAATATATAAATGATTTCATAATTTTATAATTTTAGGCATTAGCCAGACAGCAGAAAAAGTGTTGGCCAGGTGCGGTGGCTCACGCCTGTGTAATCCCAACACTTTGGGAGGCTGAGGCGGGTGGATCACCTGAGGTCAGGAGTTCAAGACCAGCCTGGCCAACATGGTGAAACCCCATCTCTACTAAAAATAGAAAAATTAGCTGGGCATGGTGGCACGCACCTCTAATCCCAGCTACTTGGTAGGCTGAGGTGGGAGAATCGCTTGAACCCGGGAGGCGGAGGTTGCAATGAGCCGAGATTGCGTCACTGCACTCCAGTCTGGGTGACAGAGAGAGATTCCATCTCAAAAAAAAAGAAGTGTTGCTGTGAGGTGGTGGTTGCAGGCAGAGAAGAGGAGGGAGACTGTTGCCTGAGACTCTGAAATTACCCATTGTAGATCTAGACTTCTAAATTCCTCAGTTGTTTTCTCTAATTCTTGGCAAAACAGACAAAAACCTAGCAACAGCCTGGATGACTGAGGATGATTCCCAGGGCTTTTTCTAATTGCTCTGGAGGAAGGCAGTTCATATATTACAGTTGCTGGAAAGAAGCTGGGGAAATAACATAATGGTCAGGCCTCTTCAGTCATGTTCACAAGAGTGAACCACCGACTTGGTGTGAGATGCCTCATAGAAGGTTTTTAATATATCTTTGCTAATGATGTGACATACTGATGATTATACTGAAGGATTTTATACTCAAGAAAAGCGATTTCAACATAAAGGAAATATATGTTTGCAAAATCTTTTTCAATGACCTTATATTAATAAAATATTCAGAGTTTATAACTCTCTTGAATTCAACTTTATAAGGAAGCTTTGTGATTTCTCCTTAGATCTCTGGCAAAATGAAACAAAACAAAAGCTAGTTTTTCATTCTGGTGATTATTAGTGTTCCTTATTGTCTTAAGGATCTAATGTTTGTTTTTGGTTTTTGAGACAGGATCTTGCTCTGTTGCCCAGGCTGGAATGTAGTGGCACAATCGCGGCTCACTGCAGCCTGAAACTCCTGGGCTCGAGGGATCCTCCCACCTCAGCCTCCCATGTAGCTGGGACTACAGGCACAAACCACGATGCCTAGTTTTGTTTTTGTTTTTGTTTCTAATTGTAGAGATGGGGGTCTCACTATGCTGCGTAGGCTGGTCTTGAACTCCTGGGCTCAAGCAGTCATCTCACCTCCACCTCCTAAAATGCTGGGATTATCAGCATAAGCCACTGCGCCTGGCCTTTAAGGATCTAATTTGTAAAAGCTGTAGATATCACCTATTCCCTAGTATTGTGGAAGTGTTAGCTATTCTACTGCGGAAGGACAGTAGTCCTCTTAGAGTTACTCTTAGAGTTACTTGGGGCTTTCAGGGAGGTTTAGAAGTGTGTTCTAGAGCAGCATTTTTCAGTCTGTTGTGTCATATTAGTGAATGGTAAATTCAGTTGGGTGGCTGGTGAATGACATTAAAAAATATGATCAAATGGAAAACAGAGAAAATGATAATTATTCCTTTATCATTAAGGACCCTCTCTAGGCCAGGCGTAGTGACTCATGCCTATAATCCCAGCACTTAGGGACGGTGAGGTAGCTGGATCACTTGAGCACAGGAGTTCGAGACTAGCCTGGACATTTTAGTGAGACTTCAGCTCTACAAAAAAGCTAAATTTTAGCCAAGTGTGGTGGTGCATGCCTGTAGTTCCAGCTACCCGGGAGGCTGAGGTGGGAGGATTGCTTGAGTCCAGAAGGTCGAGGGTGCAGTCAGTGTGACTGCACCATGGCACTCCGAGCTGGGCGGCAGAGTGAGATCCTGTCTCAGGAAAAAAAAGGACCCTCTTTATTCCTAACGTGTTCTGCCTTAAGTCTATTTATCTGATCTTAATATTGCTATATCACTTTTCTTTTGGTTAGTATCTGTGTTGTCAGTCTTTCCCCATCTCATTATTTTCAGTCATTCTGGGTCATTTTATGTGCCTCTACCTCCAGCATAGAGGCAGATTTCTTTTTTAATTCAATCTGAAAACCAGAGAAGACTTCATTCTATTTACATTTATTGAGATTAGTGATACGTTTATATTTATGTCTCTCACTGTTTTTTGTCGTAATTTTGTCTTTTTCTATCCTGCTTTCTGTTTCATTGAATTTTCTGCATTCTACTTGTTTCCTTCTACTGATTTATTAGTTCACATTCTATTTCTTTTCTCTTTGAGATGGAGTTTCTCATCACCCAGGCTGGAGTGCGATGGCGCCATCTTGGCTCACTACAACTTCTTCCTCCCGGGTTCAAGTGATTCTTCTGTCTCAGCCTCCTGAGTAGCTGGGATTACAGGTGCCCGCCACCATGCCCGGCTAATTTTTGTGGGGTTTTTGTGTTTTTGTTTTTTTGAGATGGAGTTTTGTTCTTGTTACCCAGGTTGGAGTGCAATGGCACGATCTCGGCTCACTGCAACCTCTGTCTCCCAGGTTTAAGCAATTCTCCTGCCTCAGCCTCTGTAATCCCGAGTAGCTGGGATTACAGTTACCCGCCACCATGCCCAGCTAATTTTTTTGTATTTTTAGTAGAGACGGGATTTCACCATGTTGCCCAGGCTAGTCTCAAACTCCTGACCTCAAGGGATCCGCCCCCGCCGACCTCCCAAAGTGCTGGGATTACAGGCATGAGCCACCAAGCCCAGCCCTAATTGTCTTCTTTAATGTGTTGTTATAATGCAATAAATGATTTAAAGAAAAAAAAAAGGCTGCCCAGCCTCCTCCCAAACAATACAAGGACTTTAAAATGCTTAACTCCAATCTTCCAATTTTCAACTTTTATATTATTGTTATCTAGGATTTTAGTTTCCCCTAATTTACTTCCCATTGGCTAATAACTATTTAGATCTATCAGCTTCCTCATTCACCATTGTTTCTTGCATCCCACTTCTTCCTAGTGGGTTCAATCTCCTTCTAGCTGAAGTATATCATTTAGTAGTTCTTTCAATGAGAGATGTGTTTTTAAATGCCTTTGTTTATAGCCCTTGCTCTTGAATGGTAATTGAGTGGGCACATAATTCTAGGTTGAATATTATCTTGTCTGGATTAGAAGATATTACATTCCCTGTCTTCTGGCATATACTGCTGCTGATTGGAAGTCTATAATCAGTCTCATTGTTTTCTTTTGTAGGTAATCTCTCCTTTAAGATAGATTGCAGGCTTCTTTGCGTAGTTTCACCATGAAGCATTTTGGTATTGTTTTGTCCTTATTTATCTAGTTCAAGATTCATGTTTCTTCAACTTTGGAATATTGTCACTCAATATCTCTATGAATATTGCCTCTCCCCCATTCATTCTATTGCTTCCCTCTGGAATTCCTAGTAGACTTAGGTTGGATCTTCTCATTCTGTCCTTGTCTCTTAACTGCTTTTCCACATTTCCTATCCCTATCTTTCTACTGCATTTTATCTCCTAGATCTGTCTTCCAGTTGATGAATTAATTCTCCAGCTGTGTCTATCTGCTGTTTAACTCATACCTAAAATATGGTCCATGGACCAGAAATATCAGCATCACCTGGGAGCTTATTAGAAATGCAAATTCATGGGCTCCACCCAAGACCCATTTAACAGAATGGGGCCCAGGAATCTGTGTTTTACCAAACTCTGCAGATGATTGTGATGCTCACTGAAGTTTGAGAAGCATTGCTTTAGTACATTGATTCAATTGCTTTCATTTCTAGAGGATGCACTTAGTTTTTTCAAATCTGAATTCCCCCCCGCCTTTTTTTGCAATGAATTGCTTTTTCTTTCAGCAAGATTTAAATATGTTTTCTAGCGAATCTTTATAATCTTATACTTATTTTATAGTCTCAAATTGCCACTCTTGAGGGTTTGGATTTTCCAGTTGATTGTATCTACTGACTCCCCCACTTTCTTGCTGGTTTATTTTTTATTATGAGCTCATAACTATTAGTTCTAACTCCAAGTTTGCCCATGTCTGAAATCGTATCTCTTATCCAGGGGTCAGTAAACTGTTTTTTGTAAAAGATCAGATAGTAAATATTTCGGCTTTGTGCACCATATGGTCTCTGTCATAATAATGCCAACTCTGTCATTATAGTACAAAAGCACCCATAGAAAACATGTTTTTAAAATAGGCATACTGTATTCCAACAAAACTTTATAAAACAGGCAGTGGACTAGATTTGCTCTGTGGGCTACAGTTTACAAACACCTGCTCTTGAGTGGCCATTAGAACCTATAGGCCCCAGCTTCCCTTATTGCCTCTTCCATCTCTTTATATGTATTACATAAATATCAATTTAAGGCTGTTTCCATGGCCAGGCATAGTGGCTCACGCTTGTAATTCCAGCACTTTGGGAGGCCCAGGTGGGCAGATCACTTGAGGTCAGTAGTTCAAGACCAGCTTGGCCAACATGGTGAAACTCCATCTCTACTAAAAATACGAAAATCAGTGGGTGCGTTGGTGCACGCCTGTAATCCCAGCTACCTGGGAGGCTAAGGCAGGAGAATTGCTTGAACCTAGGAGATGGAGACTGCAGCAAGCCGAGATTGTGCCACTGCACTCCAGCCTGGGCAATAGAGTGAGACTCTGTCTCAAAAAATAAATAAATAAATAAATAAATAAAATTAAGGCTGTTTCCTAAATTTACCTAAGGACACTGAGATCATTGAAGGTACTTGTTCAAAACAGAATCCCAGACCCTTTCTCTGTAGGTACTGATTGAGTATGTGTGAGGTAGAACCAAGGTTTCAGCATGTTCAGGAAGAAACCTAGGTGATTCTAATGATCTGAAAAGTTTGGGGAACCCTGTTCTAATAAGGAGAATGTTAAGAATGAACTTAACGTTACAAGACTTACTACCCGAACATCTGTACAACCTTCCGTTCTTGCTCACATGAATGCCACAATGATTATTGCAAATCCATAAAATCTGAGTCAAAAAGGACTGCTCAGGTCATTAATGTGTGGTCAGCAAGGCACAATCTCCGTGACTCATGAAGAGCAGCTGCTTTTTGGTGGGGTCATCTTTGCAGTGCCGGATATAAAGAGGCCTCCCAGGAAGCCACATCTATTTTTTGTTAAAGTCCCTTTAATAATAAGACTATATCGCAGTACAGATTTGGAAAAGACGGAATTTCCCCCAACAGCTCAGTGATAATGGTTCAGATAAAGTTCATCCAACTGTTCGTCGTACTTGTTTACCCAAATAACCAGGGAATGAGTAAGTTGCAAAAGCATTTAAGGTATTTGATGAACTTTCCAATGATTTACAGGGTTAAACTATAGCAAAGTTTGCTATGCCAGAGACCACATCATTGTACAATGCATTGTTGTTGTTTTGAGACAGGGTCATGCTCTGTCACCCAGGCTTGAGTGCAGTGGCATGATCTGGGCTCACTGCAGCCTCAACCTCCTGGGCTCAAGCAATTCTCCCGAGTAGCTGGGACCACAGGCATGTGCCACTACACCCGGCTGATTTTTACATTTTTTGTAGAGACCAGTTTTTGCCATGTTCCCCAGGCTGGTCTCAAGCTCCTGAACTCAAGCAATCCTCCAGTTTCCGTCTCCCAAAGTGTTGAGATTATAGGCATGAGCCACTGCACCCAGCCTGTACAATGCCTTCAATGCTTTGATCTCTTCTTTACCACTAATACTCAAGAGCTGACTTTTATGTAGTACTTTCATTATATAATAGTGCCAGCACTGTTCTAAGACTCTTATACATATTAACTTTTAATCCTCAGAATAACCATACACATTAGAAACTATTGCCATCCCCATTTTCTTTTTTCTTTTCTGTTTTGGCTGGAGTCTTGCTCTGTCACCCAGGCTGAAGTGCAGTGGCACGATCTTGGCTCACCACAACCTCCACCTCCCAGCTTCAAGAGATTCTCCTGCCTCAGCCTTCCGAGTAGCTGGGATTATAGGCCACTGTGCCCAGCTTTTTGTATTTGTGAGCCACCGCACCTGGCTGACCATCCCTATTTTCAAAAAGGAAACCGAGTCAAGGAGAGGTAGAATAACTTGCCTAAACTTGTGCATACTGTAGCCAGCACTTGAACCTATGTGGCCTAACTCTAAAGTAGCAGTTCTTAGCCCTGGCTGCCCATTGGAATCTCTTGGGGGAGCTCTAAAAAAAATCCACTGAAGCCTGAGTCTTACCACCACAGCTTCTGATTTAACTGATGGCTTCAGGATTGTTATCGCTGCCCCGGTGCTTCTAATGTACAGTCAAGGTTGAGCACCACTGCCCTCACCTATGGACACTTAACTCCTCTGCCAGCTCTCAAAGTCAGATCCCTAGACCGGCAGCATCTGCATCACCTGAGAACTTCTTTGAAACACAAGTTCTCATGTCCCACCCTACTCCTACTGACTTGGATTTTCTGGGGGTGGGGCCCAGCAGCTGTGTGTCAACAGGCCCTCTGGATAATTATGATGCAGGCTAAAGCTGGATAACCGCTGTACTGTGCCCCAGTGAGTTACATCTTCCCAGGTCCCTACTCCCTTGAAAACATTGTCGTGCTTCTCATTGAATGAGGGAGTCAAACGCCTTTCTCTTGAATCTAGGCGAGGCTCATGACTGGTTTTGACAGATAGATGGTAACTGAAGTGCTATGTTGTGCAACTTCCAGAAGGCTTGAAGTTTTTGTTTTTGTCCCCTGAATTGTATCTGCCACAATTTAAGGAAGCTGATGTGGTTTACTGGAGGATGAGAAGCCACATGGAGGAGAACTGTAGTGCCCCAGTCAGCAGCCAGCACCACCTGCCAGACATGCGAGGCCAGCTTGGACATTCCACCCCAGCCCGGTTACCAGCTGAACACAGCTACATGATCAATCCTAGGTGAGACCAGTAGAGGAACCAACCAGCTAATCCACATCATGAAAAACAATCAACTGCTGTGGTGTTAAGTCACTAAGTATTAGAGTGGTTTGTTATTCAGCAGAAGGGACTAGATGGCAGCTGTGCAATTTACCCTTAAACCTTGCCCTGGAGGGAAACTGGTTAGCCCTTGAAAGAAAACAATGCGGCCGGGCACAGTGGCTCACGCCTGTAATCCCAGCACTTTGGGAGGCCGAGGCGGGTGAATCACCTGAGGAGTTCGAGACCAGACTGACCAACATGGTGAAACCCCATTTCTACTAAATACAAAAAATTAGCCGGGTGTGGTGGCGCATGCCTGTAATCCAGGCTACTTGGGAGGCTGAGGCAGGAGAATCACTTAAACCCAGGAGGCAGAGGTTGCAGTGAGCCAAGATGGTGCCATTGCACTCCAGCCTGGACAACAAGAGTGAAAACTCCGTCTAAAAAAAAAAGGGACCCTAGGAAAGTTGGAGATTTGGCTGGTGCTAATGTCAGGCAGGGTACTAGGGTACTAGGTGGCTCACATGCAGGCCTGGATTCATGGGCACTGCCCTGTGCAACTGCACAGGACTCACGCTTACAAGGGCCTCACACTTATTTTATGCTCTGCTGACACTACCTAGAAATTCTTAACCACTTTGAATAAGGAGCCCTGCATTTTCATTTTCCTCTGAGCCCTGCAAATTAATATATAACCAGTCCTGCTAATATGCAGGTTTCTCATTTACTCCACCCAACCACCCGAGGAACTAGAATTCCTTATTATTATCAGCCTCACGTTACAGATAAGGAAAATGAGGCTCCGAGAAGTGAAATACGCATACAAGCTCACATGGCAAGAGAGGCAGGGTGGCACTCAGGCTTCTCAAATCCCTGAGCCCTAGAGCCGGTTCACTGCAGTGAAACCTGTGTGAACCCTTGAGTGAAACCTGGAGTGTGGTTTATCAGTTTTCGTCACATACTTGTGGTACATTGTGACTGAGAAAAAGGAGATTTTGCTGATAGCCTGGCAAGTTGGCAAGACATTTCCTGGGCATATTAAGGAAAACGCACTAGCAGCTGTAACCCAGAGTATGTTTAAACAACTACAGGAGCAGGCAGGGGGAAGGGAAAGGCCTGACTTGAGAAGTCAGGCCCAAAGCAGCCCAAATCCACTATTTATAGTGCCGTGGCCTATTTTGGCCTGCTGGGTGGCCCTGAAAATTGCCCTGAGAACTGGGCCTGGAAACAGACCATGGAAACCAGGCGCCTTCATTCTGGGGTATGGCTGGAATCATGCTGGGCACAGACAAAAGTTTTCTTGATGAGCTCAAGGATTTTTTTTTTTTTTTTTTTTTAAAGCAAAACAGGATTTTCTTTGACAGGGAATTAAAAAAAATACTCATTTAAGGAATATCATCAGGAAATGATCAGGAATATATTCTCAGGGAGCAAATGTATGGATCAGACCCAGTCAATACAGAACTAATACTTACGAGCCCTTAACCATGTGCCAAGCACTGTGCTACCTGCACCATTTCATTTATGCCCTCACATATGACCCTATGACAGCAGCAATATTATTATCCCCATTTTACAAGAAAGGAAACCAAGGCTTAGGAAAATTAAATAATTGACTGAAGGTCACATTGTTGGCAAGCCAGGATTAAAATCCAGATCATGGCACCCTACTAGGCTGTCACCCATAGGCTGCTTCTCAAACTTCAGCTTACAAAGACTCTCCTGGGAACCACGTAAAGATACAGATTTTGATTCAGGAGCTCTAGGTGGGGCCTGAGAATCTGCATGCCAACCAGATGCCAGTTGATGATGATAATAGCACTGGTTCTTAGACCATAATTTGAGTAGCAAGGATGCAAACAAATATTACAGGTTTTCCTGCTTCTACTTTTATCCTCTTACAATCTATTCTCTTTGCAGCAGACTGAGTTAATTGTATTGGTCTCCATTGCTGCATAACAAACATCCCCCAGGTGCAGCAGCTTTCAGAAACAACACAATTTCTGAGGATTAGGAACATAGGGCCGGGCGCGGTGGCTCAAGCCTGTAATCCCAGCACTTTGGGAGGCTGAGATGGGCGGATCACGAGGTCAGAAGATCGAGACCATCCTGGCTAATACGGTGAAACCCCGTCTCTACTAAAAACTACAAAAAACTAGCCAGGCGAGGTGGCGGCACCTGTAGTCCCAGCTACTCAGGAGGCTGAGGCAGGAGAATGGCGTAAACCCGGGGGGCGGAGCTTGCAGTGAGCTGAGATCTGGCCACTGCACTCCAGCCTGGGTGACAGAGCGAGACTCCGTCTCAACAAAAAAAAAAAAAAAAAAAGGAACATAGGAACAGCTCAGCTGGGGGATTCTGGCTTAGGGTCAAGGCTGCTGTTAGGATATCAGCTGGGCCTGCCATCATCTGAAGGCTCGACTGGGCTGGAGGATCCTCTTCCACAATGGTTCTCTCCCATGGCTGTTGGCTGGAGGCCTCAGTTTCTTGTCATGTAGGTTTCTCCATAGGGATGCTCAAGACCAGCTGGCATCCTCCAGAGGGAATGATCCCAGAGAGAAAGAACAAGTGAGCACAAGACTGCTGTGTCTTTAATAACCTCATCTTGGACATGGCACATCATTATTTCTGCCATATTCTACTGGCCACACATATTAACCCTGATACAATGTGGGAAGAGACTCCCCAGGAATGGGAATCCCAGGGGGTGGGGGTTATTGGGGAGTCACTGTGCATACAGACTACAGTTTCCTGATGAAAACTCAGATCATGTCATTCTTCTGCCCATCATTTCTTATCAGAGTCAAAATAAAATCCAAAGTTCCAGCATCCAAATGAAAGCTCACCTTTGATTCTACAAGATCTGTCCCCTGACTGCTTCCTCATCTCCTCTCCCACTCTCCTCTAGCTCACTGTTTTTGTTGTTGTTGTTGTTTTGTTTTGTTTTGGTGGCGGGCGGATTTGAGACAGGGTCTTGCTCTGTCGCCCAGACTGGAATGCAGTGGCGTGATCTCAGCTAACTACAACTTCTGCCTCCTGGGCTCAAGCCATCCTCCCACCTCGGGTTCCCAAGTAGCTAGGACTACAGATGTGTGCCACCACACTCAGCTATTTTTTTGTATTTTTGGTAGTGACTTCATTTCACCATGTAGCCCAGGCTAGTCTCAAACTCCTGGACTAGTGATCTGCCCGCCTCAGTCTCCCAAAGTGCTGAAATTACAGGTGTGAGTCACTGAGCCTGGCCTCACTTTTATTTTCTAATATATATATAACGTATTTTTTAGAGAGAGAGTCTTGCTCTGTCACCCAGGCTGGAGTGTAGTGGTGCAATCATAGCTCACTGTAGCCTCAACCTCCTGGTCTCAAGCTATCCCTTCACTTTAGCCTCCACTAGCCTCCACCACCATACCCAGCTCCAGCTGACTTTCACACTGACTCTCTTGCTGGTCCTCAATATACCCAGCACCCTCCTGCTCCTGCAGGCCTTTGCATGTGCTTTTCCTTCTGCCTAGAATGAACTTCATTCAGGTCTCAGATCAAATAACACTTTCTCAGAGAGGCCTTCCTTGACCAAATTCAATACCATCTAAAATAGTATCCGAGATGTCTTTTCAGGCTTCTGCATTTCTAACTATCAGACGGCCTCACCCAGACCTGTGCTGTGACTCAACCAGTCCTGTGGCCCCCCACCCAGAAGTGGACTCAGCCCATGAGGACTGCTTTCCATACCCCTATGATTTCATCCCCAACCAATCAGCAGCACTCATTCCCTAGCCCCCAACCCCACCAAACTATCTTTGAAAAATCTCTGGCCTCTGAGCCTTTGGGGATATTGATTTGAGTAATAACTCTGTCTCCCATGTGGCATGGCTGGCCTCGTGTCAATTAAACTCTTTCTTTACTGCAACGCCTGGTCTCTATGAATTGCTTTTGCTTGTGCAGCACACAGGAAGAACCCATGGGGTGGTTATAAAATGTAAATGTATATTGTGAACTGCTGAGTTTTGGAGTTTGGGGGTGATTTGTTATGCAGCATTATTATGACAATAGCTAACTGACACACTCTTTGATGTTATGTTACTGTATATTTGTTTGTATCTGTTAATAGTCTCCTGAAAGAATGCAAGCTCCATGAGGGCAGGGACTTTGTCTCCTTCCCTGCAGTATACCTAGAGTCCAGAACAATGCCTGCCTGCCACATTGTAGACACTCAATAATTACTAGTGAGTGAATATTAGCGAATGAATCAATCTCATTGTAGCACCTGCTTGCTTAACTATGATGCTATATTGCCTTCAAATCAGACCCCAAATTGCAAAGTATCAAAAAATAATTGTATTGCACAGGAGTTCTAGGCAGCATACTATTCACCAGGAAAATGTGACTCATACACCAAGCTGTTCGCCATTGTCTCTGTGCCAGACACCATCTCTCTTCACCTGGGCCATATCTGAAGTCAGCCAGAAACGACAACCAACCTCTGCCTGAGAACGGAAGTGCTGCTTTAAATGACACTGGCTCACCTGGTTGGCTGGCTGTCCCCAGAGGAAAGCCAGAGACAGGGCAAATGAGCTCACACAAAGGGAGGAAATGCACCCCCACCCCCCTTCCTGGAACAGCTGCAGCAGGAGACGCCCCTCTCTGGAAAGGAGGAAGAGGAAGCTGGGGAAAGCAGACCAACAATGTGGGGAAGCCACGCACTCAAGAGAAAGCAGAAGGAAAAAAGAATCTGGTGCTTAAACAACTGATTGTTGGAACTTTTATGATTAAATATAATAAAAATCAAGACCAACTCCTAAAGGTTTCTTTGGTCCTGCCATCTCAGGGCTCACCCTGGGTTGAAAGTACTGTGAATGAGAAATGTCTGGCTAAATGCCAGCCCATCAGCCACACTGGTAGTGTGTTTTTCTTTAAATACAAATACTGGCCAGGTGCAGTGGCTCACACCTGTAATCTCAACACTTTGGGAGGCGGAGTGGGGAGGATCACTTGAGCTCAGGAGTTTGAGACCAGGCAACATGGCAAGACCCGTCTCTAAAAAAATACAAAAATTAGCCAGTGTAGTAGCTCACAGCTGTGGTCTGAGCTGTGAGGCTACTGGGAGGCTGAACTGGGATGACTGCTTGAGCCCGGGAGGTGGAGGCTGCAGTGGGGTGAGATCACACCACTGCACTCCAGCCTGGGTGACAATGAGACCCTGTCTCAAAAAATAACAACACACACACACACACACACACACACATACACACACACACACACACAACAAACCTCTTACATCTGTTTAGGAAACAGAACCTCAAGTACTTTTTTTTTTTTTTTTGAGATGAAGTCTCCCTCTGTCACCCAGGCTGGAGTGCAGTGGCACGATCTCGGCTCACTGCAATCTCTGCCTCCCACGTTCAAGTGATTCTCCTGCCTCAGCCTCCCGAGTACAGGCATCCGCTACCATGCCCAGCTAATTTTTTTTTTTTGTATTTTTAGTAGAGACAGGGTTTCACCATATTGGCCAAGCTGGTCTGGAACTCCTGATCTCGTGATCCACCTGCCTCGGCTTTCCTAAGTGCTGGGATTACAGATGTGAGCCACTGCACCCAGCAAAGAACCTCCGGTACTTTTCAAATAGGAAAGTCACTGATATATAATCACCTCCATACTGATACCATTCATTTCTGCATCTACAGTTTACGGAACACCATCTCCTGTGTTGTTAAATTTAGAGACTGGGCACAGTGGCCCACATTTGTCATCCCAGCACTTTGGGGGGGCCAGGGTGAGAGAATCACTTAAGGCCAGGAATTCAAGGCCAGCTTGGGCAACATAGTGAGACCCCCATCTCTACAAAAAAATTAGCTGGCCGGGTACAGTGGCTCACACCTGTAATCCCAGCACTTTGGGAGGCTGAGGCGGGCAGATCACGAGGTCAAGAGATCGAGACCATTCTGGCGAACATGGTGACACCCTGTCTCTACTAAAAATACAAAAAAAATTAGCCAGGCGTGGTGGCGGGCGCCTGTAGTCCTAGCCGCTTGGGAGGCTGAGGCAGGAGAATGGCATGAGCCTGGGAGGCGGAGGTTGCAGTGAGCCGAGATCATGCCACTGCACTCCAGCCTGGGTGACAGAGCGAGACTCCGTCTCAAAAAAAAAAAAAAAAAAAAAAAAATTAGCTGTTTGTGGTGGTGCACAACTGTAGCCCTATCTACTTGGGAGGCTGAATTGGGAGGATCATTTGAGCTCATGAGCTCAAGTCTGTAGTGAGCTGTGATTGCACCACTGCACTTCAGCCTGGACAACATAGTAAGACCTTGTCTCTGAAAATAAAAAATAAAAGATTTTAATTATCATGATAACTTGGTGAGCTAGACTGGGCAGCTATTATTATTCTCCATCTAAAGAGAATAAAAGTTGTGATTTACCATTCAGTGATTTGTCCTGGATCATAAAACTGGTAGGTAGCAAAGTCAATTCCAATACATCAGTGGGTCTCAATCCTGGCTGCATGTTAGAGTCACCTGGGAGCTATTAAACAATACCCATCTCTGACTGGATGCGGTGGCTCACGCCTGCAATTCCCACACCTTGGGAGGCCAAGGTGGACGTATCACTTGAGGGCAGGAGTTTGAGACCAACCTGGCCAACATGGTGAGACCCTGTCTCTACTGAAAATGCAAAAATTAGCCGGGTGCAGTGGCGGGCACCTGTAATCCCAGCTACTCGGGAGGCTGAGGCAGGAGAACTGCTTGAACCTGGGAGGTGGAGGTTGCAGTGAGCTGAGATTATTCCACTGCACTCCGGCCTGGGTGACAGAGCGAGACTCTGTCTCAAACAACAACAACAACAACAACAAACCTATCTCTTATTCTCACTGTGACCAGTTGAACAAGAATCTCAGGGGAATAAGACTCCAGGTATCAGAAATTAAAAACAAAATTTTTCAGTGGATGGCTTTGATGAACGGTGAAGCTCGAGACCATCACAATCCATAGGTTCAAATAAATGAGTCTTACGTAAAAGTCCTATGTGTTTAATCATCAGTAGAGTTAAGAACCTCTTCCTTCATGTTTCTTCTCTTGCTGGGTTCTACAGTGGAATACTGTTCAGCAATAAAAAGGAAGGGACTACACACACACCCAAATACATGGGAGAAGAGCAAACACATGAAGCCAAGTGAAGGAAGCCAGACTCGAAGGCTGCCTGCTGTATGATTCCATTTATGTAACATGCTGGAAAAGGCAAAAGTATAGGAGCAGAAAACAAATCAGTGATTTCCAAGGTGAGATGGGAGCCTGCTTGGTGCCTTTGAAAAACTTAAAGGAGGGCAGTAGTTAGCTTTTTAAAAAGAACCCCTATTCAGGAAAATAGTGCCAACAACTGCAACAACAGTAACAACAACAGCTAATATTTCTTGCGGATTTACTATGTCCTTGGCACTGTGCCATGTCTCTTATGTGGACTGAAGCATCTGATTCAATCTTCATAGGCAGGAATTATTATTCCCATTTTACAAACAGAAAACTGTGGCTCAGAAGTTACATCATCTGCCCATGGTTATTAAAACCCATTTATGCCTAGCGTTCCATTATTGGAACGCTAAGCATGTGGGAGTTATTTATATCCTGCTACTCAAAGCTGTCACCAAAGTCTGATTGCAAAAATTCAAAAAATTTCAATCTCAGGCATAAATGAGTTAATAACCTGACACGTTGGGATTCAAACAGGTCTGTCTGCTGTTAGAGCCCACATTACTAACAAGTTGACATAGGGCATGTTTTACATGGAGAAAAAATAAGTCTTTCTCTTCAGCCACAACATTGAAGACAAGAAAGTTAAGGCTAGTAATGAGAACTTCAAGTGACCTTTCAGAAAAAATAAAACCTGTCACGCCTAATAGCCCAGCCAGCTGCCTGACTTGGAGAAAACTCTCTCCCTCTCAGCGCTAAGCCTTAAGTTGTAATTTCTGCCTTTTGTAGAAAAATATGGGAGGAACTACAAAACCTTTTATTTGTATTGTTTACAGGTCTTTTCCATACGTGTTTGGTTTTTATCCTGGGCTGTTTTCATCATCTCTTTTCTTTTTTTTTTTTTTGAGACAGTCTTTGTCACCCAGACTGGAGTACCGTGGCGCGATCTCGGTTCACTACAACCTCTGCCTCCCAGGTTCAAGAGATTCTCCTGCCTCACCCTCCCGAGTAGCTGGGACTACAGGCGGCTGCTACCACGCCCAGCTAATTTTTTTATAGAGACGGGGTTTGGGGTTTCACCGTGTTAGCCAGGATGATCTCGATCTCCTGACCTCGTGATCCACCTGCCTCAGCCTCCCAAAGCGCTGGGATTACAAGCGTGAGCCACCACGCCCGGCCTCATCACCTATTTTCTTTTTTTTTTTTTTGAGACGGAGTCTTGCTCTGTCGCCCGGGCTGGAGTGCAGTGGCCAGATCTCAGCTCACTGCAAGCTCCGCCTCCCGGGTTCACGCCATTCTCCTGCCTCAGCCTCCCAAGTAGCTGGGACTACAGGCGCCCGCCACGTCGCTCGGCTAGTTTTTTGTATCTTTTAGTAGAGACGGGGGTTTCATTGTGTTGGCCAGGATGGTCTCGATCTCCTGACCTCGTGATCCGCCTGTCTCGGCCTCCCAAAGTGCTGGGATTACAGGCTTGAGCCACCGCGCCCGGCCCCTATTTTCTACCTAACTATGTAGGCCAGATCTTCTCTAAATAGAAAGGAGTGGTTTTTCAGAATAAAAAATAAAGTTAAATCAAATCAAAGCACACCTGAACACCCACCACTTCTACATGAGTCTTCTGAATGCCCTGCCTTGTAGACTGTCGACTGATTCAATGCGTGTTCTCCAGTGAAGTATAACACGTGTGGCGTGGAAGACTTTCTCTGTTTGTGAGGCCAAATTGTTCTCCACATGACTTGTGGTCTATGATTTCTTGTCAGTTAAGACTGTGAAGAGGCTGGGTTCAGTGGCTCATGTCTGGAATCCCAGCACATTGGGAGGCCAAGGCGAGAGGATCACTTGAGCTCAGGAGATCGAGACCAGCCTGGGCAACATGATGAAACCCCATCTCTACAAAAAATACAAAAATTAGCCAGGCATGGTGGCGTGTGCCTGTCGTCCCAGCTACTCAGGAAGCTGAGGTGGGAGGATCACTTGAGCCCAGCAGGCGGAGGCTGCAGTGAGCTGTGATTGCGCCACTGCACTCCAGCCTGAATGACAAAGAGAGACCTTGTCTCATAAAAAAAAAAAAAAGAGAGAGAGAGAAATACTGTGAAGACTTGTAATAGGAGGTCTATAGGCAAAAATCCTCAAACTTCTTTGCTAGTGAAAATATTATTTAACCATAAGCACTTATTGTATACATAGACACACACACACACACAGCCCAAACCAAAAACCAAAAACACTATTAGAAAGACTATGAAATGCAAAACAAGATGATTTTGGAATTTCAGAATGAACAGAGTACACTAACAGATTAAAATAAAACAAAGGACACTGTCCGAATACTATTGTTTCTAATTTTTTTGCATATTTACACACACACACACACACACACATCCACTCCTAAAAAGGTTCAGAAAAAATAGTCTAATTATGTCAAATTTTAACTAAAGAAGAAAAGAGTAAAAAAAATTATCATGGTGGAATATAGGTTTCTAAGTAAATAAAGTTTTTATTACTTTGTAAAAGCCGTATATATTCTTTGTAAATAATTTTAAAAATATAAAAACAGAGAGAATAAAAACATCACTCCTTATCCTGCCACTGAACAATCACAATATTTTACATAGGTCTTTGTAGCCTATTTTCTGTATTAGGTTATTTTTTACATAATCATAAAATAATCTGCATATGGCATTTTATTCATTTTTCACTTAGTAATACTATGGGCAATTTCCATCTTGTTACCATGCCTGATGCTTATTATTTTTAGTGTTTAAATAATACTCTATGGAGTAAATTCCCAATATTTATTTTATAATTATTATTACTGAATATTAAATATTATTGAATATTCATGTTTAATCTAAGATGCTATACAATTTCAGGAAGAAAATGCAAATTCTTGATCAAAGCAGTAGTGCTTCTATACAGTATCACTGATACATGCTCCACTGACCCATCCAGCCTCCAGCTAGCAGAGAGGTTTTATAAACCATAGGCCAGGAGCTGGGTAGGCCAGCGGGATTTTAAAAAGTGTAGCAAGTGGCCACTCAACCACTATTTCCCAAGCTTCTCCAAGCCTCAGATGTCTAATATATATGGTTTGGAATGGTATCCCCGAGTTGTGCAGTGCACAGGCCACACAACCGAACTGGTCCCCTCTTCTCATACCCTCTAGCATGGTGTCTTCACAACTGCCCCCTCCTGAGACACGCATTATGCTCCCAATCCCTTCCTTCCTCTCTCTACTTTCCCATCAAAACCTATGGCTAAAGTACACTTGCATACATTGCTGGTGTGCCTATAGATTGGTCTAGGGGTTGAACTCCAGCCTCTCTAGAGGGTGATTTATCAATAATGGTCTGAACTCTTGAGAAACAGTGCTTACTATGAGCTATCAATTCCACTGCCAGCAATTAATCTGGAGAAAAATCGGACAAGTGTGCAGACATATGAACGAGGATGCTTTTGGGTTTCTGGTTTTCTGTTTTTGTTTTTTGTTTTGCTTTGTTTTATTTGAGAGACAGGGTCTTTCTCTGTCACTCAGGCTGGAGTGCAATGGCATCATCATAGCTCACTGCAGTCTCGATCTCCCAGGGCTTAAGTGATCCTCCCACTCAGTCTCCTGAGTAGCTGGGACTACAGGTGTATGAATTTGAACAATAATGTGTTTCACTGAATATATAGGAGAGGAAATGAGAATGTCTAATCACCTATGATTAAGTTATGACTCAATGTATTCACTGTGTGTGTATATATATACACACACATATACATATATGTATATATACATATATATACACACACATATACATATATATGTATATATACATATATATACACACACACATACATACACATATACATATAAAATATAGGCCAGGCATGGTGACTCATGTCTGTAATCCCAGCACTTTGGGAGGCCAAGGCAGGCAGATCACCTGAGGTCAGTTGTTCAAGACCAGCCTGGCCAACATGGTGAAACCCTGTCTCTACTAAAACTACAAAAATAGGTGTGATGGTGGGCGCCTATAATCCCAGCTACTCGGGAGGCTGAGGCAGGAGAACTGCTTGAACCCAGGAGGCGGAGGTTGCAGTGAGCCAAGATCCCACCACTGCACTCCAGTCTGGGTGACAGAGCAAAACTCCACCTCAAAAAATAAATAAATAAAATAAAAAAATAAAAAATAAAAAATATATATATACCATAGAAGAATTAAAATTTGTGAGGTACATCTTTGTGTGGCAACAATGAAAGATATTCCCAATATATCATTAAGGAGAGAGAGCAGGCCTAAAAAACTGTTTATAATCACAATTTTGTAGAAAATTTTTTAAAAATTTCCATATGAATAGAAAAAATTCTAGAAGGATGAATATTATATATTTTTTAAAAGCTTATATGCATTGCTGGGCACGGTGGCTCACACCTGTAATCCCTACACTTTGGGAGGCTGAGGTGAGAGAATCCCTTATGTCTAGGAGTTTGAGACCAGCCTGGCCAACACAGTGAGATCCCTTCTCCATTTTTTTTTTTTAATTAGCTGGGCATAGTGACACATTCCTGTAGTCCCAGCTACTCAGGAAGCTGGGGTGGGAGGATTGCTTGAGCCCAGGAGATTGAGGCTACAGTGAGCCGTGTTCACGCCACTGCCCTCCAGCCTGGGTGACAAAGTGAGACCCTGTAAGAAAAAATACAAACCCAGAACTTGTATGCATTATCTATTTTTTTCACAAGTGATATGCATTACTTGCACAATTAAAAAAAATATATATATGTTTTAGAAAAATTTGCTCGTTGAGGTAGGCTCTCGTCTCCAGCCATAGCCAAGCCTCCAGCTGCCATAGGACACAGTCTTTTCCTGGGACAAATTGAAATGGCTGCTTTGTACCATTGGGTCCAGATTTTCATTTTGTGCCAATATCCTCCTTTGTGTGCAAGTAATTAAGAGTCTGGATATTTTCATACTGAAAATTGTATTGTCAGGACTCTAGGCTGTAAGTGACCGAAGTATTTGTGTGTGTGTGTGTGTGTGTATGATGGAGTCTGGCTCTGTTGCCAGGCTGGAGTGCAATGGCATGATCTCGGCTCACTGAAACTTCCTCCTCCCAGATTCAAGCGATTCTCCTGCCTCCGCCTCCTAAGTAGCTGGGATTACAGGCATGCGCCACCACACCTGGCTAATTTTTGTATTTTTAGTAGAGATGGGTTTTCACCATGTTGGCCAGGCTGGTCTCCAACTCCTGACCTCAAGTGATCCACCTGCCTCGCCTCCCAAAGTGTTGGGATTACAGGCGTGTGCCACTGTGCCCAGCCTGAAGTCCATCTTGAAGGGGATTCGCTGGTATAGCTGAATGCAGGTCCTCAAATGACCTCAAGACCCAGCCCTTTTCTCTGCCTCTTAGCCCTGCTTACCTCTGTGGTCATTTTTCCAACAGGCTCTTCACACTGTGTTAAGATGGTGCTGACAGTCTGGCCTCTCGGTAACCCCAGTGCAAAGAGGGCTGCTCTATCCCAGCCACTCCAATGAGGATCCCAGAATGGAGTCTCACTAGGTCTGACTGGCCTGATTTCTGTCTGCTGCCCATCATGAACTAAGCCCTATAGTCAGAAGGATGGAATACGCAGCCAGGCCGATACAGCCCCTCCACAGCTAGGGTGAGACCTGTCCCACCCTTAACCTTGTACTCTGCTGATACCAAGCTGTTTCTCCTTGGGGGTTCCCTCATTTACCCTAGGTCAGTTCACTCAATGCACAGATTCTTATTATTCTCTGCAAGTGGAGATCAGAAATCTCCATTATTTTATTTTACCTTTTTTTTTTTTTTTTTAATTTCTCAAGGCCTCAAAGGGGCCGCTGTAGCAACCTGGCACTGTATTGTTCATCAAATAATGTGTAATGATTGATGGATTTTGTAATTCTCAGTTGTCACAATGCCTGGAGGGGGAGCTGATGTTGGGAGGAGGGGAGGACTGCTAATGCATGCCACCCTGGGTGACTCCGCTGAGTTAGAATAAAACAAAACAAATGAGTAGAAGGCATAAAACACCACGGGCGCTCATTCAGACGGAATAAATATTCAGTGGATATATCTGGTCTCTACTTCTAAAATCATTAAAGAAATTTCTTTCAATCATGATGGCGCATAAGAACCTTATATCTGAACTTCACAAGAAAGCAAGGTTTTTTTCTTACCAATTGTATCCAAGATTTCATAAACTGAAGAACACCAGTGATGCAATAGTGCGTGACTTATCACCAATCACACTAGGAAAAGGAGAGTTTTCAGAACGGAACCAGAATTCATTCACAACATTAAAAAACCAACACTCAGTTTTTGCACATTGAAGCAATCTGACTTTTCTTTCTTTCTTTTTTTGGGACAGAGTCTCGCTTTTGTCCCCCAGGCTAGAGTGCAATGGCACAATCTCGGCTCACTGCAACCTCCACCTTCCGAGTTCAAGTGATTCTCCTGCCTCAGCCTCCTGAGTAGCTGGGATTATAGGCGCCCGCTACCACGCTCAGCTAATTTTTGTATTTTTAGTAGCGACAAGGTTTCACCATATTGGTCAGGTTGGTCTCGATGGTCTCAGACTCCTGACTTCAGGTGATCCACCCGCCTTGGCCACCCAAAGAATCTGACTTTTCAACCACTAGACTCGAATTTTGAATGAAGAAACAGGCCGGGCACAGTGACTCACACCTGTAATCCCAGCACATTGGGAGGCCGAGAAGGGCAGATCACTTGAGGCCAGGAGTTTGAGACCAGCTTGGCCAACACGGTGAGACACCGTCTCTACTAAAAATACAAAAAATAGCCAGGTGTGGTGGCACGCGCCTATAATCCCAGCTACTCAGGAGGCTGAGGCAGGAGAATAGCTTGAACCTGGGAGGCAGAGGTTGCAGTGAGCCGAGATCACACCACAGTACTCCTGCCTATAAGAGCGAGACCCTGTCTCAATCAATCAATCAATCAATCAATAAAAGAACGAAGAGAATGTCCACTTCTATAGAAGTGCTTAATGTGTAGTCATAAATATCCGGGACCTATTTAGAATGCGAATTACAAAATCACAGCTACCAAGAATGGCTCACTACAAATAGCCTTTCAGATGACATGACATCTCTGTTAATGTGGTTGGTTAAAATATATTAATATTTTTATGAGACATCTGGCTAGTTTTGTGTTAGATGGGTGAAGATGTCAGATTTCTGGATTTTAAAACTTCATGGCATGAAGATTGTTCAGCCTTCAAAAGGAAGAAAATTCTGACACATGCTACAACGTGGATGAAACAACCTTGAGGACATTAGGCTCAATAAAATAAGCCAGTCACAAAAAGACAAACACTGTATGACCTCCTTTATACAACATATTTAGAGTAGTCAAATTCATAGAGACAGAGAATACGATGGTGATTGCCAGGGGAAAGGAAGAGGGAGAACGAGAAATTATTATTGAATGGGTACACAGTTTCCGTTGAGAAAGAGGAAAAAGGATATGGATGGTGGTCATGATTGCATTATATTGTGAATGTACTTAATGGCACTGAAGTGTACACCTAAAAATTAAGATGGTAAATTCTGTTAGATGCATTTTGCTATATACACACACCAAAACAAACAAACAAACAAAACTTATAGAAAGACTCTATTTTTCCTTCAGGGCATTTGAGAGAACATAAGTAAAAGTTTTTGTAGTGGCAAATCTAGTAAAATCTACATGGCAGTGGGTAAGGAGAGAGTAAGGGAGCTTCAAGATTCATTTTGTGCATTCCTGAAAGCCCTTTTGCTAGTCGTAGGACGTTTACTTTTTACTGCTGAAACCAGGTCGAAAATCAAGAACTTGTATCAAAATAACACTTGGTCAAAAGGAATAAAATGATGACTTGCTTTATATTTTCTCCATAATATTTGTTTATTTTCTCTTATATAATTTACATACCACAAAATTTCACGTTTAAAGTTTACCATTCAGTGGTTTTCTTACATTCACAAACCTGTTCAACCATCACCACTCTCTAAGTCCAGAACATTTCATTCCTCCAAAAAGAAGCCCTGTAGCCATCTGAAGTCACTCATTCTCCCTTTTCTCCAGCCCCTGACAACTACGAATCTAGTTTCATCTATAGATTTCTCTATTCTGGATATTTCATTTAAGTGGAATCATTTACATGTAAAAATGTGACCTTTTCTCTCTAGCTCCTTTTACTTAGCATAATGTGTTTTTTTGGTGTTTTTGTTTTGTTTTGTTTTTTTGAGTTGGAGTCACGCTCTGTTGCTCTGGCTGGAGTACAATGGTGCAATCTCGGCTTACTGCAACCTCCGCCTCCTGGGTTTAATCAATTCTCCTGCCTCAGCCTCCTGAGTAGCTGGGATTACAGGTGCCCATCACCACGCCCAGCTAAGTTTTGTATTTTTTTTTTTTTTTTTTTTACCAGCGACGGGGTTTCACCATATTGGCCAGGCTGGTCTTGAACTCCTGACCTCAGGTGATCCGCCCGCCTCGGCCTCACAAAGTGCTGGCATTACAGGCATGAGCCACTGTGCCTGGCCTCCTTTTACTTAGCATAATGTTTTAAGGATTCATCCGTTTTGTAGCATGTAACAGTATTTTCTTTTCATATATGAATGTACCATATTTTTTTCTCCTTTCATCAGTTGATGGGCATTTGAGCTGTTTCCATTTTTTGGCCACTATGAATAATGCTTCTATGAACATTCATGCACAATTGTTTGTGTGGACAGATGTTTTTTAGTTATCTTAAATATATACCTAAGAGTGAAGCTGCTGGATATAAAGTGGATACTCTATGTTTAACTCCTTGAGGAACTGCCAAACTCTTTTCCAAAGTGGCTGCACCATTTTACATTCTCATCAGCAGTGGATAAACGTTCCAAGTTCTCTATATTTTCACCAACACCTGTTATTGTGTTACTGTCTTTTTGATTCTAGCCATGCTAGTGGATATGAAGTGATATCTCATTGTGGTTTTGATATGCATTTCCTTATGACTAGTGATGTTGAGCATCTTTTCGTGTTTATTGGCCATTGGTATATATTCTCTGGAGAGATGTCTACTCAAATCCTTTGCCAATTTTGTAAATGGGTCATTTGTACTTTTACTGTTGGGTTATGAGAGTTCTTTATATATTATAAATATGAAACCTTTATCGAATGCCTGAACTTGCAAATATTTTTTCCTGTTCTGTGGGTTCTTGTTTCACTCACTTGATGATGTTCTTTGAAGCACAAAATGTGTTTTTAATTTGATGAAGTCTAATTTATCTATTTTGTTCCTTTTGTTGCTTTTGCTTTTTGTTATATAAACTGTTGCTTAATATAAGGTCATGAAAATTTACATCCATGTTTTCTTTTAATATTTTTATAGTTTTCACACTTTCATTTAGATATTTAAGTAATTTTGAGTTAATTTTTTGTATAAGATATGAAGTAAGGGTCTAACTTCATTCTTTTGCATGTGAATATCCAGTTGTTCCAGCATCGTTTGTTGAAAGGACTATTCTTTCCCCCATTAAATGGTCTTGGCACCCTTGTTGGAAATCAATTGACCATAAATGTAAGAGTTTATTTCTGGACTCTCAATTCTATTCCACTTATATACACATTTATCCTTATGCTAGTACTACTCAGTTTTGATCATTGTACTTTGTAGTAAGTTCTCAAATAGGGAAGGGTGAGTCTTCCAACTTGGTTCTTCTCTTTCAAAATTGCTTTGACTGTTTTGGGTCCCTTTGCATCTTCATACGAATTTTAGGACTGGCTTGTTAATTTCACACACACACACACACAAAACCCAGCCGAGATTTTGATAGGCATTGTGTTGAATCTGTAGATCAATGTGGGAAGTACTGCCATCTTAACAATATCAAGTGGGCCGGGCGCGGTGGCTCAAGCCTGTAATCCCAGCACTTTGGGAGGCCGAGGCGGGCGGATCACGAGGTCAGGAGATCGAGACCATCCTGGCTAACACAGTGAAACCCCGTCTCTACTAAAAAAATACAAAAAACTAGCCGGGCGAGGTGGCGGGCGCCTGTAGTCCCAGTTACTCGGGAGGATGAGGCAGGAGAATGGCGTAAACCCGGGAGGCGGAGCTTGCAGTGAGCTGAGATCCGGCCACTGCACTCCAGCCTGGGCGACAGAGCGAGACTCTGTCTCAAAAAAAAAAAAAAAAAACAAAACAATATCAAATCTTCCAGTCAACGAACACAGGATGTCTTTCCATTTGATTAGGTTTTCTTTAATATCTTTCAATGATGTTTTATAGTTTTCAGCATGCAAGCCTTGCACTTCTTTTGTTAAATTTATTCCTAATATTTTATTCTTTTAGATGCCATTGCAAATGGAATTATTTTCTTAATTTCATTTTCAGATTGTTCATTGCTAAGTGTATAGAAATTCAGTTGCTTTTTGTATACTGATCTTGTATCCTGCAACCTTGTTTATTAGTTCTAATAGGTTGTTTTTAGTGAATCTTTACAATTTTCTATATATAAGATCTTGTCATCTATGACTGGAAATATATTTACTTTTTTGTTTCCAATCCAAATGCTTTTATTTATTTTTCTTGCCTAATTTTCCTGGCTAGAACCACCAGTACTACGTTAAATTGAAGTGGCAAGAGAGGACATTTTCCTCTTGTTCCTAAACTTGGGGGAAAATATCCAGTCTTTCACCATTAAATGTGATGTTAGCTTTGTGGTTTTCATAACTTTACCAGGTTGAGGAAATCCCCTTCTATTCCCAGTTTGTTAAGTGTTTTTGTCATGAAACCATTTTTATCAAATGCGTTTTCTATATCCATTGAGATGATCTCTGGTTTAAGTTCATTTTTAATTAAACAAAATAATACTACATTCTCTTTATTAAAAAATGTGTTCAGTGTCGCCGGGTGCAGTGGCTCACACCTGTAATCCCAGCATTTCAGGAGGCTGAGGCGGGTGGATCACCTGAGGTCAGGAGTTTGAGACCAGCTTGGCCAACATGGTGAAACCCCCCATCTCTACTAAAAATACAAAAATTAGCTGAATGTGGTGGCATGCGCCTGTAATCCCACCTACTCGGTAGGCTGAGGCAGGAGAATCGCTTGAACCCGGGAGGTGGAGGTTGCAGTGAGCTGAGATCACACCACTGCACTCCAGCCTGGGTGACAAGAGCAAAACTCCATCTCAAACAAAAACAAAAACAAAAACAAAAACAAACAAACAAATAAAAAAAAGTGTTCCATATACATAAGGCTAGAATCTTCCTAGTTCTTTCCCAAACACCCCAAGGTACTCGCTGTTGTCAGATTGCTGTTTCCTTTTAGCTAATTTCCTATCCGTGTGTGTGTGTGTGCATGTGTTCAAAATATACAATATGCTTTAACAAAAAATGGCATAATAGTGTCAAATTAAATTCGGCCTAAACCTGCCTCCATGGATCATGAACTGCGATCTATGAGTACATTCTTGTAACAAGTAGCTGAGTCTCAGCCAATCACAGCAGACAAGCTTCAGTTAATTGCAGGCTGCCAACTGATGAGACCACGTCCATATAAAGCAATGCCAAGCTGTAACCAATCAAGCTGTTTCTGGATGTCATTTCCACTTTCTGTCTATAAATAAGGCCTGCCTAGATTGCTGGGTAGAGCTCTCTGAACCTCTCTCCTGCTTCCGAGTGCTGCCCAATTCATGAATTGTTCTTTGCTCAAATAACTTCTAGCTAAATTTGTCTAAAGCTTTTTTTTTTTTTTTTAACAATGGATGTATGCTGTTTTCTCTCCCTGGAATGCCCTCTTGGTCCCAGCTGACATACCAGTGCCCACCTCCTTTTTAAGACTGAGGAAGTCCCTCTTTTCTGTGGTGCCTTCTAAGGTCATCCATACATCAGACATCTTTTCCTTCTAGTGATGGCTCAAAATTGTTCCCCCTTTTGTAGCCCCCTTTGGTTATGATTTAACAGGGGAGGTATTTAGATTTGAACAGCCTGAACTTTCATACAGTATACACTGATAGCCCCCAAACATCTTTTTAGCTATAAACACATTTATAGCTATTGTGTGATGATGATGCTACAGCCACAGTTAAATTTTGAGCCACTCTGACATCGTTTTACATGGCAGCATTTGTTGGTATGATAAGTGGAATTGAGCTGCTTTGTTGGTATGATAAGTGGAATTACAGACTGCTTTTCATGCTGTGTTCATATCACTAAGAATGAATCCCAAAGCTCCTTGTGTGTGGGAGGATGAGGGTGGCTGGAATCTTACCATGGAAGAATCAGGGATGAACAGTTTCCCTTTTACTGTTATATGCTGGTTACATACTGGGCTTCTGGGTATGAGTTCATTTGAAATAAACAGCACACACCTGTTTCAAGGACGGGCTTGAAAATGACTATTTTATTGCACTTAGCTCTTACCTTTTCTTTATTGAGACAGAGTCTCACTCTGTCACCAAGGTTGGAATGCATGGCACAATCTTGGCTGACTGCAACCTCCACCTCCTGGGTTGAAGCTATTCTCATGCTTCAGCCTCCCAAGTAGCTGGGATTACTGGCATGTGCCACCATGCCCAGCTAGTTTTTGCATTTTTAGTAGAGACAGGGTTTCGCCATGTTGGCCAGGCTGGTTTCAAACTCCTGACCTCAAGTGATCCGCCTGCCTTGGCCTCCCAAAATGCTGGGATTACAGGTGTGAGCCACCACTCACAGTCTGCTCTTAACATTTCATAAAAGTAGAAAAGTAAAATTGCTGATTCTAGTGTAACAAGTATAAGTCTCATAAATCAAAGATGGAATTCTAGTAGTATCTGAACAGCAGGAATATTTTGCCTTGGTTAGACATCCCTGGATGTAAGCTAACCTTCTGGTGTTCAATGAAGAAAAAAGACCACATTTATAAAATATGTATGAAATACTGAAAACCTACATTATAAAAAACTATGTCTAAATCACAGGGAATAATAGGGGTTTCTGTAACAGGGTTTTTTGTTTTGTTTTGTTTTAACTCTTTGGGCATAGACTGCTCCTTTAATGTGCAAATACGTTATTTAACTTTCACATTTCCCTTTAGCCCATGGTTTCCGGAATGTACCATGCACAAAAGGAGTGGAATAACGGGACAATATTGACTCATACAGTAAGCTCTTGTGTTCAGAGACAGTTCCACTAATGGGCATATAGCAAATATTTGTTGATTAATTGTAGCTTGTTAGGATTAATCCAACTTCTTAATTGATAGTTGTTTGCTGGTGTGTTTATCAGAGTCTCTTTTTCCTACGCCAGCTGTGTATGGAGTATGAAGAGCTTTGGCCTCTATGGAAATCCACTGGGACCTTTCCCTCTGGCGGTGTTTGCCACTGCTGATGTTAAATGTAAGCTCATTCCACAATATATGATGCTCAGATTTGAGGAAAGTCATCTTGCTACCTAGAATGGGAGCTTTATGGAAGCTTGTTAACATTGATACACTAATTACCAAATAATTGGAGAGGTTGTATACTTTTTGGAATGAGATACACATGCTACTCTCATATGTCTTTGGTGAGAACTTCTTACACTATATCCTTCCGGAAGGGCCACATGACAGTATTATCAGGAGTTTTTTTTTTTTTTTTTTTGAGACAGGGTCTTGCTTTGTCACCCAGGTTTGAGTACAGTGGCACAATCCTATCTCACTGCAGCCTTGACCCCTTTGGCTCAAGTGATCCTCCTGCCTCAGCCTCCCAAGTAGCTGGGATTACAGATGCCCACCACTGCACCTGGCTCATTTTTGTATTTTTTTGCAGAGACAGGGTCTCACTATGTTGCCCAGGCTGGTCTCTAACTCCTGCCTCAAGAGATCCTCCTTCCTTGTCCCTCCAAAGTGTTGAGATTACAGGCATGAGTCATCTTGCCCAGCCAGGATCAGGAGCTTTAAAAAAAGCTTACCTTTTCATCTAGAAATTCCACTTCTAGGGTTCTCCTATATAAATGACCAGATGAATGTGCAAAAATGACTGAATGAAGGTGTCTATTGTAGCATTTATTACAATAATAAAAAATATTGTAAATAACCTCAAAGTCTCAAATAGAAAAATGGTTAAAAAAGACAGGTTATAAAGGCAAAGGCTATTTTCTATGTTAAGTATTTATATGTCACTATGTGAATTCAGATTTTTAAAGTTTGAAGTTTTATACCAAAATGTTAACAATAATTATCTTTTGGTGATGGAGCTATCAGTGACTCAAATATTTTTATTTCTTTTATCCGACTTACCTGAATTTTCTAACTTTTTTTCTAAAATGACAATGTAGTTTTCTCTGTATATATCAATACAGGCCAGTCAACCCAACTTTAAAAGGTGAAGAGAGTACTTTTAATAACTACAAAATAAGTTTTGGTAAAAATTATTTGTTTTTGTTTTTGTTTTGGAAACAGGGTGTATCTCTGTCTCCCAGGCTGGAGTGCAGTGGCACAATCTCCACTTACTGCAACCTCTGCCTCCTGGGCTCAAGCCATCCTCCCACCTCAGCCTCCTAAGAGCAGCTAGACTACAGATGTGCGCCACATGGGCTAAGTTTTGTATTTTTTTCTTTTTTTTTTTTGGCAGATAGGAGGTTTCATCATGTTGCCCAGGATGGTCTCGAACTCCTGGGCTCAAGTCATCCTCCCACCTTGGCCTCCCCAAAGTTCTGGGATTACAGCCATGAGCTACTATGCCCAGCCAGTTTCGGTAAAAATTCTAAATCACTCTTTAAGAGCCATTTTACAGAGAATCCTATTTCTGAGGTCTGGATGTTAGCTAGAATATCCTGTTCCTAACTCATCTAAGGTTTCCCCTGGACCCTCCTCCTCACAAAAGTTCCCTGTTAAATCAAATACCACAGTTGCATATGATTCTTACCAAATAGGCTCTCCAGAAGGATTGAATGTAGAGGGCCGCTTCCTCTTCTGTCAGCAGGAGGGAGAGTGGGATTGGCGGCCGTGGGCTGAAAAGCAATAAAATGGTCATATGCCCATGAGAATCCAGTCCTTCAGCCTTGGCGTTGTCTTTGACAACATAATGACCTCTCTGATTAAGTGCTTCATCCATCCCCTTTCTTAGCAGGCAACAGTGTCATTTTAGATAGAAAAGTGTATGCTTGAGTTAGTGTTTATTATTTTAAAATCTGGGAAGGATTTTTTTTAAAAAACAGTGTAATCTTAAATCATTGTTAGCCTATTCTTCTTTTGAAGGACTCAGGCTGCTATACTTGCATTTTAGTCCTGAAGGTGCAGCATACATGTCACTGACATGAGACTATTGGGATACAATGCAAGAGACAGAGGAGCAGCTGCCTTTATGTACTGCAGTAGGACCGAGACATTAAATAAAGAGCTCTTTCTCCAAATTTCCATTGAAATTAAGGACTACAGTTCATCTCTTTCCTGAAAGGAACACTGGAATTTATCTCTGATTAGTGTGCATTCCAGGTTAATGTGGTTTAAATTCAAGCACATTTTTAAGTTCTGTTAACAACAGAAACATCAGGGGTTTGCTGTAGGTCTTGCTGCTCACCACACAGAATGCTAATCACTGAACTGATGAGTATTACCAGAGAAGAAGACTCTAATCTTAATCGAGTGCTACAGTCAGGAGGAGATGGGATCAATCCCAAATTCACCTCCCAAATGGACAAAAACTAGGGGTTTATATAGCAGGGAAGAAATGTGACAATGTGTAAGAAAACAAGAACTAGGGAGGAGCTAGGAAGCAATCATGATGAATGAGGGCTCTGGCATCTCATTGTCTAGATGTGGTGATCTGATGAGTTTCAGTTCTTTGATACTGCCTTTTCTTTTTTTTTTTTTTGAGAGGCCTGGGGGTCCTTCCCTGAGGAAGGAACTCAGATAAATTAAGTTTTAAGCTTTAAGACCAGAAGGGTCAATTTCTATGTTTATCCGAAAACAACAACAACAACAACAAAACTATGGGACGACTGGGTTGGTTTCACTGCTTCATCTTAATAAGAAATAAAATATCTCAAGTGCTGGATCAGTTGATAGTGTCTGCTCTTGTGGGATTTTTCATATTATGGGATTTTTCAAAAAAAGATACCACATTAAAAAATCAAGACTACTCTATTTTTCCCCCTAAAAGTTTAACAGAGGCACTAACAGATGACAAGGACTTACAAATCTGTCTTAATTCAGGTTCTTTATGTTTCCCCCAAAGCAAAACATAGCTGCCTCTGAAAAGCAAAGTCCAAGACAGTTCAGATATAAAAGAAAGAAACCCTCAAAGGATGTGGATCACATGGAGGCTGCTTCCAGTATAGCATCCCCAGAAATGACTTTGCAAGTAAGGGACTCCCAAGTGCCCTGGCCTCAAAACTACCCCAAATAACAGCTAGAGCTTAAAGTAACTCATGGCACAGACAGGTTGACTAACCTACCCAAGGTCACACAGCTTGTAGGTGCCTAGTCAGGATCTGGGCCCAGACCTCTACAATCCCAAAACCCAAGCATCCCTTACCATGGAGTGCTGACACACCAGGCCTCAACTGGGCAAATAAATGCAGATGCCCGGCCTGCCACAGACTGCAAAGCTAACTGGCAACAGTGCATGATTCTCCAGGACCCAAGGGTTTTATTTCCCTCCAAAAACTCTGACTTAAAAAAAGAAAAAGAAAAGCTTGATGTAGTATATTTGTTTGAGTGAATGAATGCTCTTTTGAATTATTCCAGAACCAAAGAAATCAAAGCCACAAAGAACACAGAAGTTATCAGCACTTTTCTAGTGAGTGCAGAGCTGTTGCCAGGCTCTGGTTTTCTGGCTGGACAGGTCCTTTTTAAGAGACCAAGTAAAGGTGATTCTTCCATTTCTTTCCCTCCCCTCCCTCCCTCCCTTCCTTCCTCTTTCTTTCTCTCTCTCTCTTTCTTCTTTTCTACCTTCCTTCCTCTCTCTCTCTCTCTTTCTTTCTTTCTGATGAAGTCTTACTCCGTCCTCCAGGCTAGAGTACGGTGGCATGATCTTGGCTCACTGCAACCTCTGCCTCCGGGATTCAAGCAATCCTCCTACCTCAGCATCCTGAGTAGTGGGACTACAGGAGCTCGCCACAATACTCAGCTAATTTTTGTATTTTTGGGTAGAGATGGGGTTTCACTGTGTTGGCCAGGTTGGTCTCGAACTCCTGACCTCAGGTGATCTGCCCACCTCTGCCTCCCAAAGTGCTGGGATTACAGGCACGAGCCATCATGCGCAGTCTCTTTTACATTTTTTAAGTAAATTTTCTTAAAATTGTAGAGACAGGGTCTCGCTATGTGGTCTCCAACTCTTGGCCTCAAGCAATCCTCCCACCTCGGCCTCCCAAAGCACTGGGATTACAGGCATGAGCCACCAGCCCAGCCCCGGCTCCCTGTTTTCCACATTAAATGTCTCTCCTCATCCAATGTCCTGATTCTCTATATCTCAGTTCTGTGACACCAACAAATCACATCCCTGAAGTAATTTCCCTTCACTAGTTAAAATTCAACAGATTCTAGAGAGACCTTGGTGTTTATAAGGAGACCTTGGTGTGTTGGCAGTGAATTCATGGGAATGATGCTCTAATGCATTCTCACTGGTTGATATTTACTGAGAACTTTCTGGATCCCCTCCCAGCAGCCTTGCTCCTCATGCTCCAGCCCTGCGGGCGTCACTGGTAGAGGGTCGTGACTGCAAGTTGTCCAGGTCCTTGGTGTTTTGAACAAAGAATTGTACAAAACGCCCAAGAAAGCAAAGAAAGAATGAAGCAACAAAAGAACGAAAGCAGGGATTTATTGAAAATGAAAGTACAAAAGTGCACTCCACAGTGTGGGAGCGGGCCCGAGCAGCGGCTCAAGGGCCCGGATACATAATTTCTTGGGTCCAAATACCCCCTACAAGTTTCCCATTGGCCACTTCATGCTCACCTCATGTAAACAAAGTAACTGGTAGCCAGCAATCAGTCTGATTGGTTGTAAAAAGCGGCCAACCAGAGGCTGAAGCGAAGTCACAAAATTATACTTCTATGCAAACAAAGATTCGGCCCGCAATCAGTCTGACTGGTTGCGGACAGCCAATTTCCCATCTGCTGCGCAGAAAATTTTGGGAGTTGAAAAGGGAGGAGTTTCTGGTCCTTTTGTTACTTAGGCACGGAAAGTTAGGTTTTCCTTTCAATTTAGTCCTAGGATGTGAGTCAGCCTTAGGTTCCCTGCCTCCAGACCCTATTCTCCTGCCTCATTGGCACTTAGCAGCTCCTCAAATATGCCGTGCTTCTCCCACCTCAGGGCCTTTGCTAAGGTGCTTTCCTCTGCCTCCAGTATCCCCCTACTCCTAGCCAGAGGCACCCTGTACAGAGGTCCTCGTTGTTCTCTGCTCAAGGGCACCCAGGTGATCGGCCAGAGGGTGCTAAAACCCAGCACCTGCTCTGCTCCTGGGTGTGTGGCCACATCTGCCCTAAGGTGAGGATACCTTTTCCTAATTTGCTCAAATGCACCTTGGGGCTGGTGAGAGGCCTGACACCTCTTTTTCCTGGTTCCCTCTTATTCCTGCTTCTGATCTCCTTTCAAATGTTATTGAGGCAGACACTGTGGCTCATGGGCCTGTAATCCTAGCACTTTGGAAGGCCGAGGACAGTGGATCACCTGAGGTCAGGAGTTCGAGACCAGTTCGGCCAGCATGGTGAAACACCATCTCTACTAAAAGTACAAAATTTAGCCAGCTGTGGTGGTGTGTGCCTTTAATCCCAGCTACTTGGGAAGGTGAGGCAGGACAATCGTTTGAACCTGGGAGGCAGAGGTTGCAGTGAGCCAAGATCGTGCCACTGCACTCCAGCCTGGGCAACAGAGCAAGACTCCATCTCAAAAAGAAAAAAAAGTAATTGAAAAATGTCCTTTGATTACATCAGGGCCCAAGGAAGCTTCCTGTAATTTTCCTTCCTGGTCCTTGGCCCAATTTGGAGATAGAAGTCCTTGTAATTACCTAATCAATGCTCGAATCTTCTACTGGTCTGAAAGCTCCACAAGGGTAGACATGGGTCCTGTGTTTGCTCCTCTTGGTGTCCCCGGCACGTAGGACAATGTCTGGCACACAGTAGGCACACTCAACAAATACTTGTGGAATGAGTAGTTGCCTCTGTGCCCAGCTGTGTGTGAAGCACTTTCTACACGTGATTTTGTTAAATTCACACAACATGAAAAATGAGTTGTTATCCTTTGTTTAGGGTTGAAACAACTGAGGCATAGAGGGGTAAAGGGACTCTGTGTTCAAGGTCATTGAGCGTTTCCAGCTGAGAATGCAAACTGCGCAGGAAACAGTGGCCCAGAGAGAAGACAGGGCCAGCTCACAAGGTCAGTAGCATAGAAGTCAGGGTCTAGCAGCTGCTGAGTGTTAAGGAGAAGAAAACACAAAGAAAAAAAAATGGGGGCAGGGAGGGTGGAGAATCACAGAAAACGCCCTCTTTGTTGAACTTTACAGTAATAACTTGGCAGATATTCATTTATCTGAACCTCCACAGGGAAATCCTATGTCAGGAAGGCTAAACAGAGTAGAATTTGTCACTTGTATTGGAGGGGAGATTTGATAGTGCCTTTCTGTTCAGCAGCAATTTTCCTGCTTTAAGTATGTTTTTCACAACTGATGTCATGAAATCCTCAAAGTAACAGTATTTCTGTTTCGGAATAGCAGCAGGAAAACAGAACTGCAAGTCTCAGAACACAACGGGTGAGCCCAAACAAAGGGCTTTCACCAGTAATGAAACCCTGAACTGCTTTGCATCACAACGACCTCTCCAAAAAGCAAAATGAGATTTCTAATAGGCCTTTAAGCAGTAATAAGAAGCCACCTTTAGTGACATCCCTGCTTTCATAGCTAGATAATGGGGCGCTGTCTAGCTCCCAAACCAAGAATAAGTATGAGAAAGCCATGGTAAATCAGGCCAAATAAAAAGGACTTACTCTTCGAAGAGTAGTCCTGGGAATTATCAATCATTTGACGGGCCAGCTTGAAGGGAGAGAAGCCACGCCAGGCCCTTTCCTCTCTCTTGGAATCAGTGCAACTGGCTTGAAGTCAAATAAAAATAAAGAGGCGACTGCTCATCACCAGGGAACTAGGGAGGGGAGAGACAAACACGTCAATCACAGAAGGAGGCAGCTGAGGTCTTAAAGTGCTTAAATCAGACATCCCCAAAGCAGACGTTTTTGCATGTTCAGACGGGCACGACAGGACTGCTGGGTATGTTTCCAAGGAGAATTGTTTTACTAGTAATGCTCATTTGTCATGTCCTCCTCCTTATTTTCTCAAATGTGAATACATTTGAACTGTAAGAATCAATGCTGGCTGGGCATGGTGGCTTCCGCCTGTAATCCCAGTACTTTGGGAGGCCGAGGTGGGTGGATCACCTGAGGTCAGGAGTTCCAGACCAGCCTGGCCAACATGGTGAAACTCCGTCTCTACTAAAAACACAAAAATCAGCCGGGCATGGTGGCGGGCGCCTGTAACCCCAGCTACTCAGGAGGCTGAGGCAGGAGAATCGCTTGAACCCAGGAGGTGGAGGTTGCAGTGAGCCGAGATCGCACCACTGCACTCCAGCCTGTGTGAAACAGTGAAACTCAGTCTCACACACACACAAAAAAAGAATAAATGCTATAATTCTGAGAAGGAACAAAAATTTATTTTTCTGATTGTGTTGTGTGTATATAAATGTATGTGCACATGTGCGCGCATATACATGCTTCTTTCCCCTTTTTCAGATGCAAAGTAAAAGCTCTGCAGGCCATGAAGATACAGCATGCTAACAAAATACACAATAAGAAAATCTGAGACGTTAGTCTTCATCAATTTCTTCATCCAGTTCAAAGATAATTAAAGAGGTGCCATCAAAAATCACATTTAATCAGAATAAAGAAGAAAGGAAGAAAGCTTGCTTGAGATTGAAAATGAAATTTTGGAATCAAAATTCTATCCACTTTTCTTTCTCTCTTTCTCTTTTCTTTTTTTGACAGGGTCTTGCTCTGTCACCCAGGCTGCAGTGTAGTGGCATGATCATAGCTCACTGCAGCCTCAAATTCCTGGGCTCAAGCCATCCTCCCACCTCAGCCTCCTAAACAGTAGAGATTACAGGTACTCACCACCATTCCCAGCTAATTTTTTTTTTTTTTTTTTGTATTTTTGTAGAGACAGTGTCTCACTGTATTGTCCAGGTTGGTCTCGAACTCCTGGGCTCAAGTGATCCTCCCACCTTGGCCTCCCAAAGTGCTGGATTACAGGCAGGAGCCACTGTGCCCAGGCTCTCCATTTTTCTTTTCTTTCTTTTTTTTTTTTTTGAGACGTAGTCTCTGTTGCCCAGGCTGGAGTGCAATGGTGCGATCTCGGCTCACTGCAACCTCCACCTCCCAAGTTCAAGCGATTCTCCTGCCTGAGCCTCCTGAGTAGCTGAGATTCTAGGCATGCACCACCATGCCCGGCTAATTTTTGAATTTTCAGTAGAGATGGGGTTTACCATGTTGGTTAGGCTGGTCTCGAACTGCTGACCTTGTGATCTGCCCGCCTCAGCGTCCCAAAGTGCTGGGATTACAGGTGTGAGCCACCGTGCCCGGTCTTCCACTTTTCATTAACCAAGAGATTAAGTTGTTTTCTTGGAACATGAAAGCACAACCCAGATATAAAGCCATTTACAAAGATGGCACATGCTCTAAATCAATCAACATGAAGTTTTGCAATTCACTAATATTTGATAATGGCCACTTGTCACAGTCAGCAAGAGACCTGACCCAGTTCTCGCCTTCCATCCTAACTGGCTTACCAAATGCTCTATATTGAGGCATCGCATTTTTTTTTTTCTTGACAGAGTCTTCTTGCTCTGTTGACCAGGCTGGAGTGCAGTGGCATGATCTTGGCTCACTGCATCCTCCACTGCCCGGGTTCAAGTAATTCTCCTTCCTCAGCCTCCCAAGTAGCTGGGATTACAGGCGCCTGCCACCACACCTGGCTAATTTTTGTATTTTTAGTAGAGATGGGGTTTCACCATATTGGCCAGGCTGGTCTCAAATTCCTGACCTCAAGTATCCACCCACCTCAGCTTCCCAAGGTGCAGGGATTACAGGCATGAGCCACCAGACCTGGCTGAGGCATCACATTCTTGACTTATAAACTTAAAATATTATAAAAAGTACAACAGAGGTTATCTGGAATGGTACTCCCCGACCATATGGTGACTAGCTGTTAGGATGGAATCTCATAGGATTCTTTCAATTCCAGCCTTCTGTGAACACACAAATAGCTCCAAAACCTGTGGAACATTACTCTCTGTAGCCTTAAAGCATATTTAGAAATCATGGTTACCAGGATATGATGTTGCTTTGGCCCCTTCACTAATCTCCACCCTGGGAGATCAACAAGCGGTTATTACCCCAGCATCAGGCTGAATCATCCTCCTACTTACACACAGAGCTGAGTCCCATTTTACCAACTCCATCATTGAAGCTGCATACGTGTCCAGATAACAGAATTTACCAAGCAGCAAAGTGCAAGACCACGTGCTCCCATGTGGGTTTCAGATGTAACCATTTTTTTAAAAAACCAAGGCTGTGATACTTGGTATTTCTTGATAAAATATGCCCAGATTGTGGTGTTATTTCACGTCTTTGTAACTGATTACACATTTTCTCTAGTGTGACTAAATGAAAAGTTTAAGGAGACCCACCTACTCCCCAGTCTCCCTCCCCTGGATTTAAAGGGTGGGCCCAGGCACGGGGGATGTTCAGAAGAGCAGACCACCTCCCTCCCCACCCTTTTCAAACCTCTCACAGGGGATCTTTACCTTTTTTGTGTCACGGATCCCTTCCTACTTTGGTGGTTTGGATTCCTTCTCACAATAATGTTTTTAACAACATAAAAGTAAATACATAGGATTACGGCAAACCAATTATATTGAAATAAAGGTATCAAAATATTAAAATAAGAGCTGGTGATACAGTAATACATGTGCTTCTAAATTATGCAGTAAATAACGAGAGCTAATAGCAGGCCAATTAACTACTGTAATTTGAAAGGTGTGACAAGTGTAAATGGTATTTCTCGATCTCTGCAACAACTGTAATGTGACATGAGATGTGTCTGTGGTTGCTGTCAGGGACAAACTCACGGGTACTATGGAAACTACTGAGGTTTGTTGCCCACATTCATACTTAAAGGAGACGCTGGATTTAAGTGAGAGATTAGTGAAAATAAAGAGGGAATTTATTGTCCCTTCCAAGTTCTGGGACCCCTGAATCATAGACAGTTAGTTGTGGCTGGAGCTGGGGAAAGATGGGTTTTATATCCAGTCGGAGACTGAAGACTAAGGATTTAAAAATAAACAGGATGGGCCAGGTGCAGTGGTTCATGCCTATAATCCCAGCACTTAGAGAGGCCAAGGAGGGAGGATGGCTTGAGGTCAGAAGTTCAAGATCAGCCAGGGCAACACGGTCTCTATAAAAAACATAATAAATTTTTGGCCAGGCACAGTGGCTCACGCTTGTAATCCCAGCACTTTGGGAGGAGGAAGCGGGCAGATCACTTGAGGTCAGGAGTTCGAGACCAGCCTGGCCAACATAGTGAAACCTTATCTCTACAAAAAATACAAAAATTAGCCAGGTGAGGTGGTGCCTGCCTATAGTCCCAGCTACTTGGGAGGCTGAGGCAGGAGAATCACTTGAACTTGGGAGGCAGAGGTTGCTGCGAGCCGAGAGCGCACCACTGCACTCCAGCCTGGATGACAGAGCAAGACTCCATCTCAAATAAATAAATAAATAAATAAAAATTTAAAAAATACTTGTGATTTAAAAAAATAACCAAGAGGCTGGGCGCGGTGGCTCATGCCTGTAATCTCAGCACTTTGGGAGGCCGAGGCAGGTGGATCACAAGGTCAGGAGATCGAGACCATCCTGGCTAACACGATGAAACCCTGTCTCTACTAAAAATACAAAAAATTAGCCAGGCATGGTGGTGTGCGCCTATAGTCCCAGCTACTTGGAGGCTGAGTCAGGAGAATGGCGTGAACCTGGGAGGCGGAGCTTGCAGTGAGCCAAGATTGTGCCACTGCACTCCAGCCTGGGCGACAAAGCGAGACTCTGTCAAAAAAAAAATAAAAAACAAAAAAACAAAACAAAACAAAACCGAGATAAATCCTAATGGTGAAGTGAGATGATCTAAAAAGAGAGAGTGACCAGAAAGTTATGGAATTTGGCCCAAAATTATTAAAGAGCTGCTATCCAGATGGCAGATGGAGTCAATGTAATATAGTGTGGTGGTTAATGGGAAAAAAGAAAAAACTTTTCATATTTTTATTCCCAATAATTTGTGATTTTTCAGTATACCCATTAAATTTTCAAAAGAGAACTGTTATTTCCCCACTCTGTTTCAGTAAAGGGATCCCATTCAGCCAGTTGCTCAGGCCTGAAATCTCTGTTGCATTCTTGACTCCTCTCTCTCCTCCAGCATCCAGTCCATCAACAAGTCTTAGTTCCAACCTCAAAACATGTCCCAAATCCAATTTATTTTACTTCCTCCTCTCCATGAGGGCATCATGTCTTCACTGTAGTTGCATCCCTGTATGCACTATTAGGTTGATTTCAGTCAATACCCTATCCAGCTGCCGGGCTGATCTCTTTAACAGATAAACTAAAGGCTGGGTGTGGTGGCTCATGTCTGTAATCCCAGTACTTGGGGAGGCTGAAGTGGGAGGACTGCTTGAGGGCAGGAGATCAAGGCTGCAGTGAGCTATGATTGTACCACTGCACTCCAGCCTGGACAAAAGAGTAAGACCCTGACTCAAAAAAAATGTTTGTGTGTTGTTTTAAGCACCAACTTTGTGATGATATCTTGCAGTAGCCCTAGGAAACTAACATACTAATTCCCATCTTATGATCCTTAATCACATATGCAAAGTCCCTCCTTCTGCCATATAAGGAAACATATATATTTACAAGGTCTGGGGATTGAATGTGGACATCTTGAGGCACTAAAAGGAAAAATATTTGTTTCTCTACTCACAAGACTTCTGACACCAAATATGTGGGTTTTTCACACCAAGTAATTCTCCAGTTCTCTGCAGATACTACCTGGGCATCCTACAATTTATTATTTATTTATTTATTTATTTTTGAGACAGGGTCTCACTGTGTTGTCCAGGCAGGAGTGCAGTGGCATGCTAATGGCTTGCTGCAGTCTCCATCTCCCAGGCCCAAGTGATTCTCTCCCCTCAGCCTCCGGAGAAGCTGGGACTACAAGTGTGTGCCATCACATCCAGCTAATTTAAAAAATTTTTTGTAGAGATGGGGGTCTCACTATGGTGCCCAAGCTGGTTGCAAACTCCTGACCTTACGCAATTGTCCTGCCTCGGCCTCCCAAAGTGCTGGGATTACAGGCACTACAATTTAATTTAACTCTGACACTAACTACCCACAGTTAGTGCAGATCCCACAGAAGGCCCACAGGATAAGGGCTTAGTCCCACAAGAATACCTTCCATTACAGATGCCAGTCACAAGGAATGGGTCTTCAGGTTATTCACACTTCTGTCTGATGTGGCTACACATTGGGGGCTCCCACAACCCCCTCCTCAAGTTCGATAATTTTCTACAACAGCTGACAGAACTCAGGGAAAACACTTTACTAAATGGTGGGGCAAAGATTGGAGTCTAGATGTGCCTGCCGTACTGCTTCGCACAGGCTCTCTGAACTGGTTCCTTTTTTTTTTTTTTTTGAGACGGTATCTCGCACTGTCACCCAGGCTGGAGTGCAATGGCACGATCTCAGCTCACTGCAACTTTGGCCTCCCAGGTTCAAGCAATTCTCCCACCTCAGCCTCCCGAGTAGCTGGGACTACAGGTGTGCACCATCACGGCCAGCTAATTTTTGCATTTTTTAAAGTAGAGACGGGGTTTCACCACGTTGGCCAGACTGCTCTCAAACTCTTGACCTCAAGTCATCCACCAGTCTCAGCCTCCCAAAGTGCTAGGATTACAGGTGTGAGCCACCGTGCCCGGCCCTGAACTGGTTCTTAAACAGCCATGGAGAAACAGCAGGAAGAAAGAACGGAAGCAGTACTGAGTGCCCCTGAGAAAGGGCCAAACACATGTCAAACCTCCAGCAAGAGGGAGTCACTAGAGAGTTTATACATCTCAGCATGTCCCAAATTCAGGAAACAGCTTTCCTTCCTCCCTCTATTTGAAGATGAATGTGAATATAAAAAGCAAATATGATTTACTATCCTCTTGGGACTCTCTGGCCTCCGAAATTACTGACACAGAAATCTACTCTTCTATAACACAAAATAAAAGGATTTTTTTTTCCATCAAGAGGACATGACAGCAAATTTTCCACCGTGCCACCATTTAATTATAATCTTTAGTATGAAATGCAGTTTCTTGTGCCACTCTGAAGGCAGGAGCATTTTCAGTTCCACTATCAGCTTCAGCACAAATAGATCATCATACGGCTGGAGCTTGTCCTCAAATGACACGGTAACATTTTTGTTTTCACCTCCGCTTTTGGTCACAAGATACCTTTCATCAACATGAACATATCATAGGTTCCCTGCCCCCCCACCACCTTTTTTTTTTTTTACTCAAGAATAAAACTTAGCTGAAAAGACATTTCCCCCAAAGCAATCTTTTCTTTTCAAAAACACAATCTTTGTTTCATCGAAGGTCTCAGTTTTAATGATGTCTTTCATGACCCTTCCCTTCTGGGACATGAGACCAGAAAGGCAGTGGTGCACTTTTGTTTATTTAGTTATTTATTTTTGCAAATGAATCTGACCGATTCTCAGGGCCATTCTTTTTGGCCAAAATAGAAATTTAAACTTTTTCTCTTCTTAATGTGCTAGCAAATAATTTCATTGCCTCTGATTTGCTGGTTGAATCACGACCATATACTACAAAAGAGGATGGTGCTGGATTCATAAACAGGACTGAAGCCAACGGGAGATATGACATCATCCACCCCTGCTGAAAGGTAAGGACAAAAACACTCTCATCACACTTCAATTAGAGTATGTGGCTGACCGTTTTTTTGTTTGTCTGTGTATTTGTTTTTGAGATGGAGTCTCACTGTATCACCCAGGCTGGAGTGCAGTGGCACCATCTCGGCTCACTGCAACCTCTGCTTCTCGGATTCCAGCGATTCTCCTGCCTCAGCCTCTCGAGTTGCTGGCATATTACAGGCATGCACCACAATGCCTGGATAATTTTTTTGTATTTTTAGTAGAGACGGAGTTTCATCATATTGGCCAGGATGGTCTCAAACTCTTGATCTCAGGTGATCTGCCCATATTGGCCCCCCAAAGTGCTGGGATTCTAGGCGTGGCCACCGTGCCTGGGACATGGCATCTTTCAACCTGTCTCACACAGCCAGGTTTCTCCCTGTCTCACTACTGATCACTTTAAGGACCAGGTGACAGAAGGGGCAGTAGAGCAGGGTAATTAGCCATGCTCTTAACAGTGCGTAGACTCTGCAGCCAGGTTGCCTATGTTCAAATCCTGCCTACGCTATGCACTGGCTTGAGATCCTGGGCAAAGACTTAATTTCTCTCTGCCTCAGTTCTTTCTTAGAAATATGCCTGTGGGCCAGATGTAGTGGCTTATGCCTGTAATCCCAGCACTTTGGGAGGCCAAGGCAGGTGGATCACCTGAGGTCAGGAGTTTGAGACCAGTCTGGATAACACAGTGGAACCCCATCTCTACTAAAAATACAAAAATTAGTTGGGCATGGTGGTGGGTGCCTATAGCCCCAGCTAGTTGGGAGGCTGAGGCAGGAGAATCGCTTGAAATGGGGAGGAAGAGATTGCAGTGAGCCTAGATCGTGCCACTGCACTCTAGCCTGGATAACAGAAATAGACTCAGTCTAAAAAAAAAAAAAAAAAAAAAAGCTAGTGTTCACCAAATATCCACATGTTCCTTTACATATCCCTGCCTCCCCTGCAACTGGTTTGAAGCCATGCTCTGTAAAGAGAGGTGAGAAGGTTAAGAACCTTCTAGACTGAGAAGGTTAAGAGCTGAGGGACCTCCTACATTCTTTTCTTCCTTTGCGTCAGTGACCTCAGAAGTAAGAGCAATGTCCAACCTACAACAATCTTCTTGTGAGCAAGAAATAAGCTGTTATTGCGTTAAGCCACTGGTATTTTGGTATTGTTTATAACTGCAATCTAGCCTAGCCTAGCCTAATACAACGGGGATACTACGATTTTCTACTTTGTAGGGTTGTGATGTAAGTTACAATAGGTAATATTTGTAAAGAGCCCAGAATAATACCCAAGTAAACACTAAGTAAATGCTTGGTAGGTAGGTAGGCAAATATATAAATACACAGACAGACAGACAGAAGGAAGTAGTTGCCTTATGAGCTGCTTATGTTATGAGGGGTATACAAAATTGAAAACAACTGAGTAAAGAGCTGAGTCATGTGTCCTATTTTGTACATCACCTCTAGAGTAAAATGGCAAGAATTGCTTGCATTTAAAATTTTTTTTTTTTTGATACAGAGTTTCACCCTGTTGCCCAGGCTGGAGTACAGTAGTGTAATCTCAGCTGACTGCAACCTCTGCCTCCCAGGTTCAAGTGATTCTCCTCCCTCAGCCTCCGGAGTAACTGGGGTTACAGGCACGTGCCACCACGCCTGGCTAATGTTTTGTATCTTTAGTAGAGATGGGGTTTCACTATGTTGGCCAGATTGGTCTCGAACTCCTGACCTCGTGATCCACCTGCCTTGGCCTCCCAAAGTGCTGGAATTACAGGCAAGGGGTAAGACACCGTGCCCAGCCTTAAAAATTCTTATCCCTTTCCCTTTCTTCCCCTCTCTGTCTTTCTCTCTTCTTCCCAAGAGCATATCATTGAATTAGCATAAATGAAGTACACATACACTTCAATTCAACTATACACAGTATGTCTCTCCATGAAAACAGGAACCATGTGTGTCTGTTTCCATGTGTCATGTTTCCATGGCACATAGTAGATGTTTCATAAATGGTAGCCAGCTCACTTATGAATATGCCTGCTCCACAATTTTAGAGCATATTTAAGCATTCAATAATTATTAGCTGGGCTGGGCACAGTGGCTCACGCCTGTAATCCCAGCACTTTGGAAGGCCAAGGTGGGTGGATTAGTTGAGCTCAGGAGTTCCAGACCAGTCTGGGCAACGTGGTGAAATCTACAAAAATTAGCCAGGCATGGTGGTGCACACCTGTAGTCCCAGCTACTTGGGAGGGTGGGGCAGGAGGATAGCTTGAGCCCAGGAGGCAGAAGTTGCAGTGAGCCAAGATCACATCACTGCACTCCAGCCCGAACAACAGAGTAAGACTCTGTCTTTTTTTTCAGACAGTAAGACCCTGTCTCAAAAAAAAAAAAAAAAAAAGGTATTAGCTGCATAAATGAACAAATAATACAAATAATTCCCTTTAGCTGGAACATACCTGCTTGGTATATGTACCAATAATAAAATATATAATAGTTGGCACTAGGATTCCTCTTAGGTGGGGAACTTTGTTCAGATGAAAGGCCATTTTTCAGATGGAAAAACTGAGGCTGGAAGCATTAAGTCATCTTTGCCCAAAGTAATACAGTTGGAAGTGGTGGAGCTGGGTTTAGAATGCAGGGGTGTGATTCTAGTGCTTCCAAGCTCCTAACGACCACACTACACTGCCACTTCTTTGACTTCTAAAACATTCCTACACTTCCTTTGGCAACTGTGGGATTTGACTCACCGCCATCTTCTTCAGCTGTCTCCCCTTAGTGTTCTTAGCTACTTCATTATCTATGCTGATAATGCCCGCAACACCATGACTTTGGGTCCACATGTTTCCAATGACCCCTACCTTCCCTCCGGGTCAGCCACCCAACAGAAAGGTCACATCTTAGAATGGTTCATCACTGAAGACTGTCACATATCAAGTTCCTGAATTCCTGATGTAATCATAAACTTTTCTCTCCTTCCATCTTTCCCACCTACTATTTACTTCTAATTATGTTGGTTTTTTTTTTCTTTTACATGAGACCATGGTTTGGGAAGGTTATTGGTGTCCACCTGAAACGGGATCAACAAACCGTAGCTCATGGGCCAAATCTGGCCCACCACCTGTTTTTGTGAATAAAGTATTATTGGAACACAGCCACACCCATTCATTCACATATGGTACATCTATGGCTGCTTTCATGACACAACTAGGGAGTTGAGTAACTGAAAGACTGTCTGTGGCTTGCAAAGCCTAAAAGACTTACTATCCTCTACAGAAAAGTTTGCTGACCCTTGACATAGAAAGCCATGTCCTTGTTCCCCAGGAACTCTGAGATTATTGGAGACTTGTTCTTTAGAACAAACTCAAGACTCTGATCATGTTAATCCTCCTTCTCATTGTTTCTGGGGAAAATGGGTGTGGATTTGGTGGGGGGGTTGGATTTACCTGAAACTAACATAAGAGAATTGGTTGGGAAATTGTGCACATTTAAAGCCAGGTCTCTGGAGGGGCGACCGAGACCTTCTCAGCACCACAACACTTGTCAGTTGGGCTGCACCTGCCATCTCCCCTTCCCCCAGGGCCATTTTCCCTCAGTGCCATTTGAGTTTCTCAGCATGATCATAGGAAAACTCAGACCTCCATTGTCTGTCACTCCAGCCACCTCCAGTAGGGAATGGCCCCCAGCCCTCCTGGTTCACTGCCCTCCAGTAGATACCTCCTTGCCCAGGGCACATCTCCTACACTATCAAGTGCTCATAAGGAGCTTTGAACAATCTCATTTTAATGTGTTTTTAATTATTATTTTTTTTGAGACAGTATCTCACTGTGTCACCCATGCTGGATTGAGCAGCAGAACCACAGCTCACTGTATCCTAAACCTCTGGGGCTCAAGAGATCCTCCCACCTCAGCCTCCTGAGTAGCTGGGACCACAGGTGAGCACCATCATGATCAGCTGATGTTTGATTTTTTATAGAGATGGGGTCTCACTATGTTTCCCAGGCTGGTCCAAACTCCTGGGCTCAAGCAATCCTTCTGCCTCAGCCTCTCAAAGTGCTAGGAGGCATGAGCCACTGCACCTGGCCCTAATCTCATTTAAAAAAACTTTTGTTATAGAAATTTTAAAAGCTATACAAAAGTAGACAGAAAAAATTAAAATGAATCCATGTCTCCATCAACCAGCTTCAATTATACTGTTCTCCATGTCAGTTAATGGTAGCTTCCCTCCCTCACCCCTGTCTATAGAATATGTAATTTCATATAGAAATATTTTGGCATGTTTCTCTAAAAAGTAATAACTTTTTAATCATGACTATGAAATCAGTATTCTCATCATCATGTTAAATAATAATTTTTTATTTCATCAACTATTAAGTGTTCAAATTTTCAGCTGTCTCCAATTTTTTATATTGTTTCTTTGAATTGGGATCCAATTAAGATCCACACATTAGAATCTTTAAAAACAAATTGTCTTAATTCTAAGACGGACCCCACTACCCTCATCTTAGTGTTTCTGAGTTTGGTATGTTTCTTACTTTCAATGTGAACACCTAATGTAGGGTTTCTTTCGAAAGTTGGTTGCTAAAGCGTTAACATAATTCAGAAAATATGGTAATTTATGATTTAAAAATGTAAGACATTCTTTAAAAAGGAAACAATGCTTTCACTTGTACCTACGATCCCCTGGGCCCAGTCTAGACCTTTTACTAGATTAGCTTTGCCAGTCTTCAACTCTGATTTTACCAACCATCTGTTCTCCACCCCCTTTCCAGAGCTGTGGAGGGTTGCTGGAGACAATCACATAAGCAGGCTGTTTATATGCACCACAAATTCAGGCCATCAGCTGGTCCATCCCTATTTATCCCTCATTGATTCCCTGTCGGTTTCACCACAGCAGCTGTTGCAACCCCCTCTCCTCCTCCATAAACCTCTGCCTCCCTCTCAGCAGATGCCTTCACACCTATATGAATGTGAACGTGAGTGACAGCACCCACCATGAACTTTCTCGGTGCTTCTCTCTCCACCTCAACTTCTCTCTCATTCTTAGCTCTGGTCTCAGAGGAATACTTACAAATTTTTTTTATATCTATATACATATGGAGATACATAGAAAAGTATCTGAAAAGTTCACCAAAATGTCAACAATGGTTATATCTGGGAGGCTGGCTCTTGGGTGATCTGTGCCTTTTTCTTTTTTCTGCTTTGTTTGAATTTTTTCACTCAGCATGTATCATTTTTATTATACAAAACCTGGAATACTATTTTAAAATGTAAGCGATCTTCAGCAACATGTAGGTGATCTCTAAGAGAAAGGGACTTTAAATGTTTCCACATTCTCCATTATCCTTTGTGGTAGGCAGAATTTGGGTCCTAAAGATGTCTACATCAAAATTCCCGGCAACTGGTTGGGCGTGGTGGCTTAAAACTACAATCCCAGCACTTTGGGAGGCCAAGGCAGGCAGATTGCTTGAGCTCAGGAGTTTGAGACCCACCTGGGCAACATGCCAAAACACTGTTTCTACCAAAAATACAAAAATTAGCTGGGTGCGATGGCATGCACCCGTAGCCGCAGCTCCTCAGGAGGCTGAGGTGGGAGGATGGCTTGAGTCCAGGAAGTCAAGGCTGCAGTGAACTGTGATTGTGCCACTGCAGTTCAGCCTGGGCAACAGAGGGAGACCCTGTCACCCTCTCATCCCTCCCAAAAAATTCCCAGAACCTGTGAATATGTTACCTGACAATGGCAAAAGAAACTTTGCAGATGCGATTAAGTCAAGGATTTTGCAATGGGAAGGTTATCCTGAATTATCTAGGTGAGCTAATGTAATCACAGGAGTCCTTAAAAGTGGAAGATGGAGGCAAAAGAGAGTCAGAGAGGACAGGTGAGATGGCTCACACCTATAATCCCAGCACTTTAGGAGGTTGAGGCAGGTGGATCACTTGAGACCAGGAGTTTGAGTTCAGCTTGGCCAACATGATGAGACCCTGTCTCTACTAAAAATACAAAAATTAGTCGGGTATGGTGGCACATGCCTGTAATCCCAGCTACTTGGGAGGGTGAGACAGGAGAATCACTTGAACTTGGGAGACAGAGGTTGCAGTGAGCCAAAATTTCATAACTGCACTCCAGCCTGGGTGACAGAGTTAGACCCTGTCACCCCCGCCCCCCAAAAAAGAAAGAGTCAGAGAGATATGACTAAGAAAGAGGGTCAGAGAGATGCAACATTGTTGGCTTTGAAGAGGAATGCAGGGGACACTAGCCAAGGAATGCACACAGTTTCTAGAAGCTTGAAAAGGCAGGGAAACGTTTTACCCTAGAAACTCCAGAAAAGACTTGGGCTCTGCCAACACGTTGATTTTACCCCAGTGAAATCCAAGTCAAGCTTTGGATCTCCTGAACAGTATAGTAATACATTTGTGTTGTTTTAAAGCTACCAGTTCTGGGGTTATTTGTAACAGCAGCAATAGAAAATAAACACACCCCTATTTCTCCCTGCCAGTCATTTAAAATCAACATAGACTCTAAGTTGAAACAACAGCTTGCTTTGCAAACACAGCTTCAAGACAAGTCATCGTTACACTGCCAAACACATGACTTAGAGTATGTGCCATTCATTGAACTTCTGGAACTAACTCTGGGCTACCCTCGGTTCAGCCCTTGTCCATCTTGACTTAATCCATACATTCGACGTGGGGCTCTTGATTCCCAAACCATTTCTCTTCGTATCCTACTTCTAAGCTTTAGGCCAATGTTTTCTGGGATGGATATCCTAGAAGCACCTCAATCTAAATGTGCCCCAGACAGGAATCGTCATTTTACCCTTGCACTTGCTCTTCTGGCTGGGTCTCTTGGCTTCCATTATGGGCCGCCCACATACCCAGGAGCAAATCTCACCGTTTCAGGCACACCCCTTCTCTACCCCTAAATTTATCCTGTGTCATCCATCCATTCTACCCATCCCATGTCCCCCCTTTTCCACTAACATGGCCCTAACTCAATACCTTATGGCTATAAAGACAGTCTTGGAACTAGCAGTCCCAACTCCAGGCTCTCCCCAATCTCAGATGTCCTCTGCACTGATTCAGGAATTATCTTTCCAAAACAGCCTAATCCTATTTTACCTCTGCTCAAAAGCCTTTTGAATGATCTCCTGCTTATGGAATAATGCCCAAACTTCTTTCTTTTACTGAAAATGATAATCCACCTCCTAACTGCCTTCTAGCCATAGCTTCCGTCTCATCCCTACATCCTCACACACTCCAGGAGCTAGCAATGCTGGTTTCCTGTGACTGGACCAAATCTTGTCTCTTCTCCCATCTTTGGGTCTTTGGCCTGGAATGTCACAATGTTCACCAACGGCAATAAGCCACTATTCACCATTTAGTAAGCCACATGTTACTATAGGTTGGGCTTGTTCGTGATCCCATTTGTAGCTGTATCATTTCACCACATCTTCACAACCACCACATCTACCAATAAGGAACTGGAGGCCTAGAGACAGACATGCTGTGATACTTTTAAAATAAATATGTCCACACATTCT